>NC_030808.1:119027593-119644303 GCF_001704415.2 Capra hircus
TAATAAGGCAACACAAGTCTTAAACGATACATTAGATGAGATGGATCTCATTGATAACTTCAGGACATTCCATCCAAAGGCAGAAGAATACACCTTCTTCTCAAGTGCACATGGAACATTCTCCAGGACAGACCACATCTCGGGTCACAAATCAAACCTCAGTAAATTAAAAAAAACTGAAATCATATCAAGCATCTTCTCCCACCACAATGCTATGAGACTAGATATCAATTACAAGAGAAAACCTGTAAGAAACACAAACACATGGAGATTGAACAACACGTTTCCAAATAACCAACAGGTTACTGAAGAAATCAAAAGGGAAATAAAAAAATTTCTAGAAACAAATGACAATGAAAACACGACAACTCAAAACCTATGGGATGCAGCAAGAGCAGTTCTAAGAGGGAAGTTTATAGCAACACAATCCTACCCAAGAAACAAGAAAAACATCAAATAGACAAAACCTAACTTTACACCTTACACAACTGGAAAAAGAACAACAAACCAACAAAAAAAAACACCAAAATGAGTAGAAGGAAAGATATCATAAAGAGCTGAGCAGAAATAAATAAAAAAGAAATGAAACAAACAATAGTAAAGATTAATAAATCTAAAAGCTGGTTCTTTGAGAAGATAAACAAAATTGACCTTTAGCCAGACTCATAAAGAAAAAAAAGAGAATCAAATCAACAAAATTAGAAATGAAAAAGGAGAGGTTACAAAAGACAATGCAGAAATACAAAGGATTATAAGAGACTATTATGAACAACTATATGGCAATAAAGTGGACAACCTGGTAGAAATGGACAGATCCTTAGTAAAGCTCAATCTCCCAAGACTGAACCAGGAAGAAATAGAAATTATGAACAACCAGATTACAAGCACTGAAATTGAAGCTGTGATCAAAAGTCTCCCAGAAAACAAAATCCCAGGACCAGATAGCTTCACAAGAGAATTCTATCAAACATTTAAAGAGGAGCTAATGCCTATCCTTCTAAAACTCTCGAAAAATTGCAGAGGAAGGAATACTTCCAAACTCATTCTATGATGCCACCTCACCCTGATACCAAAACCAGACAAAGACAACACACAAAAAGAAAACTACAGGCTAGTATCACTTATGAACATAGATGCAAAAATCCTCAACAAAATTTTAGCAAACAGAATTCAGCAACACATCAAAAAGCTCATACACCATGATGAAGTTGGGTTTATTCCAGGGATGCAAGGATTCTTCAATGTATGCAAATCAATCAATGGGATACACCATATTAACAAATTAAAAGATAAAAACCATATGATCATCTCAGTAGATGCAGAAAAAGCCTCTGACAAAATTCAGCACCCATTTATGATTTAAACTCTTCAAAAAATGGGCAAGGAAGGAACCTACCTCAACATAGTAGAGGCCATATTGATAAGTCTACAGCAAACATTATTCTTAATGGTGAAAAACTGAAAGCATTCCCCCTAAGATCAGGAACAAGACAAGGGTGTCCACTTTTGCCACTATTAGTCAACATAGTTCTGGAAGTCCTAGCTACAGCAATCAGAGAAGGAAAAGAAATAAAAGGAATCCAGATTGGAAAAGAAGAAGTAAAGTTCTCACTGTTTGCAGGTGACATGATACAGTACATAAAAAGCCCTTAAGGTATTATCAGAAAATTACTAGAGCTAATCAGTGAATTTAGCAAAGTTGCAGGATGCAAAATCAATACACAAAAATCACTTGCATTTCTATATACTAACAATGAAAAATCAGAAAGAGAAATTAAGGAATCAATCCCATTCACCATTGCAGCAAAACAAATTAATCATCTAGGAATAAAGCGTCTGCCTGCAATGCAGGAGATCCGGGTTTGATCCCTAGGTCAGGAAGATCCACTGGAGAAGGAAATGGAAACCCACTCCAGTACTCTTGCCTGGAAAATCCCATGGATGGAGAAGCCTGATGGGCTACAGTCCATGGTGTCGCAAAGAGTGGGACATGACTGAGCAACTTCACTTAAACTTCACTTCCTTACTAAGGAGACAAAAACTGTACACAGAAAATTATAAGACACTAATGAAAGAAATCAAATATGGTATAAACAAATGGGGAGATATTCCATGTTTTGGGTAGGAATAATCAATATTGTGAAAATGATTATACTACCAAACGCAATCTACAGATTTACTGTGATCGCTATCAAATTCCCAATGGCATTTTTCACAGAACTAGAACAAAAAATGTCACAATTCATATGGAAACACAAAAGACCTTAAATAGCCAAAGCATCTTGAGAAAGAAGAATGGAGTTGTAGGGATCAACCTTCCTGACTTCACATTATACTGCAAAGCTACAGTCATCAAGACAGTATGGTACTTGCACAGAAACAGAAATATAGACCAATGGAACAAGATAGAGCTCCCAGAAATAAACCCATGTATGTATGGGTACCCTATTTTTGACAAAGGAGGCAAGAATATACAATGGGGCAAAGGCAGCCTCTTCAATAAATGGTACTTGGAAAACCGGATAGCTACATGTAAAAGAATGAAATTAGAACACATCCTAACACCATACACAAAGGTAAAGTAAAAATGGATTAAAGACCTAAATGTAAGACCAGAAACTATAAAAGTCTTAGAGGAAAACATAGGCAGAGCAGCCAATGACATGAATCAAATCAAGATCATCTATAACCCACCTCCTAGAATAATGGAAATAAAAACAAAAGTAAACAAGTGGGACCTGATTAAACTTAAATGCTTTTGCACAGCAAAGGAAACTATAAGCAGGGTGAAAAGACAATCCTTAGAATGGGAGAAAATAATAGCAAATGAAACATCTGACAAAGGATTAATTTCCAAAATGTATAAGCAGCTCATACAACTCACTACCAGAAAAACAACCCAATCAAAAAGTGGGAAAAAGACCTAAACCTACATTTCTCCAAAGAAGGCATACAGATGGCCAACAAATGCATGAAAAGATGCTCAACATTGCTCATTTTTAGAGAAATGCAAATCAAAACTATAATGAGATATCACTTCACACTGGTCAGAATCCCATTATCAAAAGGTATACAACCAATAAATGCTGGAGAGGGTATGGTGAAAGGGAACCCTCTTGCACTGTTGGTGGAAATGTAAATTGATACAGCCACTATGGATGACAATATGGAGATTCCTTAAAAAAACTAGGAATAAAAATCACCATATGACCCAGCAATCCCACCCCTAAGCGTATACTCTGTGGAAACCAAAATTGAAAGAGACACATGTATCCCGTTGTTCACTGCAGCACTGTTTACAATAGCTAGAACATGGAAGCAATGTAGATGTCCATCGACAGATGAATGGATACAGAGGTTGTGATATATATACACAATGGAATATTACTCAGCCATAAGAAGGAACCCATTTTGAGTCAGTTCTAATGAGATGGATAAACCTAGAACCTATTACACAGAGTGAAGTAAGTCAGAAAGAAAAAGATAAATATCATATTCTAATGCATATATGTGGAATCTAGAAAAATGGTACTGAAAATTTATTTACAGAGCAGGAGTGGAGAAACAGACATAGAGAATAAATAGACTTATGGACATGGGGAGAGGGGAGCACAGGGTGAGATATATGGAAAGAGCAACATAGAAACTTACATTGCCATATGTAAAATAGATAGCCAATGGGAATTTACTGTACGTCTCAGGAAACTCAAACAAGGGCTCTGTTTCAACCTAGAGGGTTGTGATGGGGAGGGAGATGGGAGGCTGGTTCAAAAGGGAGGGCATATATGTATACCTATGGGTGATTCATGTTGAGGTTTGACAGAAACCAACAAAATTCTGTGAAGCAATTATCCTTCATTTAAAAAAAAAAAAAAAAAGGTAGCTTGGTGAGCCTCCCAAACTCACTGATGTTGCTAGTATCCTATGAAGGTAAGAGACATAGAAACTTATGTCGTGTCCATGAGTCAGTTCAGTTGCTCAGTCATGTTCAACTCTTTGTGACCCTGTGGACTTCAGCATACCAGACTTCCCTGTCCATCACCAACACCTGGAGCTTGCTCAAACTCATGTCCGTAGAGTCAGTGATACCATACAACCATCTCAAACTCGCTCATTCCCTTCTCCTCCTGCCTTCAGTCTTTCCCAGCATCAGGGTCTTTTCAAAGGAGTCAGTTCTTTGCATTAGGAGGTCAAAGTATTGTTGCTTTAGCTTTAGCATCAGTCCTTGCAATGAACATTCAGGACTGGTTTCCTTTAGGATTGACTGGTCTGATCTTCTTGAAGTCCAAGGGACTCTCAAGAATCTTCCCCAACACCACAGTTCAAAAGCCTCCTTGGCACTCATCTTTCTTTATGGTCCAACTCTCACATCGATACATGACTACTGGAAAAACCATAGTTTTGACTAGATGGACCTTTTTTGGCAAAGTAGTGTCTCTGCTTTTTAATATGCTGTCTAGGTTGGTCATAGCTTTTCTTCAAGGAGCAAGTGTCTTTTAATTTCATGGCTGCAGCCACCATCTGCAGCAATTTTGGAGCCCCAGAAAATAATGTCTCTCACTGTTTCCTGAGACATGTCATGATCTTAGTTTTTTGAATGTTGAGTTTTAAGCCAACTTTTTCACTCTCCTCTTTCACTTTCATCAAGAGGCTCTTTAGTTCCTCTTTGCTTTCTGTCATAAGGTTGGTGTCATCTGCATATCTGAGGTTATTGATATTTCTCCTGGTAATCTTGATTCCAGCCTGTGCTACATCTAGCCTGGCATTTCACATGATGTACTCTGCATATAAATTAAATAACTGGGATGACAATATACAGCCTTGATATACTCCTTTCCCAATTTGGAACCAGTCCATTGTTCCATGTCCAATTCTAACTTTTGTACTGTTTATCGGATTTTTCACATTTGTGTAGAAGCACAAATCTTTTCTTTGAATCTAGAAAAGTGGAAATCTTGTCTCTGAGTCAGTTTCCTTAGCATATTTAGGAGGTCAGTTTTATTTGTTCACTATCTGTTCATCTCATTCATTATGTTAACAAAGTCTTGCATGCTAAGTGGCTTCAGTTTTGTCCATCTCTTTGAGATGCTATGGAAGGTAGCCCGCCAGGCTCCTCTGTCCATCAGATTCTCCAGGCAAGAATACTGGAGTGGATTACCATGCCCTCCTCCAGGGGATCTTCCTGACCCAGGGATGGAACCGGTGTCTCTTATGTCACCTGCATTGGCAGGTGGGTTCTTTACCACTAGCGCCACTAGTGAAATCCAACGAAGCCTTACAATAACCTATAATAATTACTGCAGAGTCTGCAATTACTGCCCACTTTGTGTTTGCCATATCCTCTGCTTGTAATGCTTTTCTCCTAGATATTACTGTGGCTGACTTCTCTTTAACTTGTTGAAGGTCACCATCACAACAAGGTCTTCTCTGATTTTACCTGATTTTCAACTGAATCCCTGTCCCCTTCTCTAAACCTGAAAATCATTGTCCTTTCCCTGTTTTATTTTTCTCTTCAGTTCAGTTCAGTTCAGTCACTCAGTCATGTCCGACTCTTTGCAACCCCATAAATTGCAGCACGCCAGGCCTCCCTGTCCATCACCAACTCCTGGAGTTCACTCAGACTCACGTCCATCGAGTCTGTGGTGCCATCCAGCCATCTCATCCTGGGTCATCCCCTTCTCCTCCTGCCCTCAATCCCTCCCAGCATCAGAGTCTTTTTCAATGAGTCAACTCTTCGTAAGAGGTGGCCAAAGTACTGGAGCTTCATCTTCAGCATCATTCCCTCCAAAGAAATCTCAGGGTTGATCTCCTTTAGGATGGACTGGTTGGATCTCCTTGCAGTCCAAGGAACTCTCAAGAGTCTTCCCCAACACCACAATACAAAAGCATGAATTCTTTGATGCTCGCTTTCTTCACAGTCCAACTCTCACATCCATACATGACCACAGGAAAAACCATAGCCTTGACTAGATGGACCTTTGTTGGCAAAGTAATGTCTCTGCTTTTGAATATGCTATCTAGGTTGGTCATAACTTTCCTTCCAAGGAGTAAGCATCTTTTAATGTCATGGCTGCAGTCACCATCTGCAGTGATTTTGGAGCCCCCCAAAATAAAGTCTGACACTATTTCCCCATCTATTTGCCATGAAGTGATGGGACCGGATGCCATGATCTTTGTTTTCTGAATGTTGAGCTTTAAGCCAGCTTTTTCACTCTCAACTTTCACTTTCATCAAGAGGCTCTTTAGCTCCTCTTCACTTTCTGCCGTAAGGGTGGTGTCATCTGCATATCTGAGATTATTGATATTTCTCCCAGCAATCTTGATTCCAGCTTATGATTCATCCAGCCCAGCATTTCTCTTACACACTCACTTACCATCTTTGTTTTCTATGTATTTTGTTTCCCTTAACTATCCCATTTATTACATTTTTCCTTCTTCTAGAATGTAATTTCTGTAACTGCAGAGGTTAATTTTTTGGCATTTATTAATTGCTATATATCCAAAAATTTTAAGAGTGCCAAGTTGCTCAAAAATATTCGTCAAATGAATCTTAAATTTGTGTCTAATTGTGAATCTAACTTCACTTTGTCATTGACATTAGCAAAGAGAGAGGAACGGTTAAAGTCCTTTTTGCTAAGTCACTTCAGTCGTGTCCGACTCTGTGCAACCCCATAGATGGCAGCCCACCAGACTCTCCTATCCCTGGGATTCTCCGGGCAAGAACACTGGAGTGGGTTGCCATTTCCTTCTCCAATGCATGAAAGTGAAAGGTGAAAGTGAAGTCACTCAGTTATGTCCGACTTAGCGACCCCATGGACTGCAGCCTACCAGGCTCCTCCATCCATGGGATTTTCCAGGCAAGAATCCTGGAGTGGGGTGCCACTGATCCTTCTTTTCATCATCCTTGAGCTTCGTTTGCATATATCAGTCACCCAGCACATTGAACTAGGCTTCTGAAGATGTTTTTATTGTTTTTAACTTCAGTATCAAATTAACTTGAAGAATCAAATTGAAGTAGCACTTGGAACACAGGAGAACAATATTTAGGCTAACAAAATGCACAAATTCACAATATTAGAACTGTCTACAGAACTTACCAAGATTTTATATGTTGTGGTATGATGTCATGCAAAATGAAAGCACTGATTCACGCACCACCCAGTTTTGTTATCAAGAGCAGCTCATCTTTATGACTCTTTCAGCCCTAGACTACTTTGCTAAGTGTTGATGCTGAGCTATGGCTGGAGATACAGGTGGCTATGCAAGGTCTTTCTTAGCATGTATTTCACACATGCGTTTTTATGGACCCAGACAACTTAGCTGATGTCCTATCTGCTCATTTGCATCTTCCCTTAGCAATGAATTGCTGATCTATGAGCCAGAAATGACTCAGAGGGAGAGCTGGAACTATTATCTTCTTAATTTGCTTTGAAGAGGGATTAGTCCTATTGTTAATAATTCTGAAACACCAATTAGAAAGCAACATTTTGTTTGAAGACATAAATGTTCAAATTTTCAGTCTGGCCACCAACTTTGAGTCCAGTGAACATCTGGCTTAAGAGTGTAAGGAAAAAGACAACTTTAAAAAATAATTAATCTTCATTTCTTTTATTTCAGTTTTTCTCATGAGCTCGGGTCTTACTTAGCAGTGCGAAGTCAAATCCTAGGTCTTACTATGAGACATGAGAATAAATGATAAAGAAGCAGAAACTTGAAAGCGAATCTTTAGTTTATGGTGCCTGTGCCTTTGGCTTCCCTCCAATTAGTTGGGGTCTTTGTAGGTTTCTGCTGAATTTTCTGTAATAAGTGGGGCCTGACATTTCCTTAGCCTATCCAGGAGGTCAGTTTAATTTCTTGCACAGACTATTTATCTCATCTATCATATTAACAAACCATCAGGATGAGAAACAAACTGGTCTGGACAGAGGCAGCTTTCCTAATTCATGTTAGCATATGAGGCAAGATTGCAACATCAACCCCCTTTACAAAAAACAAAAAGCAAAACACAGAAGGTCCAAACCAACCACCCAAGTGAACAAAAAGTCCACTTTTATGAATTTTGCAGACTCTCTAGGTTGTCAGAAGGATTTTTGCTCATCATGCATTATAGACATTCAAGTTTCAGTAGGATTTACCTTCTTGTTCTTTTATTTTATGGAGAACCAGATCTTGTAGAAATGGCTGTACATTATTTGAAAGAAAACAGATTGGAAATAGAGGCCAGCACTGAGCCCTGAAAATGAAATCCTGAGCCTGAATGGTGACTTAAAAATTCATCCTCTCAGATAACCTTACTTGATAAAGATAGGCTTGTGAGAATCTCATGTATGATATTCCATGTTTCTAATATTAAAGGTCTTTTCCTTTACTTTCCTAAACATGTTTTTCAAATTGGTTTCAAGTTGATTCAGCTGCCTCAAGTGGAGAACAGCAAAAGCATAACTGCCCTGAATATGACAGATAGCCAGCAGCTGTTGTTGAAAAACTGACACTGCATTGGAACTGTCTCAACAGAAAAGTTGTGCTTTGCAAAGGCAACATGCTCTGAAATAGTTGTGTCTGTGATCAGCTTTTGCATGAGGTCTCTCCTGATGGTAACCCTGAGAAGGTGCATTTGCCACCTTCAGTTTTTGAATCATGAATCTTTCCAAGAAAGCAAAGTAAACCAAGAGATGTTACGTAAGTTTATCAATTCAGGCTCAACATTTTCTACAGGAATTTCATAGATATTTTTGTTTCCTATTCCGTCTGTTTCCTATATCACAACAGACTCTATCTACGTACATTTGAATTCACTTTATGATTTTTGGCCTGATGAATGTGTCATTTTCATGTAGGTAGATAATATGGCAATATCTAATGTTAAGTGGGTCTTTGGGAAGGAAATGGAATTTATAAAAATAATCTAATCCATTTAGATATTTTTCAGCTCATCTTGGTGATCTTTTAATCCAAGCTTTTTCTTAAATACTGTATTTGCAATTTAAGCACTGCCACACGCTGCCACCGCTGTTACAAAGATACATTAGATTGATAGAATGATGCTGCATTCCTTATGACTGGAGAAAATAATGACTTCCTCTGTTCTCTCTAATCATGTTTTTATGGTTTGTTTTCCAAAATACTGCATACTTGACCTTAAAAGGGGATAAAGACTGCACATTTCATTTAACGAGTAATAAAAAGTTGGGTTCTCATTTTACATTTAAACCTATGGGGAATACATTTTACCAAAAGATATTTTCATTATGATCCCCAGGTCTCAGACAATTCTGGCTGACTCTGGCTGCTTAAGGACTGTGTATCTCAATAATTGAAAATAGATGCAGTGGACTTTGACCTATTTTACTTTCTGTGTCTCCAAGTTGAAAACTACTTTTTAGTCTTCCATGAGATTTTAAGAAGCCACTATTTCAAGTAAAAGGAAAAAAACAAAAGAAAACTCATGCTTCATTTTTTTTTCCAGTTCTTCACTGTTACCTTCTCATGGTCCTACCTTGAAATTTAGATTTCATTCTAAATCCTAGAATGAAAGGTGAAAATGTTACTGTCTGTTGCACTTTGTTTAAAAGGCAGAGCATATCAAATATACTCTCTAAGAAAATTGTATTATTTGAACAATTTTTTGCTTTAATATTTAGATTTAAGAAAACTGGTTTTCTCCAGACCTTCAGATTTTACATGAGGTAATTTGTTTGTCCAACATTATTCATGTAAATGAGAACAGCCTCAAACAGAACACTAACAATAGTTGAAATAAAACTGTTTTGAACATAATAAAAAGCTGAAATACTCCATTCCTTTGGAAATGAAATGACATTGTAGATATGAAAAAAAAAATAGTTTGAAAGGTTTCCTTTATTTGGTTAGGAACCTGACCTCCCCCGAATTTGGCTATCTTAGACTTTACTCCTAAGTTGTGAGGTTGAGGGATAGAATAGATTAAAAGAAAAAATAAAATAGATTTTCAGAATTTCTACCTGTCAATTTGGGCCAGAGATTTTTAAATAAAAGTGAATTATTATTTGTGTACTGAAATGTCTAAAGCACTTCAATAATGTTCGTTAACTCAATAGACTGCAAAATTTATATGGTGGTAGTAGTAGTTTAGTTACTAAGCTGTGTCTGACTCCAGGGACTGTGGCCACTCAGGATGCTCTGTCCATGGCATTTCTTAGGCAAGAGTACTTGAGTGGGTTGTCATTTCCTTCTCCAGGGGATCCTCCAAACCCAGGGATCAAGCCCAGGTCTCCTGCACTGCAAGTGGTTTCTTTACCAGTTGAGCCACCAGGGAAACCTGGAAAATTTAGATATGGCTATGATAACCCATATGGGCTTCCCAGATGGTTCAGTGGTAAAGAATCTGCCTGCCACTGCAAGAGGCGGAGGACACACTGGTTTGATACCTAGGTCAGGAAGATCCCCTGGAGGAGGAAATGGCAACCCACTCTAGTATTCCTGCCTGGGTAATCTCATGGACAGAGGAGCCTGGCAGGCTACAGTCCATAGGGTTGCAAAGAGTTGGACACAGCTGGGTGACTGAGCCACACACACTTGAAAACCCATACAATTTTTGCCTTAGTTATTGAAGATGGTACAATATTCATCTTTAGAAGTCTTTGGAAATTTCAAGTAATATATTTTAGAAAACGTATCAGGGAATCTGTATGCTTTATTTTATTCTGACTAGCAACAAATGAGAAGTAATTTGGCAAGTATATTTATTTTCTTCCTGGACTGATTGTAGAGAAATGCTGAAAGTTTCTGTTATTCTCATTATGCTTCTCTTAGCTTTAGTAGAGTATTGAATCCATGTTCTGTTGCCTCTTTTCAGAATAAATTATTAGCTTTAATGAAACAAAATATTCATAATTCACCTAATTCATTTAATGATCATTTACAAATTTGATGTTTCTATTGCTTTCTAACACAGTATAGAAGACATGCTTCATTTATCATTGATTTGATGAATGTCAACTTATTTTCAAAATATCTAAGTGTATCAGCCTTAAAAATTTAATCAGAAGTTAGTGACTAAATTATGACTCAGCCTATACATAATTCAGGAAATATGCTGTCACTTTCTAAGAAAGTTTTCAGATTTATTTTTTTCACTCTTCACAGTTGACACTCATGACTTCCCAGGTGGTCCAGCAGTTAAATTTCAGCACTACCACTTGAAGGGGCGCAAGTTAGATCGTTGGTTAGGGAACTACGATCCCACAGGCAGCACAGGGTGGCACTCCCCAGAGAAGCTCACAGATGACACTCATAACCACAGAAGCCTCATTCCATAAAGGAGGGCAAGCCACAAAGTCTGTCTAGATGTTTGTGTGTGTATAGGAGGGACAGCCTTGGTGGATGGGGAGTTGTTGCAGGGTGTCCACTATGTGCCGAGCATGCTAAGTAATTGCACAAGTCTCATTTTTGTGATGTGAACTTGTATGTTGGGAAAGTACATCACACCTTGACTAGCTCATGCCGAGTTTCTCAGCTCTGACTGTTGGTTTCCTTATTGTTGCTTGTAGTGAAATGACAGAGTAGGAAAGCCATTCAGCAGATTTAGTTATAGGGTCTTAGAGATGTTATGGATTTTAGAGCTCATATAATCCAATTCTCTAATTTTATGGAGAAGGAAACTGGGACTCAGGAAGGTTAAGCAACTTTCTCAAAATACCACAGTCACCAAGTTATGGGCTTGTCAGTCTTCTGGATCATTTTCATGCATTCCAAGTGTTATTTGGTGACGTGTGGACAGACTTTCTTAGGCCGAGGATCTTTGGATTAAATGGATTCCTTTATTTAATTTTTATCCATCTTTGCTTCCTTTGCCATCTTGTTTCATTTCCTCTGGTGACATGTAGATCTTACAGGTATCCTGCGGTAGCTTTGTTGGGATTGGGGATTCTGAGAAACCAAACCAGAAATTTGACACTATGGGGCTAGAGTAAAAGTAAATCATGACTTACCATGTATACCAGGGAGCTCAGCCACAAAATTGATGCAAAAATAGCCTAAACCTGCTCTTCTTCCTATATATTTCAAAATGCATTCTTTTGTGCTTTCACTTCCTGTTAAACTTTTATCAACATTTATTTTATTCAAGCCAGAGCTTGAAGAATCAAAACCATAGGAAAGGATCAGAGCATTTGTTCCTCAATTTCCTTGAGCTGTGGTATGAATCCTTTGACACTGGTGAATCTATTCATAGAAACATGTAACCTTCTGAAAAAAAGAAATCACCCAGTATCCAATCCGGTCAGTGAAACACTCATTCCTTGTGTGTGTGTGATAAGATATTATTTCCATAAGCTGATACTTTCTTTGTACTGGCATTGGGATACTGTTACTCAACAAGCTACCTTGAATTCATTGTGAAAATAATCTCCTCCAGACAATTTAACAACTATTTTGTAATTTTTTACTTAATAACTGTAAATATTGAAATATCTTAAGATAGCACCATATTTATTATAATAAATGAAAGCACCTTCCTGACTCCCAGCTTTCATCTTCATGAAGTTCTTTTCTCAGTGATTGTTTCTGGCATGTTTGTGCCATTATGGGTTAATGTGTTTCCACCTTTATATTACATAAGAAGAGGGCTGCTCTTTAAAGTGTGTATGGGTATACTTAGAGCTGGTTTTGGTTGACACAATTTAATTAGAAGTATAAATTATTACATGACTTCCATTCTTCACTGGGAGCTACAGTTAAAATGCTGGCACTGGCTAATTAATAGGCTCAATCCTGCCTTGTCAGTGAGGCTAGTCCATGAAGGATTTGATGCTTTCTTTTCTGAAACAAACAAAAACAGCTTTGGAACTGTCAGGAAATAACAGCAGCTCTTGAAGGCTAATCATTACCAGCTTTTGTCATGTGGTTGTAATTGTTGCATGAATTCTGCTTCAATCAGGAAAAAATATGCTTAAGTGCCAGTAAAAGTTTTTATGCTGCTATGAAATTTTGCAATTTATGGCTTTGTACAGATCAGCTTGGGTTACTAGGCAACACCGAATGTATCGTTCACTCAAATTATTCCTTAACCCCCTGCATTGCTACAAACTCTAGCAAAAAAAAAAAAAAAAAACAACCAAACCAATAACTGTAATAAACTATGATAACAGGGTTAAATCTGATGACAAATGTGAAATGGAAGTTGTGATACTAAAAGAAAAAAGCAGTATTTAAAAACTACACTGGATGGAAAGCAATCTGAATATTTAGAGTTGTTTACCTCAGGAAAGAAAAAAAAAGTAGTTTCAAATGAATTTAATGATCATGTAGTTCTCTGATTGGCCATTAAGCAGGCCAGGTTTTTGGCACTTAAGCAATCATGTTTGTGATGCTGGTTTTAATTAAGAAGTACACTGTAGGATATTCAATGACCAGGGAAGTGTGGTATTGCTGCTTGCTTACTGTGCACCCATATGCATCTGAGAGAATATAAAACCCCGAGATATAATGACTCTTTCTCCATCTTTAAATAGACAGTCTGCCTGAGATTGTGCACTGCTGCACAGGCTGACTCTTAGAATCTGCATGAAGTCTGAGCATTGTCATTTAATAGGCAAGAAACTGCAACTTGTTCCTCAAAGCAGTACCAAATTACGAGGCAGGGACAGAGCCATAGACACTTCTGGGGTGTTTGATGACTCAGAAGGATATTAGGGAAACCCTAGAATCAGTATGGGAGCGGCTCTAGTAACCTTGGTTTGTGGTTTGGAAGTGCTTCCTGGTTTGAATGCTTTTAGTGTTTTAAGTTTCTGTTATAATTATTCTCAAGCAGCCAAAATGATATCTCACAGTCATCATGTCAAAAGTAACAAAAAATGAGTTTCGAGCAGAAGCTCCCCAAATTTCATTTTAGCCCAATGTTTGTACGTAGGAAATGCTTCCGGGGTGAAAGCATGTGGCTTACGTACCTCGGAAGCAGGAGACTGGAATTCAAACTCTGACTGAACTCTGACTCCCGTGCTGGATTGTCACTTTAAAGTTTGAGGAGTACTACTTCAGATTCCTCCCTGCTGGGAGGGGAGGCCCTTTGCTTTGCTGGTTCAGTTGCTGGGAGTCATGACCCTGGGGGCATGTGGAAGTTGTCACTATGAAGAGCTAACCAGGACAAGCTGCTACTGAGCTGGGTTTGGCTTATGAGAGCTGCTTCCACATGGAACTTGGTTTCTCTTTCCAGGGTGTGTGCTAAGTCACTTCAGTCATATCCAACTCTTTGTGACCCCACGGACTGTAGACTGCTGGATCCTATGTCCATGGGATTCTCCAGGCAAGAACACTGGAGTGGGTTGCCATGCCCTCCTCCAGGGGACCTTCTCCACCCAGGCATCAACCCAAGTCTCCTATGTCTCCTGCCCTGCAAGTGAATTCTTTACTGCTGAGCTACTAGGAAGCCCTTCTCTTTCCTGCTGCTGCTGCTGCTGCTGCTGTTAAGTTGCTTCAGTCATGTCCGACTCTGTGCGACCCCATAGACGGCAGCCCACCAGGCTCCCCCATCCCTGGGATTCTCCAGGCAAGAACATTGGAGTGGGTTGCCATTTCCTTCTCCAATGCGTGAAAGTGAAAAGTGAAAGTGAAGTCGCTCAGTCTGACTCTTCGCGACCTCATGGACTGCAGCCTACCAGGCTCCTCCATCCATGGGATTTTCCAGGCAAGAGTACTGGAGTGGGGTGCCATTGCCTTCTTCTCTCTTTCCTAATTACCTGCAAACCAACCTTCTCTTGTCTCCATTCCCAGATCTGCTGGGGTTGACATATCATTTCCTTTAATTACCTTCTTCTATTATCAGAGCTGATCAATGGTACAACTTTAAGAGTCCTAGAAACATCTTCTGCTCCAAAGTTCTCTTTCCTCAGATGATATTTAAGAGTTGGCATTCTGCTTCTGAAATTCCATTCCTTGTAAGGCATTGTCCTGTGTAAAAGCAAAAAGCCTCTGGAAGGCTAGGTTCACCTTCCAGGGCTATGGTGTCATCAATGAGGAGGTTACAGAAAATCACTTCCAATAACTTCTCTTTTCTTATAATTGATAACAAAAGAAACTTTATTAGAGACTTTCTGATAGAACTGACTCTTAACTTGATAAGGGGCAAGGGAAGAAAAATTTATAGAAGTAAGGTATTTTTAAGTAAGAGGATAACCAAGAAGGTTATGAAAAGAATGTATAATTCAAGGGAACAAAATGTAAGGTTATATTGACAACATCACTAATTTTTATGTTTTCATGTAGTAAACAGAGAAAATTATTACTTAGAATGTGTACTTATAGTTTTTAGTTACATAGTAATTTTTATTTTAAAATACAGATGATGTTTAAAATTTTTCAAATAACTGTGGAATATAGGAACTTCTTAAAAACTAATCCCAATGATATATTAAATGGAGATAAAGAGAAAAAAGGTTGAAAAGGTGGTACCACGTAAAAATTCATTGGAAGAACTCCATGAGTGTGTCTTCATGAGGGGATGCCCACATAGATCATGGGGACCCTTCCATACACAAAGAAGTGGATAGTCCCTGGCACATAGGAACAGCAGGAAGTGATGTATCAGATTGTCAGAAAAGCACGAGGATTGATGGAGCATGAATCCTGAGTAAATCAATTATGGAATCCTCCATTCCGTGAGAAATTTTTCTGCTTTCTGCCATTAGGACTGGCACTACTACTATTTGAGGACCATTGGACTATCAGTAACTGGGTAACCAATTCTTTATCTTAGTGGTGTGTGCTGAAATTTCTCTAATGAAATATTCTGAGAGTCTGCTTTGGGGAGAAGATGGATCTCTGCCTCAGGCATGGCTAACATTCAGCACTGGGGAGCTTGTGACATAATGACTAGGTTGTTTTCGCTCAGAAAATAAGAGAAACTGGATTTGCTTCTTCCAAGGGAATTGGTGATGAAAGAAGAAAGAGTGCAGAGAAGGAAGGGGATGATGTGTGGGATGGGGTGAAGATGGTGACTGCATGGGGTCTAGGGTTAAAAGTCCAAAGTGATGGGGGCTCTTTTGATTTAAGGGTATCCCTTAGTTTATAGATATGTGTGTGTGTGTGTGTGTGTGTGTGTGTGTGTGTGTGTGTGTGTAAGTAATTGGAGCTGTTTCACCTTTGTGTCCCATAGAACAGGGATATTCCGGTTTGGAATAGTGAGATGTTGTCTAATGTGAACTAGGGGAAGCAGATGGCTATAATTAGACCACGGAAATGAAAATTTCTAAGACTTATGCAGAAAATTCTAGACATCTTGGACTTTCTCAGGGAATCTGAGTTGATCTCATCTAAGATTTTAATGGACCTACAGGTCCCACTGACATCACAACTATATCACTATACTATTGTATGACTCACATCACAGTACTGGATACCCTCACGTCACCACCTCCATTGAATTGTCATGCTCTCGGCTTTTATAGAGCATTACAGGAACAATATAAGAATCACACCTAAATGAAAAATATTGTTTAGAAATGATCTGTGAGGTTGCTCTACATCTCCATCCACCAATTATTTGTGAGAAATTCCTTTAGGAATTCAGCATCAAGAAGACTCTGCTCCATTTCAGAGCCTTGTCACTTGTCACTTCAATGAAAATTGCTGGAGATGTTGTGATGTTTGTCCCCAGAAGGTCAGAACTCAGTATTTTTCTCAGTCACAACTACTCTGTCAAGCCCTCATTATCAGTGGGTTTTGCTTCTTCCTTTTTGCTGTTGTTATTTCTGATTTCTAGTTTTGTCCTGTTTTAAAGTCTTCATAAGAAGCTGCTTAAATCCTCTAAGGAAATATTTAGAGTAAAAATAATTCACCCTGATTTTGTTCAATAAAAATTTTGTTAGAATCACATCAAATGCTAGAAATACTATAGAGTGTCTTGGGGGAGCCACCAACTGCACCACCCCGCCCAGTTGTTTCATTTCTGCATTTAGTGTCTTCTCTGTGGCTTAACTGCTCAGTGGAACCCACACTTTCATTTTGTTTTCCATGGCAGTAAGGATGTAACCATTTGGCTTTACATCATGCTACAAGCTGGCCGTTGGTCCTAATATTCATGAGTGGATTTAAAATATACAGCTTGGGGACTTCCTTGGTGGTACAATGAATAAGAAATTGTCTGCCAGTGCAGGGGACATGGGTTCAGTTCCTGGCCCAGGAAGATCCCATATGCCTCAGAGTAACTAAGCCTGGGTGCCACAGCTACTAAGCCTGCGCGCTAAAGCCCACGAGCTGCAACTACTGAAGCTCATGAACCTAGTGCCTGCTGCACAACAGAAGACACCAAAGCCCATGCACTGCAACGAAGAGTAGCCCTCTGCTCGCTGCAACTAGAGAAAACCAGCCTGCAGCAAAAGACTCAGTGAGTGCATCCAATTAAATAAATAAATAAAAAAAATATATACAACTTGTTCCACAAGCCTTAATAGATTTGCCTGTTTATCCCCCACCAAACGACACTGCTCTTTTTCATACAATTTTCCATGAAATACATTGTTTGGATGACATTCACATGCAGTGACATTTGAGAAGGTGAATAGGAGCACAGAAAAGAGGTGGAGTTATATTTCATGGATAATACAAATCAGGAGACCAACACTTTCAGATGGATACCATGCACAGCCGGTAATTAATTCACACTGCTGAAATGGTGCTCTTCCCTTCCTTCTGGACCCCAGGGATTCTCAGCTTTGACCCTAGTGACATTTTGAACTAGATAATTTTTGTTTGTTTGTTTGTTTGTTTTGCTATATGGGACTATCTTGTGCATTAAAGAATGGTTAGCAGCTTCCCTGGTCTCTAAACAGTGTATGGCAGTAGCACTTTCCTCCCCTAAGTTATGACATTCAAATCTGTCCCCAGGCATTGCCATGTTTCTCTAGGGAGTGTATCACTCCCAGTTGAGAATCACTGATCTACCTCTTTGCTCAACTTTTCTGTCATGATATGCTATATTAATACTTTCTTCATTACTACATTTTTTGGATATTTGCAAGTTCTGTCTCTTTATTTATTGAAGCACAGTTGATTGATTTACAGTTGATTTACAGTTTCAGATGCACAGCATAGAGATCAGTGTTTTTACAGATTATTCACTGTTAAAAGCTATTTCAACATAATGGCTGTAATTCCCTGTGCGTACATGCTCAGTCACTCACTCGTATCCGACTCTTTGTAGCCCCATGGACTGTAGCCCGCCAGGCTCCTTTGTCCATGGGATTCTCCAGGCAAGAACACTGGAATAGGTTGCCATTTCCTACTCTAAGGGTTCTTCCTGATCAGGGATTGAACCTGAGTCTCCTGCATTGGCAGGCGGCTTCTCTGGGAAGCCCGTGTGTGTGTATACACACACAGTATCTTCTTTATCCATTCAACTGTTGATAGACACTTAGGTTGCTTCCATCATAAATGTTGTAAATGTTGCTGCTATGAACATTGGAGTGCCTGTATCTTTTTGAATTACTGTTTTCATTTTTTTCCAGATACATACCCAAGTGTGGAATTGCTGGGTCACATGGTAATTCTATCTTCAGGTTTTTGAGGAACTTGCATACTATTTTTGTGTAGTGACTGCGTCAATTTACATTCCCACCAATAGTGTACAAAGGTTTCCTTTTCTTTACATCAACATTTGTTATTTGTAGACTTTTTGATGGTAACCATTCTAACAAATGTGAAGTGATATCTCACTGTGGTTTTGCTGTAAATTTGTCTAATAATTAGTGATGTTGAACATATTTTAATGTTCCTGTTAGTCAACTGTATGTCTTCTTTGGAAAAATGATTATTTAGGTCTTCTGCCCACTTTTGATTGTTTTTTTTTTTTTTAAATTGAGTTTTATGAGCTGTTTACATACTTTAGATATTAATCACATGTCTTTCAATTCATTTGCAAATATTTTCTCCCATCCTGTTGGTTGTTTTTTTGTTCTTTGATGGTTTCCTTTTCTGTGCAAAAAGTTTAATGTCTAATTAGGTCTCATTTATTTATTTTTGCTTTTATTTCTTTTGCCTTATGGGCAGATCCAAAAAATAGCACCACGATTTATGTCTGCTTGTGTTGTCTTCTAGGGGTTTAATGGTTTCAGGTCTCACATTTAGGTCATTCATCCATTTTGATCTTATTTTTGTATGTAGTATGAGGAATGTTCTAATCTCATTATTCTAAATGTAGCTGTCCAGTTTTCTCAGTACCACTTATTGAAGAAACTGTCGTTTTTCCATCATACATTCTTGCCTCCTTTGTCATAGATTAATGACTATAAGTTACTGGATTTATTCTTGGACTCTGTTCGTTTCACTGATCTGTGTGCCTGTTTTTGTGCCAATACATTTCTATTTGATTACTGTAGCTTTGCAGTATAGTCTGAAGATAGGGAGTGTGATACTTCCAGCTTTGTTTGTTTTTCTTTTTCTCAAGATTTCTTTGGCAATTAAGTGTATGGAAATTTTAGGATTACTTATATTAGTTCTGTGAAAAATGTTGTGGTATTTTGATAAGGATTACATTAAGTCTATAGATTGCCTTGAGTAGTATGGTCATTTTAATAATATTAACTCTTCCAATCTGAGAGCCTGGGATATCTTTCCATTTCTTTGAATTGTCTTCAGTTTCCTTTATCAGTGTTTTATAGTTCTCAGATAATAGGCCTTTCACCTTCTTGGTTAGGTTTATTCCTAAGTATTTTAATTTTTTGATGTGATTTAAATGGGGTTGTTTTTACCCTATTTTTATGCTATTTCATTGTTAGTGTAAAGAGAGGCAAAAATTTCTGTATGCTAGTCTTGTATCCTGTTACCTTCCTGAATTCATTTACTAGTTTTAATTGTTTTTGTGTGTAGTATTTAGGGTTTTCTATGTAGAATATCATGTTATCTGCATATAAACACAATTTTACCTCTTTCTTTTCAATTTGGATATCTTTTATTTCTTTTTCTTGTCTGATTGTTGTGTGTAGGACTTCGATACTATGTTGAATAGAAGTCATGAGAGTGAGTATTCTTGTCTTGTTTCTGAATAAAGCGAGAAGGCTTTTAGCTTCTCACTATTCAGTATTATATTGGTTATGGGTTTGTCTACAATGACCTTAATTGTGTTGAAATATGTTAGCTATACTTTGATAAGAGTTTTTATCATGAATGGATGTTGAATTTCATCAAGTGTTTCTCCTACAGCAATAAAGATGACCATATGGGTTTTGTCTTTCCTTTTGTTAATATAATGTATCATGTTGATTGATTTGCATATATTATACAATCCTGTGACCCTGGAATGAATCCAACTTGATCATGGTCTACGACCTTTTTTGTGTATTGTTCTATTTAGTTTTATAAAGTTTTGTTGAAGATTTTTGCATCTTATATTCATCAAAGATATTGGACTTTAATTTTCTTTTACTTTTTTTTGTTTTTGTTTGGTCTAATTTTGGTACGTGGGTAATGGTGGCCATGTAGTGAATCTGGGAGTGTTTCATCCTCTTCAGTTTTTTTGAATAGCTGAGAAGGGTAGTTATTAACTCTTCTTTATATCTTTAGTAGACTTTCCCTGTGAAGCCATCCAGTCCTGGACTTCCATTTGCTAGTTTTTTTTTTTTTTAATTGCAAATTCAGTTTCACTACCAATGATCAATCTATTCAGATCATCTGTTTCTCTTTGATTCAGTCTTGGCAAGTTACATGATTTTAGAAATAAGTATGTTTCTTTTAGGTTTTTATAATATCCTCTTATAACTTTTTTGTGTCTCTGTGGTATCATTTGTTATTTCTCCTCTTTCATTACTTATTAAAAAATTTTTTTTAAATTAAAAAAATTAAACTTTTTGCTTTATATTGGAGTATAGTTGATTAACAATGTTGTGTTAGTTTCAGGTGTAAAACAGAGTGATTCATTAATACATATATATGTATATGTTCTTTTTCAAATTCTTTTCCCAGTTAAGTTGTTACAGAATATTGAGCAGAGTTCCCTGTGCTATTCAGTTTCTAGTTTTCAATGAGAGTTATTTAACATGTAGATTTATTTTTGATATGTTCATGGGGGGAGATGAGTTCCATGTCCTACTGCCCATCTTGATTCATCTCCTCTATTACTACTTTCTGATTCACATTGGCTGTTGGAATTTTCATCATGTCATGGTTATCCTCTCAGCCTATGGCTGAATCACCTTGTTTTTAAGTGTTTTCTGTGTGAACACTCCTTTATACCTGTTCTGCATCTCGAAGCAAAGGTGAAGGAGTGAGTATCCTTTTCCTGAACTGTTACAGCTCTCTTCTTAGCTTTCACTATTCTAAATAGTAGCCACCGTGAGGTGGTTTTCAATGATACTGCTAGAACTGTCCTCAAGACTCATGGCTGTGCTCTCACTGCCTTTATTCTTCTGGTCTCTGGACACAGTTGAGATAAATTACACTTCTGTTTTCATTATTCCAGGTATATTCTTCATCTAAATTTATTGCCAAATCTAAACTGTATAACTTAAAAGGAAATCTCACAGAATGTAATTTCTCCAGAATGTTTTCTCAAAAGAACATCATTGCATTAAGTTGTAAGAAGATAAAATTTGACATTAAAAATTAATTTAGGAATTCCCTTCCCCCTTCCATTTAGTAAATGCTGTCTGAATTCTTGGCTACAACAAGGACTAGAGCATTGAACTAATTACTGTGGCAATTAGCAATCATAGCCTGTTCATTTGCTAGACTTAATATAAGCTCATCCAAAATCAAATTACAATAAATGTAAAATCTAGTATTATGCTATATAAGGTCAATTAGTGCTTTTCATTAATGAGCCAAACTTTCAAGGACAAATATTATTGGAATTCTAACTTAAGACCTGGTAAGTATGTTTAAAGCAAAGCAAAATAATACACATGTTGATTTTGTGTAGACTTGGGCAATATTTTGGAAGGTACCCATATGATTCATATTTTTTGATGCTATTTTCTTGGAAGGAGGCAACATAGTTTAACAAATAAGAACACAGATTTTGGAGTCAAAGTGACTGGGTTCAGATTTCAGCTCTGGCCTTTGCTAGTCATGTTACCTTGGATCAAATATACAAAATCTCTTAGCCTGTTTTGTCTCATTGGATGATAATAGAACTGATAAGACTCGTTGTTGTGAGGATTACAAATATAATGCAGATAAGCAGAGAACTATGTCTTATATTAAGAATTTGATAAATGGTGGCTATAATGATTTTGCTGAAGATTGGGTATTAGTGAATTATTTTAACAGGAAGCTCATCCCCAACCAGCTTGAGAAAAAAGGGGAAGTCTGGAGGCTAGTGCTGGCTCCTGGTACAGAAAGTCAGTTCTTGAATGATATCATAAAGGCTTGGTTCCTCTCCAATTCTTGGTCCATTCTTTCATTATTTTGCTCTCATACGTTGCCTTTGTTCTTATCTTCCCTGTGAAAACATCAGAAAATTTCTGCCTTGCCTTTTTAGTAATCAGATGCTACATCTGCTTCTCACATCTACTTAATAAGTTCTGTATGATGAGAAGTATCAATAACCTCAGATATGCAGATGACACCACCCTTACGGCAAAAAGTGAAGAAGAACTAAAGAGCCTCTTGAAGAAAGTGAAAGAGGAAAGTAAAAAAGTTGGCTTAAAACTCAATGTTCAGAAAACTAAGATCATGGCATCTGGTCTCATCAATTCATGACAAATAGATGGGGAAACAATGAAAACAATCAATTCAGTTCAGTTCAGTCGCTCTGTTGTGTCAAGACTCTTTGCGACCCCATGACTGCAGCTCACCCGGCCTCCTATCCATCACCAGCTCCCGGAGTTTACTCAAACTCATGTGCACTGAGTGGGTGATGCCATCCAGCCATCTCATCCTCTGTCATCCCCTTCTCCTCCTGCCTTCAACCAATCCCAGCATCAGGGTCTTTTCAAATGAGTTAGTTCTTCGCATCAAGTGGCCAAAGTATTGGAGTTTCAGCTTCAGCATCAGTCCTTCCAATGAATATTCAGGACTGATTTCCTATAGGATGAACTGGTTGGATCTCCTTGCAGTCCAAGGGACCCTCAAGAGTCTTCTGCAACACCACAGTTCAAAAGCATCAGTTCTTCAGTGCTCAGCTTTCTTTATAGTCCAACTCTCACATCCATACATGACTATTGGAAAAACCATAGCTTTGACTAGATGGACCTTTGTTGGCAAAGCAATTTCTCTGCTTTTTAATATGCTGTCTAGATTTGTCATAGCTTTTCTTCCAAGGAGTAAGCGTCTCTTAATTTCATGGTTTGTCACCATTTGCAGTGATTTTGGAGCCCCCCAAAATAAAGTCTGCCACTGTTTCCCCATCTATTTGCCATTAAGTGATGGGACCAGATGCCATGATCTTAATTTTCTGAATGTTGAGCTTTAAGTCAACTTTTTCACTCTCTTCTTTCACTTTCATCAAGAGGCTTTTTAGTTCTTCTTCGCTTTCTGCCATAACGGTGGTGTCATCTGCATATCTGAGGTTATTGATATTCCTCCCGGTAATCTTGATTCCAGCTTGTGCTTCTTTCAGCCTGGTGTTTCTCATGATATACTCTGCATATAAATTAAATAAGCAGGATAATAATATACAGCCTTAACATACTCCGTTCCCTATTTGAACCAGTCTGTTGTTCTATGTCCAAAACTGGAACTGGACATTGAAACAATGACAGACTTTATTTTTTTGGGCTCCAAAATCACTGCAGATGGTGACTGAAGCCATGAAATTAAAAGACACTTGCTCCTTGGAAGAAAAGCTATGACCAATCTAGACAGCATATTAAAAAGCAGAGACATTTCTTTGCCAACAAAGGTCCATCTAGTCAAGGCTATGGTTTTTCCAGTGATCATGTATGGATGTGAGAACTGGACTATAAACAAAGCTGAGCACTGAAAAACTGATGCTTTTGAACTGTGGCGTTGCAGAAGACTCTTGAGAGTCCCTTGGACTGCAAGGAGATCCAACCAGTCCATCCTAAAGGAAATCAGTCCTGAATATTCATTGGAAGGACTGATGTTGAAGCTGAAACGCCAATACTTTGGGCACCTGATATGAAGAACTGACTCATTTGAAAAGACCCTGATGCTGGGAATGGTTGAAGGCAGGACAAGAAGGGGACAATAGAGAATGTGATGGTTGGATGGCATCACCAAGTCAATGGATATGAGTTTGAGTAAACTCTGGGAATTGGTGATGGACAGGGAAGCCTGGCATGCTGCTGTCCATGGGGTCACAAAGAGTTGGACAAGACTGAGCGATTGAACTGAACTGAACTGAACTGAACTGGGGTGTTCAGCCAGGATTGCTATTTCTTCTATTGGTCAGTTTTTCAAAAAAGCTTTGTAAGACATGAAAAGAATCAAGAAATAGGCCCAGGGGCATATATGGCTCATCATTATTTTGATATTTGAAGCAAAACAATCATAACAGCAAACTGGCTTTTAATAGTTTCAAAATTAACATCGTTTATTTATCAAATTTAACTCTTGGGCACATAGATAAATATTTTCCTATCATGCTATTTAAAGGGCAAATCTCAGAGTGTTTAAATCCTCAGAGAGTTATTATGCAAAGTTTCTTCATATGAATTACATAGAATTAAATATTAATAAACTAAATTCTCTCATTCTAAGGGTTTTTTTTTGTTTTTTTGTTTTTTTTTGGTGGTGAGAGAAAGACAGTAATCTAATTCTGCCTCTTTCTCATAGTGAAAATTCAGTTATCTTATTTCTCAAGTAAGGTGGGTGGGCTTGTTGAATGAAGGCCTTTTCTGTTTTATTTGGACAGGGTAGGATGCAGTGTTCACAAGGTCTGTGAGATCTGGAGAACATCCAGGTCATGGAGAGAAGGCAGGGTCCAGGTAGCATGTACACCATATATTTGAGCAGGAGGTTTAAGGTGCTCATTTTCTCTCTTTACTTATATTTAATGGTTCACTTAATACTTATGATTTCTTGGGCAAGAGAAGAGTGTTTTACCAGTGTGACACCTCAGGGGAAGATCTCCATTTATAATAATTTACACTAGTAGGTACTGTAGTACCCTAGCTGCTGCTGCTGCTGCTAAGTCACTTCAGTCGTGTCTGACTGTGCGATCCCATAGACGGCAGCCCACCAGGCTCCCCCATCCCTGGGATTCTCCAGGCAAGAACACTGGACTGGGTTGCCATTTCCCTCTCCAATGTATGAAAGTGAAAAGTGAAAGTGAAGTTGCTCAGTCGTGTCCGACTCTCAGCGACCCTTAGTCCCAGCTAAATTTGAGTCATCTATCAGCACACCTCTTCCCCTCTAACACACTACTGGGTGTCCTGCTCCTCACCTTTTCATAAGAACACTTGTGAAAAAAAGACAATCCACATGATCCCTTATTAAAAATAGAGATCAAGATATTTGGGGCCTAGACTGGTATCTTCTTGCTGGTCAGTGGGTGATGTATTGACCGTAACAGAAAGGAGATTCGTATTGGTGAAGTAGGAAGGAACACATGTAGATCTCAGCTCCAGAATATTATATTCTGTCCTAATTAGAGACATGAATGCTGGTTCTAAGTATAAGGTGGGCAGAGATAGAGCTGGGCATATAGCACAGATAGAATCAGGGACTCAGGTCTCTCTAGAACTTAACTCTCAGTAGAGACTAGATTTATCCAGAGTGGCAACATAGTTGCTCTTAGATCTCAAGCTTACATCACACAGCTTCTCTCTCAGTAACTTTCAACCAGAGTTGGACCAACTCTTCATCAGTGTCTGTCTAAAAAGTCCTTAGGGAAAAGGCTGTGAATAGTTCATTTCAAGCCTTATTGATAAACTATGGCCTGGAGATAAGAGTTAGGTAGGAAAATGGACATTTCTTGGGTGAGTTGGGAAATTCCCATGGTAAGGGGGGAGGGACAGTGTACAGATAGTTCCACAGTGTCCTCTACATAAATCCATCAACAAGAGTGGCTGTAGTTATGGATGTCATATTTTAACTGATTTAGTCACATTGTTAAATTTGGAGAGTCTGGCTTTCTGATCATCAGCCCCAATATTCCACCTTTCCATTTCCCTTTACATTCATTTTCAGTCTTATCAAAACCAACAGTGGATAATTCAGAGGACTTTTTCCTTCCCCAAATGCAGCCTGCACTATATAAAGTTTGTTGAATTTTGCCCCATACCATTTTCTGCTGTTTATCACTTGCTTCCCTTTCTGATATTTAGCTTCTTTCTTCCTCTGGTTGGTCTGGATCCAGTGAATCCACCATGGTTCTAGTGACTTAAGCATCTGTATGCAGCTCTCCTGGAGGTGTGCACCCTGACTTTTGAGGCAGTTTGTGGCTGCACCCAGGCCTCCGCCGCTTTTTATTTTTTTCATGTCTCATCTGCCCTTTATTTATTTTCTTCACTGCTCTCAGGGAAATCATCCTTTACGCCAGTGTTCAAAATCCCCTGGGACTCAATTTCTTCACTCATTTCACTTCACTTTTGTGACCTGTCTGAATCTATTTTCTCTTCTTTGGAGCCTTTCCGTGGATTGGCAGTCAAGCTACTTCTCACTTGGCTTCCTTTCATACTCCTTATAACAGCTGGTTGAAATGTTTACTGTGCATTTTAAGCTGTATGTTACATAACTCTAGTCCCCTAGTACAGAGTAGGTAACCATACAAAATTTATTGAAACTATGAATTAATCAATTATTGGCTGAAAAAATGAATTTATCATGGGGGAAACTAGGATTGAAATGTAAATAGGAATATACAAATACATATATTGCACTTGAGTTCCATTGAGCACCTAGATACTCATGGTGAATATTCCTTTCTTATTAATTCACAAAATATTCCAAGAAATAATGAATCCACCTAACCTCTAAATATGTTAATAAATAATAAACCATGGCATACCATCTTAAGATTTACTTAAGTCATTTCAACTTCAAAATTAAGTTGGTCTCACTGAAAAAGCAAGATTAATCATGAAGTTACCAATATCTATTTCACAAAATGGGGTGGGGAAAATCACTGTATAATTTGATGAAATAAAAGTGAAAACAAGGCCTGAAACTTATTTACACCAGTTAACCAATACATGAGATAGAGGATATCTGAGTACAATTATTAATATCTACCAGAAATCTTATCAGCTATGACTTATAAAATGTTCTAGCAAGTTTGAAGTACTGGTAATCATTTGGCTTAAATGACTATTGAATAAAAAATGAACTGTTACACAGCAGATGTGGAGGGAGCTCAAATAGGGTAAGTTTATGCTATAATTTGGAAAAGGCAATGGCAACCCACTCCAGTACTCTTGCCTGGAAAATCCCATGGACGGAGGAGCCTGGTAGGCTGCAGTCCATGGGGTCGTGAAGAGTCGGACACAATTGAGCGAACTTCACTTTCACTTTTCACTTTCATGCATTGGAGAAGGAAATGGCAATCCACTTCAGTGTTCTTGCCTGGAGAATCCCAGGGATGGCAGAGCCTGGTGGGCTGCCATCTATGGGGTCGCACAGAGTCGGACACAACTGAAGTGACTTAGCAGCAGCAACAGCATGCTATAATTTGAGACCAGCTAGAATTTATTTTTCAGAAGTGATTCTTTTGAAAATAGTACAGGATATTTGGAGGTAGTGGCTGGTATTATATATCTGTGAAATCTAAAAAATCATATAAAAGGAAAACGAGGAACATGTAACCACAGTTATTCACTAAATAACTGTATCCTTGGGAATGTGAACATAATATGATGCTTCATGAATCCTGCCCAACCCCCAAGCCCTCTCTAAATGCTCCCCCCACCACACCTCCCATCAGCTCCTTTATTTATCACACTAGTCTTTGGCCACTGTTGATGGAGTCAGATGAGTATCTCCACCTGCTCTGTGCAGATTCTCCAGAATGACAATGGCCTCTAGGATGAGGCAGCTGCCAAGGGCAGGAGAAACATTACAGCACTTTCTTCAACACAGTCGCATCCCTGCTTTTGCACATGGCACTTGAATCCTTCCAGTAAAATTTCCTTTTCTGCTGAAATCTATTAAACATTCCTTGCTGCTAAGGCTATGGTGAGATATGGTAGCACTGAAAGCAATTATGTTTTCTGGAAAATATTTGGCAAAAGGTATGTTAAGAATACAGGGCTTCCCTGGTTGCTCAGAGGTTAAAGTGTCTGCCTCCAGTGCAGGACACCCGGGTTCGATCCCTGGGTCGGGAAGATCCCCTGGAGAAGGCAATGGTAACCCACACCAGTATTCTTGCCTGTAGAATCCCATGGACGGAGAAGCCTGGTAGGCTACAGTCCATGGGGTTGCAAAGAGTCGGACACGACTGCGCAACTTCACTATTCACTATGTTAAGAATATTAAAAATGTTCATATCTGTATAATCATTTATACCACTTCCAGGAGTGTATCAGAAAGGATTTATCAGATTCATGTATTTGAATGTTTATGTACAATATAATTTATGATACTGAAAAATCAGAAAAAAATAAATGCTCAAAAATTTGAATACTAGCAAACTGATGTGTCTGTATTTTGTAATGTTATACAGTTACTTATTTATTTTTACATTTGTTTGGCAGTACCCAGTCTTAGTCTTGGCACACAGGCTCTTTAGTTATAGCTTGTGGGATCTAGTTCCCTGACCAGGGGTCAAACCTAGGTCCCCTACATTGGGAGCATGGAGTCTTAGCCCTGGACCACATTGTAGGGAAGTCTCCTACAATAAAGATCCAATAACTGTTTTTCTAAATCAAGTATTAAATTGTTTTAGAGAAAAAAATTTAATGGTGTAGCAAGCTTCTATGCTATGTCATTAAAGGGAAAATTTGCATACAAAATACATTATGATTTCAGTATCATGATTTAAACATGTATGTGTGTATAATGAATACAAGAAAAGTATAACAAGGTACCCAAATGTTAAAATGGTAATTTTTGAGCAGGAGAACTAAATATGACTTTTTTTTTTACTGCTTTCTTATATAGTCTCTATTTCTTACAATTATCATGTATGTGAATAGAAAAACCATATTAAAATTTCATGTAAAATAATGTATTATTTTAGTGTTATAAGGAACGAGTTTTTTCTTTGTTGCATGACAAACTTTGGAAAGCTCAAAATGGTATATTTATTCCATGTTGTGCAGTGGAAGAAAGTGTGTTCTTCGTATTTTCAACAGCAGGATATTAAAGTAAAACCAACAGTATTAAACTATCAGTTGTATCAAGATTTAAATGAAAATACATTTGTACTTATTCACAGTTGTCCTGTTTAAAAAAAAAACATTTATTTTAAGTAATGAAGATTAAATACATTGAATAACATTATTTTATGTGAATATGACTTTGCTAAATTTTAATAAGATAATAGCAGTTTAGAGAGATACATACACAGGTTGAGTATATACTTTTTAACACAGTAAGGCATATTTTATGATATATAATCTTTTCACCACAAAATATATATACTTCTTAGATCTGAAATAAAACTAACACGACTACCTGGGACTGGAATAACACCTTTACAAGTAATTTAATTTTTATACATGACTACAGTAACATCATTACACAAATAAGACACTCAGCTGGCATATTTTGGCAATGTGCATCTATAGGACACGGGTTGGATTTCACAAAAGCGTCTGGAACCTGACAACTACTGCTTAGCGAGTCTTTGTATGAAATGTACAGTAGCAGGTACAAGTGGGCCACAGTTGCTAATAGCTAAATAAACACGAAAGCTTTGCTGCCCTTTGGAAATTGGGCATGGCAGTCTTAAGCTCTTCTCTCCTGTTGCTCCTCTTGAGGTTTAACATATTCTAAGTACTTTCATGTGGAAATCAAATAGAACAAGAGCAGACTAGGGAGAGGACATTTCTCCCAGTAAAATTTTCCAAATCAACACTTTCATCCAGTTTCTGACATCAGTTCTTTGAGTGGGCATCATCTATCTAATGCAAAACATGGCAGAATGTGGCTTTGCTTTGTTGAGTTGCAAAGGAAAAGAACTTTTGTTCACAGCTGTAGACAAGTCAGTTCAGTCCACATAATCTATTTTATCCTTTAATTCTGAAATGTAGCCATGCTCATTTGGTAGTGAGGTGTTGTGCAAGAATGTTTTTCTTGCTCCTTCTTTAAGGTGACTTCACAGACAGATTTCAGGTGTGTCACTCAACCTCAATGCATGGGGCAGGCTTCTTGGTAGAGGAGTTTCCATTTTCTGAGGGGCGGTAGGAGAGTGTGCTCATTTTTGTTGACAGGTTTGAGTGGGATTTGGCCTTTGGGGGAATGTATTTCAGAAGCTGTAGAAAATATTTTTTAAATTTTTTCCCTAGAAAGCCATAAAAGAGAGGATTCAGGCAATTGTTAAAATAAGCCAAGCAAATAGTGATGGGCATGGCAGTGTCAACAATATCTTCAATTTTACAGTCACGAATGAGGCCCAACTGAATTAACACATCCATAAAAGTGAATATCTGGTGGGGAACCCAGGAAAAGAAAAAGAAAAGCACGATTGCCAAAATTATCTTGAAAATATCATCTTTCCTTGGTTTGTTCTTCTGAATTTCATAAGCCTTCTTGAGGGTCTTCCAAATAAGAGTGTAGCTTGTAAGAATGATCAGAAAAGGAAACAAGAATCCCAGTATATTCTTGGTGAGGCCCAGCCCTACCGGGAGGGTAGAATTTTGGGATTCGTAATGGAAAGCGCAAACTGTGATATTGGTATTCTCGATGAAAAATACATTGCGGTGGATTATAGTTGGCAAACTGGCCAAACCTGCCAGCAGCCAAATAATGATGCAGGTGACTTTGGCCACAAGCATTGTGCGCCGGAGGCGGGACTTCATTGGGTGAACAATAGCCAGGTAGCGGTCAATGCTTAGACATGTGAGTAGAAACACACTGGCGTAGAGGTTGAAACTGACACTGGCGGAAGCGATCTTACATAGGTAATTGCCGAAGGGCCAGCGGTATTCCATAGCAGTGTAGACAGCCCACAGCGGCAAAGTCAGTAAAAAGCATAAGTCAGCCAGAGCTAAATTCAAAAGAAAAACACTGGCCACAGTCTTCAGTTTCATGTAAAAGTAAATGACAATCACCACCAAGCTGTTTCCAAATATCCCCACCACAAAGATAATACTGTATAAAGTAGGGATCATGATAAATATGTAATTGTGCCTTCCAGCTTTGGGACAATCATCTTGGATTCTTTTAATACCATCTTCGGTGGAAGAGTTGAGGATCATTTTGATCTCTTGGCTGAGTCAGTCTCAGACACTATGCCAAATGCACCTAGAAAAAATAAAAATGAAAAAGGTGAAAAAAAAAGAGAAATTTCCAGTTGTAAACAAATAGTTTTGTTTCTTATTCATAAATACAGTACCTCAACTTTAGTTTTAGGAAAAAAAAATCAGATCATATTTTCTGGAGAAAAGCTGTGAGCAGAAATCTTAAAATCTAAGATTGCACATTAAAATCTTTAAAATCTTAAAATCTTTAGATTAAAATCTAAATCTTAAAAATCTAAGATTGCTCATTTAAATTAAGTTTCAGAACACATTGCTTTTCTAGGGAATGATGAATATCCCCCAGATCAGTGGAAGTGGGTTCCTAGGTGAATATTCACATAGGTCCTTTGCCTTTTTCTCTAAGAGTAAATCCTAGATTAAAAAACATAATGTAAATCTCAGAAAGTACTACTGAATTAGTTATTCAGAAAGACGAGCTTTTCCTTAGGTATGCAAGGCTAATTGTCTTAAACCTCAGAAATGTGACATAGCTGTACCTTATTCTTTGAACCATTTCTTTCATCTCACAATCTTAGGTATAGAAATTATTAGCATCCTCTCTTAAGTGGTTGGAATTGCTGTCTCTAGGTTACTGAGGAACTGATTTAAGAGGGGATAAAAGGGAAGGCTGAAGGCTTTGGGGAACAGCATTTTTTGTATGGTTTTCCAGGTCATTACATGCAGTCACCACTTATTCTTTTTTTTAATATAAATTTATTTTAACTGGAGGCTAATTACTTTACAATATTGTATTGGTTTTGCCATACATCAACATGAATCTGCGACAGGTGTACACGTGTTCCCCATCCTGAACCCCTCTTCCACCTCCCTCCCCATACCATCCCTCTGGGTCATCCCAGTGCACCAGCCCCGAGCACCCTGTATCATTCTTTAACTTCCAACTCAGTGTAGCAAAAGGGCCTGAATCTCCTAACTTTTGTGCCCACAAGCCATTTCTAGAGTTTAATCTCAATTAACCATTTGTTTAATAAAGGGTGTAAAATGAATAGATTAGGTCAGGATTGCCAATAAAATGTGTTTTGTCAGGGTTCAAGGCAGCAGCAGCAGTTCTTTAGGATTTTAGGAAGAATCAGATGCTCTGAAATGAGCTCCATAAAGATCTCTGCAAATATTTGCTCCAACATTTTACATAATCAACAATCAAGCTTTTCATTGATGTGATTTAGAAAAGCATCATAGTCTGCCCTAGACAAGAGTCTATCTGAAAACCCTTGGAGGGGAGCTGAAGGTGCTGTGACGGTCACAAGGCAGGATGGGGCACAAGTATGCTCTGAGGTGAAAGGCAGCCCTATGCATCGGTGAGGCTGGCCAGTTAGGGGAGGGATGTTGGTAAAGACCCCATTGCTCCACCAGGAGTGCGTCCCTAGATGAGCATGGGTCCCTAGATTTGCTTCCTCTTGTAGCAAAGTGTCCGGGGTAAGAAGAGGAATGGGAATAAGACACTTCTAGTCTGCCCTGCTTATTTAACTTCTATGCAGAGTACATCATGAAAAACACTGGGCTGGAAGAAGTGCAAGCTGGAATCAAGATTGCTGGGAGAAATATCAATAACCTCAGATATGCAGATGACACCACCCTTATGGCAGAAAGTGAAGAGGAACTCAAAAGCCTCTTGATGAAAGTGAAAGAGGAGAGTGAAAAAGTTGGCTTAAAGCTCAACATTCAGAAAACGAAGATCATGGCATCCGGTCCCATCACTTCATGGGAAATAGATGGGGAAACAGTAGAAACAGTGTCAGACTTCATTTTTTTGGGCTCCAAAATCACTGCAGATGGTGATTGCAGCCATGAAATTAAGACTCTTACTCCTTGGAAGGAAAGTTATGACCAACCTAGATAGCATATTCAAAAGCAGAAACATTACTTTGCCAACAAAGCTATGGTTTTTCCTGTGGTCATGTATGGATGTGAGAGTTGGACTGTGAAGAAGGCTGAGTGCCGAATAATTGATGGTTTTGAACTGCGGTGTTGGAGAAGACTCTTGAGAGTCCCTTGGACTGCGAGGAGATCCAACCAGTCCATTCTAAAAGAGATCAGCCCTGGGATTTCTTTGGAAGGAATGATGCTAAAGCTGAAACTCCAGTACTTTGGCCACCTCATGCGAAGAGTTGACTCATTGGAAAAGACTCTGATGCTGGGAGGGATTGGGGGCAGGAGGAGAAGGGGATGACAGAGGATGAGATGGCTGAATGGCATCACCAACTTGATGGACGTGAGTTTGAGTGAACTCCGGGAGTTGGTGATGGACAGGGAGGTCTGGTGTGCTGCAATTCATGGGGTCACAAAGAGTCAGACATGACTGAGAGACTGAACTGGACTGAACTGAGTCTGCCCAGGAGAGCTGCACATAGTGTCTGGGAGAGCTGGCTGAACACATGCACCTAAGGTAGTAGTGAAACGGTGCTGTGAGAGGATGAGTCTCAATTAGCCAGATTATAAAATATAACACTGGGAAAAAGAGTTTCTTAAGTCATCTCTTTGGAGAAGGCGATGGCATCCCACTCCAATACTCTTGCCTGGAAAATCCCAGGGACGGGGGAGCCTGATGGGCTGCCGTCTATGGGGTCGCACAGAGTCGGACATGGATGAAGTGACTTAGCAGCAGCAGCAGCAGCAAGTGGTCTCTTTGCCTCCCCCAAGGGGCGCAGTTATTCTCCCTACCTGAGGTTTTTGGCTCTACACCCTCTTTATCTTCTCCTTTTGTAGTCAGAGCTGTATGAACTAAATCCCTTTCTTATCTTCTCATTCACGGGGGTCTCAGCAAATGTCACATGCTCTGTGGGGCCTTCCTAACTTGCCTGGGCAATTGGCTGTTCCATTTTTTTGTGCTCTTTTGGCACTTTGGATGTAGGTTTTGACCTATATATTATAATGGCATGTTGACTTATCTGTCTTCTCCACCAGTTTGTAAGTGATTTGAGGATAAGGCCTGTTTGGAATTATCTTGTTCACTAGTGTAAACCCTCATACCTTCCAGAAGGCAGATGATAAATGTCTGATGAATAAGAAAACAAGTGGACACATGAATGGGTGAATATTATATAACTTAAAGCTGTAAGTGGAAAGTATTGAGACTAATTTCTAGGGGGCTAATGAAATCAATTTACATTCTGCTCCCAAAGAATTTGATAGAAAATGCTCAGTGTCAACCTGAGCCTCACTTTTGATAATAAGCTAAAACCTAAACCCAGTGCAATTTAAACTGACAAAATAAACCCTTGGTACTTTTAGAAATCTGTGGTTTACAAGACAAAAGAAGATGAAAAGAAGGAATAATTTAATAGAAACTAGGGCTAGGTTATGAGGGAAGTTTGACCTATTTCTTTTTCACCCAGAAGGATTTCTCTACACTTTCCTGATTTTGTTTTTAAAAAAGTCATAGTTACTAAAATTATGCCAATTTAGAAGTATATATCCATTTAGGTAAACAAATATTCTCTGTTAAAAAGTAAATGCTTCATAAATGGCTAGCAGTTATTTACACCTTAATGTGGATTAATTATTTGTTCTTCTAATATCTAGTTGAGATAAGTTGGATTTTGCCTTAGGAAAAATTGAAAATGTCAAGGTTTTAGAATCTCAAAGATTAAAAGTGTCCTGGGTTGAACTCCATAACTCCGTAACTGAAAATAGGGAGAGTTAAATATTTGTTTCGATTTGGGCATAAGGGCACTGAAAGGAAGGAATACATTTGGGTGCCCTGAGTTGGGTGCCCAAGAGCAGGGAGGAAATTCTCTTTCTTCTCTTCATCTTACTTTGAGGACACACAACTCTGGTTGGTTCCATTAATTTTTGTCTAGAGGGGGTAGCATTTTATTGAGTAGGCCTGAATTGTAACCATCATTTATAAAAGAATTCCTATGGAAAATTTTGTATTTGAAAGGATCAGTTTATAAACATGGATTTGTAGTCCAATTCTTTCACATTGTGAGGTCAGCCTTTTCATAAATTTCCATCGATCTATATTGACTAATATAAAAGGTTGCTCTGAACAACTAGAGAAACATCTCTGGAAATTTCAGTGAGGTATCTATTGTTTTAATGAGTATATTACTTGAGAAACTCTGAGCATAGCACCGAATATACTAATTGGAAGAACATTTTATATAAATGTTTATGTAAGTAATGACCAAGACTTCCTACCTAGTAAGGAGAGAGGGAGAGGAATGTTAGTGATGAAAACATCAGGAACAACCATAAGGAGGCAGAATGCAAACCGTGCATTTATCAGGCAGTTATCCATTCATCCCATATTCACTCAACACCTATTATGTGTTGGGGTAAGGAATGCAAAGCGAATAAAAGCAGTCTTTCTGCTCCTCCTGATAATTTGAGTCTAGCTGGGGGATTAGGAGTCTTAAAGCCAGAATTATCTCCAATGTGTTGAATCCTTATACCATACTTAGGCATGTGAAATGTTCTGTATTTATTACTGACCCTGCCTAGTGGTGAGGATTTCCGATAATGATCAGGGATGCTTCCCAGAGATGGCCCGTAGGCTTTGGAGGATGTATGAAAATCAGAGTGGTTAGCACTTAAAGGCAGGCATCTGGCCAGCTAAGGTAGACTAGAGATTTTGTCATCGATTGAACTTCATTATGAGTGTCTGCAGCTTCATCTATGGGAAACTGCTCCTGTAAATTTATAGATACTGCAAAACCTTCTGGGTATGGATGGTGTATGAATGTGTACTGGATGGAAGGGTGACCCAGGCCTTACAGGCGTGTAAAATATATTGTTCTCTTAGTCTGCACTCTTGCCACTCGTAGGCTTCCCTAGAGAAAGCTGGTTCTGAGAAAGAGAGAAGAATGAAACTCCTATGATTGGAGTCGCCTTCAATTGATAATAATTAAATGGAAAAGACTAGGCTGCTTCTCTTATTTTATAATGACATTTAATCCACTGGCATTTTATTTCATTTTTACTTTTTAATCATTGATCATTTATTTATTATTTTTATTTTTTAATTAATTTATTTTTAAAATTATTTTTCAATAATTAAATGGAAAAGACTAGGCTGCTTCTCTTTGAAGCTTGAAAGGATGCTCTTTTGGTGAGCAGCTGAAGGAGGAAGAGATGTGGTCTTCAAACTTTTGAGTCCTAGAAAGCAGCTAATTTTTTGGTTTCAGTCTGCTGCTTCTCCCAGTAGGGTTACAGGCAGATAGGTTATTGAGTGAAAACATAGGAGGGGCCATCTCTCTTTATTCTTGGGTCTTGCTGTAGCTTTTACTTAGGCTCTGTGGTTTACATGAACTCCACAACATCATTTCCTCTTGGGGGAAAGAAAATGGAATTCAGAGTCAAAATGCTCGTAAATGAATTCCTTTACCACTTACAGATACGTGTAGCTCTGAGTAAGTCATCCCATTTCTCTGAATATAAGTCTCAGTTTCCTCATCTATAAGAAATGGGAGCAATGCCTTCTATTGCACTAAATTGTTATTGTAATTAAATAAGATAACTTAAAAGTACTGGCTCTATCTCTCAAGCAGTTAGTATTTAATAAGTGTGTTGTATGTGGATCTTACTATATTATTTTGAATGCAAAGCAAGGGCTGTTTCAGCCATAAGTCAAAAAAGCATGAGAGATTAAAAAAAAAAAAGTTTATCACTGGTAAGCTCTTTTTCTTGCCATTCAAAGGTTAAAAACACCAAGCTGTTCTCTCAAAGTATGAGTAAAAAATAATCTTAAGCAGCTGAATACATTTTCCGTGAGTCAGGTGGGAACTCTCAGTCTGCTGCAAACACAAGGTTGGCTCACGGTGGCCACACCACATTTATCTACTGGTTGTTTAGTAGGAATTACCTTGCAGTCCTTGACAGCTTCCCTGGTTCTTAAAAACAAACCTAAGAAAGATTTTCTTTTTATCTTTTTTTTTTTAATTCTAAGAATATTTCCCCCAAGACTTTCAATTAGAATATTTTTTTGACTTTTCAAGAACAGCTTTGTATTTTTTTCTTAATTTTTATTGGAGTATAGTTCCTTCACAATGTTTTGTTAGTTTCTACTGTATAACGAAGTGAATCAGCTTTACATATACATGTATCCTCTCTTTTATGGATTTTCTTCCCATTTAGGTCACCACAGAGCACTGAGTAGAGTTCCCTATATAGTAGATTTTCATTTGTTATCTATTTTCTATATAGTATCAATAGTGTATATATGTCAAGGCCAGTCTCCCAATTCTTCCCACCCCGTCCTTCCCCTTGGTATCTATACATCTGTTCTTTATGTCTGTGTCTCTACTTCTGCTTTGCAAACAAGACCATCATACCATTCTTCTAGATTCCACATACATGACTTAATATATAATGTTCACTTTTCTCTTTCTGACTTACTTCACTCTGTATGACAGTCTCTAGGTCCATCACATTTCTAAAAATTGATTAGAATATTAATACCTCCTTAAGCTTTTATTCAAGCCCAAACCAATCTAATTAAATTGTCCATTAGAAGCTCCTTTTTAAATGAGTTTGCAATCTGAAGAAAAAAAAAAAACACTCTGAAGTTTCCTATGATAATAGAGAGAGAACTAAAAGACCAAGTAATTATATTTTAGGGTAATCTATCAAAGTATCTTTCTTAAATATCAGAAAGAGTAGGTCAGTGTTTGTAAGTTTCTTGTCGTGATGGAGAGCTCAATAAACCATCCTGTTCAAAAGGCATTCTCTTTATTGATCCTATCTTATAATTCAGTCATTAGAAAGCAACTGATTTTGCTCCTGTGTGTTCTTCCGCCAGTAATGAGTGAGGCATCCTACAGGGAACAACTCTTAAGTCAGTATCTGTTTGTGAATTCATTGAATCATAGAAGCCGGCACTAAAATTTTTAGAGTTTCTACTTGTTTCTTTTTCAAATCCACTTGTTCTTAAATCTTAACCTTCTGTTCTTATTTTATGGGATCCTTACCTCCTTAAACACTTTGAACATCTGTGTTAAGAGCACCTATTCAATTGCTTTACTGTTTGTAGTTCTTCAGATGTAAATTCTATTTGTTTCATCTACAGACATGAAGGCATTTGCCTTCATTTTAGGTTTTATAGTCTTTGACTGTGAGTCCATCAATTAGCTTCTTTAGGAGGTCTGAGTGTCTGGATGGTGGTGGTGGGTGAAATTTCTGCTTGGACATACGACTCTCAGTTGATCTGGAAAAGTTCTTAGAGCCAGTTCTCAGCCTAGTTTTCTACCCCTTACTTTGCAGTTACTCGGTGCTGTGCTGTGCTTAGTCACTCAGTTGTGTTATGTCTGACTCTTTGCGACTCCACAGTTTGCAGCCAATCAGGATCCTCTGTCCATGGGGATTCTCCAGGCAAGAATACTGCAGTGGGTTGCTATTCCTTCCTCTAGGGGACCTTCCCAACCGAGGGATTGAATCCAGGTCTCTTCTTTACCATCTGAGTCACCCCAAAATACTGGAGTGGGTAGCCTATCCCTTCTCCAGAGAATCTTCCCTACCCAGGAACCTGGGGTTTCCTGCATTGCACACAGATTCTTTACCAACTCAGCTACCAGGGAAGCCATTAGGCCCTCTACCCATTTTCAAATTTTTACTGGTCTACAAAAGTTATTTTAGTCTTAGATCATAATGGGCAGTAGTTTTCCAGTTCCTGGCTTTAACCAGGAAACCCAGTTTCAGTTGCCTTCAGTACATGAGTCTAGTGGTCTTTACTTCCATTCTGGTAAAGTCATTAGAACTTTATGTCAACTGTGTATCTGGTGTTGGTTTGTCCCTGGCCCATGTGGTCTTAATTCTTCTTCGGTGCTCTAATGTGATATTTAATGTAGAGAAAAAAGGTTAATATCCATGATTGCTTAATCCATTGTCCTCAACTTGACTGGAAGTTGCTCTACACGTTATTTGGTGAAAATAGTTATGTTGCTTGGATCCAATAAGCTTTAGACTATAGTCTTGTCCTTCTTCTTGCTACATCCTCTCCATTGTGCCCTTTGATGAAGCATCCAGGTCTTTCTGGATGACATTCTCGTTCATGCTGGGGATCCTCGAAGCCATGTAGAAGAAAGCATGGCAGAAAGTCTATATTATAAGGCACGTGACCTACTCTCAAGTCAGACACACAGGAGAATGCCATGCTTTTGGTTGATAGTCCCAGCCTGACTCCTTCTCTGTTACTTTCCTTGGAGATGATTTCATTTGCCTCTGCAATTCCCAGATGAATCTTCTCTTAATAAAAAAGTATGTAGTAAAAGTATTAATGCCATATTAATTAAATACTTAAGATTTAATCTTCTCAAACTTAGTGAATACAAGTGTTGTATGTCTAAGTGGTTAAGTAATGGTTTCTGACCCTCTTACTAAATCAATATCATCCACCATGGCCTGCTCTCAGAAGAAATGAAAGCAGTGCAAACTACTTTCTTATTTCTGTTCATACCAAGTGTAATCAACTCTGGTGACAGTGGTTAAATGTTCTGTCATCCTCAACCAGTCCTAACCTTTGCTTTGTCCAAAATAGTGCAAGAAGCTAAAGAACTTAGCTGTGAAAGGAAATTCAGAAGTTCTTTCCAAGTTAGGGTATAAATTTCAAGGAAAGTATAATGTTAATACTAAATTTTTGCTTCTTGGAAATTATTCAATACTTTAATATATAATAATGTAACACTAGTCTACAACTAAATTTCTTTCCACTTGAGAAGCTCCTGTTTATCAAGAGCTTAAACAAGTTGGTTGTGATGAATATCCCAAGCTCCCCAAACAACTCTCTTCATTCCTATGGTATTTCCTCCCACTCTTGTCTGTCCTAAACTCTTGAGTATTTCTGTTGTATGAGGTTTTTTTTTTTTTTAATTTCAAAAAGAAAATATAGGGATGAAAGATATGTGATTAAGTCTAATCAGGTGCTTAATAATCTTCCTTTGACATGTTGGTGTTAATGAAAAATATTCTTCTTATGTTAAATATAGAAGGTCATGGAAGATTTTCTAGTGAGTATAGAAAGAGTAGTACTCCCGAGACTAGGAGAAAAGGAAAATAGCACCTAATTTGGGAGAAATCTTGTACATAAATGAACTCCTGTTCTTTAATACTCCCAAATTCCTCAAACTTATGGACTCACAGAATTTCCCCCAGGGAATCATAATCACATTTCAGAAGATCAGTATCTCAGCCATCAAGGAGGAGGCAACATCATTTTAATGCTATGGCTTTTGGAGACTGTTTACAAGCCTCTTTTTCGACAGATGAAAGAGGCAGTTCCTAGGTGGGCATCTCAGTCAACAACAGCTGCTTTATCCAACTTTGTGAACAAAACCCCAGACTTCATATGTGAAGCCATTCCACATTTGCATCTTCAAGACTTTAAATCAGGAGCAGAAACTCTTTACTTCATTTCAAATTCCACTCTAAGGGGTATGAGGAAAGTTATTGGGAAGGAAAGGATGCACTAATTAATTTATACCCCTAAGAAATGATGATAATATTATAGAATTTCCATGTATTATGAGTTTTATGCTAGAGATTGTTGGCCACATGACAATTCATTGCAGATTAAAGTTTTTAATGTTATACAAATCACATAGCCATAAATTTTAATGAAGCTAGGAGGATTAAATATTCAGTATATTGTATATGTTCCCCCAAAGTGCCCAATTTCCTGATTGCAGCAGGAATATTCTTTGAATGATAGTCTACAAATTGGTCCTGCACAATGTGTAAGGAGGCCTGGGTTCTAATTTTGGCTTTTCAAATCATTGGCTAGGTGACCTTGAATGAGTCACTTAGCTTCTCCAGACCTCTCTATTGTCATGCTTCAAAAAACCTTCTGAAACACTGAAATTTCATAATCTTTTTTCTGAATAGTATGCATCTTTTGAAGACAAAGGCAATAATGGCCTGATAAGTAGAAATTACCTGATAAATCATAAAATCAGCCAACTATTTATCTGTTGATATAGGTAGTATTAGTGTCACAGTGATTTAATAACATTGTATAACTAGATCTAAGAACTCTTTTTTTTATTAAAAATGAAATGAAAAGAATTTTGCCTTTTATTGAAGATAAATAAGCTCTACTTAAGATCACTGAGTTAAGCTGACTGACTGGAAAAGACCCTGATGCTGGGAAAGATTGAGGACAGGAGGAGAAGGGGGTGACAGAGGATGAGATGGTTGGATGGCATCACTGACTCAATGGATATGAGTTTGAGCAAACTCCAGGAGATAGTGAAGGACAAGGAAGCCTGGCGTGTTTCAGTCTTGGGGTTGCAAAGAGTTGGACATGACAGAGTGACTAAATTACATAAGTTCATTATGTTATAGTGATAGTGTGTTCTTCCCATTAAAAAAAATTAATTATCTACCCAAAGAAATGTTTCCTCAGCAGGGCATTTGGATATCTGGTTGTGACTCTAGGTTGATGAAGTCAAGATTATAAGTTTGGACATGATCTAGACAGAGGATGAGATGGTTGGAAAGCATCACTGATTCAACGGACATAGACTTGGACAAACACTGGGAGATGGTGAGGGACAGGGAGGCCTGGCATACTCCAGTCCATGGGGTCTCAAATAGTCAGACACGACTTAGCAACTGAACAACAACAACAACATGATCTTGACTAGTTATTTTTACTCCATTTATGATCAAAAATTGTGAACCTCTCATGCACCCCTGTGTTATTCACTGGCAGTTCCAGTTGCCAGGGTAAAGACAGATTGGTTCATGGTTGCAAGACAAAATTAAAAGCATACTTTGCTGTTAGGGAGTCAAGATAACATCAATATGAAAAAAGTGGTACAATGTGTTATTAAAATAACTTATTTGAAACGAAACTACTCTCAAATTCTTTGTGAGGAAAATACAACTTTTTAAAGTTTAGCAAATGCTTACAGTAGTTTGGGCCTTCCCTGGTGGCTCGGACAGTAAAGAACATGTCTGCAGTGCAGGAGACCTGAGTTTGATCGTTGGATTGGTAAGATCCCCTGGAGAAGAGAATGGCAACCCACTCCAGTATTCTTGCTTGGAGAATTCCATGGACAGAGGACTCTGGCAGTCTGCCATCCATGGGGCTGCAAAGAGTCGGACACGACTAAGTGACTAACACTATCACTTTCTTACAGTGGTTCAGTTGCCTAGGTAAAACAGAGGTGGGGTCAGAGTATTATAAAGGAACCTCACAGTAATATACTAAGAGTATAATACTTCAAAGTATTATATTAGTTAATGCTTTGAAGAGTTAAATGGACTTTTGTGCTAAGAGAATGAGCTGAAGAATTGATGGTTTTGAACTGTGGTGATGGAGAAGAGTTTTGAGAATCCCTTGGATGTAAGGAGATCAAACCAGTCAATCCTAAAGGAAATCAGTCCTGAGTATTCATTGGAAAGACTGATGCTGAGCTGAAGCTCCAATACTTTGGACACCTAATGCGAAGAGCTGACTCATTAGAAAAGACGCTGATACTAGGAGAGATTGAAGGCAGGAAGAGAAAGGGATGACAGAAGATGAGATGGTTGGATGACATCACCAGCTCAACGGACATAAGTTTGAGCAAACTCTGGGAGATGGTGAAGGACAGGGGAGTCTGACATGCTGCAATCCATGGGGTCACAAAGAATCAGACGTGACTGTGTGACTAAATAACAACAAAGGGTAATGTTCATTAGATTTTGATTTTATCACAGTTTTTTTTTCTTCAAATACAGTTTAGTTTGCTATGTTTAATTTACTTTTTTACATTAATATGTTGTAGAGATGGAAAGACAGCAGAGTGGTTTGGCAGAGAAAGGACTGGACTAGAGTATAGTTCAAGGGCTTGTTTTGTCCCTAAAATCAGTATTCTAAGCATGAGTCATTCAGTTGTGTCTGACTCTGCAACTCCATGGACTGTAGCCCACCAGGATCTTCTGTCCATGGGATTTTTTTTTAGGCAAGAATACTGGAGTGTGTAGCCATTCTCTTCTGTAGCAGATTTCCTTGACCTAGGCATTGGACTCATGGCTCCTGCACTGCAGGCAGATTCTTTACTGTTTGAACCACTATGTAAGTAATTTAGTTTCTTACTTTATTATGTCTTAAATATTATAAAATATTTTGTATAAGAATACCAACACCAGTTCTCATTTCTGTTTCATAGGTTGTTAAATTTAAAAAGTTAGGTCTTTGGAAGATATGAAGGTACTTTGAAAACACAGCCTTTCTATATAATGCAAGGATAAGTGAAATGAATTTAATGAAAGAAAACTGATAACTTCAAAAGATTAATGGATTTTTTATCATTCAGAAGTTCAACAGAAATATTTTTCATTATTATAATCTAATGCTTTTGCTTCAATGATTATAGCATGGTACTTGATTAATGCTGAGAGAAAGGTAAAATGATATTGCATAGTATCTGTGTCTATGTTGTAGTAGCAAATATCTGGGTAAAGAGTGAGGCCCTCAGGCTCAGTCTGACCAACAGATATATTTTCTTTGGCTCCCCATAAAGGGTTTATAACTTCTGGGATTTGAATGTTCTGTGGTTCACTAATCCCCATCATTCTCTAGTTTCTGATTCTTTCAGCCAGTGCTGTTCAAAAGAAAAATGTTAGCTACCTATGCAATTAAAACTTTTCTAGTAGCCACATTAAAAATAATAATATTTCACCCAGTATATCCAAAATATTGTCATTTCAACATGTAATTAATCCAAAAATTATTGAGATATTTTACTTTATTTTTCGCCAAGTTTCCAAAATCCAGTATAGTTTTTTTTTTCTTTCCCCAGCATATTCTAGTTCAAATGTGGCTAGCCACACTTCAAGTCTCAGAGACTGCTTGGGCCTGGCCACCAAATTGGACAGCACAGCACAGGTGCTTCTCCCACATAAGTCACTTACCTAAGCCTTCTAGCAATGGTTCTGAAAACGCAGTCTCTGGAACAGCAGCAGCACCACCACCTGGGAATTTCTTTGGAATGCAAATCTTAGGCCCCATCTAATATCTACTGAATCAGAAACTCTGTGGGTGGTGTCCAATAAGCTATTTTAATGAGCCCTCCAGGCAATTCTGGCATACACTTTTAAAAACCCTTAGAAAACTGGAAATAGAACTGCCATATGACCCAACAATCCCACTGCTGGGCATACACACCGAGGAATCCAGAATTGAAAGAGACACGGGTACCCCAAAGTTCATTGCAGCACTGTTTACAATAGCTAGGGCATGGAAGCAACCTAGATGCCCACTGGCAGATGAATGGATAAGAAAGCTGTGGTACATATACACAATGGACTATGACTCAGCTACTAAAAAGAATGCATTTGAATCAGTTCTAATGAGGTGGATGAAACTGGAGCCTATGATACAGAGTGAAGTAAGTCAGAAAGAAAAACACCAGTACAGTATAATAACACATATATATGGAACTTAGAAAGATGGTAATGATGACCCTATATGTGAGACAGCAAAAGAGACAACAAAAAAGGACTCTGTGGGAGAAGGCGAGGGTGGGATGATTTGCAAGAACAGCACTGAAACCTGTATATTACCATATGTGAAATAGATTGCCAGTCCAGGTTCGATGCATGAGACAGGGTGCTCAGGGCTGGTGCACTGGGACAATCCTGAGGGATGGGATGGGGAGGGAGGTGGGGGTTCAGGATGTACACCCATGGTTGATTCATGTGAATGTATGGCAAAAACAACTATAATATTGTAAAGTAATTAGCTTCCAATTAAAATAAATAAATTAATTTTACCCCCCCCCCCCCGCAAAAAAAAAACAACAACACGAAAACCAAAACACTGCCATACTGGCATTTTCATTTGCAGCCTTTGCTGACAGGCTCTGTGCCTTTCATGATTCACTGCTGTTGTCTGGTCTCACTAAGTTGTGCTTGACTCTTTGCGACTCTATGAGTCTGTAATCCGTAGCACTCCAGGCTCCTTTGTCCATGGATTTCCCAGGCAAGAATACTGGAGTGGGTTTCCATTTCCTTCTCCAGGGGATCTTCCTGACCCAGGGATTGAACCCATGTCTCCTGCATCTCCTGCATCGGCAGGTGGATTCTTTACCACTGAGCCACCTGGGAAGCCCTTCGTGATTCATAGGCAAAATCAAATCCAACACACAACGAAAGTACCATCAGCTAAAATATTTTCTTTTGACCCTTTCAAGGTGTTAAAACCTGAAGAAATAGAACAACTTCTTAAATGCAGCTTGAGAATTACTCATTAAGCTGTGTATTTCTTTGAAACATTTAAGACTAGCGTAGCTTAAGTGCAGCCCAACAGGAGGTCATCTAGTCAAATAACTCTTGTACCTACTCCTAGGAATTTCTTTAACTGGATTGGGTGATACCCATTTCTGTACTCTCATTAGAATGAAGATCTACCTGGGGGAGGAGACACACTGACTCAGGTGAGAGTCAGAGTTAAGGTAGTAGAGGATCGTGGGGCTGGGAGTCAAAAGGTCAGAATCAAGGCCACGATTTCCCTCTCATGAGCTATGGAGCTTTTAGTTTTGTACTTAACCTGTGACTCATCTTATTCATCTGGAAAATGATGATAATGAAGTTCATGATGATAATGATAATAATAAATGATAATGATAATAAATGATAATATTATAATAAATGATAAATAACAATAATGTTCATGAAGCAAAAAATACCTGTCCATTCTGGCTCACCTTACTGTTGTGAGAAACTAATGAGGTCATGTATGTGGAGTTGCTATGAGATCCTGTAGCTTTAAGACTTTCTTTAGCTTTATTAAAATCACACTGTGGTGTAAGTGACTAATTTTTCCTCTGCAAGCAGATATGGTAAGAAGGATTAGAAAACTATGTGTGATTCTGAAAATAGAAGAAGCTAAGGGATCAGAAAGAGGTGGAAAGACTCAGAGAGGGAGTCTAAAAAGGCACTGCTGACAAGCTTCTTGAACAGTTGTTCCAGTTCTCATCATTCTCTTGAATACCTATATAATTATTTTAATTTTAATTAAATTTATTTATTTTTTATTGAAGGATAATTGCTTTACAGTATTGTCTTGGTTTCTGCCAAACATCAACATGAATCAGCCATAGGTGAATACTATATAATTTTAAAGTATAAATTACAATGATACTACACCACTGATTTCAATAGAAAAGTTTAGACCATTCCATCTCCCATTATTTACCTCTCCATTCATTTCTATGTGGGGCTACTTGTGTTTTCTCATTAATCAGCCTGTGATAAGGGGCATGGATGCCGGGCCAATAAAAGGTAAACAACACTTTGCCAACTGAAAAATACGATGAGATACCGGTGACTGCTGCTTCCTGTGAAAACTTCATTAGCAATAAATGAGTTACCAGATGTCACACATCAGATTTGAAATTAAAATATATTCCCAGTATTTGTGTGCAGTCTGAGCAGGAGGAAAAAATGAACTCTTTCCAAGAGTTGCATAAGATAATGTACTTCTTTGCCTTGGATAGTTTGTTTCTCCTATAAACATAGAATAAATGCATCCCTTGGTTTGTAAAGGGGAATAATAGCATTTTTGCACACAAAAGCTATGCAGTGAGGTTGCACATGACTCATCCAGCAGCAACTCTTTAAGGATAAGGTGAATGTTCTCAAACATTCTATGGCACACCGAGACCACCATCTTGTTTTTAACTTGGCCATAGCAATTCCTATCTTTTCTTGCCTTCACCTTCAGCAAGCAATTTCTGCTTTTATTACCAACAATAAAGCTGTTCAGCTCAGCAACTGTCAACATCAACTCCATTCTTACTGAACTTGCTGTAACAACAATCCTGTTAGTGCTTCCCTTTTTTCATAAGATATAAAACCTCTCCTCTTGTTTTTCTAGCTAGCTAAGCTGACTCTGTTCTGTTTCTCGAAGCTACAAGCCTCCAATTGGAAAGCACTCGTGGTTAAGGAGGAAACCTTACAGTAGGATATGGGGCAGCATGGTTTCACTTGAGCCAGCAGAAATTTCGTATGATAAGCCAGTGTGGTAGAAATGTCTAACACACTCTAGTTTTTATAAATAAATATTTTTGGCAGAAGAAGGCCCATGTTCCTTCATAGTTTCAAAATCTCCACAGTTATTTGGTTCCAACTGAAGACCATGACTGTTTCAAACTGTTTATTCCCTTTCTTTCCTAATTTATTTTTGTTCTTATCTCTTGTAAGACTGGTGAAGCCTATAAATCAAATTAAGAGGGTGAATGTAAATTATCATTCTCAAGCCTCCTCTTGGAGAAATATTTACATAGAATTTCTTTACACATAGAAAATTCCCAAAGCACTTAAACATTTATTTCTGGATCATTTACTACTCATCAGATGCTAGAGATGCTGAATCCACTGCCCTTTGACCTTTGCATAAAGGAAACCAGCACATGTTTGAGATACTTATATATGTCAGTGGGGAAAATATCTGTTTAAACCTTTCAACTGTGTAACTTCAGCACAAAGTGACACACAAGTGTTCAGACAAAGTTACTCAACGTATAACCATTTTCTACTCTTTGTTTCCTCTGGTATCTGATTCACATAGAGGACTTATAATACTAGTGGCTTACCATTAACAATAGTAATGTTTATGATATTGAATGCTTACTGTATTTCAAGTATTGTGCTGCCGCTGCTAGGTCGCTTCAGTCGTGTCCGACTCTGTGCGACCCCGTAGACAGCAGCCCACTGGGCTCCCCCGTCCCTGGGATTCTCCAGGCAAGAACACTGGAGTGGGTTGCCGTTTCCTTCTCCAAGTATTGTGCTACTTTCTTTCATCTCTGTAAGAGTCCTCTTTTGAATGAAATTGTGTCTCTGCCTGCTTCACAACAAATTCATGGGGCTTCCCAGGTGGCTCGGTGGTAAAGAATCTCCCTGCCAGTGCAGGAGACACAAGAGATGCAGGGTTTAGTCCCTGGGTTGGGAAGATCTCCTGGAGGAGGAAATGGCAATCCACTCTAGTATTCTTGCCTGGAGAATCCCATGGACAGAGGAGCCTGGTGGCTACAGTCCATGGGGTTGCCAAGAGTGAGACACAACTGAGCAACTGAGCACATGCTCACACCAGATTCATAGGTTGAAGTCTGAATCTCCAATGTGACTATATTTGGAGACAGGGCATTTGAAGAGGTAATTAAGGTTAAATGAGGTCATGAGGTTGGAGCCCTAATCCAGTATGACTGGTGTCCTTGTAAGGGGGAGACACACCAGACAGGAATGCGCTTGCACAGAGAAGTCATGTGAACACAGTGAGAAGATGACTGTCTTCAAGTGATAAAGAAAGGTGTCACCAGAAACCAGCCCTGCTGGTACTCTGACCTTGACCTTCCCAAACTGTGAGAAAATAAATTTCTGTTGTCATTTTGTTGTGGCAGAACTGGCAAACTAATACAAGGCTTATGAGGGAAGGCACCATTATTCCCGCTCTTGAGATGAAGAAACTGAGGCTTAGAGAGCAGATCCTTATATTTTTGACATTTTAAAGTTTCAAGGCTCAGTTCTTTTTGTTTTGGTAAAGTCATCTCTTCACACTCTGGTTTGGCGCTTCTTAATCAGGGGTAATTTTGCCCTCTGGAGACATTTCTCAATGTCTGGAAACATTTTTGGTTCTCATAACAGGGTGAGCAAGAGAAGGGGGTATTAATAGCACCTAGAGAGTAGAGACCAAAGATATTGCTAAGCATCTTACAAGGCACAGGACAGACTCCCACAGTCTGGTCGAAGATGTCAATAGTGCTGTTGTTGAGAAGCTTTTCTAGTTTGGACGTTTCTTTTCCCTTTTCAATTCCTGATAATCTGTAGTTCGCATCTTTCATGGGATGAGTTAATTATACAGTATATTTTATTGGTGGTTTTGTTTCATGTATTATATTTATATCTTCCCAGGGAAACTACTTTTGAGATTCCTCAAAAGATAAAATTCTGTCAGGTGGCCTTCAAATGTTCAAGGTTATGTTGAATACTTATTCAGTTCAGTTCAGTCGCTCAGTCATGTCCAACTCTTGCGACCCCATGAACTGCAGCATGCCAGGCCTCCCTGTCCATCACCAACTCCTGGAGTTCACTCAAACTCACATCCGTCGAGTCAGTGATGCCATTCAGCCATCTCTCCTCTGTCGTCCCCTTCTCCTCCTGCCCCCAGTTCCTCCCAGCATCAGAGTCTTTTCCAGTGAGTCAACTCTTCGCATGAGGTGGCCAAGGTACTGGAGTTTCAGCTTCAGCATCATTCCTTCCAAAGAAATCCCAGGGCTGATCTCCTTCAGAATGGACTGGTTGGATCTCCTTGCAGTCCAAGGGACTCTCAAGAGTCTTCTCCAACACCACAGTTCAAAAGCATCAATTCTTCGGCGCTCAGCTTTCTTCACAGTCCAACTCTTATTAGAGGGTCCAAAGCTGTGAGCTGACTAAATATCTGTTATGTCAGATCTTTCTAGAAATTATCCTCTTTGAGCATTTTCCAGAATTCTAGGATTCTGTACAAGAACAACGGAAGAGAGAATTTGAACTTAGGTTCATCATAGGGTCTTCAAGGGATTTGATGGTTCCTATAGTAACCCCAGTTGCCTCTAGAGGGAAGCAATTCCGGAAGTCAAACCCTGCCCTCTGGTGGCATCACTGCCATAGGCAACTTCTGTGTCAATCTGAATCATTAGTGTCCCAACTGATTTTACAATATTTGAATGTAATTTAATCTTTGATTGGATATTAGACTTTTTTTTTCTCTGTGGATCAATGCACTGAATGTAGCCTGTCATTAAGGCTCTCAGAATTAAATCAAGTAAAGTAAGAGAGGATAAACATACTTAGTTACAAACAATAATCTCTTGAAGTCTGTGAACCAGAGTTTCAATTACTTAGTTTGAGTCTCTGTTCTGTGTCTCCTCTGTCCAACTGCTTTTTATGATCCATAAGGGCAATGAGTAGTTGTTTTTGTAGCTGAAGAACATTTCTGGAAAAAAGACTTTCTAAATGAAACTCTATTAACAATATTAATAGAATTCTATGACCAAAATTTTAATTGTTGCATTGGTTCCTGTGGACTTTCCCTACAAATTTCTTATAGACTAGTCCTGCAAGAAAAGCACCATTATGTTTGAAATACCAGCTAAATCTGAGGAAATTATACTTCTCCTTTTCCCCATTAAGAAGTCTGTTCTCTCACTAGGAAAACACCACTGTACTTCTTATCACAGAATGCAGCCTTTTCTGTATACTGATGCCAAATGGGTAACATTTTAGTGGGGTATTTGAAGTTGTGATACGTAACTCCATGGGAGACAAGCAAGGTCATTCAGAAGGTCTTTTCATTGAGAACATCAGAGCTTTCAAAAGACGCAGGCAGCCTTTCCTGGATAATTGGGGTAAAACCGAAATAAAGCAAAACACCATAAAGAACAAAGATAGGCGATCAGATGGAAACACTTAGAATTAGGAGGTAAAAGATACAGTAAATGCTGATGCTGAATCTTATAAATATATAAAACCAATAGCATTGAGTAAAAAGTGACATAATTCAAGAAGTTGAAGAGCAGAAATCAGCTGATTGCAGGGTTTAGCAGAGGGGAAAAAGGACTGAGAACTAACACTAGCCTGGAACTGAGAGATGGAGGACTTCGTGGCTTTTTCTTTGCTGTTCTAGAAATTGAGACCTTAGGCAAATCATTAAACCGTCACTGGACTTTGCTCTGATAAATGGGAATGAGATGATAAAACTCCTACCTTCCCTTGTAGGAACGTTGTGATATTCTATATTTAAAATAGTTTCCTCAAAAGATAGTTTGTTACAACCCATTCACATGAATAGACTATATAACATAAAAACAAGTTTAATATATGGCTGAAGTGGAAAGCTAATCTTATATCAAGCAGTAAATATTCAGCACTGAGAATCTTAAAAGGGAACATTAATGTTAGCAGTGTCTGCTGGCTGGCAGGCATATGCAAAACAAACCATAGGCTTTGCAGTCACAAAGGTCAGTTAAGATCCTGGCTCAGGCTCTGACTAATCTTGTAACTGGTTAATTTACTCATTCTCTTTGAGCCTTAGTCTCCTCATCTTTTAAAACAGGATAAAAATTTGCTGTTAATATGAAGGTTAAATGAAACTTGGAGGGGGAGAGACTGCTAAACATTCAGTAAATGTTATCTATTATTACTGTCATTTTATATGTTTTCAATATATATTCATATGTCCCCATCAAATACTAGGTAAATTACCCCATAAAATTATACTTTATATATATAATTATACATATGTATGTAATTTGTCACATTATTAACACATGGCCAAGAAACAGATTGGAATAATGTTAGAGTTCTGTCAGTACAGTACAGTATGGTGATACCACTTGTTATTCAGTAAAGCAATGGAAAAGATCCAGGAAGGATCCATTTCTAAAATAAGTGAAAGAATAAACATCTAAAGTTCAGATAATTTTAAGTTTACTTTAAGCTGGGAGGGGAAAAATATCACACTATAGACCTTTGGTTGGTGAATCATACCTAATTATAAGGCAAAAATTTCCTTCAAAGTGCAGAATTCAGACAAAAACCTTTCTTTGCCAATAGCTCCCCTAGTATTCATATAAGTCTCTTCCTTGAATTATCTGATTTAACATGTGGTAATTGTTTTTTTTTAAATATGACTTCACAAGATTCACCGTCTAATAATTATAAAACGTTATATTGTTTCTGGTAATAACATTTCTGATATTACTCTATTACTGTATAAAATAATGGAAAAACAAATTAGGCTAAATATTTTTGTACTCAGAATAGAGCAGGCAGATTTGTGAAGTTCATTAGAACTTTGTGAACATAACATAATATGATAATAATTTTGGATATGAAGAGGTTCTAATCCAGAGAAAATATGTTTAGAAATCAGTCTATTTCAGTATGCATTGTAATATGCATGCCAACCATCAGCTTAAAGCCATTTTCTAGATAAATTACATGGTTCATGTTACACCAGCAAATTAAGATGTTCTCTACATAAAAAGTCATTCTGTAACTATGGACTTTTGATTTAGGTTTGGAGTGTAGCTTTATCTTAGTGTGGATCAGGAAGTCACAGATTTGTGCTATAGGAGTAAATTTAGGGGTCAAATTTATTGCTTTTCTTCTTGAGAGAAATATAGGAATATATATCTATGCCCTTAGAAACACCAGGGAAAGCAGAGACACAATGGTGGAGTAGGAGGACTTGAGCTTATCTCCTCTTATGAAAACATCAAAATCACAACGAATTGCTAAAGAACCATCAATAAAAATAATGCCAAGAAAGATATTCTACATCCAAAGACAAAGAAGAAGCCACAGTGAAAGAGTAGGAGGGGAGCATTTGTGATACAATCAAATCCCATACCTGCCAGGTGGGCCACCCATAAACTGTATGTTTGCCCTTTATCCCTGTAAACATACACAATTACTATATTCTAAATGGGGTCTTCATTGTCAGACTTCCCAAGAAAGTCTATTTTAACCTATAATGTAGTTGAATCTATAATCTATATGCTCTACCGTCTTGTGCTTTCATTGAAACAACTTGAATTAGAGATTTATAACATTTTATTGCTGGAATGGGCCCTGGAAATTACATGCTCTGGGGTTCACATGTTTAAATACTTATAGGCGCTGGGAGTAACAGAGATGGGTGAAGCAGGCATGGTGGTGGACCTTTCCCCTTTCTCAGAGGATGTGGGGATGGAGAATCTTGATTGTGTCAGTTGTGACTGGAGGAGATACAGGTTGAGTTTTTTTTTTTAAGGCAAGCTGGAAATTTCAAACTTTAGATGGAATATCTTATTTTGAAATGTTTTCAACATTTCAAGTAAATGGAAAAAAAAGCAACACTGTGTGGAACTAAACAGAACTCTTTAGCAGATCAAATTTAGTTCTAGGAGTGCCAGTTGACAACTTAGGATCCAAATTTACAAATAAGAAACCAGATTTGAAGCCCCAGCGACATGCTGAAGACCCCCATTCCAGTGTTTTTATAATAAGTAAATACTTCAAGTATACCGCCATTAGACAACTCCCTCCCCAAATTCCATTTTCACATGCAACAACAACCCATGACAGGATTTTCAGGTAGCAGGAAGACACCTGCTACCCATCAGAGATATGATGGGAAGAGGTTATCACCCACCCCTGCTTTCATGAGAGGGCTGCCCTGGTGGCTCAATGGTAAAGAATCTGCCTGCCAATGCAGAAGACTCAGTTTTGATCCCTGGGTCGGGAAGATGCCCTAGGGAAGGGAATGGCAACCCACTCCAGATTTCTTGCCTGGAGAACCCTATGGACAAAGAAGCACTAAACAGCAACAACTCTCATGAGACTGCTCTGGTGCAGAGTCTGAGAACTTGTACAGAATGGCAGCCAGGACTGTGTCTCCTTGATTATTTGATCTTGATAGCAATTTATCTTTCCTTTTTCCTTTTTATATTTTGGAGAATATACTGTTATGTTTTCTAGAGCTGTGTTGCATTTCACTAAAGTGATGTCTCCATGTAGGTGAATATAGCACACAGTCTGTGAAATTTGGTTACTGCATTTTATTTTAACTTTTATTCAAAAATATCATCTAGTGCCCAAAAGATGGTCAGTAGTGAAAGCACCCGATGTAATTTCATAGAGCCATAAGGACCAAATGGTCCTGGTTACATAATTGGTGATGAGGTTAAATTTTAAAATATTTTTAGTAAGTACTGAAAGATATTTATTTTTGAAAACTTCCTTGTCAAATGTTTTTGAAGTGAAATGTGATATTCCAAGCATGAAATTATCTACATATTTGTGTTTCAAGGCTGCGTTTGTGTTTCTGACACTATTTTCTAAATTCATTTACTGTGATTTAGGAACACACACACACAAAAGTACCTAGAGAGACTATATGTGCTATTGATAAGGTGAGTACATTGAGGAACTTACACATAATTAATACTGGAGGAATATGGAGTATGTCTGATGAATAGTAACATTTGGCTAGCATATACATTTCTTGGGATCATGAAAGTGAAAATGTTAGTCACTCAGTCATCTTCAACTCTTTGCAGCACCACGGACTGTAGCCCGCCAGGCTCCTCTGTCCATGGGATTCTCCAGGCAAGAATCCTGGAAGGGGTTGCCATTCCCTTCTCCAGGAGATCTTCCAAATCCAGGGTCTCCTGCATCACAGGCAGATTCTGAGCCACCAGAGAAGTCTTAGTCCTAATAAAACTTTTTAGACAAGTAAATTTGTTTTTTTAGCTTGGTTGGAGAAATAGTTGAATTCTCATGAGCATATTCTGAATTCTGTAAAAAGGCAACACGTATATTTTGGTTAACTGTTTCATGATCTGGAAGAACACAGTTCGTGATTTTATACACAGCGCCTTGGATGGGAAGAGTGGAGAGCTACAAAAGTACTAACTTCCATTTTAATTTCATTTTGGGTGAAGAGAACAAATTTCATGCTTTTTCAAGCTGTAGAGTTTTCTAGTGAGATAGAAAATCAAGATAGGAGATAGTGGACCAATAATGTAAACTCTTAGAATTCAGAAAATGCCATGTTGAGGACTGCTAGCTGCTACTTTGTTGAGATATCTGTGTTACAGTGGAGTGTCAGTCCATCTGACAGTGGTGCCATTTGCTTCAGGAGCCAGAGACAGGCTGCAGGGAATCAAAGTGAGATGGGAAAGGGCCAACTGGAGCCCTTCAGGAATTCCGTTGTCTTCAGACGGTAAACTCCTCTTAAAGGGAGTATTCACCTGGGAATTTCAGTATTAAGCAAGTATGAAGTATTAGGCTGCTCGGATCAAACTCATGATACAGGCAAGAATATGGTGCAGGCAGTGGAAGGAACGTGGTCAAACAAAGTTTGAGTTTTCAGCTCCAGAAATTCTATTTCAGACTTTTTAATATTGTGTATGTTGCTTCAATATGTTCAAACATTCCTCCGGCTTCTTGAACATATGGAATGTAGTTATATAGTCATCCAATGTCCTTGTAAATGAATTTTATCGTCTGTGTCATTACTAGGTCTGTTTCTATTAATTGACTTTTTTTTCTTTTTATGGATTTTTGTTTTCATGCTTCTTTGCATGCCTGATAACATTTGAATGGATACTAAACACCGTGAACTTTGTTTTTACTTTGTTGGATATTGGATGTTCTTGTATTCCTACATAAATTCTCCAACTACGTTCTGGGAAGCAGTTAAATTGTAGTTTGATTCCTTCAGATCTGGCTTTTAAGCTTGTTTGTTAGATGGGACCAGAGCAACATTTTTGTATGTTAGTTGCTTTTCAGTCATGTCCTACTCTTTGCCACCCCATGGACTGTAGTCTGCCAGGCTCGTCAGTACATGGGATTCTCCAGGCAAGAATACTGTAGTGGATTTCCATGCCCTCCTCCAGGGAATCTTCTCAATCCAGGAATTGAATGTGAGTCTCCTGCATTGCAGGCAGACTCTTTACCATCTGAACCACAAGGGAAGCCTAGAGCAGCATTTAGTCTAATTTTTTCCTATTCCTGAAACAAAACCCTTCTGAGTATGCCACCTGATGCCCCATGAGTTTTGAGTTCTGCCCCTCTGGCTAGTGGGAATTTCTGGTTCTGTATCATCTCTGGGGTTGTTGCCTCTAATCCTTTCGGGAGATTACTCATTCACATGCACTGCAGCACAGAGGGGACCTTTCAGATCTCCATGCTCTTTCTTTGTAAGGCTGTCCAGTGTCTGGTACTCTGCTCTGTGAGCTCTAGCTCCTTGCCTCTCTGGACACCAGCTCCATCCCCTTAACTCTGGGGGACTTGGGAGCTCCTTCTGGAGTATCCTTTTCTGAGTTATGGCCTGGCACTTTCTCCAGGCAGTGATCTGGGGCTTACTCCATTTGTCTCCTCACCCTCAGAGAATACTGCCCTTTGATGGCTGATGTCCACTGTCTTGAAAATCATTGTTTCATATATATAAAGTATATATCTATGAAGGTGAAGGTGAAGTCGCTTAGTCATGTCCGACTCTTTGTGACCCCGTGGACTGTAACCTACTAGGCTTCTCCGTCCATGGGATTCTCTAGGCAAGAATACTGGAGTGGATTGCCATTTCCTTCTCCAGGGGATCTTCCCGACCCAGGGATCGAACCCAGGTCTCCCACATTGGAGGCAGATGCTTTAACCTCTGAGCCACCAGGGAAGCCCATATATCTATATGACTATATAATATTTCAGTAGCTGTTTTAGGTGATAAAGTAAACCCCTCTCACTCCATCTTGGCCTGAGTTTGACCTACCTTTTGTGTGTTTTATTTTGGAAGAACTATGTAGCCTCCTCTTCTTTGTCTATTTATGAAATAAGGGTAAAAATATAATGACTAATCATATAGCAGAACATATAGGGGAGAACATGTTACAGTCTATAAGATTAGGCAAAGGGGCAGCCATACATTGAGGGTGGACTCTAGAAAAGGACCCATGTGGGGTGACCCTCACAGGATCTCCTGAGCACTCCTTTCTTGCTGGAACAGAGATATGTGCCTTTTTGGTTGCCCACATATCAACTAAAAACCCCATCCTTCAACTTGTGGACTTGCTGATGAAGGGTCTCCAGGCCAAAGGCAACTTGACTCCTCTCAGAACCAATGGGGCAAAAGTAAATTTAGCTGAAACACTTTGCCAAAGCTATCCTGCCACATAACTGTAGTACCTCAATAGAGTATATGTGATTTATAGTTTAAAAAAGTAGTTTTCTTATTTACACCTTCATTTGAAATAGATCACCATATTCACCAAACTCCTGTGAAGCAGAACGCATAATACTATTAGTTGCAAATTATAAGCAACTGCCCCAAATTATAAGCATATAGAGTTCATTCAGCTTACAGTTAATGGATCAACATTTGAAAATAAACATTTTTTTTTAAAAGAAAGGTATCTTTCTTCTGAAATATTACAATTCCAACTTACTAAAGTAGTAACATAAGTGACTACTCAAAATTCTCCAAGCCAGGCTTCAACAGTACATGAACTGTAAACTTCCAGATGTTCAAGCTGGATTTAGAAAAGGCAGAGGAACTAGAGATCAAATTGCCAACATCTGTTGGGTCACTGAAAAAGCAAGAGAGTTCCAGAAAAACATCTACTTCTGCTTTATTGACTACACCAAAGCCTTCGACTCTGAATCACAACAAACTGGAAAATTCTTCAAGAAAGGGGAATACCAAACCACCTTACCTGCCTCCTGAGAAATCTGTATGTGGGTCAAGAAGCAACAGTTAGAACTGGACATGGGATAGTAGACTGGTTCCAAATTAGGAAAGGAGTAGGTCAAGGCTATATATTGTCACCCAGCTTATATAACTTATATTCAGAGTACATCATGCAAAATCCCAGGCTGATGAAGTACAAGCTGGAATCAAGATTGTTGGGAGAAATATCAATAACCCCACATACGCAGATGACACCACCCTCACAGCAGAAAGTGAAGAACTAAAGAGCCTCTTGTTGAAAGTGAAAGAGGACAGTGAAAAAGTTGGCTTAAAACTCAACATTCAGAAAACTAAGATCATGGCATCTGGTCCCATCACTCTATGACAAATAGATGGGGAAACAATAGAAACAGTGACAGACTATATTTTATTGGGCTCCAAAATCAGTGCTGAGGGTGACTGAAGCTATGAAATTAAAAGACGCTTGCTTCTTGGAGGAAAATCTATGGCCAACCTAGACAGCATATTAAAAAGCAGAGATATTGCTTTGCCAACAAAGGTCCATCTAGTCAAAGGTATGATTTTTCCAGTAGTCATGTGTGGATGTGAGAGTTGGACTATAAAGAAAGCTGAGCACCAAATTGATTCTTTGGAACTGTGGTGTTGGAGAAGACTCTTGAGAGTCCCTTGGACCGCAAGGAGATCCAACCAGTCAATCCTAAAGGAAATCAGTCCTGAATATTCACTGGAAGGACTGATGCTGAAGCTGAAACTCCAATACTTTGGCCACCTGATGTGAATAACTGACTCATTTGAAAAGACCCTGATGCTGGGAAAGATTGAAGGCAGGAGGAAAAGGGGTCGACAGAGGATGAGATGGTTGGATGGCATCACTGACTCAATGGACAGGAGTTTGAGCAAGCTCTGGGAGATGGTGATGGACAGGGAAGCCTGGCATGCTGCAGTCCATGGGGTCGCAAAGAGTCGGACACGATTGAGCAACTGAACTGAACTGAATGTGAGTGGAAATATAATAAAATCATATGGCTTTTTTTAACTGCATGTTTATTTAGGCCGAACCAGTATGAAGCAGCTAGATTAATTACTTTTATACTGTTAAGTACTGTACATAGTTAATTATTTAATCTAAGTCTTGTCTGAGCCAAACCTGTAAATTACTGTTCATGCAGGGCAATGATAATTTATGTACTCCCTCTGTACTACAGCCTGTTAATATATTATTTTTGATTTGAAATTAGATGTTAAAAGTTTGCAAGAGGCGTTTCAAGACTACTCCATGACATAAGTTCTAAAATTATGGATTTCAAAATTAAGGTTGACAACATGGTATGATAGGAACTTATTTAGATGATGGATTTTATCTGGAAAATTTTTTTCCCACATTTTACTCTGATCCGTTGACTCTTATGGTTTCAGCTTGTGCTTTTTATTCTGCCTGATTTTATGATGTGGATGTTGCTTTGGATGCTTAGTAGTTTTTCGGCATGTACAAAACTTGATCTCACGCACCCTCCAAGTGTGGCTAATCAGATTTTTAATGGTAGTTACAAATGAATGCCTAATGAATTTAAGTGCTAGCAAGGTGCTCACCATCACCATGAACTCACCAAACTAAACAGATGACACTGAATCCATTCTTAAAATGTAAGATCAACTTTACATTACTTGAGTAACAAGTAATATTTGTACATAGTCGAATGAAAGAGAACTTTAAAAGTCTTATAAAGTAAAAAATTAAATTTTGAGATGCTAATAAAGTAAAAAGAAGAAAAAGATGAAAAAAATCAGTAAAACACAAAGTTTAACTAAAACAAATAAGAGATATTATAGAGTATGCTTGCTGCTCCCCATGTGGTCCTGCAATGCCAGCATTAGCATCACCTGGGAGCTTTCTAGTAAAGCAGTCTCAGGCCCCACTCCACCTACTGAGTCAGAACCTGAATTTTGCAAGATTTTCCAGGTGATTTATGTACTCATTCATGTTGGAGATGGACTGGTCTAGAGAGACATTTAGTAATCACCAAAGCCTGTGCAGGGACCCAATAGTTAGCCCCTCATATAGACAAAACCACCCCAATCACTGAGCCCCAGCCTAGTGGAGAGAACTGGGGAAAGGACAGACCAGCAGTGGCTGAGTGAGTCTCTTGCATTTTCAGAGGGAGCCCTTGGAGTTTAGAGGAAGAAGAATCTCACGGAGGCAAAACTGTGTGCCAAGGTAAATAAAATATATTTTACATAAAGCTACTATCTGCTAGCTCCATACCTATAACAAGTGAATTGGATATTAACCTTTCAGAAGAAAAACAATATAGATTCGGACTTCTTGGTGGGACTTTGATGGGAGGATCCTTGCTTGTTTGGGGAGAACTAAGAGCATCTAAAAGGATGGGAAGTGCTCCATCTTTCCTTGCTACACATTATTACCTTTTTTTCAATATGTATGAAATATGTGAATTTTGCAACGTGAGTAGTTTTAACTAGCAACTGTCTTTCCTCTTAACATGCAAGCACTTGATGTACCATTTCCTTTCCTGGCAGAGGTTTTCAAGCTGTTCAACCACTAGAGGTCTGTATTACCTATTAAAAAAAAATCATACTCAATTGGTTGTCCTTCAGTTCTCAATTTCAACACCTGTTTCTGTGTTTTAAGATTTAAAATCTTCTAAAAACATAACGCCAGGGAATAAAAATCACAACACTTTAGGAAATGAAGGAGAAAAGCTAGTAGGAACCCTTCCATTCAGAAGGATGCCCCATACTCAGAAACACAGAATCCACAGCCAGTTACAAATCCGGGGAACACGTTTATTTTCTGGAAAACAGGCTTTCCCCCAATATATTTTAAGATCTCTGTCTTCATTTTAAATATAAAGCATTTGTTTTCTTCTCCAAAGCAATTCAGTTCTCAGTATAGTTCAAGCTGCACCCCACCCCCTGATAGTTCTTAGAACACCAATTTTACTACCTTTATGAGGGTTTTTAAATAAGAATTTCTTTTCTTGGTGACCCAATGTTAGACTAAAATTAATGCTCTTTCACGCTTAATTTATAAGACTTTGCTGCAGTTTTATAAACAAATGCATGAGTCTTGGGCTAGCCTGGTTGGAGCTATATTAATGATATAGCTAGCGGTCTTGACTGCAAGTTGAGTCTCCCAAGTTTTCGCTGGGTTCCATGTTTGCCAGGGATTTTTCACTAGCATAGCCCATTTTGGGCCTGCCTTCTGCCAGCAGCAGCACTGACTAAGCCTTCCAGAAATCAGAAATGAGCTGTCCTGTTTACAGGACACCCAGTTAATAGTGATGAAACCTTTCCATAGCATTATAGGGTGGGCCTCCTAAAACACTACACGCTCATATATTCACACACTTAAATGGAATGGTATAAAACACTACAGAGGTAAGGAGCTATAATTTACTGAGTCTGTATTGCACCAAGGGTTTGGGATTTAGAGGCTGGATTTTCATAGATTCTAATTACTCCTGCATTTGGAGTAAGTGGGTACATTTGTTGCCAGGCAAGGTGTAATGCTATAAGCCTTGCCTTCTTAAAAGGCATTATGGCATAATGTTCCTGGCCTGGAAAGCCTCCAGAAGCATAAGCGGGTCTTGTGTGGCTTCTCTCTCAGTCTGTCACTTTATTAAAACACAACAATTTGCAAGTGTTATTTAGCAGATCAGCTGGGTTCATTTCAAAGGCTAATATTTAACAGAGGGGAAAATAACTTATCCTAATCCATTTAAAAAGTGTTTTCTATGTATTCTCAGGCAATTTCCCTAGTGTTTTCTATAGATCTCAAAGCTAGGATTCAAGGACAGTTTTGTAATGTCTTATACTGCGTATTTCTGAGAAGGCAATGGCACCCCACTCCAGTACTCTTGCCTGGAAAATCCTATGGACAGAGGAGCCTGGTAGGCTGCAGTCCACGGGGTCGCTAAGAGTCGGACATGACTGAGCGACTTCACTTTCACTTTTCACTTTCATGCATTGGAGAAGGAAATGGCAACCCACTTCAGTGTTCTTGCCTGGAGCATCCCAGGGACAGGGGAGCCAGGTAGGCTGCTGTCTATGGGGTCGCACAGAGTCGGACACGACTGAAGCGACCTAGCAGCAGCAGCAGCAGCATACTGTGTAACTATGTAATCCAAATGATCAGTTCTACAGCAGAAGGAAACTAATTCACAGTGCAATAAGTTACACTACAGACCACATAATTTAAAGTGGTTAAGTTTTTCATTTCCTGTTGAATTTCTGCGTACGGCTGGTGGCATATGAATTAACAATTTTCTCACTGAAATGTGACAGAAAAATATCTGCCTTACCCAATCCTGAACATTACTCTCAGACCTCCTGACTCTTCTATTATTATTCAAAATTATGCTAGCTTATGCTTGCATCTAATAATGTATAAATATATTAATTACATATTAGCACAGTGTTTACTTGTACTAATGCTAATTTGCTTCAATCATGCCTGACTCTTTGTGACCTTATGGACTATAACCCACCAGGCTCCTCTGTCCATGGGATTCTCCAGGCAAGAGTACTGGAGTGGATTGCCATGCCCTCCTCCTCCAGGGGATCTTCCCCACCCAGGGATCCAACCTGCATCTCCTGTGTCTTCTGCATTGGCAGGCGGGTTTTTTTTTGTTGTTGTTGTTGTTGTTTTTTTTTTTTTTTTTTTTTACACTGAGCCCCCTGGAAGCCCTCACTTGTGTGTGTGTATATATATAAGTGTATATATACACTTGTGTATATATATGTATATATCTATAAATCCTAATAGTGTAGCAGTTAATTAAAAACAGAGAAAGGAAGATCTCAAGCTTCGGACAATTTGATGAGTTACATCTGGGGGAGAAATGAAAACTAGGATGTTGGAGTTAGTCCCAGATGCCAGTTCCTGTCTTGGTATTGGTTAGTGATATGATGGACCCCTTAGACTCACTGTGAAAAATTGAAGTCAATGAGAAAACCTAACTTGTAGCTTTGTTTTTGTGAATTAAGTAAGAAAATGGAGATGAAGTGACTGACCCAGTGCCTGACCAAGTAAGCATCCAGTTTTAAAGATGTTAACTAATGCATTCTTTTTGTGTCTGCATTAAAAAACCCAGTAATATAAGACAACAGCAATAATCCTAGTTATTTTCAAGTGTTGTGAGAAGGCAATAAGACCCAGTATATGAAACAGTTTCAGGCTCTTCCCAAAGGGATCTCCCAAAAGGTTTCATCCATGAAACTTGGGAGAGTTTTAAAGATGATTTATTCTTGAATTTTTAATTTTTTTTGAGTGAGAATATTGTACCATTTTGATCACTTTATAAATCTCACTTATTTTTTTCTGCTCAGGATGATGACTTAAGTTTGCAATTCTACTAGACTAAGAAGATATAATGTTACCCCGAAATAAGATCTAACTACAGACAAACTATTTGCAGGGAGTTAAAAAGATGAAGTTAAGGATAGGTTCTACCTCAGGGAATTGAAAGAAAAGAATGTGATGCTTAAAATACTATTTTCAACCCTTATATTACCTTACCCCCCATGATTGAGATAAGTTTGTTTTGCCTAAAATACTGTATAGTGTCTCCTTTCAGGAGAAAAATCTGTGGGAGAGGAATTTGAAGGAAGCTGTGACCAACTAGCTTTTTATTAGGGACAGAATGCTGATTAAATTTCAGGCATTATTTTAACTCAACTTGTCTTCCCAATACTATTTGGGTTTAGTGTGAACATTGAGGTATTTTGCAACAACCACTGGCGAGAGCAAAGACCAACTACTGACATAGTACTAAAAGGTTTTACTCAGAGGAGAAGGACTAGACTTTGGCAGTTTGGCCTTTATGCAGCAATTTCCAAGGACACACTTGAGTTTCAAAAGAGAGATGCGCTTCCTGAAATCACAGGCCCTCGCCTGGACAAGTCAGTGTCAATTCAAACCAACTTTCATGTTTTTGTGTGAGAAAAGGAAAGCTCCTCATTTAAAGTTGCATGTTGTATGTTCCCAGAATGTCCTAGTTCTTTTGCAAGGGCTGATTTTATGAGATGTCAATGATATGAGGGGTCCTGGGAAATAAATTCCTATATCATTATAAATAATTGTTTATACCATCAGCAGCCCTGGGACCTGGAATTATATCAGAAGTTCTTCTGGAGTTATATTTCATTTAGAGAGCCAGTCACACTTAAGGACTGAGTCCCTTATCTTTTGTCAACTCGCACAACCTTGTTTCCAGAAGCCTCCTTCTATCACCACCACTTTGGAAATAAAATCTGCCTTTCCACTTCAAACTGCATGCCCTATAACTCCTCATGCACAGGAGAAATGTACAAAAATATTTACTATAGCATTGTGAACTATAGCTATTGGGTATTGTTTTTCTAGAATAAAGGAAATCATATTGTTCCCCCTCATTCTGTCCATAATCACTTCTCATTTCTCTAAAGGAGGCCTGTAAGGCACAGGCCTATTTGGGGGAAGCATGACATCACGGATGATTCGGTCCTTGGCCCTATCGGCTAGAAATAGTAACTAAGTCCTTTGTCTAAGCTGGTAAGAGAGGAGCTGCAGAAAATCAAATTAGCAGGAGAGAAACTATTTGTCTTCATTTTCTTGTTTCCAGCCTGCAAATACAGATTGTTAAATATGCCTGTTCTCTAATCCTCATTAGGAAATCTTGAAGAATAGCAGGACAGGAAAAAAGGCATGAGGGTTATGAGAAAACACCACCACTAAAAAATAATACAAAGTCAGAATCGTTCCTTCTCATTCAGACTGTCTTACGTGTTTAGAGACGGTAGAATTTGAGGTTTTCCATTAAATTATTTTATTTCAGTTATATGTGGATGGATGCCACGTATACAATCCCAAACATAACATTTTATTTCAAATTTTCTTTTCCTTGGACTTGAAGAGAAAATAATTTAAGTGGAATACCCAGTGTATGAAATCATTTTGCATTCCGTGGTAGCCCCAGGAATTGTTAAATTCACCGGTATATGTCAGAAGGCAAAACCTTCACTAACAATAATCTAATGGTGATGCCATGCACCACTAAATCACTGTTATGGGGGGTTTTATTTTCAGTCCCACAGACATGGGATTGCAGGTCAGTGATAGGCAAAGTATTCTTGAGGTATACCAAAGGCGCCAAACGTATCAGTGGGTGTCCAGGAGGAACTGACATCAATTGCAGGTTTTTAATGATTAGAGTTCTAGTAGTAGTCACTGATGATGATGGCTACTGAACCAGTCACGGGATTGAATCATGTACCTGACTTCTCTCCAAAAATCTCTCCTGTGAAAATATTTCACTACATTTCAAAGCAGCTTCAGTCATGAAAACTTTTCAGTTTAAAATGTTCATTTATTCCCCTCTTCTAGCATCTATTCTAAATTATGTCTCTAGTCTGTCTGTCAGTTGATACCCTTCAATTTTTGCTTTACGGATACTGGTCTGTTTGCTGTGTCTTAAATATGCCATTGCATTGCTGCCTCAGGGCCTTTGCACTTGCTCTGCTCTCTCCATAGATCCATCTTCCTCCACACAGTTCCTTTGTTCTTACTAAGGAGGCTTTCCCTAAATTCCTTTTAGAACTGCACCCTTCTCCCTCACTGCGTCTTTACTCTATTTCCATTCTTCATGTCATCTAACATACTCTATACTTTAACTTTTTTTTCCTGTCCACATGCTCTGGAATGTTCTGTGAGGGTCAGGACTTTTGTCTGCTTTGCTCCCACTTTGTCCTTCATGTTGGGAATAGTAACTGGCATGTAGGTGTTCAAAGAAAATACTTATTGAGTAAATAACAGCAGAATCTGTTGTAAACTGCAGCCCTAAATAGGAATAACTTGTGTTTAATATAATTTTCATTCAGAAGACTTTACTCTCATGATATTTCTTTGATTTTCGTATTTTTGAAGTCAGAAGAAAGAAACTTTAGGGTTACCCCACACCTGCTCAGCAATAAACTTCTGGGTCACAATAGTTGCAAGCTGAAATGCAATCAGGATTTAGACAGTTAAATATAGGTGTGAAGCATCATTAAGGAGTGATAGGGCCTGTGACAAATAGTTGAGTTCATGTACTATTCTCCCTAAAGGCATTCAGAGTTGAAAAAAAAAAATTAAGCATAGCCATGTCAGAAGAGAACCTGTCTACCTGTGGTTTTAAAGGTCAATAGGACCATGAAGACATTTCTAAGTCATACTGTTTTTTCTATCTCTTTCCAACTATTCACTCAGGCTTGGGTATGTGCCTGATTCCACTTTAGGACAGGAATATTCAACGATAAAATCTAATTACATTTGCTTCCCAACTAAATTGCATGTCACCTTCCCCTCTTGTGATGGAAATGGCCCCTCTTGGGTCCTCAGCGTCTGATTATTGCAAACCTAATTGATTTGCGACATTTCATTAATAAAGTTAACTAAAACTAATTATACATATTGAAAAGAAGTTTCCTGTGAAATGAATTATTCTATTTAGCTTAAGGGTTCTTAATTGTTAGAATGAATTGTTGAGGAGGATTGAAGCATTATTTTCTCTTGAGATCTTTATATATATATAAAATACATATATATGTACATATAAATATGGATTGGTGGATGTTTATACCATAGTAACTAAAAAAAGGAAGAAAATGGTTAAAAATGAAGGTTAAAGATAACAAAACATCCTCCTCAGAAGATAAAAATCACAAAATAGGTTGTGCATAGATCTCTTCATTTTAAGATGTTAAATTGGGATCTGTTACATTTATCATACAAAGGAAGCTAAAATCAATTTTTAAATCGTTTGACATGTATTATTTTATTCATAGTATAAATTTCTCTTCACTGAACTGGTTCATATTGTATTTCTCACTCTTTAATTCAGATGCCATGTGTCTAATTCACCAATCTAATTAAATCAAAATTCTAGCATAAATCCAGAGGGAGCCTATACTATTTCAATTGCCCCAAACCAAGCAGATGCATTGTGGGTCAGTACTTTTCACAGGGTCATTTTCAACATTCCCTATTTGTTCAGTTATATGTAGATAAATATGTTCTACATAAAATGAAGATGAGCGTTCATTAATGGTTTGCTGCTAAGTCACTTCAGTCGTGTCCGACTCTGTGCGACCCCATAGACGGCAGACCACCAGGTTCCGCTGTCCCTGGGATTCTCCAGACAAGAACATTGGAATGGGTTGCCATTTCCTTCTCCAATGCATGAAAGTGAAAAACGAAAGTGAAGTCGCTCAGTCGCGTACGACTCTTTGCGACCCCATGGACGCAGCCTACCAGGCTCCTCTGTCCATGGAATTTTCCAGGCAAGAGTACTGGAGTGGGTTGCCATTGCCTTCTTTGCATTAATGGTTTAGAGTTGAATAAACCATGGCTGGGCCATTACTGTTACAGAATAACCTTCTGTATCACGTAAGAAGCTGTTCTCATCAATGACTTGAATTAACATTGCTTTTACACTGCCAAAGCAGGTGCCAAAGGATTTCCTTCCTTGCATTAAGTAAGACACTGAGTTGTTTTATCCTCTTGCTCTGTATACTGACTGGACAGTATATCCTGGACAGACCAGGAGGCAGCAAAATGCCCATCCTGTTCTTCCCCCTTGGCCTGAAGCATCACTGAGGAGTCAAGGTTCAGACACTAGGTCAAAAGATAGCCTTTATCCACTGTCTGGTTTTATCTACAGTGGCTTTGTTTGCTTTTTATGGTGGCCAGTGCTGTGTGCAGAAGTATTTTGGCTTTGCCTGGGTAAAAGGAGAAGGAAGGCTGCTTCCGATGGGACTTTGGACTTGCGATGTGACATTGTTCCTCTTGTCCCAGGGATGCCCTGGGAGAGTCCAATATTTCGTTTCAAATCTGGAAAGGTGCCAAAGACCTAATTCTAGATAACTGGTTATCATCTGCCAAGTTTGTACTGTACTATTACATTTCTGAGATATTTTAGCTGTTCCCTGAATTAAAAAAAATGACTCATATATCTAAATCATTTTCAGAGTCTTAAAAGGAATGACTAGCTAGTTGAAGGGAGAGGATGACAGCACTTCTAGTACTGGTGAAAAGTGCTTCCTGCCAGCAAAACCAGACCATGAAATTAAGAGGCCAATTCTCTGAGCTCTTTTAATTATTAAAAATATTAATAGAACCAGTTTAAATTAGAATCTCCTATATAGTTGTATGCTGTGCATATCTAGCTATATTATTTAAACCTAGGATGACTATTACTGTGAATAAACTATATGGATAATAGGTTATTTACAGTAAACCTGTTATTCTATAAAGAAAAGCTATTTTTTGGTTTATTAAAAAAAAAAACTCCACAGACAGCTAACATTTACTCTACCTTTTTTTCATTGGTAAGATTTGGATTCATATTTAACAATTCAAAACTGGGCCTACACCTCTATTATTTATGCTTTCACTGGAACATGATACTATTAAATGTGTAAAGGAATATTGACTGGGTAGTTACGTCTTTTTCATAGCTAGTTATATAGCTATTTCAAATGCTTGATGCTTCAATGACTCAAAGATAAATTTGCTTTTAATTTCTTGCCTTATGTAACATATAATCGTTAGTCCAGGAACCAAATTTCATTGAACTACTAGATGTAAGTGACTGGAAAATAATTGAAACTGATATTAAATGATGGGATCACAGTAGAGGAACAATGATGAATAAGAAGTTTAAGTATACACTATAAAAGGGGGTGATTATATTAATTAAAATTATAAACAAGCTATTATTCTTTTTTATACAATAAGTTGGAAATCCAGAGACTATTAATATAATACACATTTCCATAAATGAAATAGAAATAAATGATCTAATAGTTATTTTGTTTGGTTCTTCAGTTGCTTAAAAAAATAAAGCTTTAGTAAAATCGGTATGATTGAGACCCATCTATCATTGTAGGAAAAATAAAATCTTACAGAATATAAAGAACAAAGAAAAAATACTGGCCTTTAAAAATGACCCTACATCTTTTCTAGTTTTGCTTACTGGGAGACGTCAGTGATTCAGTAAAAAAGCCAACAGCCATATATTAGGTCAACATAACTATGTGTACAATTTTTCACAATTTTTAAGGAAACAAAAACCTCTAAAAACAAAAATCTCTAAAAATTTTATAAGAATACATAAATTATTTAAATAAATATTTAAGTAAAACAGTTAATTCCACATATCTTAATATGCAATTAAATAGGAAAGAGGAAAGGGGCTTGTGAGAGCCATATACCAGATAACCTACAGCTAAGAAAATTAGCATTTAAAAAATATTTTTAAATTTCAAAAGACATATAAAAGAGCCCAAAACTTTCTTACCAAGTAGCAATGAAAGTCTACTGCATTATTAATAATTTCTTTATGATAGCACTGTCAAGTAGAACTTTCCATAATGATAGAAATGTTCTATATCTGTGCTATTCAGTACAGTAGCCGCAAACTACATGTGTCTATTGAGAACTTGAAATGTGGCTAGTATCATGGAGGAACTCAGTTTTTAATTGCATTTATAATTAATGTAAACAGCTACACGGGGCAGATAATTACCATAGATATTAAGCTCCTGAATATTTTTATTCTTTTATATCTATTAACCATATTTTCCCATTTATCATAAGTAGGTTTCAGCCTAAGTATTTTTGTTTCTACAACATGAAACAAGCTCTGAAATGCTGTTTACACATTACTGGTTTAAATCGATAAAAGATCAAAGTTCTGTAGTTGTAAGTTGATGAAAGTTTTAAAGTGACAATACAAAGTTCAGAAGGCCCTTGGAAAACACTTTTTGTATTTCAATATAATGACCATGGGTTGGGACGGGGCTTGAAGATTCTTCCAAAGGCAAAGTTGCTAGTTAGTGGAAGAATTGTATGATGTTAGTTCTTCAGTGGAAAATAACTTCTTAGAATTAAGCATGTTTTTGCTCATTCATCTGAAACTTAAAGGTCTGAAGAAGTTTAACAGTGTATGGGATGTTTTTGTTCAGTGTTTTCTTATTTGTGAGCAAAATGTCGTAGTTATTTGGAAAGTTTTACTACAAATGTATGAATGTTAATCAGAAACTTAGGGGCTTCCAAAATACAGGAGCAGAGGCTAATCTAAGGACCATTTCCAGGAGGAACGCCCCTGTATTATTATCCTGATTCTTCTACTTTAAGCCTGAGGGGGTGAATATGTAAAGAGCTCCCTCTGTTTAGTACTCTTAGGATGTAAAAGAAAGCTTCTAGTTTTGGTGTCTTCCTAACTTGGACATATATTTTAATATATTTTCCCAGAGCTGGATTTTTGCTGAAAATGTGCATAGCCCAGCTTCCAAAATTTCAACTACATCTCACACACACACACAAAAAACCCTAAAGATTTCCAGTGGCAGAACTCTGAAGAACGTTACTATTTTTGTCTTCTAAGATTAAAGTAGTCCTAAATAGTTTTCTAACACCACTGTGGACTGCCTTCCAGCAAGTGTTTCCTACTTGTCAATCAAAAAGACTAGTTACCTCTAACATATATCTGCCCACCGACCACCTGTCTTATCTACCTTCTACTTTAATAAAATCCAGCCGTGACACATTCAGAAAGGGACAAGCTACTCTTTTCATTTTCCTTAGAGGAACTAGAGAATGTCTCCCCTGTTAATTTGGAAGCTGAGAGTTTGTTCTTTGAGCTGAGTTTATGTTAGAAGAAAAAAATCCTGCTAGCTGGGTAAATCAAGGAGTCTTTTTATGAAAAATATCATACAGTCAGTGTGATAGGAGTTGAACAGACAGAGCACCCCCCTAGCTGCTCTGTGAGGTTCTGAGTGGAATGCCCCGCTGTGTGACTCCATAGGGCTTAGGTCTACCAGGGGTTAAACTGCTGTGGCATTAAAGGCTACCTCTGTACCCAGTTTCAGAGACCTTTTTCCTATACCTTATTGGAGTAAGGGAGACTTTTCTAAGAAGGAAACCCTGAGACATTTGGGTTTTCTGAACGTGAATAGGTGGCTTCAGGGTTTATAGTCTTTAGACATATGCCTCAAGAAGTGAGATCTCGGGATCACAGAGCACCAGTTGCCCATTTGGTGGCTGATGAGAGAGCGTGATCATTTCCCTCCTGTCCCTCCTAAAGCCCTACATCGCGTAGAAAGCACTGCTCAGAACAGTCACCTATGACCACGAGGAGATCCCTGCCAAGGGGTTGCAAATCTCTCACATGGTGTATCATCAATACATGAATATCTTGGTAATTCTGACATTGTTTACACTTAAAATCATGTTAGGGGGACTTCACTGGTGGTCCAGTGTAAGATTTCACCTTCCATTGCAGAGGATATAGGCTTAATCCCTAGCTGGGGCGCAGAGATCCCAAATGCTTTGGGCCAAAAACCCAAACGATGAAATGGAAGCAATCTTGTAACAAATTCAATAAAGACTTTAAAAATGGTCCACATCAAAAAAAAAAATTAAAAAAATAAATTCATATTATTAATAATATGTGTGTTCTTTATATATTGGAAGGAATGGGCTCAGCATGTCATTCTTTTCTACAGCTTCTATTTCTGTCACCTGACAATAGTGTGTGTGGCTTTTTGTGCTACCTTCACGGTTGACACATTAGAGAAAATTACTAACAGATACAATGTTATAGGTGTAAGCCAGTTACCTGGATGCAGACCTTCTGGAATGGCTTCAATGACTTAGTCAGATAAAACCTGTCATTTTAGATCAGCTTATCATACATCAATCTGTAAGGAAAAAAAACCAAAAACATTAAGTGATTCACTGAAAAAGGTCAGATTTTTATTTTCTAATTTATAAAATAAGCATTAACACTACATCTTAAGAATGTTTTTGAATGGAATGAAGCCATCTGTCAACATCAAGAACATATTTTTCCTTATACAGACTTAGGCTCTACTGGGTGACCGTCTGTCAAGGGACCTCGTCCTCTTCCTGATTATAGTCAACATCTTCCCTCATACCCTTGTAGATGAATGCTAGAGAAAGCGAAAAAGAGTTTTTGGGTCAACAATAATGCAATTTCTAAGGCATTTCTGTAGATATAACTACTAAATATAAGAAACATCCTTATAGATTAGATTTTTACTTGTAAATTAACAAACTTTGATATATGATTATTAGAGTATAACTGCTATACAACATTGTGTTAGTTTCTGCTGTACAATGGAGTGAGGAATTTATATGTATACATATATCCCCCTCACTCTTGGACCTCCTGCTCACCACCCCTGCCTCCATCCGACCCGTCCAGGTCACCACTGAGCAATGAGATGGGCTCCCTATGCTTTATAGCATGGTAGTGTGATTCTGTTTTACACATGGTAGGTAGTGTGATATATAATTCTTTTCATATAAAGCTTCAGTTCAGTTCAGTCACTCAGTCGTGTCCAACGCTTTTTGACCCCATGAACTGCAGCACACCAGCCCTCCCTGTCCATCACCAACTCCCGGAGTCCACCCAAACCCATGCCCATTGAGTCAGTGATGCCTTCCAACCATCTCATCCTCTGTCGTCCCCTTCTCCTCCTGCCCTCAGTCTTTCCCAGCATCAGGGTCTTTTCAAATGAGTCAGCTCTTCACATCACGTGGCCAAAGGATTGGAGTTTCAACTTCAACATCAGTCCTTCCAATGAACACCTAGGACTGATCTCCTTTAGGAAGGGCTGGTTGGATCTCCTTGTAATCCAAGGGACTCTCAAGAGTCTTCTCCAACACCACAGTTCAAAAGCATCCATTCTTCGGTGCTCAGCTTTCTTTACAGTCCAACTCTCACATCCATACGTGACCACTGGAAAAACCATAGCCTTGACTGGATGGACCTTTGTTGGCAAAGTAATGTCTCTGCTTTTTAATATGCTGTCTAGGTTGGTCATCACTTTTCTTCCAAGGAGTAAGCGTCTTTTAATTTCATGGCTGCAGTCACCATCTACAGTGATTTTGGAGCCCCCCAAAATAAAGTCAGCCATTGTTTCCACTGTTTCCCCATCTATTTCCCATGAAGTGATGGGACTGGATGCCATGATGTTAGTTTTCTGAATGTTGAGCTTTAAGCCAACTTTTTCACTCTCCTCTTTGACTTTCATCAGGAGGCTTTTTAGTTCCTGTTCACTTTCTGCCATAAGGGTGGTGTCATCTGCATATCTGAGGTCATTGATATTTCTCCCGGCAATCTTGACTCCAGCTTGCGCTTCCTCCAGCCCAGTGTTTCTCATGATGTACTCTACAAGTGTTATTGTGCCATAATTTTGAAAAGAAATCTCCTTAAAAGTTTTTTCCTGTTTTAACTTTTCATAGAAGTAATATATATATATGTGGTACAAGTGCCTAGTTATGGAAATGTATAAAGTAAAAGTACACATCTCTTAATTCTCTAATTGTCTCTCCAGATCTACTTCCCAGAGATATTTACTAGTAATAGTTTTTTATGTACCCTTTAGAACTTAAAAAAAAGTGGACCCATGCATATAAATGTGTGTATCCATGGCTTCTCATTTTATGCATTATATGTTCTGTACTTTGCTTTCCTTTAAAAAAAAAAACAGTAATATGGCTTGTAGAACTTTCTACATCAGATACACAAATCTATCTCACTCATTTTGATAGCTATTTAGTATTCTATTCATTGCACTGAAATATGATAATTGACATAATCAGCCCCTAGTGGGCCTTGGGGGCTTTCCAGGTGGCTCAGAGGTAAAGAATTTGCCTGCCAATGCAGAAGACTCAGGAGACGCAGGTTCAAGCTCTGGGTGGAGAAGGTCACCTGGAGGAGGAAATGACAACCCATTCCAATATTTTTGCCTGGGAAATCCCACGGACAGAGGAGCCTGGTGGGCTATAGTCCATGGGGTTACAGAGTCAGACTAAGTGACTCAGCACACATCATAGGCCTTAAGGTTTTTTTTTTCCTTCTATTTCCCTTTTTTTGGATGTAAAAAAGTCTCAATGATCATATTTATATATATGCATTTTTGTCCTTATATGATTATACTGGTAGAATAAATTCCAAACATAATTGTCAATATAAATTGTTTATACACTCTAGGTTTTTGGAACATACTTACAAAATGTCCTCTATAATGGCTATATGGATTTAAGATACCCAAAAATCTGACTTGTATAAAATTTTGCATTTTTTTCTCAGTCTGATAAGTGAAAAATATATATTTGTTTTGGTTTACCTTTTTTTTGGTTATGAATGAGGTTGAGCTTCTTTTTGTTTTCTTATTTTTGCAGTTTTTTTCTACTAGTTTGCCTAGTTCTGGCCTTCACTCATTTTTCCATTGGGTTCATTGTTTCTCATTTTAAAAAGCTCGTGTCGAAAATTGGCATTTTACATGTAATGTGTGGCAAATAGCTTTCCTCTTTTGTGTTTGTTTCTGGTGCTTTTTACTACACAACCATTTCAAAATTTTTATGTAGCCAAGTTCATCAATATTTTTCATTATGGTTTGGGGATTTTTTAAAGTATGAAATTGTTTAAAGTTAATGAATTACTCAAGGAGATTGTGTAAAGGTTTTTTTTTTTTTTTTTCCTAGCAACAACGTATGCGAGTTTTCAAGTTTTACTATCACATTGTGGTACAGGAGCATTTTGGCATTAGAAGAATATATTTTTAACTTATTTTTTGGTGGTTTTTTTGTCATAGCAAAAATTTTCCCATGAGATATTTTTTCCTATAAAATGCCACTCGGGTGTAAAATCTGTGAACTCTTATAGGGCTCTAGTGTACCTTAGGGAAAAAAATAGAGACAAGGTTGACTTGCCAGGATCATTCTCAGAGGGTTAATGGTGGTTGTTTATGATCTGAAATCTAGAGTGAGTTAGAAGGAAAGGAAAAGAAATTCCAAGATAAACAAAAAGTACGAATGGAGGCTCACGATAGGAAAGTCTGAAAGCACATGCCAAAAAAGAGGAAAGAAAAGTCACGTTTGATCTTAGCCTTGATCTTAATAATCCTCAAAAGCTTTAAAGATTTGTTATATATTTTGCCTAGTGTTTCTTATCTGTTCGTGCAAATATGCAGGCATTTAAAAAATCTCTAAGTGATTTTGCTCTCAAATCAGTGCTAGTGTAACTGAAATGTTTTCATTAGAACACCAATGACCCAAATAAGACATTAATGGCACCTTGACAAGAATCTATCAAAGACACATGCACACGCACACACACACACACTCTCTCTCTCTCTCTTTCTCTCTCATTGGATTTATGTTTTATACATTGCTGTATTCACTTGTAATTATCTTTCCTTGTCATTAGATATTTAAAAACATATACATATAAAATACACAATGACTGTATAATATTCCATCATATGGCTTAATGTAATGGGAATTTAAAAGAATAGATTTGTATTTCTCGCAAAAATCCACTCTGTTAACCCAGTATATCAACCGCTAGAACACAGTCAGGAAATTATTACATAGGAATCACATCAGATTATTTTCCATTCCTGATAAAGTGGCAGCAATGAACTGTGTGAAGGTTAAGTGCTGGAAGACATCATGGTACAAAGCATTTTATGTGAGATGACATCATTTGAATGAAAGGAGAATTCGATGATTAAACCTGGGTTAATGCAACGTTCTTGTTCTAGCAGCATACCACGTTATTTATAAGTATGTAAGATGCATCTGAATTGCATAACAAGAAGAGTTTGGGTCCAAAAGTGAAGAAAAGCATATATGATGATGAAATTGTAAATGGATGAAGTTTAGAAGAAATGCTGTAAGGTTTTTCTTTCTTTTTTATTTTTCTTCAGTTTATTTAGGAAAAAAAGAACTAGTGTTGATTAAATTCAGCCACAGGCACAACTATTTGGGGTTAGTGAGATGAGCAGGACTGTTAAGAGTCACAAGAGAATCACTGGTACTTTATCATTGATCAGCACTAAGAAACTCTGCCTGCTAGTATGCAGGATGTCTCCTGGGCACAAGTTCCCTTTTGAGCATTCACCACTTGGCTTTATGGCATCCCTGGGTTGATTTTTGCCCTCATCTATAACTTACAAGTTAGACACTGTACTATTAGTGCTGCCGAAAGTTCTAGATCTAAGCAGCTGGTAACATTCTGTCTCCCAACGATGTCCCTTTATCACGGAGAAAATCGTGGCTGCTTAGTTCTGTTGACATGCCTCTCCTCTCAAACATGATCACAGGGAGCCCAGACTCACCTCGGTCTTTTGACCCACATCAATGAGTCTCTGTCAAAACAACAGACATTTGACCCAATCCAACTGACAGCTCTCAGAGAGTCTATATGCACTGGGAAAAATGTTTCAGAGACTCATCATTTGAGAAGTCACTGGCTTAAAATAAGGTACCCTTGTTTGCAGACTGACTGATTAGTATTATATTCAACTAAAGTTTTAGAAACTGTGCTTATAGATAAATGTGTTTATATTAAAACTATGCTTGTAGATACATATGTATTTATATTAAAAGGTGAAAGAGTGATGTATAATTTGAGTTGGAAAGATAAACACTTTATCTATGTAGGATATGGGTTGTTCAACTCAGGAACTTTTTTAAAAAGTTCATCAGAACAGAAAGGTAAAAAAAGATAAATTTCAGGTAAGTTTTGGGAAACTAGAGATATAAAATTTTAAGTTTTAAATTATGAACTATCATAGTTTTCTTACTTGTTTCCCAACTAAAGAAGGAATTCCTAGAATTTCTCATTATTGAAGTTAAAGGTAAGATGATAGGAAAATGTTATAGATCTTGCTTTTTTCTATGAGGAAAACAGAACTTGATTTCCAATTATAACTTTCTAATAATTATCCAATAATTAATTGGTCCAATAATTAACTGGTCTTAAAAAGCAGGCAGCCTAATGTAGAGCAGACAGTGTGGGTAGCAACAAAGAGCACAGAATCAAAATTGTGTTCAAATCTTGACTCTAACAGTTACCAAAATTGGGTACGCTACTTATCACATTATTACTCAGTATCCCAATCTATAAAATGGGGATGAGGCAGTGACTATTATAGAGGGATGTCGTGAGGATTAAATAAAACACAGTGTTGAAAGGCTGAACATTGTTTGGCGCATTCAGCCAGTCAGCTCAGTCGTGTCCGACTCTTTGCGAGCCCACGAATTGCAGCACACCAGGCCTCCCTGTCCATCACCAACTCCCGGAGTTCACCCGATAAACGTTAGTTTTGTTAAAAATGTTATTTTATTAAAAAGTCAAGAAAATAGCCTGTAGGTAATCATTTGAGCAAGCCGGAGGTACTGTCACTTGTGCTCTTCTAGCTTTAGAGTCCTTTCGAATCATGTGAAGATCTTGCTAAAATGCAGATTCTGATTCAGTCGGTCCAGGTAGGGTCTGAGAGTCTGAATTTCTAATAAGCTCCCAAGTGATACTCGTGATGCTAGTCTGGGGACCTTGACACCTGAGGTAAATGTGGCGGTTCTCAATAAGGAAGAAATGGGGAAAGGAGAAACAGGGGAAGTGCAGACAATACGTACAGATTTAAAACACTTCCCAGGTGATTTTCATATGCTTGCCTTACCTGCTCTGTGATGCCTGAAGAAAAACTGCTTTGATATTTCAACCTTTTATTCTTTTCTTAGCTCTTTTTCTTATTCTTTAACTTTCTCTTGCCTTATTTTTTAAAATTTATTTGTTTTAATTGGAGCTTCCTTGCCTTAGACTTTTAAAGCTTTAGATTTAAAGCAATTGTATTAATGCTTAGTTATTCCATTAGTAAGACTAAAGCAACACTTTTAAGTCACTTTATTGTAATAGGAAAGGTTTCTAACATTTCCTCAATATAAGGATCTGAAAATATATTTAATGTTTTCCACAAATTAAGCCAAAATCAGACAAACAGGCAAGAAAGTGACTTTAATAACAGAAGACAAGGCAGTTGGGTGTGGTGCATACTATCAACGGAGTTCAAACCCCATGGGGAAAGGAAAGTTGTGGTGGTTATTATGGAAGGGGCCAGAATCAAACATGAAACCACATTAGATATTCCACCCAGTCTGAAAGGTAGAAGGAAGACAGGGTTGTTTTTAAAGGGCTTCCTACCCCAGCGGCATTGAGATGACTGATGAGACCTATATCTAATATGTACTTAGCTTGACCAACATCTCTCTAGGACAAAGACCATTTTTATACTTTGGTGTGTCCTCAGGACCTAAGGTCTCTCAGATCCATTGCATTCCCTCAGCAAGTATCTTCTGCAATTGTTGATATATTTCATACATGTAATTTTTCCTTTTCCAAGGCAGATAAGAGGAGCTTTGATTAAAATAAGAAATAACTAAAGAAAACTTATAGAGGAAATTAGCAATCATTAACTCTCTTTAAAAGTATAGAATTATATCCAAATAACTTTTATTACAGTATATTGTTACAATTATTCTATTAAAAAAGTACAGAACCAAATGTGTATATGTCAGTATTCTTACTCTGAAGTTAACTATGTAGCCAAAGTACTTTAATTCATTGATCTAAATGAGATTTTAACATCATCTGATGAAGAACAAAGCAGCTTTGATTATATGAAGAGAATAAGAAATCCCATAAAACTTGACCCAAACTGAATGGTTATTAATGCTATGATTTTAAATATTAAGGGCATGTAGAATTGGTACTTAGACTATGAAAAATAAAGCATACCTATTTCTTACCCATTTTTCCAATTTGTGTTAGAAAAGTAAATGGGCAACACAATTTAAAATATTCTTGACTATAGGAAGAAAAATCAAATGATAACTGGAAGATTCTAGACACTTACTTCTAGTGTATATATATATATATATATATATATACATACATATATATATATATATATATATATACATATTCTTTGTTAGTAAAATATTTTGAGAGAAATTTTGATTTTCATAGTCAGGGAAATTTTTTCCTACAGTGATCATCTGCTATGAAGAGAGAGGATCAAAATCAGAAAACTTTTAGTGTTAATACAACCACAGCTAAGATTCAATTGTCATGTTATGATTGTTCTAAACATATATTTTGTTTTCTAATTGTCAAGTTTGTCATTAAAATAACCACCAAACAAAGCATCTGGCAAATTTATAACTCTGTAGATTTTTTTTTTTTTTGCTGTGATGTATTTTAGATGTATTTTAGAGCTTTAATAGGATAATAGCAGTAATTTGCCAAATCATTTGCTTATTACCTTAAATCCATAGAGATACTTCTAGATTTAAGATGGCTTTGTATATTAAGCCATTGAAAAGCTGATTTTTCATAGCTGAAATTCCTATTGTGATTAAAAATAAAAAATGTAAAATGATAGCTACATTTAAGCGGGAAATGGAACAAAATTTACTTTTGCTGTGGAAGCTTTAGTGTACTGTTTTAATAGACACTAATGAGAAAAGAAACAAACCGTGTTATCCAATGACCTCAGACAATTTTGAAAGAGAAAATTTATAATCATTTTGAAGAAAATAATAGTACTTTCCAGTAGTGATGGGTTAAGAAGCTGGTTTTTCCAATTTGCTAGATAACAGGGGTAAGTGTTTGGTTACATTTTTTATATTTGGACATTTTGTTGCTCTGGCTCTGTATTTTTTTATTGCCACAGTCTGTCTTCAAAACAGCTTTTAATTTTTTATAACACTTGGATGTACTTCAAACTTCTAACTAAAATTTTTAATTTTTCAGACTGCTCTGAGAGGCTCTGGCATTGCTCAGTCATGACTGAGCAGGAAGAGGACTAAGTAAACTAGTGAACTTGGGGCAAAAGACCGGGAGCCTGCATCAGGCAGCCAAAACATCTAAGTGTGATGGGTCTGGATCTTGGTCCCTGTATCAAATTTGAAAATAAAACACAGCAACTGTCAGCTGCATTAAAAGGACACTGTGAAAGCACAGATAAAACTATAAGAGACGTGAATCATGCATTTTAACTGTGAGTTTCAAACTCCTTTTCGAATGTGTGAATGTGTAACTCAGTCGTGTCCAACTTTTTGAGACCCCATGGACCGTATGTAGCCTGCCAGGGTCCTCTGTCCATGGAATTCTCTATGCAAGAATACTGGAGTGGGTTGCCATGCCCTTCTCCAGGGGATCTTCCTGACCCAGGGGTGGAACCTAGGTCCCCTGCATAGCAGGCAGATTCTTTACTATTTGAGCTATCTGAGAAGCTCTCAAGTATTTTACCTGGGCTTTGGGTAAGCAGCAAATTTTCTTTCATTATTTTTCATCTAGCGCAGGACAAGAATTAGTCATAGTAACAGCAACAACAACAGTAATAAGCAGCAGCAGCAGCAGAATAACCCCAAATTATATGCCAGCACACACACACAACTCTTACTAAAAGTAGGAAAAGAAAAAACAAAGAAGAAACCTGAACAATTCACAAAGTCACAGTTTGAGCACTAAAACAGAGTAAGAGGGGGATAGCAGAGATTTGTGCTCAGAGCTCCTAGGATGCAGAGCATTGCCAAAGCAAGAGTGATTGGGAGACACTTTATAAAACTTGTCTCCCTTTGGCTTCAGTGGAAGAAAACCAGCTTTCTTTTGGGTTGGATGATGGGACAGTTGATTCAGTTTAAGATCAAAGAAGAATTGAGCTAGAAATCGAGGCCTCATGATGGACACAAAAAACAAGGAAATTAGGAAGGAAAAAAAGGGAGCTGCAATAGAGTAGATAATGGACTAGATACTACTAATCATGAAAACTTTAGCAAAGTGTTGAGATCCAGCAACTTGGGGCCACTCCCTGATCCTTCAGCCAGGCTGTAGAAACTTCCAACTGTAATCTAGGGGATGGACACTTGGACCCAATGATTTTCCAGAGCAGATAATTTACCAGGAGAGCTACTTAGACAGTTTTGAGGAGCACAAACATGCGCTAAAAGGGTAATTGTTTTAGACTTTATTTTTTAAAGCAATAACTAGGAAACAAAAGGAATCAAGGAATTTTATCACTAGAGGGACCTGAGGTTTGAGTTGTGAAGTAACTCTAACAGCACATGGCCAGTTATGTGGAAGTCTCCATTCCCAGCTCTCTGTGCTTCCTTGCCCCTGCACTGTCTTCCAGATGGGTGTTGGAATCCATCAGTCTCCAGAGAGATTATCCATGTGGTGGGGCCTTGAGAGCTAGGGAAACACTAGCAGGCAACAAGGGAAACAGGCAGTTTCCTTTAAAGAAGACTTATAAAGGTGTTACAGCTTATGCTAAGGAGAATAAACCTTGGAGACCCAGGGTGGTATAACTACCAAGAGAATCATGTTGGGGATGACAGCAACTTGAAGAGGAGATAGAGGTTGTTCAAAAAAGTTATAAAACAGAGCGGCGGGGTGCCAGATTTCCTCCCTGCCTCATTGTTACTCTCATCTAGGAATGACACTAGAAGTAGCCAGGTGGAAAATGTGATCCCAAGGGAAAGTGAGCACCCAAACTTTCACCAAGAAGACAGAGCTCCAGAGGGCCACTCGTGGGTGTTTGATTCTTAATTAAGCCAACAGCAAAGAAAGATCAGGTAAAGAGGCCCACAATGTGCTCAATAGCTCAGGGCAGGAGACTCTTCTGGAGACAAAGCATCTGGCATTGTGGGTAGATCAGGCTGGACATTTAACAGAACTGGAGAATGGGGTGCTAGATAGAGGGGTGTATGAAGGGAAGGCGTCAGCAAGAGGTTCTGCTCGGTCTTGGAAGCAGAAGAATTTCTCCTAAAATCCCCCTCAGTGACAAACATGCTCTGGCCAGGGCTGTGGGGATTGGCGTGTGCAGAAAAGCTCCGTTTTCCTTCTCCTCAGTTAATTCGATGCGGACTCAGCATCCCGGGGCCAAGGACCCAGCGTTATCATTTGAAGAGGGGAGGTGGGGAGGTGAACCTTGCAGGTGCCTGGCAGAGTGTGGGGACGATCAAGTACTCCTTTAAACTGGCACAACTTTTAAAGGTACTTCCGCCTCGAGGAGTAATATGCACAGATCACAGTTTAAAGACACGAGTTAGCTAAAAAGCCTCGGGAAGAAAGTTTCCTTGGTTGCATCCCATCTCTGCAGATGCCTCACTTGTGATCCACAGAGTTTGGTCAAATCAGAATGAAACGTCCGGGGCATGCGGCAAACAAGATCAGACTGCTTCTTCCCACATCTGATTTGGGGAAGGTCCTCCACCTTCCAGTGGGTGCCGGGGGACCTTAGCTTGCTCTAGCCACCGTCTCCAAGAGCCTCCCGGCACCGCGCCAGCAGCTGACACCTTGGCACGAAACTGACACCCCCGCCCCAGTCCCCAAGCTGGCGGGGCAGTCCGCGCCACTCACCCGCGCTCACTCGGGACGCTGCGCCGGCGTTGGGCCGAGCTGGAGGCGCCGGTTCACGGTGCGCCCTCACTCCCGGGGCTCGCTTGGGTTCCTCCTCATGGATTGCCGTCTCGGGTAGGCAGAGCTGCTAATCGCGCGTCTGCCCGGGCGCTCAGTCGCCTCAGGCCCTTGGCTGACTGGCGCTGGAATCGTCCTCTCTGAGGCAGCTCCAAATTTATAGCGAGGGGCGTTGCTGCTTCGAGGGTTCCAGGGGCGAGGCTGTGTTTTGCACTCTCTCCTCCTCCGCCCCGCCCGGGAGACCCTCTCGGCCCAACCCCCTTTCCTCTCCAGATGCTGCCGGAAGAGGGATGATGCCACAGCCATCCCCGGTGTCACTTACTAGATCTGCGAGTACCTGGCACTGAACCCGGCATCGCGGGAGGGAGTGGAGAAAGGGGGGAGAGCCGAGGGTGCAGGACCAGCCATTTACACCAAGATCCGGGTTACTCCACTTTTTTCTTTTAAAACTTGGGAAACTTTTAAGGATGAATTAGGGAACTTCTTTTTCTTCCCTGGATGTAGCTCAAACTTTGATAATACAATTGTTGATCAAAGATCGCTGCCGTAGATTGTAATTTCAGAGTTGTTACAAAGTGAAAGGGTGGACATTCATTGCTATTGGGGTATGTTGTTGGAGTTACATTTTAAAAAATGTAAAAATTAAAAAAAATGATTAAATATTTAAGGAATAATTAATATAAATTCTTTACCGATTCTTCCGAAGAAGATGATCACTTTGCAACTCACGCTATAGGTCAGTATCACCCTTATACCAAAACAAGATGAGACATGAGGAGAAAATCTCCCTGATGAATGTAGATAAAATTCCTCAGCAAAATATTAGCAAATAGATCTAGTTCAGCTCAGTTCAGTCGCTCAGTCGTGTCCGACCCCATGAATCGCAGCACGCCAGGCCTCCCTGTCTATCACCAACTCCCAGAGTTCACTCAGACTAGCTTCCATCGAGTCAGTGATGCCATCCAGCCATCTCATCCTCAGTCCTTTCTCCTCCTGTCCCCAATCCCTCCCAGCATCAAAGTCTTTTCCAATAGATCTAGTAACATATTAAAAGGATTATACACCATGTCCAAGTGAGATTTATCCGAGGAATGCAAGGTTGCTGGTAAGTCGCTTCAGTCGTGTCCGACTCTGTGCGACCCCATAGAGGGCAGCCCTCCCGGCTCCCCCGTCCCTGGGATTCTCCAGGCAAGAGTACTGGAGTGGGTTGCCATTTCCTTCTCCAATGCATGAAAGTGAAAAGTGAAAGTGAAGTCGCTCAGTCGTGTCTGACCCTCAGCGACCCCATGGACTGCAGCCTTCCAGGCTACTCCGTCCAGGGGTTTTCCAGGCAAGAATACTGGAGTGGGGTGCCATTGCCTTCTCCGGAATGCAAGGTTAGTTTATCAAAAATCAATTGTTATAATATACCATATCAATAGAATAAAGGATAAAAGCCACAAGATAATCCTAATAAATTATAAAGCATTTGACAAAATCTAGCACTTTTTATGATAAAATCATTCAGCAAACTAGAATAGAAAATAATTTCTTCAGACTATGAAATCTGTCTGTGAAAACTCACTAACATCATACTTAATGTTGAAAATAATGTTTTTGCATCTAAGATCAGGAAAACTGCAAAGTTCTTTGCTTTCCACATATCTATCAAACATTGTTCGAGAGGTTCCAGCTAGGGCAATTAGACAAGAAAAAGAAATGAAAGGCATCCAGATTAGAAAGGAAATGAAACAATTTTTATGTGCAGATAGCATGGTCTTGTATTTAGAAAATCTTAAGGAATCAATTAAAAAGCTGTTAGTGCTAATAAACAAGTTCAGAAAAGCTTCATGATGCAAGAGCAGTATACAAAATCAGTTGTATTTCTGTATGTCAGCAATGAGCAATCAAAGAATACAATTAAGAAAAAACTGCATTCACCATAGATCAAAAATATTAAACTTTAGGAATAAATTTAATGAAAGGATGCGAACATTATATGCATTATAACAGAAAATAATGTTGAAAGAAATTAAATTAGACCTAAATAAATGGAATGACATTCCATGTTCATGGGTTGGAAGACTTAATATTGTTAAAATAGAAATAATCTCCAAGTAATATACAGAGTAAACACAACTATATAAAAATCTGAACAAGTTGTCTTTGAAGAGGTTAACAGGGTGATCCTAAAATTTCGGAAAGCACAAGGGACTCAGAATAATCAAAATAATCTTGAGAATGAACCAAGTTGGAGGACTATAACTTGTCTCATAATATCACAGACATTTGGAATCATTTACCCTAAGACTTTTTGTAGAAAAGCCAAAAGTAGGTGACAAATTCCAGAGTCTGTGAGTGATATTGGGAAATGTTCCTGTGATTATTGTTTTAAGAATCAGGGGAGCTTTGTGTTTTTCAAATGCATTTAGTGCTATAAATCATTAACCTTAGTCACACCTGTACTAAATTCCACCTTGATTTTAGAACTGATCATAGTTTTGAGAACTGGAAGTTTGTTACAGTCAGTTGTTTTGGGTGAAACTTCTCAAAAGGGTGGGGTTGACTCACTGGAATGTTATATCATCAGACACAAGCAGATGAAAAGGAGAAGATTCCAAGAAATTAATGGCATCATTATTACTGTGCTGAATCAGCTGAGAAATAGGATGGTTTAAACACCCAACGCTTATGCTGAACCCAGCTTTGCTGCTTGTTAGCCTTGTGCACAGATTTACACTCTGATATGGATTTTTAAAATATATAGAGTAATAATATTCTTGAAATTCTTGTTAGGATTAAGAGAAAGTGTATATATAAAAGCTTCAGATCCGGTGCCTGGTACATAGTAAAGTGCTTAATAAATTGGCAGTCATTTTCAGTGAGTAACCGGCTGTTTTCCATGCCCTTCAGGATCGTATTGACACATTTTTGACGCTCTAAAAAAGAGAGAGAAACCTCTTGATATCCTTCTGATGATTAAATTTGTTTCTGGTATTTAAAACTTGAAATTTTGCATAAATGAAATCTTCTCATACAGTAGACGAAGGAGTAGGCTTTTTCCCCCCTCTTTCTTCTCTCTGTATGCCATGTGAGGCAGAATCAGTGAACCATCAGCATGAGGCTGGAAGTGGGAACACAAAAGGAAAGGGCAGTGGGCTGTTGAAATGCTAGATGAGCAAAAGCAGAATGCAGAGCCTCACTGCTGCTGAGGCCAGAGCTAGGTTCATGTCAGATGACAGATCTTTCAAGAAAGACTCAGTTTGGAGTAAAAATGCAACAGGACATGGAAAAAAGTGCCGTGCCCAATAAACATGAAAAAGTGTTTACTCTTCAAAGTAATGAAATTTAAAGCAAAATGGTGTAGTTTTTCACCTATAAAAGCATCAGAGATTAAAGAAAAACGATGACACCAGAATTCAATTTTTACAAGGTAGTAGGTAAGTTGGTACTCTTGGAAGTATAATGTATATTACATATATATATACACAACAATCCTACAACATTTATATATATACACAATGCTGTAGGATTGTTGTATAGGCTTCCCTAGTGGCTCAGAGGTAAAGAATCTGCCTGCAATGCAGGAGACCTGGGTTTGATCCCTGGGTTTGATTCCTGGTTTGGTAAGAACCTCTGGAGAAGGAAATGGCAATCCACTTCTGTATTGTTGCCTGGAGAATCCCATGGACAGAGGAGTCTGGTGGGCTACAGCCCATGGGTTTGCAAAGAGTTGGGCAAAGAATTGGGCATGACTGAAGTGACTTTGCATGCTTGCATGCATCCAAATTAAGTAAAATACACACCCACACATATACACACACATATATATATATATACGCATGCATATTCATGGGAAAAAATCAATGTATAGTCACTAAAATATGTACAGTGATTTATTCTGAATGAAGAATACAGTAATTATGGATGCTTTAAAATTGTATTTTCTTTTTAGGTTTGTCTATATTGCTAAAATTTTACATTGCAATTAAATTACCATAAAAAGTTAGTAGAATAAACAAGAAGGCAGCGAACTTAGCACAGGGACAGTTTGGAGATCAAGGAACATTGAAGGGCACCTCTCTTGGGGACAGTTTTTGCTGACACTAAACTTGAATGCCCCATGGCTTCAACTCTGTGAGTATGCCTATACCTGTACTGTTTATGAATATATAAATTAGCATGACTTTATAGGATGACATGTTAACTTGGAATTCAGAGACCTGGAGCCCACTCTCCATTATCTCTAGAGACATCAGTGGAGCTAGGCCAAGCCAGCTGACATCTACAGCTCTCCTTAAAATAAAGGTTTTCCAATATCCTATTTACTAGCTGTGTGAACTTGGGCAAGTTATTTAAGTTCCTATCTTTTAACTTACTTACCAACAAAATGTATTAATAGCACCTAATTCATTTAGATGAGGATTAAATTAATTAATGTGAAACAGACAGAACAGTGCATGCTCCGTTGTTAGTACTCAATACATATTAGCTTAAAAAAGAGTTAGCTCTAATAATTCTACATATGTATGTTGTCCAAATATTCAAATACAGTCACTAGTCTAAGAAATCCTTTTAATAAGACAAGGATTTATCTTACTCAATATACTTTACCAAATTGATATCCCTGCCTTAGTTTTACAGGAATGTAAAAAGATGAATATGACAACCAAACAGCATTGTTAGCATTCTTGACTGGGGAATGTCAGTAGCCTCATTAAATATAACTGAATTTTACAATACCATGTATTTTAATGAGGATCTGTATCTCAGGAGGCTTATTTCAGTTGTCCATATAGTATACTGAAGAAACTAATATGTAGAGTGAATAAACAACTGCTTTACCCCTCTTATTTTCTAAGTTTTATAAATCTGACTGCTTTAAAAAAATAGTTCTAAACTTCATAGATCATGTCTATGGATTCCATAGATCATAAACAGGTTTTCTGTTTTCTTACCACCCCGTTTGTAAAGATGGAGAACGAATATTTTCAAGGTTCTATAATTCACCAGAGCTTAAGGATATTATTCAATGAATATTATCCAATAATACTGGAAAATGTGATAACATTTGTAGAGGCTTGGAAGACTCTAAAAGAATAAAATATGTTTAATAAAGTTAATTTTGCTCTAACTATGAGTTAAATTTTTAAAATTATTTAAGTGCTTATGAGGAAAGAGGAGAAAGGTAGTAGGCACAAAGCTATTCTTAATGTTAGAATTGAAGTCAGAGGTAGTAAATGAAGATGGATCAATTTTGTATAGAATTAATTTCTAAAAAAGCAAGGTTGTTATATTCACCAATTAAGTGTTGCTATATAATAGGAAAGAATGAAACATTTTATTTGCTACACAAATATAATTCCCAACTGGATAGGTGTAATATATGACTGTTTCTTGTATATGAACATCATTGTTAATAAACATTGAATAAATCCATCATACTTTGCATAGAGGGACTGACATACTAAGAGTTGAATCGATTTCCTAGAATTTAACTGTAAGAGAAGGAAGTTTTGTATGGCAAATGCTAAAAAATGGAGATGTTTAGAAATGAAGTATCTGGAGAAAGCAAGGTTGGTATTTAGGATGGGAAAGAGGATATATTAATATTTTGACCCATATAAAAGCTCAACAGAGTTTCAGATATAAAAATTCTGGAAAAATATATGACATTTGCAAAACTGTGTTTGAATTTAACATTCTGAGGAAAGATACAGAGAGGAAGCTGTCCCAATTTAATTTTAATTCCCATTGTCTTCAAAATCCAAATATTTTCCACTATATTTCTTATTTTGTTCAATTCTGGTGAGTGGCTCCTTCTTTCCTGTCAAATAGTGTGTTCACACAATCATGTTGTCAGTTCTGTACTCACTACAGAGGTCACGATAACAAACTGTCCTCTGTGGCTGACACTTCTCTGGCACACGGCTACCTTGAGAACACCCTGCTGGCTCACAGCACACTTCTGCCCTGCTGTTGAGCTGCATGATTCCTGGTCCAAGCAGGAGGTTCCTCCCTAATCAGTGAAAAGCCCATGTTTGACAGAGGGTGATACTTATAGGTGATCTGAGCTCCATTGATCAGAGAGACCTCCTAATGAATACAGCTTTTCCTGGCCCAGTTAGAATTTTCAGCTTGACCCTGCAGTCCAAATATTTCCTAACACATAGGCAAATTATATTCAAAAAGTAAAACTTGATACACTCATATGTAACCCCTGGATTGCTAGCTGCTGTCATCTTGTCAGGATTCCATCTCCACTAGTTTTCATGCTAGAGTCATTCACAAAGAAGTCCATATTTAGCTGACTTGAAAACCACTTATTAGCAGGGCTTGAGCGAATTGTTTTTTTGGGAGATGAAGTATGAATATTGATTGAAGTAATGCCATTGGCTTTCATATGCATTACTTGGAGTTTGGTGGTGGAGGCTTGGTTGGGTTGAAGATATCTTCTGATAGCAAGTTTTTAAAATAAGTACTGTCTTTTCTGGTATAGCAGTCAAATGTTAATTTATACTTATCCTTATAGGTTTATTTTAATTGAAAACAACTTTTCCACCTGACGGTATAATTGGTATATAAAATTGATATAATTTTATATAGACAAATTCAGGGTTTTTTGGCTGACTCTGCTTATACTAACACTTTTTGTTTGCTTTGTATTTCATGAGCTTTCTGCATGAACTCATGCTGGTAGTTGCTCATTAAATTGTTCTTGCCTAAGTACTTCCTGATCAATTCTATTATTATTTGTTCTTTTCTTTCCTTGTATTGATGTCAACTGCTTGGTAATTTCCTGGATCTCCCCTTGGGCACATCTTAAAGATGAGAGTAGTTTTAATTATTTTCTTGAATCTTTCTGCAGCTCATCCATCCTTCTCTATTTTCTGCATTGTTTATGACTTAAAGGTCTAGAGAATATAGATGTATTATTCATATAAAGCAAATATCTTATTGTAAGAATAATATTCTCAAATATTTCTTAGCAAAGATATTTGTATTTCACTAAAATATGATTTGAAGATTCTAAAATAAGGAAAAATTTAGAGATTAAAATAAGCATTAACAGCTAAATATGTCTTTATTGGCAGGTCATTTAGCTTTTCTTGAATGAACAAAATATAAAATTAAAATTTTAAAAGTTTATAACTTAAATATGCAAATAACATATTTTGTTCATATTATTTATACATGAGCAATATATATTGTCTCTAAATATATTTTACTGTGTATTGTTTTCTGATATCGCTTGTTACAGTTAACTGTAAAACCAATTAAACCAGTTTTTAGCCTTTAGTCACAGAAGAGACAAAACTAATTAATCAAAGCACCAATAATGACTGCTGAATTAGGCATGGGGACATCAGAAAGACATAGCCCCTGAGTATAAGATATACACAATCCAGCGAAGTAAGAAGCAGAGGTGTATAATACTGTGTTTAAATGACAGAGATAAGCTCAGAGAATACAAAGAAGGCCAGCATTAATTCTGATATCTACAAGTTGGAAAGTTTCCACACCAGAGGAGGTATTTTAGCCATTCCATGAAAGTTAGGGTATTCTAAAGAGAGATCACAACATGTGCAGATGGCACTGTGACAGTGTGCCTTTTCTAAAATGGGTAGGGGGAGATGCAATGGTACTTAGTATAGTCTTGATCTCTTCTGCTGGATTGGAATGCCTCAGCAAGCTGAGACCGTCCTGGTCTTATTCACTGCTATGCCCATAGTCTGGCACAACATTTGACACACAGTATATGCTCAATAAATATTTGTTGATGGAATGAATGGAGGATTGTGAAAGTCCAGGTGCAAGTGTTTGGATTCATCCTGTGGTAGTAAGAGTTGAAGGGGTCATTGAGTAGGCAGTCCCTATAATTCCATTAGTTGTGTAAGAAGATGAAAATTGACTCTGGTGGAAATGTAGAAGATAAATCCAAATGGGGCCAGCCTACAAGCTCACTGATTTTGAAATTCCAGAGAAGAAATGAAGAGGACTTAGCATGATGACTTTGTGGATGGTGGGACAAGCTTCTGAGATGCAGGGGAAAGAATTCATTGACTAGTTGAAAATGAAGGGTGAGAGAGAGGTAGAAAGGAAAGGATGAGATTTCTGGGTCGGGAGAATGAGTGGAAAGCTGTGCTATTAACAGATCAGGAATATGAAAAGGCAACATATTTTCAGAGGAAGGATGAGTTCAATTTTGGGTGTACCCAGCTTGCTTTCTTGAAGGGCATCCAGGTAAAGCAAGACCTGGCCCTGGATTTGTAGTTTTGGAAGTCATGAGTATGGAGAAGATGCCCAAGGGCATGGGAGGAATGAGTTTATGAGAAAGGATGTGAAGAGAAAAGAGGCACAGAATAAAGGATGCATCTTGAGGAACACACATCTGAGGGATAGATAGAGGGGGAAGAGTTAGCAGACAAGGGTGTTCACATTGATTGAACACAAATTGTAGGACAGATGCTGTATTAAGCACCCTGAGTATGTTTTGTGTGATCTTCACAACAGCTCTGGGAGGCCCTTATTGGAGAAGGAGCTTTACCAGGAAAGGCATCTTGACATATTGTCTGGAGGGAGTTTAAGTAGGTATATGCAAACTTTTCCTCTAAAGGGCCAGATGGTAAATATTTTAGGCTTTTTGAACTATACTGCCTATGCAATAACTACCCAACTCCACCTATGAGGCTGAAAGAAGCCACTGTTGTTCCCTTGGTAAGTAGTGTCTGACTTTTTGTGACTTCATGGACTGCAGTATGCCAGGCTTCCCTGTCCTTCACTATCTCCTGAAATTTGCTCAGATTCACATCCATGGAGTTGGTAATGTCATCCAACCATCTCATCCTCTGTTGCCCCCTTCTCCTCAGGCCCTCAGTCTTTCCCAGCATCAAAGTCTTTTCCCAGTGACTCGGCTCTTTGCATCAGGTGGCCAAAATATTGGAGCTTCAGCTTCAGCATCAGTCCTTTTAATGAATATTCAAGGTTGATTTCCTTTAGGATTGACTAGTTTGATCTCCTTGCTGTTCAAGGGACTCTTAAGAGTCTTCTTCAGCACAATTTGAAACCATCAATTCTTCAGTATTTAGCCTTCTTTATGGTCCAGCTCTCACATCTATACATGACTACTGAAGAAACTATAGCTTTGACTGTCTGTACCTTTGTTGGCAAAGTGATATCTCTGCTTTTTAATATGCTGTCTATGTTTGTCATAGCTTTCCTTCCAAGGAGCAAGCATCTTTTAATTTCATGGCTGCATTGAAAAAAAAGTAGCTATAGAGAAGCAAATAGAGATGACTATGTGCTAATAAAACTTTATGGACACCACCATTCAAATTTCATATAATTTTTCTGTGTCAAAAATATTCTTTTTTGACTTTTTAAACTGTTTAAAAATGTGAAAACTAATTCTAAGTTCATGGGCTTCATTAAAAAGAAGAGCAGGCTGTGGTTTTCCATCCCTTGTTTTAAAGAGAAAGAGAGTGTTAAGTGTCAGATGTAGACATATGAGCCCTAAAAATATCACTGAGCGTTTCAAACAGGAGGTAGTTAATGACCCAGTAGGGATGGTGTTAATGGGGTGAAGGGGAAAAATCCTACTGTAATAGGATGGGGAATAATTAGAAGGTCAGTAGAGTAAGTATAGGAATTTTTAAAAAACAAATTTGGCAAGGATGAAAAGATAGAGTTAAGGTGATTCTTTAAGGGAAAGGCAATGCCTAGAGAAGTTTTTTGTTCTGTTTCCTTATTTTAGTTTTTAGGCAATTTGATCATTTTTTGAGTATAAAGGAGCCAGATTAAAAAGAAAAGGAGATTATTGATTTAGTAGAGACAAAATTATTGGCAGAACCACATCATGTGGAAGATAGGAAGACATAAAGTTCTGTGCAGGGGGAAGATGACCTTTGGTTGAGATTTGGACTAAGTCATCATACCCTTCTCTGTGATCCCTGTTCTGAATGGTGTTTTTAAAACAGCTTTTATGATGGCTAAGAGAAATTCTATTTGATCCTTAAAATAATCCTCCATGACAGATAAATCTGGTGTTACCCTTCACATTTTACAAGTGAAGAACCGAAGGATCAAGAGTTAAATGTATCCAGAGACATCTAGCTAACAGATGGCAGATTAGAACCTAGTCAGGCTAATTCCTGTTCCAGTTCTCTTTCCATTGTATTCTGTTTCCTTTCCTACTTCTAAATAAATTTGCAACACTTAAGAGAGTTTAGTGGGCTTTCCAGATGGTGCTGGTGGTAAAGAACCCGCCTGCCAGTGCAGGAGACCAAGAGATGCAGGTTTAATCCTTGGATCAAGAAGATCCCCTGGAGGAGAGCATGGCAACTCACTCCAGTATTCTTGTCTGGAGAATCCCATGGACAGAGGAGCCATGGGCTACAGTCCGTGGGGTCGCCAAGACTAGGACACTACTGAAGTGACTTAGCATGCATGAAAGAGAGTTTACTGGTGATATTTTAAGTAAGATTTGAATGAAACATTTATTTACTGGTATTTAGAGAGCTTTTGACTAGGGGCTTATGTTAAAATGCAGTCATAGCCCTGTAGTTTTCTATTCTGGAACTCTGAAATAAATGAATATTGATTTCTTTTATAATTAGAGTTTAATTTTTGGATTCTAATTGTTTAGATCTTTTAGGGACTGTGAGTTATAACTCTGAGCTATATAACTGTGTTTAGGTAATTCCTATATATACACACAGGGGTCTGATCTATTGATATCCAGAGTACAGTTAACTCAGCATGGCCATCCCTCAGTTCTTTCTAGCCATGAGACAGAGAGCAGGCAAATGGATAATTACTGAGTGTTAAAAAAATTTGCCAAAAGCATAGGGATGTTTGTAAACATTTGAAAAATAATGGAGAGAGTTTGTTTAACATATCCTGAAATAATTTTAATATTCACTATATCAAAAGTGCAATTTTCTTTTTACTTTCAAAATAATTGAGGAATGTTGTTGAGACATTATGAGATAATGTGAGACATTATCTAAAAATAGTGAGGGAGAAGAAGCAGTCATGTTTAAAAACTAAGTTCTATCTGCAGTTTGAATTTCGCTAGGGCCTACATAGGTCCAAAGCAGTTTGGAGACTAGGCTGTCTCACTTGACAAAAAGTAACTGTTTTTCCTTTGGCTAGTCCCTTCCCCCACTCCTCACCAATGGGACAACCTTACTTCAGTTCTATCAGTCCTTAATGTATGCTAACCAGAAAGAGCAAGAAGGCTACAGGGAAAGTCATTTAAAAGGAAAGATGAACAAGCATAACAACAGTTCATGCATTTGGAAACATTTTAGGTCATGAGGATAATATGTTGGGAAAAGGAGTTTGACAGAGAAGAGTGTCTTTGTATAGCTTCAATACACATTTTCATTTCAAAATAGAAAAAAAAAGTTACAGAAAAATGGCAGGAAAGGCTAATACTCAAACCTACTAAGTTATTATTTAAATATTTGATATAAGTGATATCTCTGACATTATATATGAAAGAAAAATAATGCCAAGATATAATAGAACTTTTCTAAATTTCAAGAAGTAGAAATCAAATATATTATATTAAGACTGGATTATCCTTTGACTAAATTGTTTACTGGCTCTAATTAGGATTCTGTGTTAAGTTACATTTACTTTCATCAGGCCCCTTCCCTCCTGTCCTAGACTTGCTCTCTTTTCACTTCTCTGGCTGCATCCCTGAGAATATCACTTTCTCATCACTAACCTTGACCCTTACCTTGATAAATCCCTGAGCCAAAAGTCACCCAGAATCCAACTTTATATATATTTTTGCACACTAACATCATTTTAATTATTATTTAATGGTGTTTCCATACCCTAATTCTTTTCTTCTGAGATCAAATCATGCAGTTATATTTTCTATGCTCTATTGGCTTCCAAAAGCAGATGCTTGGCACATGTGTTCTAGGACAAATTGTCTTCATCAATAGAGAAACACCTAAGATGCCTTTTCCAAAGAGGTTTCATAGACAAAATGTTTTGGCTTTTCCTTCTAACTTATTATATTTGGTGAGTGTTATAATTAAAGATCAGGAACCAAAGAAAATTATTTCAGAGCTCAGAGTTCCTGGAAAGGAACGATTTAATTACCAAGAAGCTACTCATTTTAAAATTCAAAATTTTCAGGTTAAGGAAACTCAGGTAATAATTTTAAAAACATTTTTATTGTGAAATATCATGCTCATATAGAAAAATACACAGAATAAATGTACACTGTGGTAAATAATTCTAAAGCAAACATCCATGTAAACACTGCCTATTATAGAAGGGATTGCATCCTCACCAAATTCATGTGTTGAAAGTCTAAACCCAAGTGTATTTGGAGACAGGGCCTGTAAGGAAGTGATAAAGGTTAAGAGAGCTCATGAGAGAGGACCTTAATCTTTGCTGGACTTGCATCCTTATGAGAAAGGAAGAGACACAAGAGAACTCTCTCCTACTCCTCAAGTGTGCAGAGGAAAGGTCATATGAGGACGCGTTGAGAAGCCAGTCATCTGAAAGCCAGGGAACAAGGCCTCAATTACTTCCCAATGGCTCAGTGGTAAAGAATCTGCCTGCCAATGCAGGAGAGGCCGGAGATGCAATTTTGACCCCTGGGTTGGGAAGATCCCCTAAAGTAGAAATGGCAGCCCACTCCAGTATTCTTGCCTAGAGACCCCCATGGACAGAAGAGCCTGGCGAGCTATAGTCCGTGGGGTCACAAAGAGTTGGAAACAACTGAGCACGCACACACTGCACTTTGCAATGTTGAAGGTTCACTCTGTGTGTGTGTGCAAGGCCTCAGTTATTAATGGCACCTGTATCTTGTACTTCCAGCCTCCAGAACGTGAGAAAATAAATGCTGATTAAGCCACTGAGGCTGTGGTATTTAGTTATGGCAGCCCTAGCAGACTAATATACCATCCAAAGCAAAAATTAGAACAGGGCCAGAATCTCAGAGGCCCCCATGTGTCTCTTTTTTGTCACATTCCTTTTAGAGGTCACCACTATGCCTACCTTCATGGCAATCATTTCCTTGCTTTTCTTTATACTTTTTCCACATATGGCTGTATTTATAAACAACATAGATTTTAAGCTTCGTGTAGATTGGACCCTACTCTTAATGTGATATGCCTGAAGTAACTTAGCTTGCATGCACTGTTAATGTATTTGTCTATGTCTTGCTACTTTTGCTCAACATTATGTTGGTAAGAAGTTTCTGTGTTGCTATGGTTAGCCCTAGTCTGTTCATTTTCATTATGATAGAGTATTTCATTGTATAAATATACCTACCACATGAATTTTATTGTGGGTAGACATTTGGGTTGACCTTTTGGCCATCGTGGGTATTGCTGGAAAGAAAACCCCTCTCCACGGTTTCACTTATATACACATTTCCCTGGAGAAGAATAGCTGGGTTACCAGAGTCTGTTAAGATAATAATTTTCAAGTGTATATTATTTCAGAAGTATAGCTTCATTCTTCTGTTCTTTACCTCAAAAGACAGGATCATTCCTTATTGCAGAGAAAAAGTCTCCATGGTAGAATCATCGGCTTTAATTGGCCATCTTGTAATAGCGTCATAGCAACCGCTGTCTTAGGAAATACATTTAAGTGTTTTTGTTTAAATTTTTTAATTTTGTACTTTTCTTGCTGTTATTACTTGATGAGCCCAAAGAGCATCCTATTTAACTGACTACTGCTCTTAAATCTAAAGGCCACTTGGCTCTTCTGGTGTGTTGATTAATCTTCATCTGTTCTCCCACACCATCTAAACCCATTCTTTCTTCTTCTCTATCCTGAGTATATCTATTCCTCAGTGTATTGACGCCTACTGAGGGCATTACTTCATGTTCTTTCTGGCTGTGGTTTTGAACTATAGAAGACTGGATTTGAATTCTAGTTCTGGGGTCTTGTTGGCTTTGGCTAATAGGCAGCAGATCTGAGGGGTGAAAAGTTGGAGTATTTTTCCCTGGCTTCTTCTCAGCTTTGACATTGAGCCACTAGAAGTATTTCCTCTCCTGCATGTGTCTAGTTCCTTCTGGGAGGTTCATTTTTCTGGCCTCCTGTTTTCATTGAGTTCCAGGACCACCATTTCATTCCCTGGTCTCTTTAGTGCTAGGGGTGGTAATGACTTCTCACTATTGCTTGTCACTAAGCTCATTACTGTACTGTATTTGTTTTCTTAACCCTACCTAGCCTTCTGTAGACTTTTTGAAGATCTTTACTAATCCTCTTTGGGTAAATTCTCTTTCTTACTGGGACCCTGCCTGATACTTGGATTTTAAATTTCTGTTAAGTAGAAAGAGTCCCTTGAACTGCAAGGAGATCAAATCAGTCAATCCTAAAGGAAATCAGTCCTGAATATTCACTGGAAGGACTGATGCTGAAGCTGAAGCTCCAATATTTTGGCCACCTGATGTGAAGAACTGACTCATTGGAAAGGACTCAGATACTGGGAAAGATTGAAGGTGGGAGGAGAAGGGGATGACAGGATGAGATGGTTAGATGGCATCACTGACTAAATGGACATAAGTTTGAGCAAGCTCTGGGAGTTGGTGGTGGACAGGGAAGCTTGGTGTGCTGCAGCCCATGGGGTCACAAAGAATCAGACACGACTGAGTGACTGAACTAAACTGAAGTAGAAATTTTAAGTGTTTTTCAAGTACAATGTCCGTCCAAATTTACCAAATAGTTATTACATTTTATTTTAGGTTTAAGAAGAAAATTTTTGCTAAAAATGAAAACCCCAATCCAAATATGGAAGGAGGTACTAGTGTAATTGAGTATCAAGTGATGTACCTGAAACTGAATTGAAATAAGCAGTATATGAATTAATTCAGGATCATATGTGCCTTTTCTGCAAGTTGATGGCTAGTCAAATTTTTCTTGGTTTTCTAAATCTCTAATATTCAAGGGTTTCTTATTTACCTCACTTTTATAAGACTAAGTTTAGGAAGTTCTTCTTTAAGATCAGCTAAGCTATTCTTCATTTTATTTGACCTCCTTTTGTTCTGGTCTCTGAAGAGAGTGCATCATACTCATTAAGTGTGGTAACATGGCTGGATCTTTGATAGAATCAGGAATTTCAGCATTTTTACTGGCTAGAGTTTATACTGGCTTTCTAATGGAACAGTAGGTAAAGAATCCACCTGCAATGCAGGAGACTCAGGAGATGCAAATTTGATACATGAGTTGGGAAGATTCCCTGAAGAAGGAAATGACAAACTACTCCAGTATTCTTGTCTGAAAAATCCTGTGGACAGAGGAGCCTGGCAGTCTATTGTCGAAAGCATTGCAAAGAGTCAGACACAACTGAGCAACTAAGCACACAGAGGTTATACCTTTATTTTCTAACACCTGATCTTGGAAAAAGAAAATAGGTACAAACATTCCAAAATTTCTGTTCTATTGTGCTCAGTATAGTGCATAATCCTAGCTTAGATTTTAGAGGCATTGTTGGTATTTATGTCTCTAAGCTAGGCACAGATTCCTAATCTACACTAAGCAAACACCTATGCTTGCTAATCTATTTTTATCTTGGGTATTCTGATTTTATCAAACTCCAGTGCTAATGACTAAAGGAATTATTTAAAAGAAAAGTTGTTGCTTAATTTGACTATAATATGAAAAAACCATCTTTTTCTAGCACCATTTATATTATTTCTGAATATAAAAGCATGAACTATTTAAGCACAAACACCCAAACACCCAACTGCTCCACACCTATAGAAAGAAGAAAACCAAAAATAAAAAGCTGCATATTCAGTTCAGTTCCATTCAGCTCGGTTGTGTCTGACTTTTTGTGGCCCCATAGACTGCAGCACACCAGGCTTCCCTGTCTATCACCAACAGCTGGAGCTTGCTCAAACTCATGTCCATAGAATTGGTGATGCCATCCAATCATCTCATCCTCTGCTGGCCCCTTTTCCTCCTGCCTTCAATCTTGCCCAGCATCAGGGTCTTTTCTAATCAGTCAGTTCTTCGCACCAGGTGGCCAAAGCTACATATTCAGTTGACACCAAATATACTATATTACTCTTGGATAGGTAAGTGGTAAAGATTTTATTTGTTGAAATATTTCAGTTGGGTCCTTGTGAATACATGAACCTTGTCTGTATCCAAAATAGTATAAGAAATCTTGGTCTTGGTGTATTATTTCTAAAGAAAACAGTGGTATAATATTGCTAATGTTATCCCTAGCACTCAGAACAATGATTTTCACAATATAGATGCTCAATAAAGATCACATATTGTTCTCGAGAAAGCCAAATGTCAGCCATTCACTGAAGAGATTCATTCTGATTCCTCATACCTGCCAAATATTTACTATCATATGAGCCTCATTTGGTATTCTAACAGTTCTGTTGCTTATAGCTCTAGTGTTTTGCATGCAGTGTGAAACAAATTCTAAAGATGAACTCCTTTGGAAAATGCTGTGTTTGAGGCTAATTCCCAACCACCAAGATGCTATTTGTATTGCTTAATAGCCTCTGAAATCAGTGTGAGACTAATGTACAGTTAATAATTTTACAACTGTCCTCTCCTAACATAAAACATATGGCTTTTAAATAAAGAGAACAAGTTTAAATATAATTTGCATCAACACATTACAGTAACATTTGCACCTAGGGAAAAGAAAAAGAGTGTAATGGGTTTTAATGCATATTGCAGTCCAAGTAGACACTCAGCATTGCTTTGACCTTGCATTGTCTTTATAGTTTTCAAAATTAATTATTTTCCCTTTCTTTCTACTAACTTTTAATTACTTAAGGTTCTTAAATAAGTGAAATTTCTGAAAATGTAGAATGAATCTATTGTTGTTATTGTTTGTGTGCATACACACACGTGGATTCATATTAATTTTTAAAGTTTTATAGTTAATGATTCTGGCTTCTGATCCTTGGGTGTATTTTAATTGAATGGCATTCAAGACTTGGAAAAATACCAGATGAAACCAATTAATATCATGGAAAAAACCAGTGCTAAAGTAGGATGCCAAAGTGGAAATAGAGTATAAGTAACATTAATAATAGAAGGAGCAGGTTTTGCAGTACCCAACCAACTGATTAAAGTTCTTGGGTGCTTTACAACTGTGTAACAAGAGAGTTTGCATATAAAAACATTGATCACAATCTGCAACCTAGAGAGAGCTAAATGCATTATTAGCAATATTCATCTTCACTCTCTTAGGGAAATAATATCCCACCTAGGTGATATGTTGTAATTCACCCATATATTCTTTAAAGCTTCCCTGTTGAATAAAATTTGTATAGATTTTTGTTTTTCCTCACTACAGACTCAGGAAAGCACAAGGGAAGTGTCCTCCTGTAAAGACATACCGGTTTATTACATTTTTAAAACTGTAGAGATCTGTACAGGACTCACAGTGTCCTTCCTTGTGTAAGTGAGGACATTGAAGCCTAGAGAAGTGAAGGAACTCATTTAGATTAATTTGCTACTGATAAAACCAGGACCAGAACACAAATCTCCTAACTCCCTATCCAGTGCTCTATTATTTACCACACATGAAATAATGAATTAAACTGAAAAGAATCGTGATAACTTAGGAAAAACCCACTGTCTTAGGAGTCTTAACTCCTCAATTGATACTCATATGCATTACTACAGGACAAATGTCTTTCACACACATACAAAATTAAGCACTAAAAATAACAAATAAATTCTGAATATTTTAAAGGAAATGGTGTGATCTGATGAGAAAACAAGAATTTTTACTATTGCCATACATTTTCACAGGTTGATAATTTTGCTGTTTTATAGAAAGTAGAGGAGAGAATAAAGAATACAGGAGAAGACTGGAGTTCCTGTCCTGGAATTTATCATGTCTCCACCATTTGATTTTGGAAAGATTAACTTTTCTGAGTCTCACTAATTTCAGCTCGACAATGGATATATTTTTTCTTGGTTTTGGTGAGAAGATCCTGTTCTCACAGGATTTTGTAAGCTGCAAAGCATTACATAATGCAAGGTGATATCATTACATGGTAGAACTTAGTACTTAAAAATGATGAACTACAATGTCTGTTTCTGCCACTTATTCGGAATTTACCTCTCTAGGCCCCATTTTCCTCATCTGAAGAAGAAATCTAATAACAGTGCTCATCTCAAGGATTTTGTGAAGATTAAATGGATTAATTTACATGAAAGTACCATAGCACCAGGGGCGTCCCAGGTGGCACTAGTGGTAAAGAACCTGTCTGCCAATTCGGGAGACAAGAACATACAGGTTCAATCCCTGGGTCAGGAAGATCCCTTGAAGGGGGGCATGGCAACCCACTCTAGTATTCTTGCCTGGAAAATCCCATGGACAGAGGAGCCTGGTTGTCTACAATCCATAGGGTGGCAAAGAATTGGGTCAGGAAGCAACAGTAAGAACTGGCCATGGAAAACAGACTGGTTCCAAATAGGAAAAGGAAATCGTCAAGGCTGTGTATTATTACCCTGCTTATTTAACTTATATGCAGAGTACATCATGAGAAATGCTGGGCTGGAGGAAGCACAAGCTGGAATCAAGATTGCTAAGAGAAATATCAATAACCTCAGATATGCAGATGACAGCACCATTATGGCAGAAAGAGAAGAAGAACTAAAGAGCCTGCTAATGAAAGTGAAATAGGAGAGTGAAAAAGCTGGCTTAAAGCTCAACATTCAGAAAATTAAGATTATGGCATCTGGTCCCATCACTTCATGGCAAATAGATGGGGAAACAGTGGAAACAGTGGCTGACTTTATATTTTGGGGCTCCAAAATCACTGCAGATGGTGATTGCAGCCATGAAATTAAAAGATGCTTACTCCTTGAAAGGAAAGTTATGACCAACCTAGAAAGCGTATTAAAAAGCAGAGGCATTACTTTGTCAACAAAGGTCCGTCTAGTCAAGGCTATGGTTTTTCCAGTAGTCATGTATGGATGTAAATGTTGGACTATAAAGAAAGCTGAGCACTGAAGAAGTGATGTTTTTTAACTGTGGTGTTGGAGAAGACTCTTCAGAGTCCCTTGGACTGGAAGGAGATCCAACCAGTCCATCCTGAAGGAGATCAGTCCTGGGTGTTCATTGGAAGTACTGATGTTGAAGCTGAAGCTCCAATACTTTGGCCACATGATGTGAAGAGCTGACTCATTTGAAAAGACCCTGATGCTGACAAAGATTGAGGGCAGGAGGAGAAGGGGCCAACAGAGGATGAGATGGTTGGATGGTATCACCAACTCAATGAACATGAGTCTGGGTAAATTCCGGGAGTTGATGATGGACAGGAGGCCTAGTGTGCTGTGGTTCATGGGGTCGCAAAGAGTTAGACACGACTGAGTGACTCAACTGAACCAAACCGAACTGGAACACCTTAGCACAGCATAGAACAGCACACCATGGTATCAATGTGTTCAGTCTCTCAGTCATGTCTGACTCTTTAAGACCCCATGAATCACAACACACCAGGACTCCCTGTCCATCACCAAATCCCAGAGTTCACTCAAACTCATGTCCATTGAGTTGGTGATGCCATCCAGCCATCTCATCCTCTGTTGGCCCCTTCTCCTCCTGCCCTCAATCCCTCCCTGCATCAGGGTCTTTTCCAGTGAGTCAACTCTTCGCATGAGGTGGCCAAAGTATTGGAGTTTCAGCCTCAACATCGGTCCTTCCAATGAATACCCAGGACTGATCTCCTTTAGAATGGACTGGTTGGATCTCCTTGCAGTCCAAGGGACTCTCAAGAGTCTTCTCCAACACCACAGTTCAAAAGCATCAATTCTTCGGCGCTCAGCTTTCTTCACAGTCCAACTCTCACATCCATTCTTGACCATTGGAAAAACTGTAGCCTTGACTAGATGGACCTTTGTTGGCAAAGTAATATCTCTGCTTTTCAATATACTCTCTAGGTTGGTCATAACTTTCCTTCTAAGGAGTAAGCGTCTTTTAATTCATGGCTGCAGTCGCAATCTGCAGTGATTTTGGAGCCCCCAAAATAAAGTCTGATACTGTTTCTACTGTTGAGGCCAGGGGCGGCAGCTGGGAAGAGCCACCCATGCCCAAGTCCAGGGCTGGCGGCTGGGAGGAGCAACCGGAGGAGCGGTGGCTGCGCAGGCACAGGAGGGCCTAGAGGAGCTATCCCATGTTGAAGGTCAGGAACGGCAGCGGTAAGGAGATACCCCTCGCCCAAGGTAAGGAGCAGTGGCTATGCTTTGCTGGAGCAGCCGTGAAGAGATACCCCACGCCCAAGGTAAGAGAAACCCAAGTAAGATGGTAGGTGTTGCAAGAGGGCATCAGAGGGCAGACACACTGAAACCATACTCACGGAAAACTAGTCAATCTAATCACACTAGGACCACAACTTTGTCTAACTCAATGAAACCAACCATGCCTGCAGGGCAACACAAGATGGGTGGGTCATGGTGGAGGGGTCTGACAGAACGTGGTCCGCTGGAGAAGGGAATGGCAAGCCACTTCAGTATTCTTGCCTTGAGAACCCCATGAACAATATGAAAAGGCAAAATGATAGGATACCGAAAGAGGAACTATCCAGGTCATTAGGTGCCCAATATGCTACTGGAGATCAGTGGAGAAATAACTCCAGAAAGAATGAAGGGATGGAGCCAAAGCAAAAACAATACCCAGTTGTGGATGTGACTGGTGATAGAAGCAAGGTCCGATGCTGTAAAGAGCAATATTATACAGGAACCTGGAATGTCAGGTCCATGAATCAAGGCAAATTGGAAGTGGTCAAACAAGAGATGGCAAGGGTGAACGTTGACATTCTAGGAATCAGCGAACTAAAATGGACTGGAATGGGTGAATTTAACTCAGATGACCATTATATCTACTACTGTGGGTAGGAATCTCTCAGAAGAAATGGAGTAGCCATCAAGGTCAACAAAAGAGTCTGAAATGCAGCACTTGGATGCAGTCTTAAAAATGACAGAATGAACTCTGTTCATCTCCAAGGCAAACCATTTAATATCACAGTTATCCAAGTCTATGCCCCAACCAGTAACACTGAAGAAACTGAAGTTGAATGGTTCTACGTAGACCTACAAGACCTTTTAGAACTAACACCCAAAAAAGATGTTCTTTTCATTACAGGGGACTGGAATGCAAAAGTAGGAAATCAAGAAACACCTGGAGTAACAGGCAAATTTGGCCTTGGAATGCGGAATGAAGCAGGGCAAAGACTAATAGAGTTTTGCCAAGAAAATGCACTGGTCATAGCAAACAACCTCTTCCAACAACACAAGAGAAGACTTTACACATGGACCATCACCAGATGGTCAACACCAAAATCAGACTGATTATATTCTTTGCAGCCAAAGATGGAGAAGCTCTATACAGTCAACAAAAACAAGACCAGGAGCTGACTGTGGCTCAGATCATGAACTCTTTATTACCAAATTCAGACTCAAATTGAAGAAAATAGGGAAAACCGCTAGACTATTCAGGTATGACCTAAATCAAATCCCTTATGATTATACAGTGGAAGTGAGAAATAGATTTAAGGGCCTAGATCTGATAGATAGAGTGCCTGATGAACTATGGAATGAGGTTCGTGACATTGTACAGGAGACAGGGATCAAGACCATCCCCATGGAAAGAAATGCAAAAAAGCAAAATGGCTGTCTGGGAAGGCCTTACAAATAGCTGTGAAAAGAAGAGAGGTGAAAAACAAAAAAAGAAAAGGAAAGATATAAGCATCTGAATGCAGAGTTCCAAAGAATAGCAAGAAGAGATAAGAAAGCCTTCTTCAGCGATCAATGCAAAGAAATAGAGGAAAACAACAGAATGGGAAAGACTAGAGATCTCTTTAAGAAAATTAGAGATACCAAGGGAACATTTCATGCAAAGATGGGCTTGATAAAGGACAGAAATGGTCTGGACCTAACAGAAGCAGAAGATATTAAGAAGAGGTGGCAAGAATACATGGAAGAACTGTACAAAAAAGATCTTCCCCACCCAGATAATCATGATGATGTGATCACTAATCTAGAGCCAGACATCTTGGAATGTGAAGTCAAGTGGGCCTTAGAAAGCATCACTACAAACAAAGCTAGTGGAGGTGATGGAATTCCAGTTGAGCTCTTTCAAATCCTGAAATAAGATGCTGTGAAAGTGCTGCACTCAATATGCCAGCAAATCTGGAAAACTCAGCAGTGGCCACAGGACTAGAAAAGGTCAGTTTTCATTCCAATTCCAAAGAAAGGCAATGCCAAAGAATGCTCAAACTACCGCACAATTGCACTCATCTCACATGCTAGTAAAGTAATGCTCAAAATTCTCCAGGCCAGGCTTCAGCAATACGTGAACCGTGAACTCCCTGATGTTCAAGCTGGTTTTAGAAAAGGCAGAGGAACCAGAGATCAAATTGCCAGGATCCGCTGGATCATGGAAAAAGCAAGGGAGTTCTAGAAAAACATCTATTTCTGTTTTATGGACTATGCCAAAGCCTTTGACTGTGTGGATCACAATAAACTGTGGAAAATTCTGAAAGAGATGGGAATACCAGACCACCTGACCTGCCTCTTGAGAAATCTGTATGCAGGTCAGGAAGCAACAGCTAGAACTGGACATGGAACAACAGACTGGTTCCAAATAGAAAAAGGAGTCAGTCAAGGCTGTATATTGTCACCCTGCTTGTTGAACTTCTATGCAGAGTACATCATGAGAAACGCTGGGCTGGAAGAAGCACAAGCTGGAATCAAGATTGCCGGGAGAAATATCAATAACCTCAGATATGCAGATGACACCACCCTTATGGCAGAAAGTGAAGAGGAACTAAAAAGCCTCTTGATGAAAGTGAAAAAGGAGAGTGAAAAAGTTGGCTTAAAGATCAAAATTCAGAAAAAAAAGATCATGGCATCCGGTCCCATCACTTCATGGGAAATAGATGGGTAAACAGTAGAAACAGTGTCAGACTTTATTTTTGGGGGGCTCCAAAATCACTGCAGATGATGAATGTAGCCATGAAATTAAAAGACGCTTACTCCTTGGAAGAAAATTTATGACCAACCTAGATAGTATATTCAAAAGCAGAGACATTACTTTGCCGATTAAGGTCCATCTAGTCAAGGCTATGATTTTTCCTGTGGTCATGTATGGATGTGAGAGTTGGACTGTGAAGAACGCTGAGCGCTTAAGAATTGATGCTTTTGAACTGTGGTGTTGGATAAGACTCTTGTGAGTCCTTTGGACTGCAAGGAGATCCAACCTGTCCATTCTGAAAGAGATCAACCCTAGGATTTCTTTGGAAGGAATGATGCTAAAGCTGAAACTAGTACTTTGGCCACCTCATGCGAAGAGTTGACTCATTGGGAAAGACTCTGATGCTGGGAGGGATTGGGGGCAGGAGGAGAAAGGGACGACAGAGGATGAGATGGCTGGATGGCATCACGGACTCGATGGACGTGAGTCTGAGTGAACTCCGGGAGATGGTGATGGACAGGGAGGCCTGGCGTGCTGCGATTCATGGGATTGCAAAGAGTCGGACACGACTGAGCGACTGAACTGAACTGAACTGTTTCTATTGTTTTCCCATATATTTCCCATGAAGTGATGTGGCCAGATGCCACGATCTTAGTTTTCTGAATTTTGAACTTGAAGCCAACTTTTTCACTCCCTTCTTTCCCTTTCATCAAGAGGCTTTTTAGTTCTTTTTCACTCTATTTCTAATGACATCAGTATGGTCTTATGTTATAAAATTGATATTTGTTGCATTGCACAATTCATAGTATGATACAGTAGCAATAATTATTAAGAAAGGAAAATACTATTCTAAAATATTTCATCCAGCCTGTGTGGCTGAATCCCTTCACTGTTCACCTAAAACGATTACAACATTGTTAATTGTCTCAACCTCAATATAAAATAAATAGCTAAAAAAAAAATAGCTCATCCATTAAAATGTATGAAATACCAGTCAAAAATCAACAAAGAGGAAGTTCCTTGAATAGATTCACATGGAGTCATTCAAGGATGAAGATGGCTATTTAAAAATCAGTCTAGTAAGTATCCTTAGTTAGAATTCTTCTCATTTCTTGGCTCAACTGACCATTATAACCTTATTTGTCTTTATGATGATTCCTCATTATTCCCAGCTGTGGGCCATGTCTCAGAATCAAACCAAAAAAAAAAAAAAAAAACAAAAACAAACAAACAAAAAAAAACAGACAGATTTTGGCCTTAGTCTAGTCTTTAGAGAGAGCAATTAAACATGTAATGATTAGTAAAGTAGTTTGTACTTTGCATGTGAACGAGACGAAAATAAGAATCAATAAGTATCAGGTAAATGGGGTTTTAAATAGACTGGTAAGATTTTTGACACTGGGTAAATTCCTCTCCAAAGCTTAACACTGTAAGTTAGTAAAACATTTTCTCTGTATAAAACATATTTTGAAAAGAGAAAAAGAAATTCAGTTTGCAGAAAGAAACTATCAGGAACTCAGTTTGTAAAATTTTTGAGTTGATAGGGGTATAGGTTCTTCAATTTGGAGGAAAGTACATAATTGAGTGAGATCTTTTTTAGTGAACATTAATGAAAATGTGATCTACCATATAATTTTAGAGAAATTTAAATTGCCTCATTATCATTCATTGATTTTGAAAGAACCCATTGTTGGGCAGACAAGGGGAAGTGATCCTCTGAGGCCCCGTCTGGCTCTGAGGAGGAGCATTTATTATAGGAAACTCATGGCAAGGGGACTCTTACAGGGGTATTGCCCAGCACTCTGAGGGAGCACACAGAGACCTCACAGTATCATACACCACTGCTGGCCACCAAGAAAGAGAACTCTGGGGCTGGGGATGCATAAGTTAAACAATTAGGGAAGACTAGCCCTCACCCTGCCATGATGAGGAGTTGAATGAACATTCCTCAAGGATGATGAGGGGACTTCATATCCTCTTTTCATTCATTCATAGGATAGTTTTATCATGTTAGCTAGAAGCATGACTTGTTATCATTATTTTAGTCACTCAGTCATGTCTCATTCTTTGGCAGCCTCATGGACTGTAGCCCTCCAGGCTCCTCTGTCCATGGGATTTCCCAGCTAGGGTACTGGAGTGGGTTGCCATTTTCTTCTCCAGGGGATCTTCTTGACCCAGGGATTGAACCCACATCTCCTGCTTGGCAGAAAGAGTCTTTACCTCTGAACCACCTGACTTCCTGATACTATTTTTATTTGGATGCTAAATGCAGTTTAAAGGCATGTATAAATGCCTCTCAATTTCTTTCACTATATGCATCCAATTGGGATAGACAAGAGATGTTTTTGAAAAATTTGGAGGATGGAAAAGAAGCAGGCCTCCATATTGTTTTTACACTCAGGTCAATGCAGGTGCTATTATACAGCTCACTCATGTTGTCAGTTTGCTGGTATGGGACAGCAACCAGCAACTGCTGCTGCTTCATCTTCCTCTGAATCCTCTTTCAGCTTCCTCCACTTCTGGGCGAGATGTGTGTTTAGTTCCATGATGCAGAGAACCAGCTTTTTTGGTAAGACACCCATGTCATCCAAGTCAGAGATAGTGAGAATCTGACTGGGTTGCCACCTAGCTGTGAGCTTCAGTTTGATCTTGTGGGTGACAGCCCTCTCTGTAACCCATGAGAGGGTAGCTCTCTCCTTGATTTTATATACATCTTCTTAATTGCTTACCCAGTAGACTTCAAGCTGCAACATCAGATGTGAAGACAAAAACTTTACAAAAAGTTTTATGCCAACTCCTAAAAATACATAAGGGAAAATTCTATTATAATTCATAATATGACTGTGCTTCAGCTTCTCTTATTGAACTCATATTAATATAGCATTTGGAACCTAGAAAATGTTTTTCTATGAAAGAACTCTGTTCTATATAAGAGTCATTGAAATGGTTTAATTGCAGGGAGGATGAGATGTGGCACAAATAATTTATTAAGAATGCTAAAGAGAATGAGAAATAAATTTGAGTGAGCACTGGAAAATACTTTTTAGAAAGAGCAATATATTCTTGCCTTCTTTGTCGAAGATAAGGTGTCCATAGGTGTGTGGATTTATCTCTGGGCTTTCTATTTTGTTCCATTGATCTATATTTCTGTCTTTGTGCCAGTACCATACTGTCTTGATGACTGTGTCTTTGTAGTAGAGCCTGAAGTCAGGTAGGTTGATTCCTCCAGTTCCATTCTTCTTTCTCAAGACTGCTTTGGCTATTCGAGGTTTTTTGTATTTCCATATAAATTGTGAAATTATTTGTTCTAGCTCTGTGAAAAATACCACTGGTAGCTTGATAGGGATTACAGTGAATCTGTAGATTGCTTTGGGTAGTATACTCATTTTTACTATATTGATTCTTCTGATCCATGAACATGGTATATTTCTCCATCTATTACTGTCCTCTTTGATTTCTTTCATCAGTGTTTTATAATTTTCTATATATAGGTCTTTAGTTTCTGTAGGTAGATATATTCCTAAGTATTTTATTCTTTTTGTTGCAATGGTGAATGGAATTATTTCCTTAATTTCTTTTTCTACTTTCTTATTATTAATGTATAGGAATGCAAGGGATTTCTGTGTGTTGATTTTATATCCTGCAACTTTACCATATTCATTGATTAGCTCTAGTAATTTTCTGGTGGAGTCTTTAGGGTTTTCTATGTAGAGGATCATGTCATCTGCAAACAGTGAGAATTTTACTTCTTTTCCAATTTGGATTACACTATTAGTGGGAATGCAAACTAGTACAGCCACTATGGAGAACAGTGTGGAGATTCCTTAAAAAATTGCAAAGAGAACTGCCTTATGACCCAGAAATCCCAATGCTGGGCATACACACTGAGGAAACCAGAACTGAGAGAGACACGTGTACCCCAATGTTCACCACAGCACTGTTTATAATAGCCAGGACATGGAAACAACCTAGATGTCCATCAGCAGATGAACGGATAAGAAAGCTGTGGTACATATACACAATGGAGTATTACTCAGCCATTAAAAAGAATACATTTGAATCATTTCTAATGAGGTGGATGAAACTGGAGCCTATTATACAGAGTGAAGTAAGCCAGAAGGAAAAACACCAATACAGTATACTAACACATATATATGGAATTTAGAAAGATGGTAATGATAACCCTGTATGCGAGACAGCAAAAGAGACACAAATGTTTAGACTAGACACAAATGTTTAGAACAGACTTTTGGACTCTGTGGGAGAGGGAGAGGGTGGGATGATTTGGGAGAATGACATTGAAACATGTATACTATCATGTAAGAAATGAATCACCAGTCTATGTTCGATACAGGATACAGGATGCTTGGGGCTAGTGTATGGGGATGATCCAGAGAGATGATATGGGGTGGGAGGTGGGAGGGGGGTTCAGGATTGGAAACTCATGTACACCTGTGGCTGATTCATGTCAATGTATGGCAAAACCAATACAGTATTGTAAAACAAAATAAAGTTTAAAAAAATAAATAAAGAAAGAAACTTAATATCAGTTAAAAAAAAAAAGAAAGAGCAATATATAAGCTATACCTGAACATGTACTTAGACATGTAAAATCAAGGGGGTTTAACATTTTAATAGAATGAGTGTCACTAGTAAAGCCACAGACTAGTTGCCACTTTCTAACATTTTTCACTATATATCTAGTCATCAAAACCAGTGGGCATTGTCTTTGATTCCTTCTTCTCCATCAAAAATAACAAGATAGTCAAGTTTATAGTAGGAGGGGACTTAAAAAAACCCAAGTCAAAGAGAATAGGTATAGGAAGGCCAACAACGAGCCGTCAGTGCAGTCAATCACCCTCCATATCTAATAAGCCATTAAGCTCAATTGATTAAACCTTTTCAAATTCTCTTGAACCTGTATCCTGTTGGTCTTCTGTCTCTATCTTCGTTTTAGCCTAGCTTCATCTTTTGACTGGGATATTGCAATAGCTCCTGTACTGGGATGAATAATGTTTTCCCCCTGCCACATTTATGCTCAGAATGTGAGAATGTAAGCTTATTTGGAAATAGGACCCTTTGTGTTAATTAGTAAGTTAATAAGTAAGTTAATTCATACTTGCTTATAATTCCAGTGGCTGGTCTTCTAATAAGAAGACGGTGATTTGGACACAGACACAGAGAGGAGAATGCCAAGTGAATGTAGGGACACACAGAAAGAACGTCAGGTGAAGATGGGCAGAGAATGAAGTGATGCATTTACAAGCCGTGAGACTTACAGGATTGCTGGCAACCTCCAGAAGCTAGGAAGAGACACGGAAAGGAGGGGTTCCCCTCTTTTAAAACATTTAAAATATTAAATTTAAAAAACAATGTTTTTTTTAATCATAATGCATAGGAGTTAGTCAAGCAATGAGTGACCATTTTCCTTCCTCTGGAATTTAGGCCACAAGGGAGCAGGGATCTTACTTGCTGGTTCATTGATATTTGCCCAGGACATAAGACTTTACCTGGCACACAGTGTACACTCAGTTAGTATTTGTGGAATAATATTCATGAGGCTGTTTTGACTATCTTAACGAGATTGTCAAGATTGTTAAACTGTCAAAAATTTTAAGAGAGAAATTTGATTATTTTTTATAATATTTTAAGGATCTTAAAGACTTAGTCTGCTTCTTTCTGTTTAATAACTTTTCTGGAGTTTTAAGACATTACCTTGTTTTTGACTGCTTTAATTATAGGGATAAACATGAAGCATGCCATTTCATAGAGTGTCGATTGAAATGAACTCTCTTTTCATGAATGAGGTATTTAAAATCATAATAATGTTGTTTTATGTTACTTTATAAAGTGGAGTCATTGTTTTCAATCATTTTCTCTTTTATCCCCCATGTGTGGGCATATATCTGACTATGTACATACACATCTGCATGTGTGTGTTTGTATGTATGTGTGTGTATGTGTGCATGTATATGTATGTATGCCAGGAATGGAGAGGCTATATAAAACCAATAATTATTTTATAGTTAACACAAATTTTTGCTAAGTCATTTTATCATCTTAACTTTGCTGTATTTGATTTCAGGAACTTAATTATATGTACCTGGTTAGTGCTTAAAATTTAAAGAGTGAACAATTATAAAAGCCCTTCAAAGAAACAAGTATAAAACATGGAGGGTTTCTTTCATTTAAAAAAGTTACTTAACTAATTTTTTTTGTTTTGTTTTTGAGATGTTCTGTGTGAAATTAATCATATCATTTTACTCTCCACATTAATACGTATTTATAAATTTGGCAAGTAGCGTTTTCTTAGAAGTAGCATGTCACCATAAGCAAGTTATCAGTAAAACTGAGCCACCTACACTGCTAGTCATTTACTTAATTTATTAAAAAATGCACAAGTTCCTAAAATTTGTGTATAAAGTTTCAGATACTTGAATGCTGGACAGTTTCTCAGATCATTTCTTGTCCTGCAGTAATAGAAACCTGCCTTGGCCAGGCAAAATAAAGGCAGAAAATTCCAGAAATAAAGGCTAATTATCAAAAATTTCTCCCTTATTGTTTTCTTAGAATTCTCTCCTGCATTGTCATCACTCCAGTCATGTAGACCATATGTTACTTCTTAAAGCAGAGTGACTAGAGATATTCAAATGTTTTGTCTTATCTGTCCATCTGTCCATCCACCCAGCCATCCATCCATCAGTCCATCTTGCTTGCTCATTCATTAGCTGCAAATATTTACTGGGTATCTGCCATATGCCACACACTGCTTCTACCTACCTTTATTATAAATGTATCAGTTCAGTTCAGTTTAGTCGCTCAGTCGTGTCTGACTCTTTGTGACCCCATGAACCACAGCATGCCAGGCCTCCCTGTAAAGGCTAATTGTCTCCATGCTGTAAGCATGGGAGGTGAATAGTTCAGAATCTTTGGCTACACTTGCTGTCTGGCTCTGAACTATCTTACTTGTATGTACCCAGCATGACTTTTGCTCTGCACAGCATTTTCAAGTACACAATATTTTTATACTGAATAAGGATAAGAAAATTCTAATAGTTTATAGATGGAAAAATAATATAAAAATAAAATATAAAAATCCTAGGTTAAAAATGTGAGATAAGCATACCATGTTGTATCACAAGTTAAAAATTGGAATAAAATAGTAATAATAAAGCTTTTTTTTTTTTTGCCATGTGGTTGCCATGGGGAAAGAACATTAAAAGAAGTTGAGAATATTGGCAAGTGATAGTTGAAGAATAAAAATAGTGAGGCTAAATTTGAGAGGAAAATGATGAAGCATGAAGGGATTGGTGGCTTAGAATAAAGTGGAGGGTTTGTAGGACTGGAGAAACCAGAAATGTAAGGAACAGGAAAAGGAGGAACTGCAGCAGGTAGCTGGTAGGAATGAAGTTTGTGGTTCAAAAGGAGGGTGCTTTCATTTAGTTTTGGAGGTGCCTATTTCAAGTCCCAGGGTGGCTGTGAGTGAACTGGACATCTGGGTCACTGCCAGTGAGGCGACCAAGGAGAAGGGTCAAAGTATTGAGTAGTGTGTATGGATGTTGATGTCACCCAGGATGACATCAGATCTAGGGGTGGAGAAATACAACAAGAAAAGGTGCCGTAATGTCTTCCCAGAGTGATGGTGGTGCTGAGGATGTTGCCAGTGAGGGAAAGCCTCAGAGAGGCAGATGTTTGCTGCCCAAGTTGGAGAGAGGAGTAGAGGTCTAGAGGTGGCACTGGGAAGTGAGCTGACTCTGTTTCCCGTTGTGAAGCCACAGAGACCATGGTGTCTCATGAGAAAAGCCAGTTTCTACACAGGGAGGTGGGAGATGTAATGTTCAGTCAAGAATCTGAGGACAGTTGACACTCTGTTTAAATTCCAGAGATGTTTCACCGGTGGAGCAGGGAGATCTAGGGGGAAGAGTGGATCTGTCGGGGTGAGAGCTCAGTGCAGGATGGGGTTCAGCAAAGGAAAGATGTGAGACATGAAAGTTTTCACTGCTCCCACCAAGTGTTCCCAGCCGTCTCCTGGTGTCTGATGAGAGGAGAGGAGGACCAGGCCTCTCGGGAGGGATCAGCTGCTTCTGAGATGAGCCACTTGTCCTGGGAACTCTGGGTACAGATGAAGCTGGTCCCAGGATCTTCACTGCTTTTATGTCTAGTAGTTAAAGTGATTTGAGTTTTACACTAATGATTTGCATGTTTTACTTAAGGGGTATTGTGGTGATAAAGCAAAGTGCATGCGAGACAGAGTAGCTAATTCCAGACCCTTTGATTTGTACCATCGAATTTCCACCACATGCTGTATTTCTTAAAAAGGCAAATTTGACTTTTCCGGTTAATGGTGGACTAGAGTTAAGTCCTGTGAATGGAAAATGACAGATAAGCACTGAGAGGGCAGTGATTCCCCATTGTGAGCAATTTCATCCCCAGGGTAGACAAAGTAAATGTGAGCAAGTGAAAGGTGATGTGAGAGAGAGGTAACAGTACAGGGTTGGTGTTGAAATTTAGAGGAAGAGCAAGTGCCCCAGACTGTGAGGGGGATAAGTGAAAGTGTTTGCCTGGGAGTTTCTTCCTGAGTTGTTTGAGCTGAGGATGTCTAGGCAAGGGGCTCTGCAGCCAATCCTCTTGATCAGATGTAGACTAAGTGGGAATAAAATCTTTTCTGGACACCAGTGTCTTACCGACAAATGCTACTGTAGCTCTGAGACCATAAGAGATGAGGGATGCAGGCATTCAGGCACTGTCCCACTTCCCCAGGTAGAGTAAGGGGCTAGGGCATTGCCTCAGAAGTAGAGTGTGTGTAGTATCATTCAGGTGAAATACCACCAGATGCCTGGGAATATTAGGAAGAGCAGAAGTCACACCAGGAATAGAAGTCAAGTAAGATGGTTGGCAGCTAGCCTGTGAGTCTAGTCCTGGGGTCTGAACTTCATGTGCTTTATAAGGAAGATACCAGGTGTTACAACAGTGTTGTACCTTATATACTCATGGAGTTGATAAGACTCTGCTGGATTTCTGAAAATGGAGCAGAGCACAGAATACCTTTCCATTATTCTCAAGCAATGATGTAGTAACCTTAGTCTCCAAAAAGCCCAAAAGAGCTTCTGATGCTAGTGACTCCTTCCTATGAAATCCCTGGACATCTCAAATAGTTTTAACCCACTTCTGCTATCAAGAGAAAGAGCAGTGTTCTTATGGAGAGTTAAGAATCTGTCAAGATCTTTGCTAGGTAATTTAGCAAGTCAATGGGTAAATAAACCACTGCTATCTCAGGGCAAGGAAGAAATTATGGATAATATAAAACTCTTTTCCAAGCTGATTTGAAATGAAAGATTGTATCAGAAAATAATTTCAACTCTTTCCCAGGAAAAGCATAGAGATTATTTTTTTTTTACATTATAGTAAAATCATTAAACTTTGTTTCTGAATTTAAAAAATAAAAAACAAAAGAATTAATGGAATATATGTGTATATGGGTGGCATCACTGAGTCAATGGACATGAGTTTGAGCAAGTTTCAGGAGATGGTGAAAGACAGGGAACCCTGGCATGCTGCAGTCCTTGGGGTCACAAGGAATTGGATATGACTGAACAATTGAACAACAACAACAATTTATTAAAAGTACAGAAATGAGAATACTTTTAGAAATTAGGAGTGTGAAAGTTTCCCCTTGAAAATTTGAAGAAAGACTCAATATGTTCAAGTACTCTTCTCCAACACTGATTATATATTTCCAGAATAGATGGACTGTGTCTTAATTTTTGTAGCATCCAATAACAGTGATCAATAATCAATATTTATTAGTTAAATCAAATTGAATTAAAGAGAAGTGTAGTGGCAAGTTCAATTAAATATAGCAGATCATATATTATTATACCTAATATTGTGGAGATATCAAAAACACATTGTCACATTCAGAAGGAAACCTGTTAGTCAGTTCCTATGCTGAAATTGTACTTCTCTGTTCTTCTGTGTTTATGATGTTATAACATACTCTTAGAGTTTGCCGAAAGAGAAGAACTCAGGCTGAAATGCTTTTGGTAGCTTTGATACCAATGGTATGATTTTCAAATTATTCCTGGTAAATGGTGAAAGTGGGGAATGAGCAGGGGGAAATGGGGGACCAAGCAGGGAGAGAGGAAAGTAGAATCTGGTTAGAGTAATAAATTGAGCTCCCTTCACAAACTTCCTGTTTAGAATACCAGAAATAGGGTTGGTCCAGACCCATAAAAACCATCTGGGATTTCACTTTTCTTAGTCTTTTAGGTTGACTTCTCAGGAAGTACAAGAACTCTCAAATAATAAATGATGAGGAAAGAAAAACTTGAGCCCTTACCTGAATGCATTTACATAGTTTGAGATAGAATTTACTAAAAAGGACCATCTAACTACTTGTCTGTTTATTTTTAGATTTCAGAAATAGAGAGCAGAGTTAATCATAGCCCTCAATTCATGTTGTAATATCCACATTAGTTGGTCCCTGCAAGCCCTCTTTTTATTTATCGTTTATTTATTCATTCCCCTTTAAACCTATTTTCCCACCAAGGAAGTGATTCCAATGTGTTTGATATGCTTCCTCTTATTTGTATTTTTGTAATTGTGTGGACTTGTTGATATACATGTATATTTAATTTATATTAATGGTGTCTTAGATTGGTCTCTTCAGAAGCAGAGCCAGAGACAGTAATTTTCATTCCTGTGATTTACTGGGGGAACATTTTTAGAAGGGGAATGAGGGAAGTAGGGATGGGTCAGGAGAAGAGCAAAGCAAGAATATGGCTTCAGAGACCAGTTTCAGTCTGATTTCACAAGGAAGCTCTTAAGTACCAGTTGCCCAACTTGTGGTTCACCTTGAAGCTGGGTGGGTGGTGGTTTAGTTGCTAAGTCATGTTTGACTCTCTGTGACACATGGGCCATAGCCCGCCAGGCTCCTCTGTCCATGAGATTACCCAGGCAAAACACCAGAGTGGGTTTCCAGTATTCTTTTTTCCAGTATTTCATTTTCTTCTCAAGGGGATCTTCCAAACCCAGGGATTGAACCCAACCCCCTGGTTGGCAAGTGGATTCTTTACCACTCAGCCACCTGGGAAGCTGGGGAGGGGGTGGTTTTTGCATACCTGGTTTTCTGCTCCAGGTGGGTTGGGGGTTGTACCGGTTTCCAGGACTAAGAAGCTCCCAGAAGGGGGCAGCTGTGAGCCATTAGCAGCTAGCACACACAACAACTCAAAGAAGGTTGCCCCAGACAAAGGGAATCGAGGCCACCAGTCATCAGTAGGCTCCATGACAGGCTTCCTCTTGCCTCCCTTAGAAACATTTGCTTTTACCCTAGTTTTACTCTCTCCAGACACAGCTTTTCCAGGATTCTGTTTGATTACAACCTGAAAACTTACAAGAGCATTTTTGGTACAGCAGCCCTGATGCTGTAGTGGATCCCCAGGCTATAACTAATTCTTCTCATTTGCATCCTCTCTCACTCATCCTAGAGCCCCTTCCCTTTGGTTGCCCCTTCTCCTGGACTGGATGTAAGTTTAAGAATATCCTCCTATGGAACCTCCCCTACTGGGAATCAGGGTCTCTAGTCCCACAGCCTTGGAAGTTGCGTGGATAGGATGCACAGATTCCCCAAGCGGTTCCCTGGGAATGATGGTTTGCAGTCCACTCCTTCTCTGGCCTTTTGATTTCTGGGCCCATGTATTTAGCAGTCAAGGACACAGCATCATATAATGGCTTTGGTTTAATGTGCATGTCACATCCTGAAAGGTAGTACCTCATCCTTACAGGAAGTCATATTCAAGCTGACCCTCAGCTGAGCCTTCAAGAGCCTATGTTCTTGCTGATCAGTCAGACTGGCAATTCCTGGATTGTGCAGTACGTGATAGGATTATTGAATCACCTTCTCATTTATTCATCACAGCATTTTCTTTACTTTAAAATGAATCTTTTGGTTGAAAATACTATGTGGGATTCCATGAAGGTAGAGCAGATATTTTATGATGCCTTAGATGGTAGTGCTTGCCAAGGCACTGTGGCTTGGAAGGCACCTGCGTCTATAATACATATTATTCTTGGTCATTGTGAAACCAGGGTACACAGGGCTCAATGTAATCGTTTCCTGTGAGGGATGGCACCTCGAGGGGGAGCTCAGGATTGGACTCTTGCTGGCAGGTCATTTGGGTAGTAACTAGGTCAGCTTGGAAGATGGTAAGACTAAGCTGTTGGAAGCAGCCAGAACCTCCAACTTTGCCACTATAGCTACTCTCTTCTTGAGATAAATGTACAAACGCTAGGATAGCCGTGAACAGAGGCTGACTGACAACTATGGACTGAGACCTCTTGGTTTGTTTAGCACCTCTTTTATAGTGGATTGTCTTTGGTGGGTGTTAATTTCAATAAAAAATATCTTCATGCTTTATGGTCATTCTGATCTATATTCCCTTTCCTCAGTGTATGGATACCTGAGTATGTGGCACCCCTTTCAAGGGAAAATTTGAGGAATCACTGCTATACATATTTGCTTGGTGTTCCATATTTCTTTCTTATAGAATATTGCCTTTCCTTCAGTTGATAGTTTTTGTTTGAGAATTAGTCATATAATTCATGTGTGTATGTGTGAGCACAGTCGTGTCCGACTCTTTGTGATCCCATGGACTATAGCTCACCAAACTTCTCTATCCATGAAATTGTTCAGTCAAGAATATTGGAACCAGTTGCCATTTCCTCCTCCAGGGGATCTTCCCAACTCAGGGATCGAACCCACGTCTGTTGCATCTCCTACATTTGCCATCCCGCTGTGACACCAGGGAATTCCTAATCTAATTCATACTAATACGCTAAAAATTTATTTGTTTAATGAAAGAAAGGAAACTTAAATTTCAACAATAAGAAAACCAATCTGACTAGAAAATGGGCTAAAAACTGTAATAGATACCTTACCCCAAAAGAAATTCAGTTAGCGATAGGCATATGAGAAAATGTTCCACATCATATGTCATCATGGGAATGAAAATTAAGACAACATTGTGATCCCACTACATGCTTTTTAGAATGGGCAAAAAATTGAGACAGTGACAACGCCAAATGCTGGTGAGGATATAGGGCAGTAGAAGCTCATTTATTGCTCGTGGGAATGTAAAATGGTACAGTCACTTTGGTGGTTTCTTACAAAACTAACCATACTCTTACATAAGATCTAGCAATGATAATGCTTGGATTTTCCCAAAGAATTTGAAAACTTATGTCCACACAGAAACCTGCATACAGATGTTTATAGCAGCTTTATTCATAATTGCCCCAAAGCAACCAAGATATCCTTCAGTAGGTGAGTGGAGAAATAAACTGTCACATCAAGACAATGGAATATTTTTCAGGGCCAAAAAGGAAATGAGCTATTAAACCATAAAAAGACATAAGGGAACTTTAAATGCATATTAGCAAATGAAATAAGTTAGTCTGAAAAGTCTGCATAGTATGTAATTCCAAGGACATAACATTCTGAAAAAGGCAAAACTGTGGAGTTGGTAAAAAGATCAGTGGTGCCAGTGTTTGGAGAGGGGAAGGGAAGAGACACATAGAGGAAGCATTTCCAGGGCAGTGAAAGTGCTCTGCACAGTGCCATTATGATGGATATGTGTTATTATAAACTTGTCCAAACACATAGAATGTACAATACTAAGAGGGAACCCTAGTGTATGGACTTTGGGTGACTATACTGTGGCAAGGTAGGTTCATCAGTTGTAGTCAGTGTACTTACTCTGGTGGATGATGTCAATAATGGCAGAGGCTGCACATGTGCGGGAGAAGGGAATATGTGGAAATCTCTGTACCTTCCTCTCAGTTCTGCTGTGAACCTTAAACTGCTGTAAAATGGTAAAGTCTTATTATAAAAAACTGGGCTGTAACCAGCATTTGTTAACAAGTACAAAATTGGAAAAATGGATTCCAGAGGAAAAGTCCAAGGAATTCACAATCCAATTAAGGAATCAATATCTATACACATGGAAAGGTTACTGAAGTCTGTTGAGTAGATTGCCTATTACATTTCATCATAAAAGAATTTTCTGAATATTTTGAGCTCACTCGATATTGTTGTGGTCAGAGAAATGAGATTTCAAAATCTGCTTTTGCAAGACTAATGCTGGGCCTAGCACAATATTCTGTGTATAAAATGAGAATCCTTTGCAGACTCAACTCCTCTGAAAAAATGTAAATTATTTTCTTCTGCAATTTATGCAGCTTTAATTAGAAGAGCCACATATAATCACTTTCTAGTAATTGAACAAATGCAAAAATCCTGAAATTGAATGGTTTAAAAAAGAGGAAATAAGAAATGAACCTCTCCTTTTAACAAGTAAATATTATACAATCAGCATGGAAAATCCCATGGAAATGCAAACTAAATTTTCTCTGTCTTAGGGGTATGCTTCCCCAATATTAGTCATATCTCTTTTGGTTCCCAGGAGATGCTCTTTCCAGGAAAATATCTAGAGGAATCTATAGGAGGTAATTTTCATTTGGTTTAAATGATACACCAGGGATTTCTTAAATCTAAGCTTAAATAGATTAAATTTACTTTTATTTACACTCTCTTCAAATAACTTTCTTTAAATCATCATGCTTTTAAATAAAAATTTTCAGTCACCCCAAGTTCTCCCTTAATCACAAAAAGCTCAATAAAATGCTTGCAAGTAAAGAAAGTTTTCTTAGTTTTGATGATTAATTTTGTGAAAGGTAAATCTTAACTTTTTCAGTGTGCTTCTTTTCCTTTATACAGCTTTAACAACTGACCAGATGCCACAGTCATATATGTATATGTACATGTAGTAAATATAAATATTTTAATATCAGATATTTAAAAATTATATGTATTATGGGCTTATAACATATAAAATATATATACATATATATATATTTCATGAGCTTCCTTAGTGGCTCAGTGGTAAAGAATCCTCCTGGGTTGGGAAGATCCCTGGGTTGGGAAGATCCTCTGGAGAAGGGAATGTCAACCTACTCTGTATTCTTGCCTAGGAAATCCCATTGACAGAGGAGCCTGACAGTCTACAGTCCATAGAGTTGCAAATAGTCAGACACGACTTAGTGACTAACCAGCAGTAACAACGTGTGTGTGTGTGTGTGTGTGTATTAGGCTTTCTTCTATAACTAGGGGTGGTAGAAAGAACTTTCCATATCTTCATCCTTGAAATTATATGTACTTAAAAAATTGTAATTTATGCAATTAACTTCCAGTCTAAGAATTAACAATAAAAGAAATACAATTCCTAGAAACAGTGTCCTTAAATGTCATCAAGAAAAGGGAGTTAAAACATGCTTTGCTGCTGCTGCTGCTAAGTCACTTCAGTTGTGTCCGACTCTATGTGACCCCATAGATGGCAGCCCACAAGGCTCTGCCTTCCCTGGGATTCTCCAGGCAAGAACACTGGAGTGGGTTGCCATTTCCTTCTCCAATGCAGGAAAGTGAAAAGTGAAAGTGAAGTTGCTCAGTCGTGTCCGACCCTCAGCGACCCCATGGACTACAGCCTTCTAGGCTCCCCTGTCCATAGGATTTTCCAGGCAAGAGCACTGGAGTGGGGTGCCATTGCCTTCTCTAAAACATTCTTTAGTAATATAGAAATAATTGTAATCTCCCTTGGACATGTTGCTCTGTCTTACCTGGTGAATTTGGTCATGTTTTACTATCTTACATATCTCCTTTTCTGCAGATTCCCTTTTGCCCACTACTTTCTCATTGTTTAAGCCCAATTTAATTGCCATCTTATCCAAGAGAGCCTCTCCAATACCCACACTGGGCTGACTTCCATGTTTGAGTTCTTGGTATGTGGTTTTCTCCATCAAATCATGGACTCTGGACCCTCAGGGACTATATATCTGGTGAGGTGCCCTTCATGGGATTCTTCCAACAAGATGGAATTTTTGAGTTAGTTTCATGTGTAATGAAATTCATTGTTTTAAATAAGACCTAAGGATTTTTTTCAGAGTTGTGCAAATATTGTTCATGACATGATAGACATTATTGGGAATGTAAATATGATTTAAAAATACAGTGGGCACCAACCATAAGTGATATAGAAGCTAAAGAAAACACCACTAGCGTCCCCATGATTTGTTTCTCCCATTGAGAATTATGCTTTGTGAAATTTAGAATCTAAAAAGTCTGTTTTTCCCTATGCGGTGTTTATGGAATCCTGTGTTTCACACAGATATTTTTCTGAGTTAGATAAATTCCATAAAAATTCATCCATGGAAGCACAAAACATTTGACCTTCATTTCATTTCACTCTTCTAATCAATTGAATGTACCACTAGCCTCAGTCCCACGTATTTCAATGTTCATCCTACCCCTTCTCCCGCCCCTTCCCCTCAAATAACCCTCAGAGGAGGAACAATTATTTGAGAAAATAAAATCAACTAATAAGCTCTATTAAAAGAGAAACCAAGTAGCCAGCCATATTAAAGATATGTGGGGTTTGTGTGTCTAGGTGAAACAACAATAAATATTTATTGTGATGCTTTTTTTTATGAGCATTTCAGGGCCCATCTGTGGTATTAATGGCTTATCAGGCAAACCTATGCATTAGGAGAAACTGTTTTCATTTAGATAAATGAAAGCAGAGGCAAAGGAAAATGATGCAAGGTTCACCTTGTAAAAGTCACAAATTAGATACGAAGCACTGCCACAGGCAAATTTGAATTCAATAGAATAAAGCTGGCAGCCATGAACATAAAGTAATAGGCTTATCAAATGAGGTTTTGTATTTTTTTTAATAATGTACCTTTTATGGGGACCAGTGTAAAACTAGTCAGTAACATAAAATATAATTTACAAAGAAAAATTCAATGAGAGATTCTCTTTCTAAATTGAAAAGCAATTTGTCTCAAATTTGCACCAAACGAAGGATGCAGAAAAGTTTGTAAATAGGCTCCCTTTCCTCATAATGCCTTATGACCATCCACAGCATCTCTTATTCTTCTTCCATGTATCATCCTCCAACCCTGCCTCAAAAAAAGGATGAAGAGGAAGAAAGATCAGGTCAGCGCTTAGGTTATAAAACCACATGGATTTAGCTTAAAAATATTTATTATTTTAATCACTGATATCATTATGTAGGTGCATTTGTTGTTTGTTTAGTCGCTAAGTTGTGTCTGACTCTTTGAGACCCCATGTACTGTAGCCCACCAGGTCCATGGGGTTTCCCAGGCAAGGAAACTGGAGTGGGTTGCCATTTTCTCTTCCAGGGGATCTTTCTGACATAAGGATCAAACCTGCATCTCCTGCATTGTCAACTGGGTTCTTTACTGCTGAGTCACCTGGGAAATCTGTAGGTGCATTTACCCAACATTTAGTAAACACTCATTATATTTCAGGTCCTATTCTAGATGCCTTTGCATGTATTACCTCATTTAATCCTTACAAAAATTCTAGCAAAAGTCAGGATTACATCTTTTAAGTTAACAATTTGCATATATTAAGATACAAATACTGCATGCCATAAAGGCTTTATGCTGAGCTAGTGTTATTGATCTAGGGAATCAGACCTTGCATGTATATCAGGATCCTGTTTCTCTTGTGCTTATGCCAAATTTAGATGTCTGTAGAAGTGCATGTGATTTTTTTTTTCATTTTCTTATTTGCAAGGCTGTGTTGCTATTACTCATTCAGTGAGTAATTAGCTGCACACATCAGGATTCCTTCCCTTCATGTTTGTCCACATCTTCCAGTGGCTAACAGATCCTGTTTATGATCCTTCATGGATCAGATTAACTTAAAATAAACAAAGTCCTAATTACATAGGAACCCAGCATATAGTCGTAAATCTTGTCTTATGTAGCACCACCCTTCTAGGAGCTTTAGAGTGTAGAAACATAACAAATGTGTGCATTGTAAAGTTGACAAATTTATAAACAGAGAATTCTAAAATACTGTGATGTGTAGAAGTGGAATTATGTGCAAGCTAAGGAGTATGCTTACTCCTTGGAAGGAAAGTTATGACCAACCTAGATAGCATATTCAAAAGCAAAGATATTACTTTGCCAACACTGTTGTGGGGAGGGAGGTGGGAGGGGGGTTCATGTTTGGGATCACATGTATACCTGTGGTGGATTCATGTCAATGTATGGCAAAACCAATACAGTATTGTAAAGTAAAATAAAGTAAAAATAAAAATTAAAAAAAAAAAAAGTCCATCTGGTCAAGGCTATGATTTGTCCAGTGGTCGTGTATGGATGTGAGAGTTGGACTGTGAAGAAAGCTGAGTGCCAAACAATTGATGCTTTTGAACTGTGGTGTTGGAGAAGACCCTTGAGAGTCCCTTGGACTGCAAGGAGATCCAACCAATCCATCCTAAAGGAAATCAGACCTGGGTGTTCATTGGAAGTAATGATGCTGAGGCTGAAACTCCAATACTTTGGCCACCTCATGCAAAGAGTTGACTCATTGGAAAAGACTCTGATGCTGGGAGGGATTGGGGGCAGGAGGAGAAGGGGACGACAGAGGATGAGATGGCTGGATGGCATCAACAACTCAATGGACATGAGTCTGGGTGAACTCCAGGAGTTGGTGATGGACAGAGAGGCCTGGCGTGCTGCGATTCATGGGGTCGTAAAGAGTTGGACACGACTGAGCAACTGAACTGAACTGAAGGAAGTACATGCCAGGAATGGAGCCCATTGGCAGAATAATCCTTCACTGAACATTAGGGGTTGGGTTTCTAAGGACTAATATAACTTGATCAAGGACAAAGGGCCAGGAGAAAGAGTAAAGTGGAGAAAATTTGTATTATAAGCAGAAGGTTTAGTGTTGTACACACAGGGAAGCATGGACCTACCTGGTCCATCTGGTAAATTGCACATAGGTTGTTATTGCTGAAACATACAGTGCAGTTGGTAGGGGACGGTCTTTATGAGTATAATCCTTGCTGCTGTAATAAGTAAATCTTCAAATTTCAGCAAGTTAACTGAATATAAGTTTATTTCTTATCCATTTGAGGGATCAGTAAATGTATTTCTGATTGAAAGTGTCTTTCTTCTGTATGAATCAAGGATCCAGGCTTTTTTCATATTGTGGTTCTGCCAGCCCATAGATTTTTTCTTCTCTTGTATCCAGATGGCAAAAGATGAAAGAGGGAGGGAGGAAAAGACACATACTTCTTCAAATATTTTAGCTCTGAAGGACACATCTTATTTCTGTTGACAGTCCATTGGCAAGAACTAGTTGCACTGGCTTCACCTAGATGCATGGAGACCAGAAAATGTAGTCTCTGGTTGGGTAGCCACTTCTTAACAACAGTTTAGATTGTGGAATGAAGGAGCACCCAGTGTGGTGGACAGGCAGTTTTCTCATCCGTGAAGAACAACTTGTTGCTTTAACCTCTCACCAATCAACTTAATTAAAGGCTGAAGTTAGAGCTGAAGAGGTATAGTAGCTGGTAGAGGGAGCGCTGATGGTAGAAGGATAATTATTCTTTCTATCCTTCCTGAAGCCCCTAATCCTTCCAGAGCGGGTGGGGATCCACTGAAGGACCATATTTGTGCATCTTCTGAACCAGTCTTCCCTTCAGTGGATCCACAGCTGCTCTGGAAAAATTTGGGGCTTCAGGAAGGGTGCAAAGGACAAGTTTGTTCCTCTAATTTGTTCCTCTAACAAGGTTATAACCTTGGATTAATTTGAGTCCAGTTTAATTGAGATGTCAAAGAGTTAATGTTCATTTTACTTCATTGATGGAGATCTCAGATTGTTTTATTTAGGAGCAGCGTTTATTGTGAAACCACCTGTCACAAAACAATTTCCTGAAATTTCAGCTGTAAATCAAATGTTTAAGTTTCGAGTTCATATGAAAAGCTTACATTTATGCGTGCACTGATTCACTCATTTTATTCAACAACTTTTTTTGAACACATTACATACTGGGCATGGTGCTTGACATGGAATAGAACTGCAAGTATACCTCTGGGTGGGTGGAATTTAGATTATTTCTCAACTTTTTCTGTATAAGTGGACATGAGGGCTACCACATATTCAGTCAACAACAGTGGCTCTTTGTGGCATTGATTTTCAGCCTACAAGATGTGCAGTTCTCTCCCACTCCTGCCTGCCAGGGGAAGCAATGCCAAAACTCCAGCGATGGATGTCTCTACATGTAGCGTAACAAAGAACTATGAGTGGTTCTGTGACATTCTTTGGCAGGCCATGCCCCTATCTTATGTCCAACTGATAAATATAGCTACTACCTCAATAAAACTGAACATGTTCCACATGAGTGAGCCCGAGAACTCAATAGTTAGGAAGCAGGGACTCAAGGAAGGAGAAAAGGCAATAGGAAATAGTGTTGTAACAGAGACTGCTATATCCTAATTGTTTTAAAAATATTACATCCTGACTCTAGCTAACCATTCAACTCTGCAATAGCTACCTAATTACCAAAGACAACTTTGGACAGATATTATCTGTGTGTATTTTTCACCTGAAATTAAAAGGAAAAATATAGTAGTATGCAAATTTAAGATACAAAAATACAAAGAAAACGTTTGAGAACTTGATGTTCTTATGCAGTTTAACAATGTTGATGCGATAGAGCTACTCTTGAATAAAAAGGCCCAATTACAATGGATGTTGGGAATGTTCAGTGAAATAGGCCCCTGGTGCGTCTCAGGTCTTTTAAAAAGTGTGCATTATGTAATCTATAAGAACTGCTTGCGCAAAATCAAGTACCTGGTTGGCATGTATTTTGCCACATAAAACTCTCTCACGTTTTTTTAGATGAATTAATAACCGCTACAGTTTCTAGCTTCCTAAGAGGCAGAGTCTCTGTCTTGAATGTTTATAGAGGAAACAATTTGCTGCTATTGTGGATAGATATCAATTGCCAGCTCGGGTTCCATGAGCCTGGAATAGTATTTTTACCTTCTGTCACTTCGGGGTCAGTTTCTTATTATGAATGAGAAGCTGCCTTTGCCCTTCAACAAAATGAGATAAAACTAGAATAACCTTCCTGATTCCACTGCCTGCCTTCCTAGCCTAGTATTTCAGCTTTGAAGAGTTTATTTTTGGATGTCATTAAATATAGCTAGTGATCCTTTAAATGAAATGGATTAAATGGCAAATGGCTTCCCATCTTCCACCCTTCAGTTAAGTCACCTGAAAAAATTCATAATTCAAAATATGATTTATAAAGTAACCCTAGCTCATCTCTATTTCTATTATTTCTTGGGGGAAAAAATTTTCATTGATGATAATGCTGCAGTCTATGCTGATGTGAGCATCTTTCATCAGTATCTTCTTATGGCAGAAGAGAAATTAGTCTCTTCAGTGTGTCTGTCTTCAGGTTTGGAAGTTGCCATGGCTTTCAAGATTTACTGAGAAAGGAGAAATATGATTACCCCCAAAGATATATTGTATCCATGGAAAGTTTATTCTGTTTAAGAATTTTCATAGATGTGTGATGTTTTGAGCTATGTATTTGTTAATTATGATAATCTTTTATAAATAGTTTTATCTGCAAAAACTAGGAATATTCTGTAGTTTTATCTATTATATATAGCTTAAGTGATTGTATATACACATGGCTGTGAGTCAGTATATATAAATTATATGTGTGTATATAGCTATAGATACAGCTGATGAAATTATTTGAACATAATAATTGGAAACTAAAAGTCTTTTTTTAAAGCTAAAGAAAGATATCACACATATCCCTTCTTTTGTTATTTCAAAACTGAAGTCTTTTCTTTTGTGAGGAGATTCAGAATTGATTGAACACATGCAGAAGTATGGACCTAATTGTCATTTGTCATTAAGGGGAAACTTGGGTAAATCATTTGGAAGGTTTTTTGTTTCTTTCTTTTTTTTTTTTTTTTAGCAGAACTAATTTGTTTATTTGTGAAATTAGTTGGATTTAATGAATATGTATTGAACATCATCTATATGTGAAGAAGCCAAGTATTGAAGATAGGTATATGTATGAAATAAGAAATCTCTGGGTTCCCAGTCCTTCAAAAAATGTCAGTTTAGGACCAGGCTTAATTATGGGGCTTCCATGATTTGTAGTCAAAGCTATAGTTTTTCCCATAGTCATGTACAGATGTGAGAGCTGGACCATAAAGAAGGCAGAGCACTGAAGAATTGATGCTTTCAAACTGTGGTACTGGAGAAGACTCTTCAGGGTCCCTTGGGCAGGAAGAAGATCAAACCAGTCAATCCAAAAGGAAATCAATTCAGTTCAGTTGTTCAGTTGCATCTGACTCTTTGCAACCCCATGGAATGCAGCATGACAAGTTTCCCTGTCTATCACCAACTCTCAGAGCTTACTCAAACTCATGTCCATTGAGTCAGTGATGCCATTCAACCGTCTCATCCTCTGTCATCCTCTTCCAACCTTCAATATTTCCCAGCATCAGGGTCTTTTCAAATGAATCAGTTATTCACATCAGGTGGCCAAAGTATTGGAGTTTCATCTTCAGCATCAGTCCTTCCAGTGAATATTCAGGACTGATTTCCTTTAAGATTGACTGGTTGACTGGTTTCCTTTAGGGTTGATCTCCTTGAAGTCTAAGAGACTCTCAAGAGTCCTCTCCAACACCACAGTTCAAAAGCATCAGTTCTTTGGCACTCAGATTTCTTTAAGTCCAACTCTCACATCCATCTGTGACTATTGGAAAAACCAGAGCTTTGACTAGATGGACCTTTGCTTTTCAATATGCTGTCTAGGTTGGTTAGAACTTTTTTCTTCCAAGGAGCAAGCATCTTTTAATTTCATGACTGCAGTCACCATCTGCAGTGATTTAAGAGCCCAAGAAAATAAAGTCTCTCACTGTTTCCATTGTTTCCCCATCTATTTGCCATGAAGTGATGGGACCGGATGCCATGATCTTTGTTTTTTGAATGTTGAGTTTTAAGCCAACTTTTTCACTCTCCTCTTTTACTTTCATCAAGAGACTCTTTAGTTCCTCTTCACTTTTTTGCCATAAGGGTGGTATCATCTGCCTATCTGAGGTTATTAATATTTCTCCCAGCAATCTTGATTCCAGCTTGTGCATCCCGGCATTTCCTATGATGTACTCTGCATATAAGTTAAATAAGCAAGGTAACAATATACAACCTTGACATACTCCTTTCCCAATTTGGAACCAGTCTGTTGTTCCATGCAGTTCTAACTGTTGTTTCTTGACCTATGTACAGATTTCTCAGGAGGCAGGTCAGGTGGTAAACAGTGAATATTCACTGGAATGACTGATGCTGAAGCTGAAGCTCCAATATTTTGACAAAGAGCTGTATTGGACTTATTGGAAAAGACCCTGATGTTGGGAAAGATTGAGGGCAGGGGAAGGGAGTGACAGATGATGAGATTGTTGGATGGCATCACTGACCCAATGGGCATGAGTTTGAGCAAACTCCGGGAGATGGTGAAGGACAGGGAAGCCTGGTGTGCTGCAGTCCATGGTGTCGTAAAGAATCAGACAAGACTGACTGAACAACAACAATTTGTATGAAAATAAATCAGAATCTAAGATATCATGGTGATTTTCCTCATATTTTTTCTCTCATTATCAGAACTGCTTTAATAGCATAGGATGTATAGAAATCAACCTGACGGGGGAGCCTGGTGGGCTGCCGTCTCTGGGGTCACAGAGTCGGACATGACTGAAGCGACTTAGCAGCAGCAGCAGCAGCAGCAGCAGCAGCACATATTAGGAAGTCAAGGACAATAACATGGAAACTGATCTTTTTTTCACATCAAGTAGACTCACCATATGGTTTCCACTAAGAGATTATATGTCAAAATCTTTTTAGGTTAACCTTCTTTAAGTTTCCTCAGTTACACAAGAAGATGAGCAGAATAGAAGTGCAGGCAGGGAATCTGTGGAAAAGTGTGGTTTGGTATTATGATGAATAAAAATGAATCGACTGAAAATTCCATGTCTAATTATGCTTTAGAAATGATCATTGACTAGGGGAGAAATAGGTGAATATTTACGATGCAGGCAATCAGCTCGAGAAATACTGATTTATACAAGTATGGGATAGCCATCCTCTGTCTCACCCTTGCTGACAATGAGGATTATCATTTTGTTTATCCTTTGCAGATCAGTAAAAATCAGTAGAATACTGTGGCCCACAGGAACAGAGGAGAGGAGGGCTGGTGGTTTGAAACAGATTTTCATGGAATCCAATGGTAGGAGTGTAAAAACAGAAAACTTTATGGAGACTCATTTGGTGAGAGAAATCAAGACTTAAAAATTCTTTTTAGCTCAGCAATTCCACTACTAGGACCTTATCTTAATGGAAAAAAAAAGTATGTACAAAGATGATTATTCATCATAAGGCTTTTGTAATAATGAAAAACCACCCCAAACAGGGAATTGTTTACCCAGACGGAATAAGTCAAGTCAAAGGTAACTGAAACTAGTGATGGAGGCTGGGTGTAGGACAATAGGGATTAGTGGTGAATTGGTGGTGGTTTGGTTTAGTCGCTAAGTTATATTTGACTCTTGCGATCCCGTGGGCCTGTCAGGCTCCTCTGTCCATGGGATTCTTCAGGCAAGAATACTGGAGTGGGTTGCCATTTCCTTCTCCAAGGGATCTTCCCAAGTGGAGAGTTGGGAATGTGGCAAATCACGCAGGCAGCTCTAGCGGAGGGGTGTTGGCTCAGGCTTGCCAGAGTTTTTGACCTTCCAAGATAAATTGAAAATACATATTTTTTTGTAAGCTGTCTTCCAAGTTTTAAAATTGAATGCAGGCAGAATCAAAGTAGTTGTAGGCCCTGAGTCATTGGCTGCCAGTCTACAGCAGTGTCTGCCTCCAATGTGGGAGACCCAGGTTTGATCCCTGGGTTGGGAAGATCCCCTGGAGAAGGAAATGGTAACCCACTCCAGTATTCTTGCCCGGAGAATCCCATGGACGGAAGTCCACGGGGTTGCAAAGAGTCGGACACAACTGAGCGACTTCACTTCACTTTTATATGAAAATCTATGGTGGAACAAAATGCCATTAGTAAAAAATAATGCTATAATTATATCTTTATTGACCTATAACGATGCTCCAGAAGTTACAAAGTAGCATAGGTAGTACAGTCATGATTTTTGCGCATACACAGAACATATATTTGTTGCATTTATATGCAGAGGGGAAAGGCTTACATTACATCCACTTAAATCATCATGTCTCTCTCTGGGTGAGGAATTCAGGGACTTTCGGATTTTTGTATTTCATAATTTTTCTTCTTTAAGTATACATTGTATAATAAAATTTCATTTAAAAGTGTAAAATATGTTTGATTCTACAATGGAGGATACAATACAAGGTACAGCAGAGCAGAATGAGAAAAACCTGAGAATGGCAAAGAATTTAATAAGAAACTAGTAATGTACTATTGAGCGCTGAAGAATTGATGCTCTTGGACTGTCGTGTTGGAGAAGACTCTTGAGAGTCCCTTGGACTGCAAGGAGATCCAACCAGTCCATTCTGAAGGAGATCAGCCCTGGGATTTCTTTGGAAGGAATGATGCTGAAGTTGAAACTCCAGTACTTTGGCCATCTCATGTGAAGAGTTGACTCATTGGAAAAGACTCTGATGCTGGGAGGGATTGGGGGCAGTAGGAGAAAGGGACGACCGAGGATGAGATGGCTGGATGGCATCACTGACTCGATAGACGTGAGTCTGAATGAATTCCAGGAGTTGGTGATGGACAGGGAGGCCTGGCATGCTGCGATTCATGGGGTCGCAAAGAGTCGGACATGACTGAGCGACTGAACTGAAGACTGTGCAGGGAAAAAAGTTAATGCATTCAAAAATCAATTTGATAAATTTGTTTTATATTGCTGGCAGGTTTATTTTCTAAAAGGGTACCAGAGTTACAAAGGTAAATAAGATGGTGTCTCCTCCCTCTAGGAGTCCACAGTCTAATGAGGATCTCCTAGTGTTACCTTTTAATTGTGTAACTTAAAAATGTAATCACAGAATAAAATAAGGACACAAGAACAAAGAAATTTAGAAAGTGGAAAAATTGCAATTTAAAAAATTTTGTGGGCTGTTTTAGAATGTCAGGGTAAAAGTCTAAGAAGCCTTATCACTATAGAATTATACTTGATTTTAACCAGAAAAATGTTATAATTTAGAACTATTTTAAAATACAGGGGAGATTTGAATACTAATAATTTTACCAGGAAATTCTGCACGGAAAATTTGCAGCGATGTATGTCATTTGTTTTTTTGGGATTACAAACATAATTAGGTAAATGGCATGTTCCAAATACAATGGTCACTGTCTAAAGTAAGTTTGTCTTGGACAAAAATCTAAAGTTTAGTTGCCAAAAATACTCTTCATCATTAAAGGTGTTAAAGAGTCACAGCCCCAAAGATAACACTTTCAGGAGACTTTGGTGTATTTTTTTTTTTTTCTGTAATGAAAAATACTGAAGAGATTTAAGAAGTTAAAGTTTCACCTGGTTAAAATTTTAACCCTTGCTTTATAAAAGCATCATGTAGAACCTCACACGAAGCATTAAAGACAACTAAAATATATAAATGGAGCAATCACTTGCAAAATGAAACATGAATTGACAATGATGAAGTGTGCAAATGACATACAATCATGGTGAGGGATGCTAGGCGTAAAGGTCGCCAGAGATATGAGGGACCTTACTGACTAGAAAGAGCCTATGTAAATAAGTGCTATCTGTAATTCAGTAGATAGAAATGTAAGGTAATAATCCTAGACACTAAATTCAAAACGAATGTGCTGTCAGTAGCCATGTGCTGCAAAACATTTAGGAGACAAAGAACCTCTGGGTATTAGTAGACAAGCACATAGAAGTTTCTGCATAGGTTTTCATAGCAATAACCCCCATGAACAATTCCACGAGGCACAAATGAAAGCACCAGTTTAAGCAGAGAGAATTATGAAAGGATTTTTTAAAATGTCACTGGGATTATGTTGAGAAAGCCACATATGCTTTCTTTTACTTTAGAGGCAGAAAAATGATAAAGCTTAGAAATACACTGTAATACCAAAATGATAAAAACCTAAGGTTTACTGAGAAAAGGAAATACACAAAAAAGTACGAATCACAATCAAGGCTCAAAGAAAGGGTTTGGGTCACAAATTAGTACTTTTCTAGTGCTATCTCTTTTAAAAATCACATTTGCCAATTTCTGTTATTTTTATAAATATCCTTTCTTCAGTGTTTTATCATACTGACTTTTTGAACACTGGACTCTCACCATGCAAAACTAAATTGACAGAATAAAGAGGCTCTTAAAAGTTCATCCTTAAAGACTCTACCTGGTGGTGCTGAACTTTCATGTTTATCATCCTGTTGCGGGATATTGCATGTTTCCTATTAATTTCATCAGGCTGTGTTCCCCAGGCATGCTGGACTCTGTGGAATGAGATCCTGGCCTTTGTTCACTGGGTTTAGGTCTGAGTAAGAACACTTGCTGAATCCAGCCAGTCAGGCTTTGGGGCCCAGATGTTTTCCTTCCCTCTGACTCTTGCTATCACTTCCTCTTCCTTCAAAACCAACTGCTTCCTTCATTTGAAGACCAAGGTGCAACCCCTGTGTCACAGACCATACCATGCAGGTGTAGAACAGAATAAGAACAGGGTACTTATTCCGTGAGAAACTGCCTATATTTTATACAAATTTGAATTATGGTAGTTTGAAATATGACAAAATATTAATGAAATCTTAACTGTTATATCAAATTAGAGAATTGACTGACATCACTGTGGTATCTTTTCTCACACCTTGCTCACAACCCCAACATTCAGGAGGAACCTGAGGTTCTACTTGCGTGTTCTGCATTTATGCTGAAAATCTCCATCCAGAGAGTTTCCCCCTATGCTCCAAATTAAAAACAAAAACAGAACCAACAAAATCGAGACTTGTATAATTTCATTGCTGACAGGCCCAGTAAATGCAAACTAGGCCATTTCTTCTATACCTGGTAAACAAATGACAACTTACCACATGACAGTTTTCCAGAGACTGGGACTTCTTAGAGGGAAGGCTTTGTTTACTATTTTACTCTTCTTTTAACTTTCATGGTGATTATATTTGACATCTTAAGAAATATTGTCTAACAGTGTCATGAGCACTCACCAAGTGGTGGAGAGGGGACTTGTGCTGAACAACTCACCTGAGTACCAGTAACTCTAGAACCAAAGTCAGAGGAAAGGAAACTACTGCCACACTTGTTTAGGAAGGAGGACTCTGTGAAATATCCGTGAAATGTTGAGAAAATTTAAAAAGCAGCAATAAGCAAAATACATTCTCAAGATTGTACATTTACCCCCCATTCTTGTTATTCAGTCTCTTAAGTCATGTCTGACTCTCTGTGACTTGATGGACTGCAGCATGCCAGCCTCCTCTGTCCTCTACCATCTCCTGGAGTTCGCTCAAACTGTCTGTTGAGTCTGTGATGCCATCCAACCACCTTATCCTCTGCCATCCCCTTTGCCTTTTGCCTTTTGACTCTTTACATCAGGTGGCCAAAACTTTGGAGCTTTCCCAACAGTCTTTCCTGTGAGTATTCAGGGTTGGTTTCCTTTGAAATTGATTGATTTTGATCTCCTTGTAATCCAAGAGACTCTCAAGAGTCTTCTCCAGCACCACAACTCTTCAACACTCAGCCTTCTTTATGGTCCAACTCTCTCATCCATACATGACAACTGGGAAAGCTGTAGCTTTGACTATATGGACATTTGTCAGGAAAGTGACATCTCTCCTTTTTAATACTCTATCTAGGTTTGTCATAGCTTTCCTTCTGAGGAGTAAGCATCTTTCAATTTGATGGCGATAGTCACCATCTGCAGTGATTTTTGAAGCCCAAGAGAATAAAATATGTTACTGCTTCTACTTTTTCCTCTTCTATTTGCCATGAAGTGATGGGACCTGATGCCATAGTTTCCATTTCTTTCTTTTTTTTAATTAATTTTATGGAGTGTAGTTGTTTTGCAATATTGTATTTGTTTCTGCTGTACAGCAAGGCAAATCAGTCATATGTATACATATATACTTTCCCTTTTGGACTTTTTTTTCCCATTCAGGTCACCATAGTGCATTCAGTAGAGTTCCCTTGCTATATATTAGTTATCTATTTTATACATATTATGGAGGTTGCAAAGGGTTGGACAGGACTGAGCAACTGAACAACAAAAACACATTCTATCTATAGTGTATATGTGTCAATCCCAATCTCCCAATTTCTTCCACTCCACCCTTTCCCTCTTGCTGTCCATGCATTTGTTCTCTATGTCTATGTCTCTATCTCTGCTTTGCAAATATGATCATCTATACCACTGTGGCTCAGCTGGTAAATAATCCACCTGCAATGCGGGAGACCTGGGTTAGATCCCTGGTTTGGGAAGATCCCCTTGAGAAGGGAAAGGCTACCCACTCCACCTGGAGAATTACATGGACTGTATAGTGCATGGGGTCACAGAGTTGGACATGACTGAGCAACTTTCACTTTCATACCATTTTTCTAGATTCCACTTGCACGAGTTAAGATACAGTATTTGTTTTTCTCTTTCTGACTTATTTCAATCTGTATGACAGTCTCTAGGTCCATCCACATCTCTGCAAAAGACCTAATTTCATTCCTTTTTATGGCTAGGTAATACTCCATTGCATTTATGGGAAAATTAATTGTGAATAAGGCAATTATGGAAGGACCTTCAGGAATGCATGCCTTCCTTGCACAAAATCAGTCACCCTCTAGCCCTAGGATTGCCAGGGGAAGTAACTAATTGTAGCCCTTTCGGTTCACTGTACCCTGACTTCTGTGCAGGCTGGGAGCAGCCCTACTGCCTGGAGCCTCAACTTCCTTTAATAACCCAGGCAAGACAAGCCAGAAAAGCATCAGCACTGGAAAATCTGCCTGCAGCTCCACTTGTTCCACGGCTGCATGGTGTCACAAAAGCAAACTTAGTTCAATTTCTGCAGGAAGAGGAGATAAATCAATATCCTTAACTGTGTTCTTTAAAGACTTCCTTTGTTTTAATATTTATTTATTTGGCTGCATCATTTATAGTGCGGCATGTGAGATCTTTTGTTTTGGTGCACGGGCTCAGTAATTGGACCATGTCTTGAAGCATGTGAGATCTTAGTACCCCTACCAGGGACTGAATCCCCATCCTCTGCATTGCAAGGTGCATTCTTAACCACTGAGCCACCAGGAAAGGCCCCAAGATTTATTTTCTTTAGGTCGACTTGTTCATGTAAAAAATTTTGTTGGGGGTGCAGGAGTGGTTTATGTAATAATAGATCACTGTTGTAAAGCCTGGATGTATTTTCTGGTCTAAAGCCTGAGCAAAATTAGGGACATGGGCCTCATCTATTATATTAGCATCCCAAGTTTCTTATATTGTGCCTGGTTGGTGCTTGATAAATACATTAAAATGATGAAAAATATGAAATACATTTTGTGGTCTTGCCTAGCTGCCTAAACAATATTCATAACATTTCATCTATAGTAAAATACATTCTGATCTCCCAAACACTAAGTTACAAATGCGCTGTTGGAACTTATTCTGTTGATTTAAAATGAAGTTGGTTTGTAAACAATAAATTGAGAAATGTTGCTGCAAATGGATTATTTGTGTTCACAATTACAAAAAACAAATATGCCATATCTTTGAGGCAGCAAAATCCCTTTCTAGTCAAGCTATAACTGTGTTTTTAACATCCCCCATCTTCAAGAAATGAATCCATTCTTTTCAGTTATAATCATCTTGGCTCAAAAGACCTAGGTGTTTTGTTTTTATCTCTCTGCAAAGGCCCTGTGATTCATCATAAGAAATGGAAACTGGCCAAGAGAAGTTGTGCAAAAGTTACTCAGGAAAAGGAGCCACATATCTAATTGTGGATTTTCCAGCTGATGCTCTTTCTATAAGTTAATTGTGTTGTTTTGAAGTCACCAAGGCAAACAGAACACAACAGACAAACAAAAACTATAACATTCTACCTGGGACATTTTGTGCATAATAGTTTTGTACTTTCAATTCCAATGCCTGTGTACTCATGTCACTACTGGAAAATAAAACCCAGAGAGCCTGTGAAATTTCAGCCCTTGGAAAGATGTATGCATCACTGTCACGCTGTGTCTTGGCCTCACATTGGTTCAGAAAGATAAATACATCTAATGATTATTGAACCACCTAATGACCCACTGGATCCAAAAGAAATTTTTATAGGTCACGTTCAAAGAGTTCTGAAAAGCAAAATTATAATTTGAGTACAAAGTCAAGATCTGCTGGTTTTAACAAAAGATCACTAAAGACGGAAGGCATCTCGCAAGCTGGTGAATATTTGTGGCTTAAATTAAATTCCTGAATTGTCATGTTTCTTTTTTTTTTTTTCATAGAAAATCCAGATAGAACTTTAAAAATTTACAAAAGGAATTCATATACAGCAAGAGTGTAAGCTAACATGGAAGATGTTAATAGTGCTATTAGCCGGTGTGATTTCTGTCATTATCAGCCATTATTCTAAGAATGGTAAGTGGCAGATAAAGAGCTTAGCTGAAATTTCCATCTTTTTTGTAGTCAGCATGTAAAATACATATCCTCTGTCTCTAAATTGTCACCCTTTGTCACAAATTTCTCATTATGTTTGCTTAGACTTATGAAATGGAAAATATTTTATTTAAAGGAAATAAAGCCAAGAAACATTGAGTAAAAACCCTGTGATTTTTTCTAGAATGTGTATTTAAAAAATCTTTAGCATTGGTCATAGACTATGAACGAGTTGATAGAAGCTGGTGGCTCAGATGGTAAAGAATCTGTCCACAGTGTGGGAAAGACAGATTCAATTCCTAGGTTGGGAAAATTCCCTGGAGAAGGAAATGGCTACCCACTCCAATATTCTTTCCTGGAGAATTCCATGGACAAAGGAGCCTGGTGGGCTACAGTCCATGGGCTGCAAGGAGTTGGACACAGTTGAGTGTTTAACCCTTTCTTTCCTGGCAATTAAAAAGAAGAAAAGAAAGAGAGAAAGACAAAAGCTGAACTGTGACTAATGCATTCTAGAGAGGAGCTCTAGTTTTTTTTTTTTTTTTTTAAATTAGAAGCAATTTTGAAAGCCTCATTTGAAAGGGGCCTCACTGAAGCAGTTCAGAAAGCTTTTGAAATCATGTATAAGTGGCTTACTTCGATCAAGAGTTATACTGGTTAACCTTTGGTGATTATATGTGCATTTATGTGTGACTATAATACCACATATAAAAAGTTGTTAATACTTAGATGTCATATTAAAGGATCAAAATGCATATAGAATATAATAGAATTTTGGTCTGGTCTACAGGTCAGAAGAAAGAAAAAGAAGTGAGAAAAAGATAGAGTTCATATTGTTCTTTTTATGAGAGAATAGAGCAATATTAATTTAGTTCCAGGATACTGCATTGCAATCTTTGCCATTGAATTTTTAAAATTCTTCTTGTGAGGCTATTTCTTACATGCTTAATGTTGGGGCAATATCTTGACAACCAAAAGCCAGGAGAGAGTATGTTGCAGAATTCCAATTTATGTTGAACTTCCCTTTATGCAGAATTCAAACAGTTTGTAAAATGCCCAGCAGATATACTTGAAAGACATGTATTGTACAGTGAGAATGGCTGTACATAGCAATAATCCACAAATTACTAGATCTTCAAATGATTTTTGAAGTATCATCAGGAAAAAATTAAATTTTGTTCCCTAGTTGCTTTATGCAAAACATATTTTGACTGGACTTGAATTCTTAAGAGTTTTGACTATGTATATAACATGTGTGAAATCTCTTTCAGCATATCAAATATTGTTAACTATCTTCTGCCATTCTGAATGTGTTAGAACTGATGGCATCTTATTATGATCTCTAAAAACACTATTTAAAGGCAAAAATGTTTCATGTTTGGGTTGGCTTTTATAATACAGAGGGCATTCTTGCAAATGCTATTTTTAATATTTTTATGAGAAACAAGCACCTTTACTTACTAGAAGCACCTTAAACAAGTAACTGTAGTTAGACATCCACCATTTTAAGCCAACACACTAAAACATTGCATCAGTAGTGTGTGCAGTTTCTAATACATGCTTTTCAATCATTCTTCCTGCTTCTTCAAGCAAAAACAACTTACACTCATCAGCATTAAATGCCAGAAATCACAGTGAGTGATTCTGGTTGAAGTCTTTTGTTAATACCTCATTTTATAAAAAAAATTCCCTGTTCTAGGTTATAATGTGTACTGCAGTTGAAAGACACAAATGGTACCAGAGAGCATATGCTTTTTTAATTTCCTTAAAAATAAAAAGCTAGGGAATTAAATGCTTGCTAATGAAGTGTTACATTTCTTAGTTTTCTGCAACTCATTTTAATTGAAAAAAAATCCCTTAAAGTGTCTCCCATTTTCCTATTCTCAGAAGAGAAATAAGAATGATCTATAAAAGAACATGCAGTTCAATGACTGAAAAAAAAAGAACTAAAGCAAAAAGAGGCATTTAAAAAATCTTGTATTCCTTTTATATACGGGGAAGAGGTACAAGGTTCAGGTACTCATAGATTCATTTTTAACAGACTTTTCATACATTCAAATAGCTATTTCAGTAGAATAATTTTAGTAGTTTATGGGAGTGACAATTGAACGATTGAGGCTCACCTTACCCTCGGCAACACTGAACTAAATTACTTGTTCTCCAAACAGAGCCCTCTATACATCTTTTTCTTCCTTAAAATGCTGATTAAAACAGCAAGAGGCTGATGATATACACGTTGTGTTGACACAGGGACAACACAATGGAATAATGGAAATGTGCAAAATCATAGTGGAGCTCTGGAACCAGGTTGGATTGTAAGTTCCAAGAAGACTTCCTGAGGCTTGTGCTATCCACAGGGGACTGTGAGAGGCCTGGGGAAATCTTGAAATGAGAGCCTGAGGGAAGCAGAGCACATTTGTGTGTGTAAGGGACCACAGATGACCTGGGACACCTGATTTCTCCTCTATGCTCTGCCCTTGACTGAAGACAGCAATGGTGCTACTCATAAGGATCTGTGTTATAACAGTATCCTTGGTTTTGAGCTTTATTCAGTTCAGTTCAGCTCAGTCGCTCAGTGGTGTCCGACTCTTTGCGACCCCATGGACTGCAGCACACTAGGCTTCCCTGTCCATCACCAACTCCTGGAGCTTGCTCAAACTCATGTCCATCGAATTGGTGATGCCATCCAACCATCTCATCCTCTGTTGTCCCCTTCTCCTCCTGTCTTCAATCTTTCCCAGCATCAGGGTCTTTTTTAAGGAGTCAGTTCTTCCCATCAGATGGCCAAAGTATTGGAGTTTCAGCTTCAGCATCAGTCCTTCCAATGAATATTAAAGACTGATTTCCTTTAGGATTGACTGGTTTGATTTTCTTGAGAGTCCAAGGGACTCTCAAGAGTCTTCTTCAACACCCCAGTTCAAAAGCATCAATTCTTTGGCACTCAGCTTTCTTTATAGTAGGGCTTCCCTGGTGACTCAGATGGTAAAGCATCTGCCAGCAATGCAGGAGACCTGGGTTTGATCACTGGGTCAGGAAGATCCTCTGGAGAAGAAAATGGCAACTCATTCCAGTACTCTTGCTTGGAAAATTCCTTGGATGGAGGCGTCTGATGGGGTACAGTCCATGGGGTCACAAAGAGCTGGACTTAACTGACTGACTTCACTTCACTTTCCTTTATAGTCCAACTCTCACATCCATACATGACTACTGGAAAAACCATAGATTTGGACCTTTGTTGGCAAAGTAATGCCTCTATTTTTTAATATGCTGTCTAGATTGGTCACAGCTTTTCTTCCAAGGAGCAAGCATCTTTAAATTTCATGGCTGCAGTCACAGTCTGCAGTGATTTTGGAGCCCAAAAAAATAAAGCCTCTCACTGTTTTCATTGTTTCCTCATCTATTTGCCATGAAGTGATGGGACCAGATGCCATGATCTTAGTGTTTTGAATGTTGAGATTAAAGCCAGCTTTTTCACTCTCCTCTTTCACTTTCATCAAGAGGTTATTCAGTTCCTCTTCACTTTCTGGCATAAGGGTGGTATCATCTGCATATCAGAGGTTATTGATATTTCTTCTGGCAGTCTTGATTCCAGCTTGTGCTTCATCCAGCCTGGCATTTCGCATGATGTACTCTGCATATAAGTTAAATAAGCAGGATGACAATATACAGCCTTGTCATACTCCTTTCCCAATTTAGAACCAGTCTATTGTTCCATGTCTGGTTCTAACTGCTGCTTCTTGACCTGCATACAGATTTCTCAGGAGCCAGGTAAGGTGGTCTGGTATTCCCATCTCTTTAAGAATTTTCCACTGTTTATTGTGATCTACACTGTCAAAGGCTATGGTGAAATCAATAAAGCATAAGTAGATTTTTTTTCTGAAATTCTCTTGCTTTTTCCATGATCCAGTGGATGTTGGCAATTTGATCTCTGGTTCCTCTGCCTTTTCTAAATCTTGCTTGAACATCTGGAAGTTTATAGTTCATGTACTGTTGAAGCCTGGTTTGGAGAATTTTGAGCATTACTTTACTAGCGTGTGGGATGAGTGTAATTGTGTGGTAGTTTTAACATTCTTTGTCATTGCCTCTCTTTGGGGTTGGAATGAAAACTGACCTTTCCCAGCTTTATTAGATATGGAATAAATGTATAAGCCCAGAGAGGTAGTAGTTGTTGTTCTGTTGCTACATGGTGTCTGACTCTTTGTGATCCCATGGGCTGTAGCGTGCCAGGCTCCTCTGTCCTCCACTGTCTCCCAGAATTTGCTCAAACTCATGACCATTGAGTCAGTGATGCCATCCAACCATCTCATCCTCCATTGCCCTCTTCTCCTCCTGCCCTGAATCTTTCCCAGCATCAGATCTTTTTCAGTGAGTTGGCTCTTTGTATCAAGTGACCAAAGTATTGGAGCTTCAGCTTCAGCATCAGTCCTTCCAGTGAATATTCAGGGTTGATTTCCTTTAGGATTGACTGGTTTGATTTTCTTGCTGTCCAAGGGACTCTCAGTAGTCTTCTCCAGCCCCATAGTTCAAAAGCATTAACTCTTCAGTGCTCAGCCTTCTTTATGGTCCAACTCTCACATCTGTACAGGACTGCTGGAGAAACTATAGCTTTAACTTTACAGACCTCTGTTAGCAAAGTGATGTCTCTGCTTTTTACTACTCTGTTTAGCTTTGTCATAGCTTTCCTTATGAGAAGCAAACATCTTTTAGTTTCATTGCTGCAGTCACTGTCTGCAGTGATTTTGGAGTTCAAGACATGGTCTCTGCAGCCTCCTGCAAAGCAGAAGAGGGCAAAGATGATAGGGACTACAGAAGAAAGAGGAGGGGAGGTGTGCCTGAAGGGAACACAGGCAAGGAGGAAGAAGGAGTTAGAAGGAGAAAGGGGAAGAGGAGGTGGAGGAAGAAAAGGAGAAATAGAGTGGGAGAAGGCTGATGTTTCTGTCTTTTCAAGTGGAGCATGCTCACTTAGAATCTATACAATGGTCAAATACTACGTGTGTGCACACCTCTGTGTATGTGAAGGTACGCTGAGACCCCACAAAAGCGCATGTACTGTCATTGCTGACCCTCTGTTTCCTCTCCCAGAGTGCCGAGTGGGTTCCTGACCTCAAGGGGGCAGGGGCCTCAATGGCACAATGTATTGGATTCTATATTCCCCAAGGAGACTGCGGATAGGTCTGTCAGGCCTATGGGACTTTGCCACATGTTCAGGCTGAGAAAATGTCTTTTCTTACTACCCCAAAACCCTCTGCAATTGGTTATCCAGTCTCCAAAATTCTAAGCATGCCTATAACATATTTTTAACTTTGTTATAAAGGAAATTTCAGTACCTGAGATATCTTGGTATGCAACCATCTGACACAGCTGATTTACTTACCTAGTCCCTGCCTCTTCCTGGAAGGATGCTGTATCTCTTAGCTGGAATAGGGAAAATGATAGTATCTGCTTCAGAAACATGAAAATTAATGGAGGCTCTATCTGAATGAACTTATCTTTTTGGTAGGAATGTACTCTTCTAGAAAACATGAGCTATTTACAGCATTCAACTTTCACACATTTCCCCAGAGTACAAATATTTCTTTTGCTCATTTACTGTGGACCTATTTTGCCATGGGATTCAAAGCAGCAGTGTGTGCATGGGGCTGTCACTTTTTGAAAATGGATCATTAGTTGAACAGAAGATAAAGTAAGAGGTTAATAGTCCTATAATAAATTAATTTTTATTTTCATGAATCAGTTCAATGATGAATTCTTTTTAAAAGTCAAGGTGACTGATCGTTGATTTATTTGACACAGATGAGGGAAAAGATGAAATTGGAAGTTAAAATATGTAGTTAGGTGCCACACGTGGATGAAGATCAATTCCAATAATGGTAGAGACAGAAAAAATATTGATAATCAGAACTTATAGTTCTCATACATCTCCTTCCAACCTCAGAGCTAAATTCTGAGACTTTTTTGGGAACATGTTACGAACTGGACAAATTCAACCAGAAGCCTTATTGCATGGGAGCAAGGGCTTCTCCTTTGGAAAGCACTTGCCCTGAAGAAAAAGGTACCTGGATCAAGACATTGAATGAGACAGAAAGTCTTTTTCAGTAGGACACTGTAATTGTCCCATGGCTTTATTTTCTGGCTCAAATATCCCTATCTGTGACCCATGGTTGAGTCTTAAACCAGTTAGAGAACTAGTGACCTGAAAGCTTTGTAAGTTGTTGGAACACAAATAGCATAACTTTAGAGATGCCTCTAATATAGTAAAGCAGAAAGGGGGCCAGGTGCCTTGTGAGCCCTAAACTGCTTCAGGATGCTGCTTACCTGAATACCGGAGCATCAGTTGGAAAATTTGCCTGCTGGTAAAAGATGGAAGAACATTTTCACAGCTTGTTAGAGACTGTGGTGGCTTGTAGGAATACTCTTGTTTTTGAGTCAACTCTTGGAGACTCCCACAAGTATTTGATGGGGATTTTGTAGGGTGCTGAAGGTTTTGAATTTTCTTTCAAAGGCCAGAGCCAGTGACATGTGAATTACAATTTTTTGCTGTGATTCTATTCTTTCATGAATCCCTGTAATACTGAGTTTAAGCAAAACTATATTTTGGGGTAAGATGAGCTGGAAATGTTGGCCTGGCTTGAAGTTTTCGTGGGCTTACAACAACAATATTGGCTTGCGGACATTTTGGATGACCCTCATGGTAGGGAAGAGACTCCTGGTTTAAATCTCAGAAACTGTCAGAATGACTTAGCATTTTGGGGATCTAGACTGAGCGTTATGGTCTTGCCAATGGAAATTGGGATATAAAACAACTCTAGGCTCACAGTTTTAAAAGCTTATACCATAACCAATACTCCAGAAGCTTTCCTGAAGTGGGCCTGAAAAGTGCTTCTGCAATGCAGAGCCAGTTGCCACATCAACCATACTCACTTTGTAGCACACAAATCTGGCATTCTTGTGAAACCCCTTGTTAGTGTACATCTCTGTAAAGTTTATTTAGAGTACTCCTTGAAATCCCAGCACTCTCTGTTTTCTGGAATGCAAACTCAGAAATAAGAAAAAAGATTCTTGAGTACCCAAAATAGCTTCCACATCCCCAGACTAAAACCATGGACTTCCCTTCTTAAAGGCTTCTGTGCTTCACTTAGAGGTTGTTTATTCTTACTTAACTGAAGTCATAATAATTGTGGGTTTTCTGGCTTTCCAGCTCAAAGTAGATTATAAATAACAAATTAGAAAGGGGTGAGAGAATGTTAGAGGCAAGCAAACTGGAAGGAATGAAAGGACGGTTGTTAAATAAGGAAGAGGAAAGCAGAAAATTAAGAACACAGACAGGAACTGTGTGTTTTACCAAATTATGCAGCGATGGTGGTTCATTATGATGGCACAGTTATGAAAAAGGCCAAATTATGTTCAGCAGTTGTTATTTTTCAAAAGACAGGGGAGAATTTAATAAAGTTTTCAAAAATTTACATAAAATGATATAAAAAAATAGGCTGAACATCCAAAGGGGTAAGTGAGCATTCTAGATGAAACATGTGGCCTGCCGCTATCCTGAAGATGATTACTGTATTTGAATTCTCAGAGCACTCAATTTGTACCTTTCTAATGGGGATTACAGTTTTCATCATATTATAGTCATTTGAGTTCATGCTAAATGCCACTTAACTCACTCTGAGGCCTGGAGGAAGCTGGATTTAGTGTCTATCATGCCATGATGTACACGACTTTGATGAACTGGTCACTCTGTGCTTTAGCTTTTGTATTTATAAGATAGGTTTGGAACAAATGAATTTGAAGCTCTTCCAGTTTGTGAATTTTATTCCTTTATAAAGTAAATGATTAGAATTTTATAGTGAGGAACCGAGGTGTAGATGGATCCCAAATTTATACATTAAGGACAACTGTAGTCATAGCCAAGCCAATTATATGGATGCATTGCATGATAAATAGTCATCTCTAGTAATGTAAATAAAGGTAATTTTTTCCTGAAGTTATATTTGTAGTCTTTTTTGTTCTTATGTGCTTGGCAGACCTGACAAATGAAATAAGCCAGCCCCTAGGGCAGTGTAATTGGTTCAGTGATGGACATGTGACCATGCTGATCCAGTAAAAAACAATCCCAGGACTTTTTCTAGAACTATTGACCTATTCAGGAAATATGTAGAGGTTGTACCTTGTTAATGATTTGTATTTTCTGTGATGGTGTGCATGCTAAGTTGCTTCAGTTGTGTCTGACTCTTTGCAACCCCATATACTGTAGTCCACCAGGCTCCTCTGTCCATGGGATTCTCCAGGCAAGAATACTGGAGTGGGTTGCCATGCCTTCCTCCGGGGGATCTTCCCAACCCAGGGATTGAACCTACATCTTTTATGTCTCTTACATTGGGAGGTATGTTCTTTACCACTAACCCCACATTTCTATAAATATACAAATATATTGCTGAAATATAGCTCCTATTAACTTATAAATCAACACATGCCAACAATTAAAAATATATTTCTTTCATTCTCTAAATAAATTAAATTATTTAGTAATAAAAATGGGTCATGAATCATCCTAATGAGCTCATTGAAGTGACTTTTTGTAATATACACCTGTGCCTTGCTTATAATGTCTTGTCCAGGTCATGATTTGAAATAATAAAGATGTTAAGCCCTTCCAATGACTTTTCCATCCTCACAGTCTTGTTTTAGGACATTATCATTCTTCCCCAAAGAAACTGTACATCCATTAGCTGCTGCTGCTGCTAAGTTGCTTCAGTCGTGTCCAACTCTGTGCGACCCCATAGACAGCAGCCCACCAGGCTCCCCCGTCCCTGGGATTCTCCAGGCAAGAACACTCGAGTGGGTTGCCATTTTCTTCTCCAATGCATGAAAGTGAAAAGTGAAAGTGAAGTCGCTCAGTCGTGTCCGACTCTCAGCAACCCCATGGACTGCAGCCCACCAGGCTCCTCCGTCCGTGGGATTTTTCAGGCAAGAGTGCTGGAGTGGGGTGCCATTGCCTTCTCCATTAGCAGTCATGCCTCTTTCCTTCTCCACCTACATCATCTCCCTCCCCTCATAGTACCCCACACTGACCCTAAGCAACCACTTATTTGCTTCCTATCTCTATTAGTTTCACTATTTTGGAAATTTTTTATAAATATTATTCAACCAGACAACATGCGATCTTCTTGGCAGACTTCTTTCAGTAATATGTTTTCACAGTTTTATCAGTGCTGTAGCATGCATACCCTGCTTATTTAACCTGTATGCAGGGTATATCATGTGAAATGCCAGGCTGGATGAAGCACAAGCTGGAATCAAGATTTCTGGGAGAAGTACCAATAACCTCAGATAGGTAGATGACACCACCCTTATGGTAGAAAGTGAAGAAGAGCTAAAGAGCCTCTTGATGAAAGTAAAAGAGGAGAGTGAAAAAGTTGGCTTAAAGTTCAACATTCAGAAAATGAAGATCATGGCATCTGGTCCCATCACTTTATTCAAATAGATGAGGAAACAATGGAAACAGTGAGAGAATTTATTTTATTGTGCTCCAAAACCAGTGCAGATGGTGACTGCAGCCATGAAATTAAAAGATACTTTCTCCTTGGAAGAAAAGCTATGATCGACCTAGACAGCAAATTAAAAAGCAGAGACATTACTTTGCCAAGTCAGTCTAGTCAAAGCTATGGTTTTCCCAGTAGTCATATATGGATGTGGGAGATGAACTATAAAGAAACCTAGGTGCCAAAGAATTGATGCTTTTGAACTGTGGTGTTGGAGAACACTCTTGAGAGTCCCTTGGACTGCAAGGATATCAACCGAATCAATCTCAAAGGAAATCAGTCATGAATATTCATTGGAAAGATTGATGTTGAAGCTGAAACTCCAATAACTTGGCCACCTGATGTGAAGAACTGACTAGTTGGAAAAGACCCTGATGCTGGGAAAAGTTGAAGGTAGGAGAAGGGGACAACAGAGGATGAGATGGTTGCATGGCATCACTGACTTGACGGACATGAGTTTGAGCAAGCTTTGGGAGTTGGTGATGGACCAAGAAGCCTGGCATGCTGCAGTCCATCAGTTTGCAAAGAGTCAGACTGAGTGATTGGACTGAACTGACTGAGCATGCCTAAGTACTTTATACATTTTTTGACATTTACTTTTTTTTTATTTTGACAAAATTTTGAAATGGATATCCTTGGAATTCATAAATCCCTATACAGCATGAGTTTTGGGTGACTGTAGGAGACAGGAAGTATAAAAGAAAAGCAGGCCCTGGCAAGGGCTGCAAAAGAAATTTATAATTATCGATAAACTGGATGTTATAAGGTGTGAGACTCTTGGAACAAGAGCAGAGGGAAAAGTTCATAATCTTGAAAACAAGATACGATCCTGGGGTTGGAAAACCGGTCCTAGACTGTTTCTTAACTGGCAGCTCAGAGTCACATGTTTTACGTATCTGGTGGAAAATCTATAGATAAGAATATTAGTCTTAGTTACTGATTTGTTATTGATTACTGTTTCTTAATTACTCAATGGTTAATGATCATTTTGTTCTTCGGCCCTCAAGGCCACATGAGTTATAGCTTAACTCCTTGCATATTCTTTCATTCATGGCTGAGAGTATAATAAAACTGGCTTGGATTCAGGTTCGGCACCTTCACCTTGGAGCGGTGTTGGTCCCCTGATCCTTGCTTTTCACTGAATTCTTGTGTCTCATTTCTCATTCTCTCGCCGTATCGCACTTTCGGAAAACTTGCTTGTCGAGCCAATCTCGACAGGTGACTTAGTTTATACTTGCATAAAACAAATGGAAAACTTATTCATATTCACATAACTCAAAGATAATCCTGCAATCAGTAGAATTAATATTTTGTTTCACATGATTCAATGCTGTGTTAGGTTCGTGCAGTATGCTATCCTACAATCAGTAGATTCATAGTGTTGTTTGTTTCCCATAATATCCTATCAGTGAATATTTCTGGGGTTTCTTCCCAGGTTGTGTGATGGTAAACAATCTGCCTGCCAATGTAAGAGACACAGGAGATACGGGTTCTGTCCCTGGGCTGGGAAGATCCCCTGGAGGAGGAAATGGCAACCTACTCCAGTATTCTTGTCTGGGAAATCCCATGGACAGAGGAGCCTGGTGGGCTACAGTCCATGGAGTTGCATAGTCAAACAAATGAGCAACTGAGTACATACAAAGAGAGAATTTCCTCCTTCCTTTTTAAAAAAATTTGAGGTTAATTGCTTTACAGTGTTATGTTAGTTTCTGCTATACAACACCATGCATTCCTTTTATTGTTCAGTTATATCCCATTGCACAGATATGCTACATTTTATCCATTCATCAGTGACTGGAAATTTGGCTATTTCCATTTTAGGGATACTATGAATAGCACTACTACAATCATTTATGTGCAAGTTTCGTGTGGACATGTTTTCATTTTTCTTGCTTATATACCTAGGAGTAGAGTTTCTCAGATCTTAAACCCAGGTCTGTCTGACTGTGAGCCCTGCTTTCTTTCCCAGTTACTCAAGACCACTTTTCCACCTTCCATATAATTTCTGTAGAAGAATGTGGCTCTGAGACTTTTTACTTCAGCTTTTTCTTGCTTTTATGGGAAACTGAATGAATAGCAAGTAATTTTTGTCATTTTCTCCCTCACATTGCCCAGCATACTGCCTTTAAAATGGAGTCAGAGTCTTGTCAATTTGTTTCTGGATTTCTCGCCCCAAGGGAAATTAAAGCTGCTTTGTGTTTTAAAAGCAATGAACAAGCTGTGGAGACCATTTGGGGAAAGGATGGATGTAAGGAAAAGGACTGGGGGAATGGAGGGTTTGGATTCGGTGAGTTTCTATGAGGTATTGAAGATTTGTTCCCTAACTGAAGGGAGTGCTTGTGTTTATTTGTTGGGAGGATTCTGGGGAGCAGTTTTCTGCAGTGGAAAGAGCCCCACAGTGGGTGAGAGTGTTGTGTGACTGTGGACAGCTGTCAAGGGGACACTGTGACCCGTCTGGAGTTACAGCAAAGGACCAGAAGGTAGCAATGTCACTGAATCGTAAATGGGATTGTAGTGACAACCAAGGATCAGGTCCATTCCCTGGTATTCTGGAGCCACATAAATTCCCAGGATCCATGTTAATCTTAAAGGTGATAGCCTCAATAATGACAAGAACTGGACCAATCCTGCCAAACCTGCCCATTTCGATTTAGGGGGAAAAAAAAAGTATATGACTTAGGTGCTGAAAAGGGACTAGTTATACTAGTTTTAAGTTTACAAAGGATGCCAATTTATAAGGAGTCTTAAGATATACAAGCCATCATGCTTTTAAATCGGGTTAAGTTGCACTATTATTGGCTATATAATTTCCCTAATTCTAAATAAATGATAGCTAATAGGGGAATTTTACTGAGCCAGAGGGAAAATGATTATGAATGTAAGGACCATATTACATTTCATAGTGTCCAGATGTGAAAATTGGCAGCCATACTCATAACTTTTTCTCCTAGGCCATTGGAAAGCCATTTTCAAGTCAGGAAATATTTATATGAAACTTGTTCAGCAGTGGATGTTTAACAAGTTGTATTAAAATGAACACAACTTTCAATGCCCTTTTTCTTCTTCGAAAGTTTATTTTGGCCTCAGTGTTTTTCACACATCTCATTGTAGGTACATATGTGTGTATATAAATAGTCATTTTGAGAAAACAATAATAGGTTATTAATTTACTGATTTTCTACTAGCTCTTGATATTTGCTGGATGCAAAAACAAATAAACAAAAAACTAGGGGCTCAGAAGATCAAGGAAAAGGTCAAGAGCATCTACTGTCTTCTCATACATAGAGTAGGTGGTCAAGCTAGCTTTTGGTCTTGGTCTTTCCACCATATTTTGCTCCGGGAAATATCAATTATGATAATAGTTCAAACTGTACTACTGACCACCTGCAATGTGCCAGGTACCAGGCTTCGAGTGTCAGGGACAGAGCTGTTCTAGCTGAATCCTCCCAGCTGTCACTTAAATTTTAACTGTCACCAGCCACTTCCCTCTCATCTCTTCCCTGGCTACTTATTTCTTCGTTCTTCTCTTCCTGTTACATGCTGTCAGCACCACCACCTTTTTATCGGTATCCTAACAGTACATCCTGCTCAAGATGTTCTAATAAAACAAATTATAGATGACATAAAACAAGCAAAGAAAAAAAAAAAAAAAGAGAGGCAGCGAAAATTTAGCATTGCGTTTACCAGGCTTCCTGGGAACGGCTGAGTGTGAAGGTCGAACACAAACTTAAGAGTTAAGGAGCTTTAAGGGGAAATGTTAAGCGCTATATGGACATTGGTATATTTTAATGCCACAATCAACCAAAACATATGCATAAGACTTTTAAAGTCTTAATGTAATAAAATGTAGTTACAGAAATGCAATGTAGATTGAAGATAGATTCATCAAGTGGAAAATGTCAGAATCATTTAAGGAATTAAACCTAAACTCATTCTAAATCACATTTTTTTCCTCTTTCTTATAAATATGGAAACCTGGAAGAAACTCATTTCTTGATTAGATTTTGGCCAAGAAAAATCAACTAAAAATGTGAATGTAGGGCACCATTTCTTAGAACTTTCTTTTTAAACCTTATATATACAAAAAGAAAGGAAGGAAGCAAGGGTGGAAAGGAGGAAGAAAGGGAGGAAGAAAGGGAGAAAGGAAGAAGAAGAAAAAAAAGAAATAAAAACACAGCCAAACAAAACCCCTCAGATGCCAAAAATAAACCAAAGTGAGACACCATGTAAAATATTTCTTCCTTCTACACTAAATGTTTTTGTGGGATAAGTCAGCTTGAAAGAATTCAAGTTCTGTTTTGATTTTCACCACTTACATGGCCTACTCCAGGGACCCATGCCTTGCCCAGCTTAGGACCAAAATCCTGAAAATAGAGTAAGCATTTGGTGTGTACACCCCCACTTGAAGAGGAATGGAAACAGTAAACTCTAAAATGAGACCAACTGCTTGGAATGGGTCTATAGATGAGGGCTGTGTCTGAAACTATTAATTTTTGCTGATTTGATAATTAAATTTGATGCCATATGCTATTGTATACTAACAATGAATTAGTCTTGTTTAAAAGCAAATGCTTAAAAATTCTCATTTTTGGATTATTTAGTTTTCAATAATTCCCATGCTCCATCTTTTTTTATGTTGTTTTTTCATTAGTGGAGACAACATTTTATATAGTAACAAAATTATAAAAACACTTCATTCTCATTTTGCATTGGTTTAACCTCTTATCTAAATGTACAACTGTTCTTCATCATTTTATTACTTACACACATTTTCCTTCATGACTGCTTCATTTAGTGAAAGAGGAATGCATTGAAATGATCCAAGCCAATCAAAACGGATTTAAAAAAAATACATGAGTCTCTCTGCCAAGAAGAGCGCATCACATTCATTTCTTCAGCAAATTAATATGGAGTAGTGTTTTGGACATAATTAAACAGGAATGGAGTCTATTATATGTTTGGTATTTCATTTCAGTTCAATTCAGTCACTCAGTCGTGTCCGACTCTTTGCGACCCCATGAATCGCAGCATGCCAGGGCTCCCTGTCCATCACCAACTCCCGGAGTTCACTCAGACTCACGTCTATCGAGTCAGTGATGCCATCCAGACATCTCATCCTCTGTCGTCCCCTTCTCCTCCTGCCCCCAATCAGTCTTTTCCAATGAGTCAACTCTTCGCATGTGGTGGCCAAAGTACTGGAGTTTCAGCTTTAGCATCATTCCTTCCAAAGAAATCCCTGGGCTGATCTCCTTCAGAATGGACTGGTTGGATCTCCTTGCAGTCCAAGGGAATCTCAAGAGTCTTCTCCAACACCACAGTTCAAAAGCATCAATTCTTCAGCGCTCAGCCTTCTTCACAGTCCAACTCTCACATCCATACATGACCACAGGAAAAACCATAGCCTTGACTAGCCAGACGTTAGTCGGCAAAGTAATGTCTCTGCTTTTGAATATGCCATCTAGGTTGGTCATAACTTTTCTTCCAAGGAGTAAGCATCTTTTAATTTCATGGGTGCAATCACCATCTGCAGTGATTTTGAAGCCCAAAAAATAAAGTCTGACACTGTTTCCACTGTTTCCCCATCTATTTGCCATGAAGTGATGGGACCGGATGCCATGATCTTCATTTTCTGAATGTTGAGCTTTAAGCCAACTTTTTCACTCTCCTCTTTCACTTTCGTCAAGAGGCTTTTCAGTTCCTCTTCACTTTCTGAGTAAGAATGGTGTTATCTGCATATCTGAGGTTATTGATATTTCTCCTGGCAATCTTGATTCCAGCTTGTGTTTCTTCCAGTCCAGCATTTCTCATGATGTACTCTGCAGTACCTTCATATACTTGGCTTCCCTGGTGGCTCAGATGGTAAAGCATCTACCTGCAATGTGGGTAAACCTGGGTTCGATCCCTGGGTTGGAAAGATCCCGTGGAGAAGGAAATGGCAACCCACTTCAGTAGTCTTTTCTGGAAAATCCCATGAACGGAGAAGCCTGGTAGGCTACAGTCCTTGGGGTCGCAAAGCGTCAGATACAACTGAGTGACTTCATTTAATACACTTGAGATTTTCTCTTTCTTTCTTGTTTATTTTTTGGCATGGGGATTTTATTTCTTTTTACACTGTTGACCTTTCCTATCATTCCCAATTAACATTTAACATGTAATTTTTTTTTTGTTTTTAATTATGGTGACATTGAGATTGTTTTAGAACAATTGTTGAAGAGGTACTTAAAAATAATTTAAAGATTGCAAATGTATTTTTAAAAGAAATCTTCAAAAAACTATATACTTCTGCATATAGAAAAGTGCTTATATTATGTGTATGTTTCAATCACAAAGTGAACAGACCCACCCAATTCAAGAGATACAGCACTGTCAACATTCAATAATACTCCCTCCCTCCTTCCAAATGTGACATTATCCTGGCTTCTAACACCAGAATAGTCTTCTGTGTTTTTAAAATTACCTTCCAGCATAATGATATTTAGGTCTGGCTTTTTCACTCACCATATGCTTGTGGAGTCATTCATGTTCTTTGTAGACATTGTTTTCATTTTGTAGTGTATATTCTTTTATGGTATGATAGTGAATTATTTAATTTTTAAATCATTTTTACTACTTGTGGGACTTTAAATTGTTTCCAGTTATTAGTTATTCCAGTTAATGCTACTGTGGATATTCTACTACCAATACTATGAATATTCTTGTACATGTCTTCTCACAAACATGGGCACCTTTTTGTATTGGGTATATACCTAGAGGTGGAATTGTAACAAAGGGCGTGCACCTGTTCACTCAGCTTCACTAGATATTGTCAGATGACGTTTCAAAATGGTACCAGTTTACATTTTTACCAGCAGAGTATTAGAGTTGCAACTGTTCTGCATTCTCAATATCACCTGGTATAGTCTTTTAAAAAAGAGTACCCATTCTTTTTGTGTACAATGATAACATATATATTTTTTATTAAATTTGCATTCCTTTGGTGATTAATGAAGTTGAGGACCCTTTACTATATTAATTATGTATTTGAATATCCTCCTCTGAAGTGTCTATTCCAGTCTTTTGTCTTTTTCTATTTTTCTTGTCTGTTTCACATGATTAGAAATTCTTTATATATTTGAAGTGTAAACCCCTTGTTAATTGATATTTATATATCAATTACCTTCTCTACCTTGTGGCTCACTCATTCACATAATTGATAAACTATTTTATTGAAAATAAGTTTTAAATTTTCATGTAATCTACCTAATTAATTTTCTTTTATGGTTAGTGCTCTTGGTGTTCTACTTAAGTAGTCTTTGTTACTCTAAGATCATGACCACATGACCTTTCATCTTGGGATCTGCAGTCTACCTAGAATTGATTTTTCTCTGTGGTATGAGGAAAAACCCTAGTTTCATTGTTTTGCATATGGATAACTAATTCTTCCAGCTCCATTTAAGAAGTCTTTATCCCCTTCTCTGCAGTGCCACCTATTTCATAAAGCAAATCTATCCCAAATGTATGGGTCTGTTACTGAACTTGTGTTTTATTCCATTGGTCTGTATTTGCCTATTTGTGTAGCAATAAAACCTGCCTTAATTAACATATCTTAATAATGTCTTGATGTTCATTTAAATAAATAAAGGTAGTCCTCTAATTTGTTTCTCCATCATTGTAGATATTCTTGGCTAGTTAAATGTATATCCATTTGAGAATCAAATAATCACAAAAAATCCTGTTTGAATTTTATTTGTATCGCATTTGAGTCTAAAGATTAATTTGGAAAGAACAATCTTGGCTCTTTCAGACCAATAACTCAGTGTTAATATGTTTAAAAACTTATTTGAGTAGTCTTTATTTTCTTTAAACAATATTTCACATCTTGGGCTCTTTAGGTAGAGAAGTCTTCATAGTATTTTTGTTGGGGAGGTGTTCATTTTATTCATTTGTTTGGTATTAGAAGCTTTTTGATTCTACTGTAAATCATTACTTTCAAGATTTTTTTTCTAGTTATAGTTGTTGATTTATAGAAATAAACTGATTTTCATATTGATTTTGTATCCAGTGCCCTTGCTAAATTCATTCATTAATTCTAAACTTTATTAATAGTTATATATTTTTTGAATTATCTGTATAATTATATCTATCATATTCTACTTTAATATTTTCTGGAAGAGTCTGCATAATATTGGTATAATTTCTTTCTTAAAAACTTGGTAGATTTCACAGGTGGAACATTTCTGGTCTTGGCATTGTCTTTGTGTAAAGAGTTTTAATAGTCATTTAAAATTCTTTATTAGGTATGGAAATACCCATTTTTTCAATTTCTTATATGAGTTTGGTAAATAGGGTTTTTAAAAAAATCTTTTTGTTGATTATTTTTAGGAATTTGTCTATTAATGTATTTTTTAACATTTATTGGTATAAAAAGTTTTCATAATCTCTCCTATTAGGATGTCTATGTGCTATGAAATAGCTTACTTTTTTTCCATTTCAATCCTGGCCATTATGTTTTTATCAATTGTATTCATGTTTAAAAGATCCAACATCTGGTTTTTCTGATCTGATATGCTGTAAGCCTTTTTATTTCACTTACTTCTGCTCTCATCAGTCTTGTTTCCTGTATTTTACCTTCAGTTGCTTTCTTTTTCCAGCTCTTTGACATGGAACTTAGATCATTTGTCTTTTTCTTTCCTAATGTACTCATTCAAGGCTATAAATTTCTGCTTAAGCACAATTTTGCTGAATCTCACAGATTAGATTTAAAATATTTTCTAATTTTCATTGTGATCTCAACTTTGACCCAAGGGCTATTTAGAAGTATATTGCTTAATTCCTAAACATTGGAAGATTTTCTACTATTTTTAGTTGTTGATGTCTAGCTTAATTCCCATATAGTCAAAACATATCTTCTGTATGATTTTGATTTTTAAAATTCATTGATGATTTATTTATTTTTTCCTGTAGATGGTCATTTTTTTTTAGCAACTTTACTGAAATATTTTCACCTGTTGATGTTTTGTTAATGCACAGTGTTTGTATACACTTGAAAATAATGTGTATTATACATTTTTTCAGTGTCTTTACTTGTCAGGTATATAGCTTTGAGATAGAAATTTTAATTTACCTTTGGGTTGGACAATTTTTTCTGAGACATAAAGTGAAACATTTAATTCACTTTTTAAATTTGTGTAGATTTAAAGCAGGTGTCCCACCACGAACTTAGGAAAGTCCTATATGGAAATGGTCATGGAGATTTTCATAAGAGAGTTGTATTCTATTCAGTACTCTAAATTGAAATTATCTTTGATCACATCTATGTTTTTGTTTTCCTCTAATCAGTTGACTGATCTGATAGAGAGCTGTGTGAACATTTTAGGAAAGCTAGCCTTGTTCTGGATTTTGGCTTGTTACTTAAGATGAGTTAACTCTGGCTTCAAGAAATGCTGTGATGTTGGACTACAGTGCTGTAGTCTTGATAGGGATTAGAATGCAAAAATCAAGACTGTGAACAAGACTGAAGACAAAACCAAAACCTTGATGTATGTTTTACCATGATTGGGAAGGAGTTCCCTTGAAGGGAGTCAGTGCTGTCTTTTGTTAATCCTGTTGTGTGAAGTGAGAACTTGAAAAGTGAATCTAAGAGAAGAAAGAAAGACTTAGATGCAAGTATGTAGGTGCAGGGAATGATACTTTTAGGGGAGGAAAGTCCAGTGGTTTCCCTTACATCACATGCTGCTGCTTCTCAATGCTGTGTTAAGTGCTTTCCCTTTTCTTGAGCCAGTAATGGCAGAGTGGCTATGCTATAGGAACTATCAAATCAAGAAGGTGAAAACACACCAGGAGGCATTTCGAAAATACTATCCTCATTATCTTTCTGCAGCTTATTCTGTGATTCACCGTTGTTACTCTTGAGCCTTCGGCTTTTCAGGTTGGAATTCTAACTAATAAAGACTGGTTTATTTTTCTTTTCAGCTTCTAATCTATGGAATGGGACCCTTAAAACAACTGATCTGCTAGGTATGTAACTGAGAGTAGCAAAGTCATTGTTAACTTTAAGTGGCTCAAAGACATTACTTTCTTAGCATATTTGAGTTTCCAAACACAACACCTTTGCTGGCAAAAGCTGAACAAACGTTAAAGCTAATTATAATAAAAACAATTCACAAATGCTTTCAAAAGCAAGGTGTGTAATAGCTGGAAATATATAGTTAATTTTTTATATTCCTTATTAATTTATACTTATAAATGGCTCTTTCTCTTCCTTGAATTCTGCTGCAGAGTTGAAACATCAAGATGTATTAACTGCTAAATAATCATGAGTGTTGTAATAAGTTGAAATGTCAACATTATAATAACTACTAAGTTCAAAAGCAAGAAATTTCTTGGAAATTATTTCAAAATAACATAAACATATTTAAGGTTATCTTGAAATACAAAAATACTTGAAATTATAATTATAATAAATTAAAGGTATATTGCATAATTATTACATATTACATAATTATATAATAATACCTGCTGATTTATCTTGAAACATTTTACATTTATGGCTGATTTCTTTTTCTCCTCCAAAAATTATAGTATGAATTAACTGTGCCACTCAATGACTGACCTTTGAGTTTTCATTATTAGTATTTTACCATAGGGTTAATGTGTATTTTTAAATATTTTTGCATCTCATCATCACAGAAATGTAAAACAGAAGATGAATAATGGGAAAATTAATGTTAATGTCTCTGGTTCAGAATGTAAGCTATTATTTGATAGCTAAGTCCAAAGTCATGGAACCTGGTGCTCTCTTGCATGGCTACCTAATTTTTATGCCAGGTTTCATGTCACATAAAATATTTTCTATAGATATTTTGCATTTCAAAGTTGTGCATTAAAATATTCACTGTGTGGAAATCATAACAATAAATGTAAATTAATGGCTTAAGAGCAATAGTTGATGTTCTTAGTCCTTCCTTCTTTGAAAATGTCTAATTTTATTCATCCCACATGTTTGTTCCTGGAACATTTAATGATTATTTGCTAGAACTTTGTTAATCTTTAAAGCAATTTCAATTGTTGTTGATGACGGAGCTATCATAGTCCAGAAGGCAACATATAATCCCTTTATATCAGAAATGGCACCAAAAAACATCAAGGAAAGGATGAGCTTTTTCTATACAATAATTGTTTTATTTTATACATGGAAATCATATCTGTAGTTATGCTGTTTGTGACTATGAAATATAGTAAAAAATACATCAAAACCTCTTTGACATAATTTCATGATTCATATTTGGTTTAGATTAGTTTTAATGGCTCTTACAGAAAAAATTTCAGAATGGCTTTGAAAATAGGAAAAAAATGTAAATAATCCCAAACAGAATGTCCTGAGTTATTGTAAAATGAAACTACTTAATGTTTTTCCCCTTCAGGCATATTCAAGTTCTGATTGTCATAAAATCTGCCCTTTCTTATTCTTGATTTGGATGGGATCTAATGACATGGCATTTCTTAGAAAATATGCTTAGTTCTTTGCAGCAAAGAGGGAGTCCTATAAATTTTTCCTAAAAATTAAGGTCACAGTACATTGATAACTAACAAATGAAAACAGAACATATCCTTTTATAATCACCTAGTATAAACATAATTACAATTCTAATCATTTATCTTATTTATAATATCACCCATTAAACACTATATTTTTTTGTCATTAATTTACTGACGTGATGTCAGCAACTGAGAGTGTTTCTCTTATCTAGAGTGTCACCATTCTTATTTTTGAAGAGGAATGTCACAAATGGGAAATATAATTAGCCATTAAATAATTTGAGTCTTATTACCAGTTCTATTTTCACTGCCCGTGTGAACTAGGGTAAGGCATTTAACTTTTCAAGACCTTGAAACCTTAGTTTCCTCACTTGTGAAGAAGAGTAAGCTCAACATTTCTCTTGTCCTGCCTGTTCTAAAGTTCTGTGAGTCTTGATACGATACTTCTAGCATGGCAGTCCAGCCTTGGTATTCTTGTATTATTAATAGCAAGCAAGAAAATGACTGGAGTGGATGTTGTTGAGTGTCTCCCTAGCATCCATCCCTTCTTCCCTCTAGCTGAAAGTATTCTGATTTTGTTATCCTTGCCTCCCCTTACACACACACGCACAAGAGGTCCAGAAGTGAGCTCTAATCTGATCAGCAATGCAAATCAGAGTATTCCCACCTGCCAGCCTGTGATTAGTGCAGGAATACACACGCATTACAGTTTGGGGCTCTGGGGTGTCTCAAGGATTTTTTAGAAACTTTTTCATTCATTCTTTTTAAGAGAGACTTTTTTCCCCCCAAATTATGCCTGGTTAGACTTATTGCACAGACTTGTTATACACTTGAAGGCCAGTCACTATTTGGTGCTAGTAGGGGCTACAGTGGTGAATAAGCCCTGCCCTCCTGTGGGGGTGGGTTCTCAGTTGAGGAGAGATGAGGCAGAAATTACAGAGGCACATCACAATCCCAAGGGGAAAGATCACCATGGGAAAACCAGAGAAGAAAAGCCTAGACCAGGCTTCCAAATGCATTCAGAACAGGAATGTGGTCTTTCTGGTGGCTCAGATGGTAAAGAGTCTGCCTGCAATGTGGGAGATTTGGGTTCGATTCCTGGGTCGGGAAGATCCCTTGGAAGAGGAAATGGCAACCCACTCCAGTATTCTTGCCTGGAGAATCCCATGGACAGAGGAGCCTGGTGGGCTACAATTCATGGGGTCTCAAAGAGTTGGACACAACTGAGCAGCTAACACAAAAGAGATTAGTGGAGAGAGATGCGATACAGTAGCTGTGGGCTGCATTAGCCCCTTGGGGGTTAAAAACTTGAGAGCAAGATGTAAAGAAGCCTCAAACCTGCTTTGATGTCCAGATCCCAGTTTCTACAGCCCTCACACTCTCCGGGAGGTGCTGGGTCCTGGTCTAAGTGCCTGGAGAGACACTTTTTTATTGGACATGTAAGAGGAAGGATGCAAATCTGGTTCTATTTTTGGCAGCTGAGGAAAATAACTATGACTAGATTGGCACAGTGGAAAGCAGGGGAGAAAATTAGGATCCTTGATGACATCATTAAGCTGCCAGAGTAGTCAATATTAACCACTTCCCTGGTGGCTCAGAGGTTAAAGCATCTGCCTCCAATGTGGGAGACCCGGGTTCAATCCCTGAGTCGGGAAGATCCCCTGGAGAAGGAAATGGCAATCCACTCCAGTATTCTTGCCTGGAGAATCCCATGGACAGAGAAGCCTAGTAGGTTATAGTCCATGGGGTTGCAAAGAGTCGGACACGACTGAGTGACTTCACCTTAACATTTTAGAAACTGTGTTTTATTATTAGTTATTCTGTTTGATTTGTGTTCTGAAACAGTGGAAACAGTGTCAGACTTTATTTTTGGGGGCTCCAAAATCACAGCAGATGGTGATTGCAGCCATAAAATTAAAAGACACTTACTCCTTGGAAGAAAAGTTATGACCAACCTAGATGGCATATTCAAAAGCAGAGACATTACTTTGCCGACTAAGGTCCATCTAGTCAAGGCTATGGTTTTTCCTGTGGTCATGTATGGATGTGAGAGTTGGACTGTGAAGAATGCTGAGCGCTGAAGAATTGATGCTTTTGAACTGTGGTGTTGGAGAAGACTCTTGAGGGTCCCTTGGACTGCAAGGAGATCCAACCAGTCCATTCTGAAGGAGATCAACCCTGGGATTTCTTTGGAAGGAATGATGCTAAAGCTGAAACTCCAGTACTTTGGCCACCACATGCGAAGAGTTGACTCATTGGAAAAGACTCTGATGCTGGGAGGGATTGGGGGCAGGAGGAGAAGGGGACGACTGAGGATGCGATGTCTGGATGGCATCACTGACTCGATAGACGTGAGTCTGAGTGAACTCTGGGAGTTGGTGATGGACAGGGAGGCCTGGCATGCTGCAGTTCATGGGGTCGCTAAGAGTCGGACACGACTGAGTGAACTGAATTGAACTAAATAACAGTTGTAATATCCATCAAATCTCATAAGAAAATGCATGTGAAAGTGCCTCTAGGAAGTAAAAAGCATAATAAAAATTCTAGGGCTAAATTGTCTAATGGAACTACTTATCAGCAATTAATGTGCTTATATAAATGTATTTGTCCTATTAATATTTACTGAGGCTTGAGATGTGCTGGTCACCATAATAGGAAGTTAACTTTAGGATACATTCCAGTTAACTGACTTCCTTGAGACCCCACTAGGGGACTGAAACAGAGACAGACAAAAGACCAGGACTCTTGATTAAAAAAAATATATACAACTAAAGGACTTTATTATTGGCTTTTTAGTACCCTAATAAACATCTTCACTTGTGAAGTTGCTCAGTCATGTGTGACTCTTTGTGAAACCATGGACTTCAGCTTACCAGGCTCCTCTGTCTATGGAATTTTCCAGGCAAGAGTACTGGAGTGGGATGCCATTTCCTTCTCTAGGGATCTTCCTGACCCAGGGATCAAGCTTGGGTGTCCCACATTGCAGGCAGATACTTTACCATCTGAGCCACCAGGGAAACCCTCATTTCTGGTAAAATGGACCATTAAAGTTAGGATAGGCTGCTCATAAGACAAATGTCTTAAAACAGTCCCAGCTAAAAACAAGTTATTTTGCAATTCATTGACACTGTTCTAGAAGGGAAACTTGTTGATAGAATGGGCAGACTATTTCAAACCCATCATTACTATAGGAAAATTCAGATATTTGGGCAAATACTTGTTTGTTGCCTCTCAGTACATTATGTCCGAAACTCCCTTATGATTGATGAATATCTCATTGTTTTTCATTACCACTTTCTCTAGTGCACACCTTTTTAACCTCATGATTTAGTTAATGTTAAACTTTCTCCATTCATTCAGTCAACATTAACTTCCCACTGTATGCTGGGCATTATGGTGCCAGAATCTGAAAGTCCTTTTCACATCACTTCCTTCACCTTTCCCAAGAATTTCTAATAAACTGGCAACATTTGTATTGTCTTTTAAGATCTTCATACTTTACTTTTGATCTTATCATCTTCCACTCAATTTTAGGATTTTTTTCTACTTTAAGTAGATTCTCTGGGTCCTCAAATATTCTTATCAATCAACCATTCAACACTTTTACTTTCAGAGTGCATTTATTCTTGCTCTTCATAGTCAGCTTCTTTTAAGTGCCTTATGTAGCTTAAAGTCTTATCTGTTCTGAGGAAAATTATTTTAATCCTAGGCTTTTGCACTTAAAATATTAGGTGTGAGGAGAAAGTATAAAACAGCTTTGGAGGACATGGACTCATATTTATCTACATACTCATTTTTTGATGTATGTAAGTCAGATAATTATAGTGTATACCTTAAACATATACACTGCTGTATGTCCATTATATCTCAATAGCACTGAAAGATAAAACCAGCAAGCAAGAAAGAAAAATTAGCTGTGTGCTCTCTTAAATCATTTGCTCCAGGTATAATTTAGTAAAACAAAAAAGGAATAAGAAATGGGACAACATGAAAAACAACGAAGTGTTAATAACTTGCCTTAATATAAGAATTATAGTGAAATTTAATTCTTCAGATAGAATTGAATACTTAATGATATATTAATAGTGGACTTTTTGTGATGAGATTAGGATTATTTTGTATTCTTCAGTATAGTTTTCTACATTTTCTACTACAAAGCATTATTTTGATTATTAGAAGATATAAAACTGTGATATCTAACTGTTGCTTTATAATGGAGACAGAAACATTTTTATTTGGCAAAAGGTTTAATGATATGATCAGAAAGATGTTTATTCTTAGTAGTTGATTATTAAGATATTGCTTTCACAAAATGCCTTCCCTCTATTGAAGAATCCAAAATATCCAACCATAGGTTTTTATTTATATTCATATATATATATGTATATATATTTAAGATCACTCTGCAGTACTAAAAACTAATGACATAAAAGCATGTTCATTGACATGGAAGTATATTAATGATATTTCATTCAGTGAAAAGAAGTATGATGTTATTTTTCTAAGTAAAACATGAGGAGGACGTATTAAAATAGTAGCAGTGATTTTTCTCCTAGATAACTGAATTATGGGCAATTCTGATTCTGCTTTCTACTTTCTGTGTTTTATTAAGAATATTATTTCATATGTAACAAAATACTTTTAATATGTACTCTTTAGGTTCTTGGCATAAGAGAGGAATTACTTGAATTGATAGAAATCAACTGTGGTTAAACACAGGGCCATAAGAAAACTAGGAAAGCCTAGCAGCCTTTTCACTGGGTCCTAGATCCTCCGCAACCAAGGTGTAAATAAGCTTGAAAAGGTCAGTTAATTTAAAGGCAAAAGCCGAGCTTGAGGTATCAGCCTTCCCTTTGTTCCCCTGACATTTGCCTACCATAGAGAGGTTATAACTGATGAGGCTGGCCATACTGTGGTGTGATGTACAGTGCTATTTGGTAGTGTTCAGGCGGCAAGTCCTTGGAGGCATAAACCAGCCCTATGCTTACTTTCAACTGATGTATCTGACTGCTTAAGCAAATTGTTAATCAAATGTGAGAATGGAAACAAATGAGTCTCAGAAAGCAAGAATGCCTCAAGAGGATAACATTGACTGAGATTTAATGGTTCATATAGGCTGTCACTATGTATATAACTTCCCATTAAGACTTTGTGGCCTTATTCATCCCCTTCTATATTCCATTCAGCAATGTTTCATACACAAAGCCAATAGTATTGGCTGAGCAACTTACTTGTGCCACAGACTATGCTAGATGCAGTGAAGTGCAAACACACAGGTTAGCTGTCTTTACTTAGAAATGTTGCTCTTATTATTATTGTGTATATACTTCTATGATTTTTAACTTTATATTTATTCCTGTATCCACATCTATACCTCTTATTTCCCTTCAAAGCTTTGAAGCTATTGTTCCATTTTATTTAGGCTCTCAGTACAATTGAAATGAAGTCTGATGTGTCTGATTCTCATTTGTTTGTTGGTTCTGGAAGCTTTCAGAATTCTCTTTCTATCCACTGAATTCAATAAAAATCTCAATGTATATCTTTCTCTCTCTCTCTCTTTTTTTCTTGCTTAGAACTGGATGGGCCTATTCAATCTAAAACTTGTATCTTTCTTGAGAGTGGGAAGTTTCTTCTATGATTATTTAAAAAATTATTTTCCTACCTCCTTGAGCCTTATTTTGTATATCTGGAATTATTTTTTCATATTTTAAATTTCTGTCTTGTTTTCCTCTTGGAAGATGTATTCAATCTTATCTTCTCTATCACAAATTTGGTCTTTAGGAATGTTTTCTCTATGATTCAGCAGTTTTGAATTTTTATTAAAAAGTCTATGACCTACTTTCCAAGAACATTTTCTTTTTCTTTGATTGCTTCTTTTTTTATAGCAGTTTGTTTCAATTTCATGGAGGCAGGTGTTGTCTAATCTTCTGACATTAATTTAGAATTATTTGTCTTCTTCAGTATCACTGTTTTCTCCAGTGTTAAGTGTTCTGTTTTTTTTTATTATTATTATGGCCTTTTCTTTCATACTGTTCATTTCCCTGAGATTCTTGCTAACTCTGAGTTGTCCTTTAAAACTGATAAAGAATGAAGTAGTTTGATAATTTTGGGCACCTACTACTGTGCTTCTTCTGCAATTGGTTAGGCGAGTTCACACGCATGGTCTCTCCCTGGACTGTTGGGGGCTAAATAAGTGCTTCCCATTAGAGTGTGTGGGACATAAATAAGTGAGTGCAGACCTCCAAGAGGATGAAGTTAGGTGTCCAGGGTTACGTCAGGTTTTTATTCATCTCTGGCCCTCAAACCCATACTGGGACTGCTTGCCAGGATGATCTGTCATTTTATTTAGAAATATCCATGCTGTTCTGGAGCCTGTGCCCTCAGAATCAATTTTTGCTCTTGCTCTGTTCCTTATCATGAGAAAATTGGCTCACAGGCTGTGTTTCCTGGGTCTCAGATGGTTCTGGCTGGGATTGACCAATGGGACACAGAGGCGTCAGATGGGGACATGGAGGAGGGGGATGAAAAGCCTTTCTCCCCTTCCCTCAGCTTGCCTGTCTCAGGCAGTGTCTCTGGAAATAGCTTCCGCTTTCCTGCGACAGCCTTATCCAAGCTTCTACCTGGCGAGCTGGCCGTCTGCCATCAGGAACTCCACACCCACACTTGCTTCCTGCTTTTGCCCTCTATTCCTGCGTGGCTTCTCAGCAACATAGTCCTCTGTGTGATCAATCACCTGCATGACATTCCCTCTAGTATAAATACTTTTTTTTTTTTTCTGACTCCCTGGTTGGAGCCTGCTTTAGGGGAGGACAGATTCTGCATCTGCACTGTCTTACGGGGAGGATGAGAACCCTTAATTAATCTAGACATATTGTAGACATTTAAGCAATTTAATGTCTTGATGGTGATTGCCTCATAGCCTGCTGCTCCTCTTATGACTGTGCACCCCCCATCAATCTATTTTCTTCTAGAAATCCTTTGAAATTTTTAGATTTCTGAAAAGAGCATTTCTTATTTTCATCATCGCCTTTATTGATTTCTTCCTCTTTCTCCCCCTGCTTCTCCTCCTCTCCCCACCTCTCCCCCCTCCCTTTCTTCTCCTCTGATTCCCCATCTCCTTCTCGTTCTCTTCCTCCACCTTCCCCTCTTCCTCTCCCCCGTTCCTTTTCTTCATCTTCTTTCCACTGGTAGTGTGCTCAAGGGCTCCCTTCATGGCTTCTGGATCCAAACCCTGGCTCCACTAAACACTGATTTTGTGACTCGGCACAAGTTCCTTAACTTCTTTGTTCCTCAGTTTGTTCACCTGTAAAGTGGGAGTTGCTGAGGATTAAATGAGATACATGCAGAAGAATGCTTGAAACATGGTAGTTGCTCAATAGAAATAAGCTATTATTATTTTAGATGCTGTGATTTGTATTTTTAACATTTTAATCAGATTTTGGGAGGGAAGGTTGCTAAGTGCCTGAACTCAGTCCACAGTATGAACTGGAAGGAAGCACACAATCTGAATTTGAACTTTTAAAATCTTATTTATGCATGTTAGTCACTCAGTCGTATCTGACTGTTTGCAACCTCATGGACTCTGGCCATGGAATTCTCCAAGCAAGAATACTGGAGTGGGTTGTCATTTCCTTCTCCAGGGGATCTTCCCGACCCAGGGATCAAACCCAGGTCTCCTGCATTGTGGGCAGATTCTTTACTATCTGAGCCACCAGGCAAGTGCAGAGGAATGTTACTTAGAATATGATGAAACAGCATGTACAGAGGATAAGTGAAAAGGAAAACGCATAAACTTGCTTTTGAGAAGGACAAGAAGACAGTGATTACAAAGAGCAGCCTAACAGTTAACACTTGCATGTGGATGCAGAATATCCTGGTCTCTAAGACTTGGTTTTCCTCCACTTCTGCTTATTTTCCAGTTTTGATATTTATGCATTGAATCTTTCTTTTCTAGGATGAACTAAGGATTTTCTTTCCCAAGTGCAGTTTTAAATGCCTGGACTAATAATTCATCTTGGAATAATGCTTCTTTATAATCGTTTCTGTAATCTACTGAAATAAGTCTTCTTTTCAACAGGACATAGAGAACATAATACAAAATGTTCTGTTTTCCCTAAGCCTGAAAAAAAATTTTTTTTTAAAATCATATTTGTAAAAAAATGACATTGTAAAACTCAATAACATAGGTTAAGCCACTTACAATCCTTTGGGGGTGTTTTTACATTTTAATATTCAACTTGCAATTTGGTTTTAATTTAATTGTAGGATTTAAGAGCAAAAGTTTCCTGAATGGATATCAGATTGATTATGTTACATGTCTTTCCATAAAACTTGTCTTTCCATATAAGGGGATACATAGTCTTGAGTTTTTATTTCTCTCCATCTTTATCTTGATGTTAAGACTCTTCTTGGGGAGAAAGTGACAGAACAGATTTTGATAGTCCCCTGATCAGGATCCCAGATATATTTAATATCTATGTACTTCTGACTTTATTATGAAATTTCTCTTTTATATAAAAAATACTTTCTTGCTAAGCATTTCATCAGCTACTACAAAAGTTACATCCCTTTGTTCCTTGTAATATTTCCGAATCTTAAGTTGCAAAGTTATTTCAAAACTGAAAGTAAGTTACAAGAAATGCGTAAGGAAGCATTGTAGTTTCAAATAAATGCAAAGTTCACATTGGATGTTGTAAAAGATAAAAAGACTTAAAGAAATTTGTTTTTTTGATAGAGACTATTTTAAAGTTACATTTTTAATATAGTTTTTTAAAAGTTATATTTTACATATGAAACATTCTCTAAATGATGTGCTTTTGGATTATGTCAATTGTCCTTTAAGTGAAAAAGTATATAAACAAAAGCATACAATCTAGAGACAGCATGGAAAAAAATCTGTGTGAATTTCATGGTTTATTGTTGTTTTTATTGCTGAGTGTTTGTTTAAAAATATCTGTAGGATGAGGAACCAGTGATTCCAGATCCCATGGTATTACAGCTATAGGACACTAAACAGATGAAAATATATTTATTATGCTTTAAAAAGTACTTTACAAAAGGCACTATAAGCTAAGGAGTAAAAGATCTGAGCATGGGAATAAACTTGACCAACATTTTTTGGGTTGTTGTTCTTTAAAAAAATTTAAAACTTGCCAAAGTGTACATCTGTTTATTCTACAGTGATTACTAATCTGTTTCTTAGTTCAGCATCCCTTTGGGTTTATGCACATGTGGCAAATCTGTCTTTTTTCATGAGAATGAGTGAAAACTTAATCTCAGTAATCCAAAAACAACTCTAGAAGTTGTCTATTTATTTGTGTTCAAAAGCCACAGCAATTTTAGCTTCAATTCAAGAATCCATGGAAGGAAAAGAACACACTGTGCCTTAGGAAGTATCTGGGATTCTTTAGAAGTTTAGTGACCTATGTGGAACATTTCCAGTGAAGTAGGTCCTAACAACTATTGGGAGACACAGTGGAATGCCAAAAACTGGAAAACTGGCAGAGTGATGATCCTTAAACAACCACTTCCATCTGTTACAGTTGTCAATGCTATAAACAAATGTTTGACAGTAGTGAAATGAAAAAGAAATTATTCTAAGTAGGTATAAGCCCTTCTTCTTGATCTGTCTACAAAGTCAGTTTTTTTAATGTGAAATTAGCAAATAATATAATTTGTGTATGACTGCATAGATAGAAATATAAATAACTGCAGCAAAATATATTTTTAACACTTCATCTCAGCTCAGCTGAATAAGACTAATGAAGTTTAATGAAGACTCTTCTATTCCTATACACAAAATGCCAATTACATCTATTCTTTCTGAAGAACAAGATCTCAAGAAACATTTACTTCAATAAAATGAATTTATTAAGCCTAGGTTCTAAATAGAAGACAATCCAGAGACTAAATAAACAAAAATGCTCAAGGACATAGTGTTTATAAAACAGTATATTATATATATAATTGAAGGAAATAACTGATATTCCAGAAGGAGTTTTCAAGATTAAAGACAGTTGTAAAAAATAAAAATACATGTATGTATACATACATATGGGCTTCCCAAGTGGTGCTAGTGGTAAAGAGCCCATCTGCCAATGCAGGAGACATAAGAAACCCGGGTTTGATTCCTAATTTGGGAAGATCCTCTGGGGGTGGGCTTGGCAACCCACTCCAGTATCCTTGCTTGGAGAATCCCATGGACACAGGAGCCTAGTGGGCTACAGTCCAAAAGGTTGCAAAGAGTCAGACATGACTGAAGCAATAGCAGACACACACACACATGCACACATATATCAAGTTTTGAAAAATATGGTAATATGAGAGCCAATGTTACTAAATATATATATATATATATATATAAAATACAATATACATAAATTTAACACAGTGGAAATATGACAATAATATGATATTTTCATCATGTGGGAATGGGACATAGAGGAAGATTCAGAACCTCAGGTCTTCTCCTGTGCGCACACACACGGCCCAGATACAAACACCTGCCGTATTTAGTAATTTCTCCTTTCTGGATGACATCCATAAAGAGTTACATCTTTTTTTCATTTTGTAATGTTTTCAATATTTCTTTCTTTTATACTCCCATTTTGAAATGTTCATTGTATTTATGTATATGTATCACCTGCCCTAATATTTGCTTAACACTTTTGCTAAAAATAACTTGCTTTTAAAAGGTAAAATTATCAAAAGAGAAACCTCACTATTTCTACTAAGCAGATGGTACCACTTTTCATAAATAGACAACAAAAACAGAATAATGACAATAAGTTCTTGCTAGATGTGGGTGCCCACCAAGTGTTCTGAGCGTGAAGCCTGCTCTCTCTGAGTTAAAACCTTAGGTGTTAAAGACTATCACCAAACTGAGACTTGTTTTTTTCCCTAATAGTTTTGAAGGATTGAAGGAAAATGTAAAAGGAAATAACTTTATTATAATTTTTAATATCATTATTTTCCTGGTTAAAGTATCATCTGACATCAGCAGTCTCACTTACTAAGTAAAATCATGTCAAATACCAATAGCATCGCTCACCATGAGAGGCATTGCTATTCTTCAGTGGCTACTGCTATCTCAATTTCTATTTCTCTTGTTTCAGATGGCAGAAAGAGGAGTGGGGTGCCTCAGTAAATGTGTTTTTCTACTTTTTCAGTGGGCAGGGAATATAAATATTGCAGAGAGTGGGATAGTTAATCGGACAGAGATAAAAATAGTTTATTTATTAAAAACCTGCCTCGTTGGTGTAAGATTGGTACCTCCATTTATGAGATGTCATCAGTAATAGAACATCTCTTTTCTTTACTGCTCAATAATACCCCCGAACTGGAAGACAAACATGAACTTGGGATTGGACGCTAACAAATGAGACACTTTTTCTAACAGGCTGAGAGCAGCCGAGTTAATGAATTACAGATGAGGTTGTTTACATAAGTGAGGACTGTTTGCTTTTCGTCACATCAGTTTTATCCTTTCCAGTAAAAGTAAGTTTGCTTGTGATGGAAATGGGGGAGGGAAACCAACATAGCTCTAAAACAATGTTTAATTTTTAAGAAAATATGTACATCTTAGGAATGTTATTGCTGCCTTTTTCTACTTCTGTAGAAAGGTTAATTTATAGTCGACTCTTAATGCTTGATGCCTGATAGGAAATGTTTCTGAAACAATAGGATCTGGTTCAGGGACAAAGCTGGTATGGGGCTTATGTGTGAGAGTGATGCTGTGTGTTTGTTTCACCTTTTATATATCTGAGAAAAAAAATTAGAAATTATCAGGATAGTTACAGGGCTTAAATATCAGAATAGGATTCTACCTTCTTCTGCTTTATACTGTTAGAATTGGCATGAGCCAGAAAGGGGCAGCTACTGAACTCCTCTCACAGCTGGCTCTGAAAAACAGTGGTGAAAAGGAATCCCCAGAATAGACAAGACTGTAGGTGATCCATGTGGCTGCATGGAAGGAAGGATGACCTGAGTGTAGATGTATCTGATTCATGAACTGTAGCTAATGGATTGATGGGATGGTCTTGGATTTGAAATGTACACATTTGGAAGGTTGGTTGCAAGAGGTCTAGAGATAAGGTATTATAGACAGACCTCTTATATGAGGCACTGACTGCAAAATATTTATGATCTACATACATGCTTGCTATAGGGCTTCAAATATGTGAAGAAGGATCTTAATAATTAGGTAGAAAACTTGATTCATCATGGATTTCAGTCAGCTTGGGTATCAGTCAGCTTCTTATTGCTGGCGCCCTGGTAACTGTTTCACAGGTCCATTGTGAAATGGTCATGGCATCAAGTCTGGAAGTTCTGTGTGTGTTCAACATGCACCTGCTCTCAGCAAGTCTGATCTGGCTTCTAGACACTTAACTGAGTGTCCAACCTGAAGGCAGCAAAGGGCAACACTGGGTTTCTGCACCACTCATGAAGGGAATAGCTGGCCGCTATCTGCTCATCAGGGAGGAATCAGCACTGGTCCACAAAGACACAGAGTCATTTAGGAACACACTTTTTTTCCTCTCATGCCTTCAGGGCTTCTACCCACATGTTGGTCATGAATAGATTGCTATATCCATAGCCTCATTTAATAGTGAAGAAAGTGTGGCATTGGATTCATGCCCATTGAATTCATTCTGGTCTTACTTGTGTCCCATGCTCCCAAAACAATGATCTTGACAAAACAGTATAATGGTCTGGGGAAGGCTCAGTTGCAGGGTCAGATAAGAAAAATGCCCTGGGAGGTTTAGTACTGTTCTATGGAATGCGACTAATAGTCCTTAATCCAGAAGTTGGAATTTAGTTCCAACTATATAGTTAGAAGATTCTCGCAAACCAAGGATGAAGGTGAGATTGGCCTTTTTCATTGTTTCAACTAATGATCCACTGATTGAATTTTTTCATATTCTCCACACAACTCTGGGGTCTCTGAATTGTAAATTTCTGGAGAGGACTGCTTCTATCAGAAGACAGTCACAGCTTTGATAAATTTGATGCTGCCTGGCCATTTGGGGTTCTGAATTCTTCTAAACTATTCATCCATCCTTGGACTTCTGGTTGGGTTCAGGCAAAGAAGAGCCGTAGCCCAAGAGTAGAGGGAGGAGGAAGGTGAGGTCAAGGTATTGGTTTTCCCAGGTCCCTCCTATTAGTAGATTTAGGACCACTGGGCCTTTCCTCTTCATCTCATATTTGAGAAACTCGAACTGAGAGGTGACATTATTTACCCAGAGGAATAATTTTAAAATATTTTATTAGATCAAGCCTCAGGTAGAATCTGAGTTAGGCCAGAGCTTGTACACTGAAATGACATCCTGTGCCATCAAATGTCAAACAAGTGAGGGAAGGTGGCTTGATAAATAGCAGCATGAATATCACATGAATCTTTGAGAACTATAGAGGGCATTGGGCTTCCCACGTGGTGACAGAGGTAAAGAATCACCTGCGTATGCATGAGACATAAGAGATGTGGGTTCGATCCCTGAGTTGGGAAGATCCCCTGGAGGAGGGCATGGCAACCCACTCCAGTATTCTTGCCTGGAGAATCTCCATGGACAGAGGAGCCTCACGAGCTACAGTCCATAGGACTGCAAAGAGTCGGACATGACTGAAATGACTTAATATCTTCTATCCAAATACAGCACCTTCTGCTTAGCATTAGTCAATTGCCATAACTTTGGGAATGCAGGGGCCAGTGGTGCATGTTGAGTTTTATGAGAAGCCCCAAATCCAGATTTTTAATTGACTTACAATATTATATTCTTTTCAGATGTACAGTAAAGTAATTCAATATTTTTATATATTGCAAAATGATCACCTCATTAAATCTAGTTACCGTCTGTCACCATACAAAGTTATTACAATATTATTGGCTATATTCCCTGTGCTGTATGTACATCTCTGGGACTTATTTATAACTAGTTTATACCTCTTAATCTCTCTTACCTATTTCTCTCATCCACCCAGTGCCTTCCTCTCTGGCAGTCACTGGTTTGTTCTCTGTGAGTCTGTTTCTGGTTTATTAAAAAAAAATTAAATTAGAGTTCATTTACAATATTATATTAGTTTCAGGTGTACAGCATTGTGGTTCAATATTTTTATAGATTAGACTCCATTAAAAGTTACTGCAAGATAATGTCTATAATTTCCTGTGCTACATAATATATACTTGTCATTTATTTTATACATAGTATTTGTATATCTTAATTCCATCTCTGACTTCCCTGATCCTTTCCCTCTCCCCTTTGGTAACGACTAGTTTGTTTTCTATATCTGTGAGTTTGTTTTGCATATACATTGTTTGTATTAATTTTAGATTTCATATTTAAGTGATATTATACAGTATTTGTCTTTATTTTATTGTGAGTGGATGTTGTGTTTTGTCAGATGTTTTTACTGCATCTCTTGAGATGATAATCTGATTTTCATCCTTCCTTTTGTTCATGTGATAATTGACTTGTGAATTTGCGCCATCCTTGTATCCGCGGAATAAATCATCCTACTTGATCACGGTGTGTGATCATTTTTATATATTGTTGGAATCAGTTTGCTACTATTTTCTGGAGGATTTTTGCACCTATGGCCTATAATTTTAGTTTTTGGTACTGTTTTTATCTGGTCTTTGTATCAAGGTAATTGTGGCCTCAGAGTAAATTTGGGAGTGTTCTGTCCTCTTAGATTTTTTAGAACTATTTGAGAATGATAGATATTAGTTTACATTTATATGTTTTGTATAATTCCCTTATGAAGTTGTCTAGACTTGGACTTTTGTTTGCTGATAATTTTTAAATTATACATTTAATTATACTACTAGTAAACAGTATATGAAAATTTGGTGTTCATATGCAAGTTTTTACTTTGTGACAAAACCAAAATTTATCATAATACACACTTTGAAAAATCATTTTATTTTTTGAAAATAAAATGTGCCATATATTTTATTTTTACATAATAATAATATTTATATGTATATTTTATTTTGCTTTGTTGCTTGTTTAGTTTACACACCAATTTTTCATTAGGGACCATGTTGCTGAGTTAGACCCTCATAGGGAGTACTCCTTCAAGACTACTTCCATATTGGTCTTTCATTGCAATATTCTGTAAATTTGTTGTTTTATGCAGATATGTTGTGGAAAAGGCAAAATCATGCACATTTTACAAAATTCAGCTATCCTTAATTAGGTTGATTAATAATTACTAATTGCTTCTCTTTGGAAATCTCACTTTCCCTTTTTTTTTCCAAAATAAAATAAGAGCTGTGATTATTGGTCTTCATTTTCACTTGTTAAGAGAAGGTTTGAAAAATAAGACATTTCTTTTCATTAAGATATTTTATTTTCTAAGCCACAAAGTAATGAGGCCTGAATTTGTATAATAGAAACATTTAATCCAGAGTAAACATTGTGTGGTATGAGTTTATATAGTATAAATATTTGATATAGGATAAAGACTGGGCTTCTCTGGTGGCTCAGTGGTAAAAAGAATCCGCCTGTCAATGCAGGAGACATGGGTTTAATCCCTGGGTCTGGAAAATCCCCCGGAGAAGGAAATGGCTACCCACTCCAGTATTCTTGCCTGGGAAATTCCATGGACTCAGGAGCCTGGCAGGCTACAGTGCATGGCGTTGCAAAAGGGTCGGACACGACTTAGCGACTAAACAGCAACAAAAGATTGAATAGTTTTTATTCATTCAATAAATATTTATTGTATACCTAGTTTTTACAGTTTCTCTTTTAAGTATTTTCTATATATCTATGAATAAAATCTACCTTTATGAAACTTATATTTTGGTCAAGAGAAACACAAAAGAAATAATTTATGTGTATGGACAAATTCCATTGTTGAATATCTGGATTTTATTGTCTTCCTTCAAAGAGTGCTTGTGAATCAGCTTCAGTTTTCCAAGCCTAGTTTTAAGTTTTGTTAGGGAAGGTATACAGTAGCCTTTATTCTAGAGCTAGTTGAATCCTACCTCTTTTGGTGTTCCTACTGAATGCACTGTGTGTTCGTGGAGATCTCCCTATTCTGACTGGTCAGAACTGGAATGTCTCCTACCCTATCCCTGTGCAAGCTATGGAAAATGTTCACCTGTAACTCCACGGTCATTGTTGCTTGTCCTTGTGGAGATTCACCCTATGCCTGTACAACTTAGTAATCAGACAAAGAGTCAAGACTCTCATGCAGATTTCTATTGCTCTTTGTCTGTGTATCTTCCCCTCTGCAGAGACTGGACTTCTTAACTCAAAGACTGCTATGCTTTGCTTGGGAACCTTTCTCTGGGCCACAATCTTGAAAGTGCCTCCAGGAAGAAACCCAGAGCAATTGGAGAGCTCACTTCATTTGCTTTTCTTCTCTGAAGAAATACAATCCTGAGCTGTTGTCAAATGTCATATATTTTGTCTAGTTATTCAGTTTCTTACTGTGGGAAGGCAAGTCTGGAATTCATCACTGTCATAGACAGAAGCAGAAGTCTTTTTGGACACTTGGAATATCACTTTCTTACTATAGTGCAATTGATTTGGGTTTTTTAAAATAGAAAATAAAATTCAGCAAAAACAAATTCCAAAAATAACCAAGGCAAATTTTCTGCGCCTCAAAAATTGCCAGGTGACGCTAAAATTGTCATAAAGGCAATATAAACTCATTTCAGAAGGCGTGATGTAAACTGGAATGGTCTAGGCAGGGTCCGCAGAAGAGAGAGGTGCCAAGCTCAGAGATAAATTTGAGTAAAAATATTTTAAAATGATATAGCCAACATCATGGGTACATGCACATGTGTGTGCACATGCCCTCCAACTTTGCTGAAGTGTAGTAATCTCATAGGAAAATAGGTAATGATAAGAGTAGAACTGTAATTCAAGTCAACTTTAGAGAGGGGTTAACAAACTGAATGTAAAGGACATTCTTAAGTGTTTGCACAAGCCACCAGTCTAAGAGGCTTGGAGATCAAGTAGGCATTTCCCTATATCTGTTTGGGTCACTGAATCAATCCTAAAACACAGGGAGAGATGTCTGTTCCTGAAAATGCTTTCTATTGCCAGTGCTACCCTCATCCCTAACTCTGTTTTGCATTTGTGATGTCAAACAGTAATAAACATGTCTTAAAATAACATCATATCTTTCAAGTCAAATGGCTTTTAATGTACCCTTTGTTCCACACATAAATAAAGCCTGTAGGAACACTCACTCCATAATGTGCTGAAAGGCAGCCATTTCTGGGAAAGAGAGAAAGACTCAGTAACTGTTTACAGATTCAGATTAACAGCAATAAGTGGAACATGTATTTCTTATGACCGTTCTTATTTAGGGTTTCCTTTTCTCTGTCCAAGCCTGTTGCCTGCTTCCCTCTGTATCTTTTCTCTCTGTTTCACACACACACATGTATATGCCTTTAGTAATTTGGAACAACAGGAGATAAGTCTGTTTTCCCCACTCTCAATGCACTCTCTTCAAACCTTCCCTTGTATATGTGAAAGCTAGAATATAAGAGGAGGCATAATAATCAGTTCAAATATTCATCCTGTTCTGTATTTCTTCTCTGATAGTGCAGTTGGCTTTCTGACAGATGAACATTAAAATATAAGGTAAATTTCGAAACATCTTATAGCACTTAAATGACTTGTCATGGACTATCACCACTAAATTACTAAGCATTTCTTATATCTATTTTGTAATTAATCAATACATTAAATTTGTGCTTAATTAATTTTAACATCATTTTGAATAAATTATATATGACATTAAAATCAAAAATGTTTAAGATGATATACCTCTCCCCGTTTGGCACTCGATTCTTTTCATTCAAGGCAATCACTATTACTTATTCTGTAGGTGTAATTTTCTAGAAGTCATAAATATAAGCCTATACAGATATATGCCCATATATAATCATTTATGGGAAAGTGAATAATATGTGTAAATATATACATGCTTTTTTATACAATGCTTTTCTCGAAATATATTAATATAATTGTTTTGACAAATGCACACATGCAGGCATCTGCATAGCATTCTTTTATATGGATATATCTTGATTGGTTTAGCTAGTCCGTATTTATTAGCTGTAGTTTATTTCAACTCTTTAACTATTATCAATATTGGTATAGTAAGTACTCATATACAAAATTCAGTTTTGACATAGGCATCTGTATAAAATGAATTTTAAAAGTGTGATTATTGTTATGATTGATATGCCTAATCGCCACCCATAAATGTTGCATCAGTTTACATACCCATAAAAAATGCATGAGAGTGCTTGTCTCCTCATGCCTTTGTAATGCAATGTACATGCTTTTTGATATTTGGAATCAAGTAGGTAAAAAATGAGTTATTTTTTTTTAGGTTTTAATTTTCATGCCTCTATTTTTGTAAATGAAATTGAGCATATTTTCTTATGTTTAAGAGCTGTTCCAATTTCTGATCTCTGAATAGTTTGCCCACTGATGCTCTTGCTGTTGGGTTGTTGATTTATTTGTATGAGTTTCTAGTTTAGTAATTACTTATTTTTTGTGATGTGTGTTGCAAAGATTTTCTGTATGTTTTTTCATATGCATTTCACTGTTGATGAAATGTTAATGGCATTTTTTGCCATGCAGATATTTCTAACTTTTAAATAGTTGAAATTATCAGTCATTTCTTTTATGGCTTCTGGGTTTTATAACATACTTAGAAAGACCTTTACTACTCTAAGTTTATAAATCAATTTTCTCACATTTTATACCTTTCATGGTTACAGTTTTCACATTTAAAATCTCAGTCTTGTTGTTCAGTTACGCAGTCACGTCTGACTCTTTGCGACCCCATGGACTGCAACACACCTGCCTTCCCCGTCCTTCACCATTTCCTGGAGTTGGCTCAAATTCATGTCCTTTGAGTCGGTGATGCCATCCAAACATCTCATCCTCTGTCGTCCACTTCTCCTCCCACATTCAATTTTTCCCAGTATCAGGGTCTTTTCTAATAAGTCTGCTCTTCACATCAGGTGGCCGAAGTATTAGGGTTTCAGCTTCAGTACCAGTCCTTCCAATGAATATTCAGGACTGATTTCCTTTAGGACTGAATGCTTTTATCTCCTTGCAGTCCAGGGGACTCTTCAGAGTCTTCTCCAATACCACAGTTCGAAGGCATCAATTTTTTGGCTCTCAACTTTCTTTATGGTCCATCTCTCACATCCATACATTTTCAGTCAATCTTCTTTCCTCACCTCAAGCCCTTACATGAGGCAACCACTTACTGCTTTCTGTCTTTATGGTTTTGCTTTTTCTAGAATTAATGTGAATGAAATTATATGGTTCATAATCTTTTGTGTCTGACTTCTCTCACTGACATTTGCTTGTTTTTAGTATTCATTCATTCTGTTGTATAGTAGTTATTTACTTTTTATTGCTGAGTAGTGCTCCATTTTGTGGATGGATATACCACATTTTGTTTATATGTTGACTAGTTGCTGGATTAATTGGGTTGCTTGAGTTTTATGCTGTTGTGAATTAAGCTGCTCTACTATGAACACTCAACTGCTATTCTGTATTTGGACACAAGGTTTTGTTTTTCTTGGGTAAAGTCTTAGAATTGGGTTGTTGGGTTGTATGATAAATGTATATTTAAGTTTGAAAAAAATTGCTAAAATGTTTTCCAAATGTGGCTACATTATTTTGTATTTCTACCAGTAATTCAGACTTAAATTGAAGAAAGTAGGGGAAACTGCTAGACCATTCAGGTATGACCTAAATCAAATCCCTTATGATTATACAGTGGAAGTGACAAATAGATTTAGGGGTCTAGATCTGATAGACAGAGTGCCTGATGAACTATGGAATGAGGTTCGTGACATTGTACAGGACACAGGGATCAAGATCATCCCCATGGAAAAGAAATGCACAAAAGCAAAATGGCTATCTGGGGAGGCCTTACAAATAGCTGTGAAAAGAAGAGAGGTGAAAAGCAAAGGAGAAAAGCAAAGATATAAGCATCTGAATGCAGAGTTCCAAAGAATAGCAAGAAGAGATAAGAAAGCCTTCTTCAGCGATTGATGCAAAGTAATAGAGGAAAACAACAGAATGGGAAAGACTAGAGATTTCTTCAAGAAAATTAGAGATACCAAGGGAACATTTCATGCAAAGATGGGCTCGATAAAGGACAGAAATGGTCTGGACCTAAGAGAAGCAAAAGATATTTAAGAAGAGGTGGCAAGAATACACGGAAGAACTGTACAAAAAAGATCGTCATGACCCAGATAATCATGATGATGTGATCACTAATCTAGAGCCAGACATCTTGGAATGTGAAGTCAAGTGGGCCTTAGAAAGCATCACTACGAACAAAGCTAGTGGAGGTGATGGAATTCCAGTTGAGCTATTTCAAATCCTGAAAGATGATGCTGTGAAAGTGCTGCACTCAATATGCCAGCAAACTTGGAAAACTCAACAGTGGCCACAGGACTGGAAAAGGTCAGTTTTCATTCCAATTCCAAAGAAAGGCAATGCCAAAGAATGCTCAAACTACCGCACAATTGCACTCATCTCACATGCTAGTAAAGTAATGCTCAAAATTCTCCAGGCCAGGCTTCAGCAATACATGAACTGTGAACTCCCTGATGTTCAAGCTGGTTTGAGAAAAGGCAGAGGAACCAGAGATCAAATGGCCAGCATCTGCTGGATCATGGAAAAAGCAAGAGAGTTCCAGAAAAACATCTATTTCTACTTTATTGACTATGCCAAAGCATTTGACTGTGTGGATCACAATAAACTGTGGAAAATTCTGAAAGAGATGGGAATACCAGACCACCTGACCTGCCTCTTGAGAAATCTGTATGAAGGGAATGACAGAGGATAAGATGGTTTCATGGCATCACCAACTATATGGACATGAGTTTGAGTAAGCTCTGGGAGTGGCGATGGACAGGGAGGCCTGACGTGTGGCAGTCTACAGAATTTGAAAGAGTTGGACCTGACTGAGTGACTGAACTGAACCGATTAAGTCTGTATTCTTATGAAAAGTTCCCCCTCTAAGTGGTGACTTTATTCCCAGTCCTGTGTTCTCTCCGGCAATTTTTCTGCCTGATATTTTCCACAGATTCTGTCTTCAGTCCCAGTTAGTTTCCTCTCATGCATATGCAGAGAGATACTTAGAAACAGACTTGAGCAAATCTGTAAATCTCCAGTGTTCTCTGCCTAGATCTCATTTCTTTGGTACTCTGATTTTTTTCCCAGTATTATTGAGGTATAATTAATATATATTACTATATGAGTTTAAAGTATAGAGAGTAATGGTTTGACTTACATATATTGTGAAATGATTACTACAATAAACTTAATTAGCTTCCATACATCTTATATAATAAGAAAAATTAAATGTTTCTCTTGTGATGAGAACTCATAGGATTTTCTCTCTTAGGGAATTTCACATATATTAAATAGCAATGTTAACAATAGTCAGGATGTTCTTCATTACATTCCCAGTACTTACTTTTATTTGCAAGCTTTTACTTTTTGAAAAGTGCAGATGTCTCAGTCTCCCCACACTCTCATTTCTGTCTCTCCAACTAAGTGAAATGACTAGTCTCTGTTTCAGTTGTGCTTCCTTAGATAACACCTACACTACTATTAAATAATAAAAATGATAGTGCATAATCCATATTTTTTCTTGTATTTATTTATCTAATTAGTGTCAAATATTTGAATTTGAATATATACAATCTACTATATTGTATATAAAATCTACTAACTAAAATGGTAGTTTCTTTTTTGATTTCTTCTGAGATTTGTTGGTTATTCAGAAGTGTGTTCAGCCTCCATATGTTGGAATTTTTAATAGTTTTTCTCCTGTAATTGAGATCTAATCTTACTGCACTATGGTCAGAAAAGATGCTTGGAATGATTTCAATTTTTTGAATTTATCAAGGCTAGATTTATGGCTCAGGATATAATCTATCCTGGAGAAGGTTCCTTGAGCACTTGAGAAAGAGGTGAAATTCATTGGTTTGGGGTGAAATGTCCTGTAGATATCAATTAGGTCTAACTGGTCTATTGTGTTATTTAAAGTTTGTATTTCTTTGTTAATTTTCTGTTTAGTTGATCTAACAAACACATGAAAAGATGCTCAACATCACTCATTATCAGAGAAATGCAAATCAAGACCACAATGAGGTACCATTTCACACCAGTCAGAATGGCTGCGATCCAGAAGTCTGCAAGCAATAAATGCTGGAGAGAGTGTGGAGAAAAGGGAACCCTCTTACACTGTTGGTGGGAGTGCAAACTAGTACAGTCACTATGGAGAACAGTGCGGAGATTCCCTAAAAAACTAGAAATAGAACTGCCTTATGACAGAAATCCCAATGCTGGGCATACACACCAAGGAAACTAGAATTGAAGGAGACACATGTACCCCAATGTTCATCGCAGCACTGTTTGTAATAGCCAGGACATGGAAGCAAGCTAGATGTCCATCAGCAGATGAATGGATAAGAAAGCTGTGGTACATATACACAATGGAGTATTACTCAGCCATTAAAAAGAATACATTTGAATCAGTTCTAATGAGGTGGATGGAACTAGAGCCTATTATACAGAGTGAAGTAAGCCAGAAGGAAAAACACCAATACAGTATACTAACACATATATATGGAATTTAGAAAGATGGTAACGATAACCCTGTATGCAAGATAGCAAAATAGACGCAGATGTACAGAACAGACTTTTGGACTCTGTGGGAGAGGGAGAGGGCAGGATGATTTGGGAGAATGGCATTGAAATATGTATAATATCATATAAGAAACGAATCGCCAGTCTAGGTTCATAGCAGGATACAGGATGCTTGGGGTTGGTGCACTGGGATAACCCAGAGGGATGGTATGGGGAGGGAGGTGAGAGGGGGGTTCAGGAGTGGGCACTTATATACACCTGTGGTGGATTCATGTTGATGTATGGCAAAACCAATACAGTATTGTAAAGTAAAAAATAATAATAATTTTTTAAAAAAGGTAGTTTCTTTTGTTTTCTTAAAAGTGCCTTTAAGTTTCAAGCTAACTTAATAAATATGTGATAATGATACTTTGTGCCTCATCCTCAGGTACCCTGCCAGTCCAAAAAAAAAGGCTTCAATTTTTTCATCCAAATATTTCTAATTGTAATTTTTTGCAAGACACTCCTTCTTCTTTTCAATAATAATGCATCAGTTAAGTTCAGTCACTCAGTTGTGTCTGACTCTTCATGACCCCATGGACTGCAGCTGCCAGGCTTTCCTGTCAATCACCAACTCCTGGAGCTTGCTGAAACTCATGTCCATCGAGTTGGTGATACCATCTAACCATCTCATCCTCTGTCATCCCCTTCTCCTCCTGCCTTCAATCTTTCCCAGAATCAGGGTCTTTTCCAATGAGTCAGTTCTTTGAATCAGGTGGCCAAAGTATTGGAGTTTCAGCTTCAGCATCTGTCCTTCCAATGAATATTCAGGACTGATTTCCTTTAGGATTGAGTGATTTGATCTCCTTGCAGTCCAAGGGACTCTCAAGAGTCTTCTCCAATACTGCAGTTCAAAAGCATCAATTCTCGGTGCTCAGCTTTCTTTATAGTCCAACTCTCACATCATATATATGAGTGTAGTGCCTAGCTTACTGTTATTTTAAAAGATAGTTCTCAGAGAACAATTCAAAATAACACTCAGATCCATCTGGGGGACTGCAGTTGCAGTTAGGAGCTCAGAACCTTTTAATGGATTTTAAACAAATTTTTACTATTTCATTTAATATTTTGTGTCTTAAATCCAACCTTACAGAACTCACCAGCATCTTATTTGCTCATCTTCCTTTTCATACAACCTCAGAACATACTATATTGTCTTTACATTTATATGCTTCTCTAATCCCCCAAAGATCTTTTTCTTATTGCATAATTGTTTTCCTGAATCAGTTGGATCTAAGGAATCTTCGTGGCATATACTGTACCTTCCGGTAGCCTCCTATCTTGCTTCTCCAGTGGTTCTTGATGAACTTCAAATGTCTTGGATCTATAACAATTTAATTACTATTTTTGTTGTTGTTGTTTCATTGCTCAGTCATGTCTGACTTTTTGCAACCCCATGAACTGCAGCATGCCAGGCTTCCCTTTCCTTCGCTGTCTCCTAGAGCTTGCTCAAACTCATGTCCATTGAGTCAATGATGCCGCCCGATCATCTCATCCTCTGTCATCCCCTTCTCCTCCTTCCTTCAATCTTTCCCAGATTCAGGGTCTTTTCTAATGAGTTGGTTCTTTGCAACAGGTTGCCAAACAATGGGAGTTTCAGCTTCAACATCAGTCCTTTCACTGAATATTCGGGGTTGATTTCCTTTAGAATAGACTGGTTGGATCTTCTTGCAGTCCAAGGGACTCTCAAGAGTCTTCTCCAATACCACAGTTCAAAAGCATCATTTTTTTTGGTGCTCAGCTTTCCTTATAGTCCAACTCTCACATCCATACATGAATGATTACTGGAAAAACCATAGCTTTGAGTAGATGGACCTTTGTAGGCACTATAATATCTCTGCTTTTTAATGTGCTGTCTATCTAGGTTTGTCATAACTTTTCTTCTAAGAAGCAAGCATCTTATTATTAGTGTTGTAAATATTTACATTGGGTTGGGCTTAATTTTATACTTGCAACTCATTTCATTTACTTTTTGAATTATTATTTCCTTCTCATCGGAAAAATTACTAATTCTTTTTTTTAAACAATTCTTAATATTTATTGAAAGAGGTTTCATTATCTATTTTAAAATTCTAAATTCTGTGAAATAAAAGGAAAACTAAATGCCAAATATAAAGTTTTCAGAAGCTAATGGGATCATTTAGGTGAGCTCTTGGCAGAACCAGTAACTGTTTCATTAAATGATTAGCTTGTTTTATATTTTTACAAAGAGGTAAAAGACATATATTAATAAATTAAAATTTAAGTTTTATGGCTAAAAATCCAAATATAATTTTATTATTAAGTACATATAATAATCTCAACAGTAACAAATAGCATATTACAACTTGGAGTCTTTGAGGGAACTTTTTAAAGAGGAGGTAAAAATAACTCAACTACTCATTTGTATGTAGGTTCTATAAAAATTATGAAAGTATTTTGGCTAGTTAAGTAGGTTATGGTTACTCAGAAATTTGGTTTTTACATTATTATCAAAGTAAAGCAACAAAACCACCCTAATATTATAAATGGTTATGTATCTGACCTTACAAATGGTTAAAAAAGGGGAAAAAAATCAGCTTAATTGCATTAATCTAAAGCTATACATTTGGTCTTCCATTTTATGGTAGCACAATATACCTGCTATTTTTTGGTTGATATACTGATAAAGATGATTGCCTTCTCCAGATAAAGATGATAGAAGTATTTTAACCCCAACAAATTTTGAGAATAGTATAATCCACTCAATAAATACCCATTGTGGTAGAATACATTACTGGCCCAAATTCTCTCCTCTCTTTGAGTCCATGGACTTTATTATATAGCTGTTTGGTGCCTCCCCGCTTGGATGTAGTTTTCTTTGGCTAATGCAGTTTAGAAGATTTGATACAGCAGAGGTGGAGAAGAATGTCCTTATTTCCACTCTGGCCATTGGTTTCAGAACATTCTTGACTAGTATTTTGGAGGATCAGAGACATGTGGAATGTGTTGTGCTCTTGTGCTCAGTTGCTCAGTCATGTCTGACTGCAATCCCATGGACTGTAGCCCACCAGGCTCCTCTGTTCTTGGGATTCTCCAGGCCAGAATACTGGAGTGGGCTACCATTTCCTCCTAAAAGGGATCATCCCACCTCAGGGATTGAATCCACGTCTCCTTCATCTCTTGCATTGGCAGGCAGATTTTTTTTTAACCACTGAGCCACCTGAGAAACTCCTTTATCACCATGTGGAGTAACCCCATCAATAGATAGGTAAATAAGCGAGCCAAACTGCAGGTGTGAATGAATCTAGTCAAGGCCTACCTACAGTAGCTGTAGCCAGCCAACCCCATGAGTGCAGAGCCACCTAATGGCCATCTCAAATGTGTGAGCAATAATGGCTTGTTTTATGTCACAGAGATTTTCTTGTTGCTTCCTTTATAGTGTTATTGTGGTCATCAGTTCAGTTCAGTCGCTCAGTCGTGTCCGACTCTTTGCGACCCCATGAATCACAGCACGCCAGGCCTCCCTGTCCATCACCAACTCCCAGAGTTCACCCAAACTCATGTCCACTCATGGCACTCGTGATGCCATCCAGCCATCTCATCCTCTGTCATCCCCTTCTCCTCCTACCCTCAATCCCTCCCAGCATCAGGGTCTTTTCCAATGAGTCAACTCTTCGCATCAGGTGGCCAAAGCATTGGAGTTTCAGCTTCAGCATCAGTCCTTCCAATAAACACCCAGGACTGATCTCCTTTAGGATGGACTGGTTGGATCTCCTCACAGTCCAAGGGACTCTCAAGAGTCTTCTCCAATACCACAGTTCAACTCTTTGGTGCTCAGCTTTCTTCACAGTCCAACTCTCACATCCATACATGACCACTGGAAAAACCATAGCCTTGACTAGACAGACTTTTGTTGGCGAAGTAATGTCTCTGCTTTTGAATATGCTATCTAGGTTGGTCATAACTTTCCTTCCAAGGAGTAAGCATCTTTTAATTTCATGGCTACAATCACCATCTGCAGAGTCAGACATGACTGAATGACTCAACTAAACTAAACTGAATTTTGGGCCACTGACACTAATGGATGTCATTTCCTTAAGAATCTCTTTAGTTACCCTGAAATGTAGAAATAATGAAAATCAAAGTGAAAAAATTCTGACGCAGATCAAGTAATTACAAAAGATACCCTAGTGTTTTCAAAATTATGGTTCAAAGAGAGATAGTTCAGTACACTGACAATATTGAAACACATTTAGAGAACTGTTCAAATGTAGAATAGTTTAATATATAGCCATATGTATTCCCTGTTATGTGTTTACTTGTATTACCGTATAAAAAAAGTGTGAGCATCAAGCAAAATGAAAATTCCAAGATATCAATTCAAAATAATGTAGTGATTTTGTTGGTTCTGATGGGATTTAAAGAAGACACATTTTCATTGTTTCTTTTGAAATACTAGGAATGACATTAATGGATACTGTCTGACTAATTTGATAACAAATATACAGAAGATAAAATTTCAGTAGAACAAAAGTTGAAGTAATGGATTCAGAAATTGCTTGAGTCATTTTAAAGTTCATGTTTCCTTATGCTGAAATATCAAGTTGTCTGATTATCCGGAGGTCAGTTTCCCTGGATCAGAACCCAAATTGGAGATTATTATGCAAATGAAGGGTTGTGGTTTTTTTTGAGAATATACTTTCAGAAAATAAGGAAGTGATTAAAGCTGAATAGAATAGAGTAGATGAAGAAGATAGGAAAAGATGTGCTCTTAGCAGAAGTCTGTGGGTCAGCCTGATCCTATGGGGCACTCTAGAGTATGAACGGAAATTCAGAGTTGTTCCATTTGGACAAATTGGATTTCCTTCACCTACATCATTTATTGGCAGTTGGGCTAAGCTCTTCCCACAGGTACATGGGAGCTTTCATAACCACAAAGGCATCTCTGGTGGTCCAGCACAATTCCTGTCTAGAGAAGGGGGCTGTGGTTGTTGTTCAGGCTCTAAGTCATGTCCAAATCTTTGCAACCTCTGCAGCATGCCAGGCTCCTCTCTCCTCCATTATCTCCTGCAGTTTGCTCAGATTCATGTCCATTTAGTTGGAATGTTGTTTAACCATCTCATCATCATCTGCTGCACCTTTCTTTAGCCTTCCAGCAAGGTGTGTCTATTCCAGCAGCTGTGTGCCATTATAGCCAAAACTTTCAGCAGGTAGAAGAGGGTTGCACTGGCAAGTCAGGGATCTGGGAAGGGAATTAATGGCATGTACTGCAGTTGTAGTTCCTTCTGGAGAAGAAAATGGAAACCCACTCCAGTACTCTTGTCTGGAAAATCCCATGGACGGAGGAGCCTTGTAGGCTACAGTCCATGGGGTCGCAGAGTTGGACAAGACTGAGCGGCTTCACTTTCACTTTCTCTGCAGTTGTAAGTCCAAACGCTTGGTCAGATATTTTATTTTCTATTTCTAATACTCTTTTCAGAGAAGGCAATGGCAACCCACTCCAGTACTCTTGCCTGGAAAATCCCATGGACGAGGGAGCCTGGTAGGCTGCAGTCCATGGGGTCGCTAAGAGTAGGGCACGACTGAGCAACTTCACTTTCACTTTTCACATTAATGCATTGGAGAAGGAAATGGCAACCCACTCCAGTGTTCTTGCCTGGAGAATCCCAGGGATAGTGGAGCCTGGTGGGCTGTCGTCTATGGGGTTGCACAGAGTCGGACACGACTGAAGTGAATTAGCAGCAGCAGCAGCAATGCTCTTTTAGCCCTATGTCTCATAATTCTTACTGCTTAAGGTATTTCCTATTTGTTCATTACTATTTCAAACTATTAATAGTTCTTACTCTTTAAAAAGAATGTCTGCATTTCAAGATATCTGTATCATGTTTTTGAATATTCAGTTCAGCACAATATCTAGTTGTCAGTTCATTAATTGCCTATTATTCATTAAGCAATAGTAAATTTAAGCTATACCAAGACTTACTAATTCATCAAAAATGTATGGTGTGAGAGTCCTTAGGTTTTTCAAAGAAAGCTTTTTTTTTTTTTTTTTAAGCTCATCTATCAGAGCAGCGATTCCCTTACTAAAGAACTTTGGAATAAGTACAGAGATGATCTCTTTCACAAACGATGCATAATGGATTATATCTGTTAGTAAAAGTGGCATATCATGTAACATATTCCATTTTATTTTCTTATATAGTAAGCCAGCCATCTAATAATTACTCTGAACTTATGGTCACATTGAATTTTTATGGAAACACACATTCTGGTTTTTGTAAAAGATTTTTCCCTCCTTGTTGCAATTTATATTCATTTTAGACGATTTAGGAAAAAAGTCTGTTCTTTAGTGCTCAAGGAATATCAGCAAAAATGACTTAATCTGGACAGCTTTATTAATTAATTTCCTTTTGCTGGAGAGAATCAGAAATCCTGAAAATAATCAAAGTGAAATTAAATCTGTTATACTTCATTAAAGGTAGCATGAAGTCATACATTGGGTATGATGGCTTCCAAGTTCCTATTGTCAACACTGGGATTCAAGCCCATTGAACCGTTTCCAGTTTCCTGGTTAAATTCAGAATAAGTTTATATGTCTCTCATAATGTTTAAGTAGATTTTTCTTCCTTTTTCTCTTTATGTCTTTGTAAGAAAAAGAAACCTTAGCCAAAAGGGAGGAAAATAATGTAACTTAATAAAACATTATACCTTTCGTTATTGAATTGAAGTTATAAAACACATGAATCATATATCTTATAAATAAGTATATGATGGCATTACCAAACCAAATAGTTCCAGGCTATTGTCATAGTAACCCAAATATCACGGTAACCAAATCCTTCACATTAGATTATGTCATAATTACAAAAGAAAGCATCACTGTACTGCCACTGGTGGAGCCAGCACTGCCCCTGGGACCTCAGCATCAGGTATAGGGACCAGGTCCATTGCTTCCTACCCTGCCTCTGATTGATGATACAGGAGGGGGCCTCATCTATACTGCCAGGATGGTTTCTTGGTACTTTAATGAACTTATTCTCTCTTGGATAAGAGGCTCATTGCTCCTGAGGGTGATACAGTGTCATTATTATTGTATACACATATTTTACTGCCAAGCAACCGTTAGGAATTTGCAGCGCATGTTCTGCTGCATTTATTTTGCTCATTGTGCATTTACTCTCACCTCCACGTACTGTGGGAAGACTTGGTCTAATTACATTTTGTTTATGGTGAAAAAGGTTTTGTATTAGACATGACAAAGGAAGTAACCAGCACTGGGCACACAGCAGTTCACCATGTAAAGCTTTTGTCACCTGACAGTTATACATGTTGGCGTGTGATAGTAAGATGCATGAAGCTTCTGAGATATCATCTCGATTTAAGTTTATAAACCTTGTGCATTTATCCTGAATGCAAACTAACTTCTAGTCTTGGTAAAAGAAAGCCAAATAATTTTAATCTAATATTTGTCTGATTATTTGATATTTCTTCTTTAGGGCTAGCCATGACACTGAACTTGAAGTGTCACTTAGTCCAGGTCTTTGGCAAAGCAGCAAACTCTCCGTCCCCCACTGGCTAGGAGTTCCTTTTTTAATATTGTCAATTCAAAAACTGTAAACATTTCAAAATACAGGCCTGGTCTTTTTATTTCTTTGTCTCTACACCAATACCTGGTATGTTGTTAGCTGTTTACACCAACCAGCTTTTGGTTGAACTGAAGTGATGTAGACAAGTATGCTTTATTGCTCTATCAAAATGTTTATGCCAAAGCCTTCGCCTGTGTGGATCACAATAAACTGTGGAAAATTCTGAAAGAGATGGTAATACCAGGCCACCTGACTTGCCTCTTGAGAAACCTATGTGCAGGTCAGAGAGCAACAGTTAGAACTGGATATGGAACAGCCGACTGGTTCCAAATAGGAAAAGGAGCCAGTCAAGGCTGTATATTGTCACCCTGCTTATTTAACTTCTATGCAGAGTACATCATGAGAAATGCTGGGCTGGAAGAAGCACAAGCTGGAATCAAGATTGCCGGGAGAAATATCAGTAACCTCAGATATGCAGATGACACCACCCTTATGGCAGAAAGTGAAGAAGAACTAAAAAGCCTCTTGATGAAAGTGAAAGAGGAGAGTGAAAAAGTTGGCTTAAAGCTCAACATTCAGAAAATGAAGATCATGGCATCTGGTCCCATCACTTTATGGGAAATAGATGGGGAAACAGTAGAAACAGTGTCTGTGATTTTGGGGGCTCCAAAATCACTGCAGATGGTGACTGCAGCCATGAAATTAAAAGACGCTTACTCCGTGGAAGAAAAGTTATGACCAACCTAGATAGCATGTTGAAAAGCAGAGACATTACTTTACCAACAAAGGTCCATCTAGTCAAGGCTATGGTTTTTCCTGTGGTCATGTATGTGAGAGTTGGACTGTGAAGAACACTGAGTGCTGAAGAATTGATGCTTTTGAACTGTGGTGTTGGAGAAGACTCTTGAGAGTCCCTTGGACTGCAAGGAGATCCAACCAGTCCATTCTGAAGGAGATCAGCCTTGGGATTTCTTTGGAAGGAATAATGCTAAAGCTGAAGCTCCAGTACTTTGGCCACCTCAAGGGAAGAGTTGACTCATTGGAAAAGACTCTGATGCTGGGAGGGATTGGAGGCAGGAGGAGAAGGGGATGACCGAGGATGAGATGGCTGGATGGCATCACTGACTCAATGGACATGAGTCTGAGTGAACTCCGGGAGTTGGTGATGGACAGGGAGGCCTGGCGTGCTGCAATTCACGGGATCGCAAAGAGTTGGACACGACAGAGTGACTGAACTGAACTGAACTGAAAGTGTTTATATGATTAGAATGTTGGGATAAGTTAATTGAAATATATTGTATTCAAAGTCAGAACATTAAAATTCAAAAATCCAAACACTTGCTAAGACTAATGGAAGAAACATTCTGATTTCAAGTGCACTTTCACCCTCTGACTTCCTGAGACCATGATGTTGTGTCACAAATGAATTTTTATTTTTATTTCAATTAATATTAGTCATGGTATGTCCTTTCTCAAACTCATAACTTGTATCTAAAGGTTGGTGACTGCAGCCATGAAATTAAAAGACGCTTACTTCTTGGAAGAAAAGTTATGACCAACCTAGATAGTATATTCAAAAGCAGAGACATTACTTTGCCGACTAAGGTCTGTCTAGTCAAGGCTATGGTTTTTCCTGTCGTCATGTATGGAAGTGAGATTTGGACTGTGAAGAAAGCTGAGTGCCGAGGAATTGATGCTTTTGAACTGTGGTGTTGGAGAAGACTCTTGAGAGTCCCTTAGACTGCAAGGAGATCCATCCAGTCCATTCTGAAGGAGATCAACCCTGGGATTTCTTTGGAAGGAATGATGCTGAAGCTGAAACTCCAGTACTTTGGCCACCTCATGTGAAGAGTTGACTCATTGGAAAAGACTCTGATGCTGGGAGGGATTGGGAGCAGGAGAAGGGGACGACCCAGGATGAGATGGCTGGATGGCATCACGGACTCGATGGACTTGAGTCTGAGTGAACTCTGGGAGATGGTGATGGACAGGGAGGCCTGGTGTGTTGCGATTCATTGGGCCGCAAAGAGTCGGACACAACTGAGCAACTGAACTGAACTGAAAGGTTGCATATTTTCTGTACCAGTATTCTTGTGTATGAATGCACTTTCATGCTTATGTATGAAAGTGTCTATGGTATGTAAGTATCAACATACAATCTCTAAAGGCCACTGAATTAAAACATTTTAAAGAAGTTTTTTTTGTAAACTGATATGGATTACAATTAGCTGTTGGTTTTTCTAAAAGAAAGCTTCATTAAAACTGCAGAAGAGACCGCTGATTTTCACACCACCAGTCAAAGAATAGGAAGACACAACTGGTGAACTGAATTTTGTTCTCTTGAGCTTAACACCATCATTTTGTGGACAGTTTCTGACATTTGGCATTTCTACACTCCTTTGGTAGAAAGAAAAGGAAATAACTAATATCTTAATTCCTAGAAGTCAGCTCTTTTAGACAAAACAGATCTTTAATGCATGTTTTCCAGATACATGTCACAGCCAATTACTTCTGAAGAGTAAGAGCACACACTACATTTCTGGAAATAATGCTGAAGTCAGTAGTTTATAAATCTGAGAATCCAGGCTTGTAGTAATACATGCTGACTGGCCTGGAACTAGTTTATAAAATAATATTTGTTTTATTGAAATTAATTCAAATTTGGTTGTCAGCATTTTATCATTTTTATCTAATTAGTTTTTAATAACTTTACTTATCATAGTAATGACCCACTTGGACCATGAACCTTAAAAGACACCAGATCTTTTGATTTAAAAACATAAATACTACTCTGACTTCAGAGTTGGGTCTGGAAATTGAATGTATAATTATATGATTGAAAATTAGCATAAAATTAGGTGAAGCTCTTTTGAAATTGGAGAAAATTGCCTCCACTAGGCTAGGAAGATGGCTAACAAAGGAACTGAACCAAAGTAACCAGTTGTATGCTCATGTTCTGATTATAAGCTCACTTAGTCCCTCCATGTTGATGCTTCCTCTCTTGATGGTAGTCCTTTGTCTTGGCCTACTTGCTCAACCATAAAGACTGCATGGTAGAAACATGGCCCATCTACTGAACTACTCACAAACTCTGAGTTTCCTCTCTTCAAATGTGCTTTATGTGTTCTCCATTTTGAGGTTTTAGTTATTGTTTTCTAACTTTCTATTTTGAAATAATTACAGATTTATATGAAGTAGCAAAAATGTACATGGAGGTCCCCCATACCTTTTCCTCCAATGATAACATATTGCTTAAGTATAGTAGAATATCAAAAACCAAGGAATTAACATTGGCACAATCCACAGAGCTTATTCAGATTTCATCAGTTTGACATACATTTGTGAATGTGTGTGTGTGTATGCATGTGTATGTGTAGTTCTATGCAATATTACCACTTGTTTAGATTTGTGTAAGCACTATGATGGGCTTCCCTGGTGGCTCAGAGGGAATCCTACTGCAGTGTGAGAGACCTGAGTTCCATCCCTGGGTTGGGAAGATCCCCTGGAGGAGTACATGGCAACCCACTCTAGTATTCTTGCCTGGAGAATTCCCATGGACTGTGGAGCCTGACAGGCTACTGTCAGTCATGTCCAAAGAGCTGGACACGACTGAGCGACCAAGCACATAGTACAAGCACGGTGACAACAGGACATAAAACTGTTCCATCATCAGAAAGCTTGCTCATGCGGCCATTTATAAGCATATCTATCTCCCTTCTTTCTATCTCTAACACTTGGCAATCACTAATCCATTTTACATGTTTAAAAGTATGTTATTTCAAGAATGATATGAGTGGAATAATTTATTGTGTAACTTGGTGAGACTGGCTTTTTCATTCAGTGTAATATCATTGATATCAAACCAGGTTGTTATGGTTTCAGTGATGAGTTCTTTTTATTGTTGAGGGTAATCCATGGTATGGAGGCACCACAGTTTGTTTAGCCAGTTACTCATTGAAAGGTGTCTAGATTGTTTCTGATTTTGGCTGTAACAAATATAGCTGCTTTCAACATTCAAGTACAGGTTTTTTGGTGAGCATAACTTCTGTTGTCAAATCTAAGAATTCTTTGCCTATTTCTAAGTTCCAAAGATTTTCTTCTTTGTCATTTTCTCAAAGTTTTATAGTTTTATGTTTTAAGCTCATGATTCCATGCACAAAGTGTGAAGTTGAAATCAAGGTTTTCCCTGTCTATGGATATCTTATTTTTCCAGCACCATTTGTTGAAAAGGTTAAACTTCTTTCATTGAATTGATTTTTCATCTTTGTCAACATCACTTGGACATACTTGTGTGAGACTGTTTCTAAGTTCTCTGTTCTCTTGCATTGTCTCTTCTTATCCCAGGAACACATGGCCCTGAGTACTGGAGCTCTGACTTAACATTGTATAGAATGATTCTGACTTTATTCTTCCTTTGAAAACTTATTTTAAGTGGTATAGGTCCATCTAGTCAAGGCTATGGTTTTTCCAGTAGTCATGTATGGATGTGAGAGTTGGACTGCGAACAAGGCTGAGTGCCGAAGAATTGATGCGTTTGAACCGTGGTGTTGGAGAAGATTCTTGAGAGTCCCTTGGACTGCAAAGAGATCCAACCAGTCCATTCTGAAGGAGATCAGCCCTGGGATTTCTTTGGAAGGAATGATGCTAAAGCTGCAACTCCAGTACTTTGGCCACCTCAAGCGAAGAGTTGACTCATTGGAAAAGACCCTGATGCTGGGAGGGATTGAGGGCAGGAGGAGAAGGGGACAACAGAGGATGAGATGGCTGGACGGTATCACGGACTCGATGGATGTGAGTCTGAGTGAACTCCAGGAGTTGGTGATGGACAGGGAGGCCTGGCGTGCTGCGATTCATGGGGTCGCAAAGAGTCGGACACGACTGAGCGACTGAACTGAACTGATAGGTCCTTTTCTTTTTCATATGCTTTTCAGAATAAGATTGTCTATGTCTACAAAAATCTGCCAAATTTTGAAGGGAATTGCATTAAGCCTATATATCAGTTTCAGGAGAATTAACACCTTTACTCCTGCAGTGTCTTCAAATCTGTGAACACGATATGTGTCTTTATTTAGGTAGGTTTTTGATTTCTTTCATCATCATTTTATATTGATAATACAGAACCTGTACATGATTTTTTTTTATATCATACTAAAGTATTTAATTTTCTTCAAAGCAAATGTAAAAATGATACTGTGATGTAACCTTTGGTGTCCATATGTTTGTTGTTAGTATGTAGAAATGTGAGTGATTTTGTGTGTGTGTGTTTGTGTTGATCTTGTATCTTACAATCTTGCTAAAATAGCTTCATCTGTCTAGGAGTTTTTGTAAATAGGTTCCTTGGGGTTTTATATGTGGAAAAGCATCTCATCTACAAATAGTATACCCTTAGTTTTGGAGCTTATATACCTGTACTTTTATATTTATGGAAAATATTTGTTCTTTTTGAAATTATTATCTATTATACAGTATTTTTTATAACCTTGAGTGGATCAGCTGTTTTCTAAAATGGCTCTTAAGTCAGTGGTCCTTAAGGTGTGGTTGAGCACTCCTAGGAGTCCTTTGAGACATTTTCAGTAGGTCCATAGGTCAAAATTTTGTTCAGAATTACACTAGGATATTTTTGCCATTTTTGTTCTTATTCTTTCATGAACCTGTAGTGACATATTCCAGAGGCTATATGACATATGATATTGCACCAGAATTGGAAATCCAGCAGTTCTTCCATTATGTACCACCTTCAAGGGACTTGCAAAAGTGCAAAATAAACCACTCACTAGTATTTTTGTTTTGAAAGATACAGTTATTTTTTGCAGATTTATGTATATTAACACTAAACTGTATGTTAATGTGTACACTTATTTTTAAATGCATTGTTAAACAACTGGACTTCCTTGGTGGCTCAGGTGGTAAAGAATCTTCCTGCAATTCAGGAGACCCTGGTTGGATCCTTGGGTCAGATAGATCCCCTGGAGAAGGGAATGGCAATTCTTGCCTGTAGAATTCCATGGAACTGAATTAAATAAATATTTCTAAACCCCTCAGATATGAAAACAATTACTAATATAAAAAACATTAATAGATGTACCTCATAAAGTAAAACTCTCTGAGATCTTCAATAAGAGTTTGGGGTTCTAAAATGAAAAAGTTTGAGAATCCTGAATTTAATTCACTCCTATTTAAATGAATTATCTGGGTTACCATTTTATCATCTGGCACACTGTCTTGTGTTAATATAGGAAAAAAATTAGGAAAAATACTTTTATCTTGCTAGTTTGTTTATGACAGAGAAAAGAATTCTGTCAGCTTTACAACTCTTTAAATGAAATCTTACATGAAAGGCCAGTTATTTATTTATTTTTTTAATTTGCAAATTTTAAATTTATGAAGTTTCAATCTAAATTGAAATTTGAAATTATACTATAAATTTATATCATTTTCATTATTTAAAACTGAGAACAATAACAGTGGTGGAACTCTGTCCTCATACTACAGGGGCCACAATTAAATACATTCCAGGTGTCTTTTGAGCATGATATGAAAATAAGGGCTATAGAGAATTGAGTAACTATGTAAATGAGTCATGGTTGCTATGTGTTACCAGCATTGGACACTTAAATCCAGAATCATGCTTAGTGACTGACACAGAATAATGCTCAATAAATATTTCACAGGAATGACTGACTATAGGGATGTGGAAAGTGAAAGTGAAAGTTGTTCAGTCATGTCTGACTCTTTGCAACCCTGTGGATACAGTCCATGAAATTCTCCAGGCCAGGATACTGGACCAGGTAGCCATTCCCTTCTCCAGGGGATCTTTCCAACCCAGGGATTGAACCCAGGTCTCCCGCATTGCAGGCGGATTCTTTACCAGCTGAGCCACAAAGAAAGACATAACTTCAAATCAGTTTTAAAATAGTAATCATTGACAAGAGCTGGGGACAGAAATACACAGAGTTATGGTGGGGCAAGGGATGGTCCAGGGGAAGACCCCATTTAGCCTCACTGACGTGGGGATGGAGGAATAGTAAGATCTCTTCCTCCTCTCTGGTGTTTTCTGGGGGAGGAGCAGTGAAATGGAGTTGGCAAGAGACATCAAATATGGAAGGAAATTCTGGGGTGGCTGGGGTGGGGTAGGGAGAGAATGAAGAAAGAGCAGAGAGGGAGGGCTGGGGAGACAGGAGAAACAGGGGTCTGTGCAGGACTCAGGTGTTTGATGAGAGAAGATGGAGAAGGGAGGGGTCATGGCAAATGTGAGGAACAGGTCAGGAGGAAGGATCTTGGAAGAAGGTGTAGGGGGTTAGTGGAGGGTGGGTCATGGGCAAAGAGGATAGAGCAGAAAGGAAGTGTGTGGAAGGGAGAGGGATCTAGGACCTTGGGGTAGGTAATCAGGCAGCCCCATCAGCTCCAGCCATTATTTCATGTTAATGAGTGGATTTTGGCATCAGAGGCAAGAGATGCAGAGACCACCTCACCTGCCCCCACTTTTCCCTCACCCACATCCAAAATCCCCCCTCATCCTTGCGTCTCAATTCAGCGGGGGCCCATTCAGAACTGGGGATGGGGAATAAAGGGAGGTAAAAGGGCTTGGCACAAGCAGGGGGAGGGTGAGATGGGAGCAGGGATGCAGGATTTGGAAATGAGATTAAAGTGGACGATGATGGGAGGAATGGTTGCAATAATGTGAAGTGCAAGGATGGAACAAGAAGAGTTAGGCAGTCTCCTCTGGTAGGACCCCAGAAGCCTGGGTTCTTGTTCCTCATCTGTTCCATGGCTGGGGGTTGGCCATGGCCCTCCCTGAAATTCTGGAAAACAAGGGGGATTAGATGAGGCTGTCCTTGGAGGCTCCCAAGTTCAGCTATGGCATCTCCTTAAGCTGTAGGCAGGGATTCTTTGGAATGATTATTGAGGATGTATTTTGAAGGAAGATTCCACAGGTATTTGATGACTGATGGATCAAATTCCTTCCAGTGACATCACATCACTTTAAAGATCAAATCCAGTCTCTCACCATGGCCAAAAAAATCTTTTTCCTCCAGACCCCTCTTCTCTTCCCTAGGCCACTCAGCTCTAGCCACACTTCTCTCCTTGCTATTCCTTTAACAAATCAAGCTCATTCCACCTTGGTATCTCAGGGCCTTTGCACTTGCTGTTTCTTCTGCCTGGCTGCGCCCTTTTAGATTTCAAGTTTTATGTCATCATCTCAGAAAGGCCTCCAGAGATCCCCTTATCTGAAGTAGCCAGATTAATTTTTGTTTGTTTGTTTGTTTTCTGCTTCTTCCAATCACAAAATGGCCAACTTTCCTTGAAAAGGGCCCAGGGGGAAAAAAAAGAAAGAAATAGTAGTCATTGAAGTAAAACTTTATCAACAGAAAAAAAAATCAAGCCTTATTTCCATGGAGCCATAACCACTTAATACATTTCACATCTAGGTATATTCAGAAAAATATCTGAGTTACACATAACTGATAAATGAATATATGAGAAAACCTAGGCAAAAAGTCACCATTGATTCTGTGTTTATAGGAAAGAAGGGGAATATGTGAAAGATAAAAGGAAGGCTGCTTTAATTATAGAAGGTAAAGAAAATGACCAGTCAAAAACAATTTCTAACAACATTCTTCTTATTGCATGAATTATGCCAAATTATTATCACTTAAAATTTTCTCACTCACACAATTAAGCACATCCAAGAGCTTAGTGATGATGTTTGCAGAGTAGTGTTATAAACATAAGACCCACCCGCCAGACTAGATCATCACTGAAAGAAACAACATGTGCTTTTCCTGAGGCTGTTCCAGAAATGAAAAAGATGATTATGTTAAGGGATGCACAAAAATTAAGGAAAAAAAAACTTGATAGAGTAATTTAAGGCAGTTGCTTATTAAGCTCAGAGGCCCTCTGCACACTCTGGCTTGCCACACTGCTAATTCTTATAGGGTTCCATGTGCTGTGACATTAGCCTCGCATGAGAGTGATTTCCAGTGGCTCTCCTTATCTGAAAACAAGACTATATGCAAACAAATAAGGCCACCATGCCACCTAGTTTTCTGTTTCTCACAGTCAGCAGGAAACAAATTCTTTACAAGATTTCTATTTTTATTTATTAAAAAATGTGGGCCTGTTTCGTGTATCATCATTAAAACAGTCAAAGGATAAGGAAAAGTTGATGGATAACTTCCTGATGTAAATGAATGTCTTTTTTTAAAACTCCCCTAAGGGTAGAAGTCAGTAACATGCTCCAAGGGAAGTAATACAGATTTCACTCCTTATAAGAAGAAACCTTGACAGTAATGCCCCAAGCTTGATAAGAGTTCCACACAAAGCAAAGCAAAGGAAGAAGGAAGAAGGACTGAGAAAAAGTGAAGGAAAGCACTTTCATCTAGTGAGGATCTGCATATTCTCTTTCATATTTGTACCCAATCAGTAGAAATATGCTTTACTCCTGGCTTTAATTCCAGAAGAGGCAGAACTTTTTAGCCCCAGAGCAAGAAAAGCTATAACTGACTCGAGTTTCCATGCCTACTTGTCCTACAGTGTACCTGGTACAATATTACTTGCTGATTAATTCTTTTTTCTTGCAATTAGAAGACATGATTCATGAAAGAAAATGATTTCTGTCTATTTTCTTTACCACTATAAACCCAGTGCACAAAACAAGCATTCAATATTGGTTGAGTATGTATGCTGCTGCTGCTAAGTCATGTCCGACTCTGTGTGACTCCATAGACGGCAGCCCACCAGGCTCCCCCGTCCCTGGGATTCTCCAGGCAAGAACACTGGAGTGTGTTGCCAGTTCCTTCTCCAATGCATGAGAGTGAAAAGTGAAAGTGAAGTCGCTCAGTCGTGTCCGACTGATTGCGACCCCATGGACTGCAGCCTACCAGGCTCCCCCGTCCATGGGATTTTCCAGGCAAGAGTACGACTCTGTATAAAGTTTCTAAAAGTGAATTTTTTGTTTTGGTTGTGTTGCCCTTTATTAGCTGAAAGTGAAGAACAACACAGACTTTCAAGAAAAAGTTAATAAGAATCATGAAAAAGTCCCTGTAATTGTGACTCACATACATATTTATAGAAATTATGTCTTCCAGTACCATTCCTGCATGCAGGACATTTATCAGAAATTAAACACCAACTCTAGTAAAATTTAAAGATGTCTGTTAGCTTATAGAACTAGTTCTGAGACATTTTTGTCTCAGGACCACTTCATGCTTTTAAAATTTATTGAGGACTCCAAAGACTTTGTATTTATTTGGCATATATCTATTGATTTACCATATCAAAAATGAAAACTGATAAAATTTAAAACATTTATTAATTCATTATAAATAAAATAACATGTTTTTATAGACAGTTACTATAGTTTGCAAAAAAAGAAGTGGAAGTGTAGTACTGTTTCACAATTTTGCTAATCTTTTTAATGTCTAACTTAATAGAGGGTACCGAGAGTCTACTGTCTGCTCCTAAATTGTGTTTTGCAGTATCTCATACAAGACTGAAAAAGTTGGTGTCTTTTGTTCAAATAAGATCATCCATAAAGCACATTATATTAACATTTTGCTTAATGGTTAAAGAGTAAATAATTTTCCCTTAAGATCAGGAACAAGGCTAAGATGTCTGCGTTCACCCTTCATTCAATATAATACTGCAAGTGTTAGCCAGTGCAATGGGAAAGAAAAAGTAATAAAAAGCATACAGATTGGAAAGCAAGAGACTCTCTCTATTTACTGAGGACATAATTGTCTACATAAAATATTTCATGGAGTTCAAAAAACAAAAACAAACAACCCCACCCCAAAACTTACTATAACTAAATAGTGAGTTCAGCAAGATCATAGGAAACATAATCAATGTTCAAATTTTGTTTTTATTTCTAAACACTAACAAACTGTGGACAGAAATTAAAGATACAATATGATTTAAAATCATTCAAAAAAGTGAAACAGGTGTAAATCTAACATAACATATACTATAGGATTTATAAGCTTAAAATCATCATATAATGAAACAGAAATGACCTAAATAAATGTTCTTGAATTGGGAGATAGCATAGTAAAGATATCTGTTCCCCTCAGACTGATATATGGATATAACACAGTCTAGGGGTGTAGCTCAGTGGTAGAGGATTTCACTGCAGATAAAATTTCCATTAGAACAGCAGCAGAGTTTATATATATAGAGAGAGAGAAAGAGAGAGAAAGGGAAATATTCTAAAATTTGTATGGACTTGAAAAAAACTTGTAATAGCAAAAACAGTTGAAACAAGAAAAAAGTGGGAGGAATCTTACTACATAAGTTCAGCAATTATGATTTGGTGATATTGGCAAAGGGATAGATAACTGGAACAGAATAGAGTACCTAGAGACAGACCCACACAAATATGCCTAAGTGATATTTAACAGAAGTGAAAATGCAATTCAGTGAAGAAAAGATAGCATTTTTTGACAAATAGTTCTAGAGCTTTTGGACATCCATAGGCAAAACATTGAATCTCCATGTAAACTTCACACCCTATACATAAATTAAGTTAAAATGGATCAACTTAAATGTAAAATTATAAAGCTTTTAGAAAAAATATGAGATAATCTCCTAAGTTTTAGGATTAGACCAATGGTTCTATCATGCCCTCAAAACAAAATCAGTACAAGGGAAAACTGATAAACTTAATCTCATCAAAATTAAAAATTTTTGCTCTATGAATGACTGCCAAGAGGATTCAGACAAGCTACATATTTGGAGAAAATATTTGCAAATGAAATATATGACAAGACTTTGTCCAGATTATATGAAGAACTCTCAAAGCTCAACAAACAACCAAACAAGCAAATACACAAAAGTTTTCTTTCTGATGATCAGAGTTTTATACTCTAAGTGGGGTCAGCATCAAGGGAGTTTGGTGTATTGCTTTTTTAAAAACCATCTAAGGTATAAATCAATTTGTTTATATTGATGTAACCCATTTAAACGATGTTTATACAGTGTTGGTAGAAATAGCAGAGTGGGTATTAAGGACTAAGTGTTTGTGGCTTCACTCCACAAATTCATATGTTGAGATCCTAACAACCAATATCATGGTATTAGGTGATGGGACCTTTGGGAGGTGTTTAGTCTATGAGGATGGAGTCCTCATGATTGGCACCAGTCCCTTTATAAGAAAAAAAGTGAAAGTGGTGGTCTTTGCTCTCTGCTCTGTGAGGATATAATGAGAAGATGACTGTCTACAAACCTGGAAGAATGTTCTCACCAGACATTAAATCTCTTGACACCTTGATCTCAGATTTTCCAGTTTTTAGAACTGTGAAGAGTAGAAGTTTGTTGTTTAAGCCATCTAGACTATGATATTTCATTGCAGTAGCCCAAGCTAACTAAAATGTTTGTTTTTATCGTATGGTTAGAATCATAAGGGTGACTCTATAAAAGGGTGAAAAATTGGAGTTACCATGGAAACACATTTTGCAGAGGCCAAGCCTGTTGGCCTGTATCTTCACAGGAAGAACACACCAGACTGAGAGGACCTGCCTACCGCTTTGGCTCCCCAAACACTGTGACATTCACTGAAATGATTCCTGTTAGCCTCTCTGTATCTGCTCTGGGAGTCTGGAAGGTAGTTACAAAAGGGTAAAGAACTGATTGTTTTATGAAGTGCCTTGGAGAGACTGGGAGAGAAAAAAAATATAGAAAACTTTTCAAAGTGTCCTTTAGTCAAGCCATTGAGTCTGTAAACCTCTTCAGCATGGGAAAACATACTGCTGCTTGTTCTTATCTGCCTCTGTAGATAGGTCTATGGGAATTAATTGAAACAGCATTATTTTCATAATACTAAGAGCCTGTGTATCACTTTTAATCAAATACAAAAGGTTACTTATTTATACTGGCAACAATAATTGGAGAAGGAAATGGCAACCCACTCCAGTGTTCTTGCCTGGAGAATCCCAGGGGCAGGGGAGCCTGGTGGGCTGCCGTCTATGGGGTCACACAGAGTTGGACACGACTGAAGTGACTTAGCAGCAATAATAATACACACAAGCATATTATAAAAATGCTTGCACAGCAATGACTGAATCTAATCTCCTCATTTTACACACATGGGAAACAAAGGTTTTATAAAGAAAATAGATTTCCCAGGTCCAAAAACTAATTAGTGACTCTAGGTTGCAAAGACTCTAGGTCATGAAGACTCTAGGTCTTTGTGTTGTGCTATGCTTAGTCGCTCAAATTTGTTGACTCTTGCAGGCAGATTCTTTACCATCTGTTAATAAAGTAGCATAATTAACAACCTTAAGCTTGAAGTCAAAGATCCAGGGGCTTCCCTGGTGGCTCAGATGGTAAAGAATCCACCTGCAATGCAGGAGACCTAGGTTCGATCCCTGGGTTGGGAAGATCCCCTAGAGGCGGGCATGGCAACCCACTTCAGTATTCTTGCCTGGAGAATCCACATGGGCAGAAGTGTCTGGAGGGCCACAGTCCATGGAGTCACAAAGAGTTGGACTTGAATAAATGCCTAAGCACAGCATATTAACAAATGAGGTATTCTAGTGGCAACTTGTCTTTTTTTGGTCCTTCTTCATCGAAATGGGCTTCCCTCATAGCTCAGTTGGTAAAGAATCTGCCTGCAATGCAGGAGACCTGGGTTCAATTCCTGGGTCAGAAAGATCCTTTGGAGTAGGAATTGGCAACCCACTTCAGTATTCTTGCCTAGAGAATCCCCATGGACAGAGAAGCCTGGCAGGCTACAGTCCATGGGGTCTCAAGAGACAGACACGACTGAGCAACTAAACCAGCAGTACCACCACCACCACCACCATCAAAAAATAGTAGAAAAATAGAGGACACACAAATATTCTGTAGTGTTTGCAGCAGACATGTAGAATGGTCTCAGTATATTCTAGCTCCTGTCTAGTGTTTGTCCTATTTTGTAGAGGTTAGAAAGCAAAAACATTGCATTTCAAAGATGCTCTGTGGGTAGATTTCTGGATGTGTTCAGTTCTGCCAATCACACGCATTCTGACAAGCTTGGATTCAGGTCCGAGTTATGAAGGGAGGAACACAAGGGACAAGGCATCAATTTCATGGCATGGTTGTGATAGAGGAAGCTGGCTTTTGCAGTTGTAGCTTTTTGCTTCTCCAAGACCTCTTTCCCTCTCACAGAAGATCATTGTGATTCTGAAGAATAAGAGTTGGCTGGAAGATTACGCTAAAGCCTGCTCCCCACTGGTACCTGGTGATAAACCTCTTTCTATTCAACCTCATTAGAGTGGTTTCTGTTATGTTCAGCTGAACCCTAACCAACACAGGGTTACAGGGTGGGGGAAAAAAAAAGCCTGTAAAATAAACTAAAATGCAGGAGTAGAAACTAAAGAATCTTAAGCTAAGAAAGAAAAGTGGAGTTTGGGCTATTTGGATATGGGACCTGCTTTGAAAGTGTTAATAGCTCAGTTGTGTCCACCTCTTTGCGACCCCATTGACTGTAGCCCACCAGGCTCCTCTGTCCTTGGAATTCTCCAGGCAAGAACACTGGAGTGGGTAGCCATTCCCTTCTTCAGGTTGTCTTCCTCACCTAGGGATCAAACTCTGGTCTCCTGCATTGCAGGCAGATTCCTTACCATTTGAGCCATCAGAGAAGCCCCAGGGCTTGCTTTAGGGAAAAGAAAAGAACTGTGGAAGGGCACATGATTCCAAGTCTCAAAAGCAGCACTGATCTCCATCACCATTTACTCTCTTGAAGACTGAATTAAAACAAGAAGTATGATTTCAGAGTCAGCTTTCTAGGAAACTTTCTGAGTTGGTTAAATATCTCCTGACCTGCTTGCTGATGCCTGAAATTTCTTTAACAGGGAGCAAATTATACGTAATTAGAAAAAGAAGTGTCAAAATGCAAATGCTATTGATGTAAAATTCATCAATAGTAAAGGGTAGCTGGTTAATTAAATTTGAGTTAATGACAATCTTAGAACGCGTTGTTTTGGGGATGGACCTGATTAACATTTGTAGGTTCACCTACTATGAACCTGGCAGAGGACCTCATGCTTTTTTTTACATACTTCTTTTCATTTGATGTCTCTATAGTTTGGTAGTTCTCTGTTCAGTGTTTTTAGTCCCATTTTCCAGGGATAGAAACTGATACTCAAATTAAAAAACTTGCCCCAAATCAAGAAGACAAGGCCTGGGGCAGAGGTTTCTCCAGTTTCATGAGTTTGAATTGGTCAGGTCTATTTGCTTTTACATGGTTAGGGATAAATTGAAGCTGCTCAGATAGTTTTCTCATGGGAAGGCAGGCAGGAAGTTCTATTTTACATGATTTATGGCTTTTTTCTTTTAAGATGGCTTGCTTTTATATAAGCGGTTTATTTGGCCCAGAGGATTTATTAATAACAGCAACAACAACAAATAGCGTTTGTGTATCTGTGGTAGTCTACTCTGTTTTCTTGCAAAGTATTTTCATATGTGTTATTTCAATTTATGTTCACGACTACCCAGTAGATATAGGTACTATCCTTTTCTAATTTTAAAATGTAAATTGAGTCCTAAAATTTGAAGTTACTGCTGCAAATCACATAGTGAGTAGAGAAACTGGATCCCAAATACAAGAATTCATTCCCCACTCCTCACTAGAATCTATTTTTGCTTATGAGAGATAAACATCAACCTGGAAACCCTCGATCTGAGTCACAAAAAGGACTGAGGCTACAGAAAAAAGGATTCTGTTTAATACTTGATACATTTCATTCCCATTAGCCACCCATTTATGTGTTAACGGTAATGTCTCTCTGGTCAGTGTTCCGTATAGTCCAGACTTACGAGAGCTGGCATTTTGTCTTTTTCAATGTATTACTTCTTACACCTAACACAATGCATTGCATAAAATAAGCATTCAATATATACAGATGAATGAATACTTCTAAAATACAAACTTGCAAAGCAGAATAAAAGCAATGAGCTTTTCACTCCAGAGTTTTAGCTGAATTCTTTTCCTTTATCAGTGTGATGGATTTGGTTTTTAGTGACCAACATGATCCATGACAAATACTGGTACTGAATTAACTAGTGGACTTGTGAAACACCCCATTTTACCATCAGCTATGCTTGGCTGAATATTTTACTACTCATTGAAAGATCTTTACAGTATTGTCTTCTGTATAAGAGTACACTATCGTGATTTCCCCCCCTCCACAACAAAACGAAATCCCATTGAAATAGCAATTTTTTCATTGTGCCAAAACCAATGGCCACAGTACCTGCCTGTGGAATCATGATAAATGTAGCTGCCCCAAAGTGAAATTCAATCTGGGCCTAAAGTTATATTGCCAAGCACTGGCCAGTGAAAACAGCCATTAAGAGAAAGAAGCGTGATTTATTTCTTCATTTTTCTCATACAGGCAGAGCATTTGTGGTCAAATGGCACCTAAATTGCATAGAAACATTCTAGTTTTAAGTCGTTATTTTTTGACCTTTGTATATGACAGAAGACTATTGCAAATCTGCTCTGGAAATCTCCCAGGTTTGAATGGATATTTGTCTTACAGAACATCCTGGCTTTTGTTGTGGGCCCTTATGGTGGTGGTTACTGTATGAAGTTTTATTTATTTATTTATATTTTTACTACAGGAAACATCTAGTTCTATTAAAAATGTCCGTATAGTTTCCAGATCATTTTGCAGCCCCGGATACATAAATGCTTGAGAGTTGTTGACTCTAAGATATTACTGGTGTGGCCTATGGTATTTACAGTGTGAGAACCATAGAAGTTACCAGAGCAAATATCTGACTGACATCAAAACATTCTAAATCACATTGCTGCTAGGAAATTAGTGTTTCTTGTCAAGTGTTTGCGATAATATTTGACATTATTATGCCAAATAATGTTAGCTCTGTTTGGAGATGTTAAATGCAAACAATGTTTAATTAATTTGCATACACTGGGTTTAATTAGGAATCAATAACCAGCAATTACAGAGATAATGGTCTCTGAAGGATCAGAAAGAATGACATAATAATATAAAGTGAAAATATATTCAGAACTGGGTCAAGTCAATGAACTTTCCATTTCATGTATTGATTTTAGCACTATTCACCTTAGCACTGGCTGTTTTTTTCAATTTATCCAAGAGATCACTATCTTATCAGTGTTAGAAGCTGAATCTCATTTATCTGTGCAAAAGCAAAATGTTACTTGTGTAATCTAGCACCACTATTAAGCAGGTGCAACACATAATAGATGCTCAGAAAAAAAAAATGACACTTCCAATACTCTTTATGTATGCTACATAAATATTGCCTTTAGTTGTATTCTATGATGAGCACATACTCAGTTCAGTTCAGTCGCTCAGTCGTATCCAGCTCTTTGCGATCCCATGAATTGCAGCACACCACGCCTCCCTGTCCATCACCAACTCCTGGAGTTCACTCAGACTCATGTCCATCGAGTCTGTGATGCCATCCAGCCATCTCATCCTCTGTCATCCCCTTCACCTCCTGCTCCCAATCCCTCCCAGCATCAGAGTCTTTTCCAATGAGTCAACTCTTCACATGAGGTGGCCAAAGTACTGGAGTTTCAGCTTTAGCATCATTCCTTCCAAAGAAATCCCAGGGCTGATCTCCTTTAGAATGGACTGGTTGGATCTTCTTGCAGTCCAAGGGACTCTCAAGAGTCTTCTCCAACACCACGGTTCAAAAGCATCAATTCTTCAGTGCTCAGCTTTCTTCACAGTCCAACTCTCACATCCATACAAGACCACTGGAAAAACCATAGCCTTGACTAGATGGACCTTTGTTGGCAAAGTAATGTCTCTGCTTTTCAATATGCCATCTAGGTTGGTCATAACTTTTCTTCCAAGGAGTAGGCGTCTTTTAATTTCACGGCTGCAGTCACCATCTGCAGTGATTTTGGACCCCCCCCCCAAAAAAAAAAGTCTGACACTGTTTCCACTGTTTCCCCATCTATTTCCCATGAAGTGATGGGACTGAATGCCATGATCTTCGTTTTCTGAATGTTGAGCTTTAAGCCAACTTTTTCACTCTCCTCTTTCACTTTCATCAAGAGGCTTTTTAGTTCCTCTTCACTTTCTGTGTAAGAATGGTGTTATCTGCATATCTGAGGTTACTGATATTTCTCCTGGCAATCTTGATTCCAGCTTGTGCTTCTTCCAGCCCAGCGTTTCTCATGATGTACTCTGCATATAAGTTAAATAAGCAGGGTGACAATATACAGCCTTGACGTACTCCTTTTCCGATTTGGAACCAGTCTGTTGTTCCATGTCCAGTTCTAATTGTTGCTTCCTGACCTGCATATAGGTTTCTCAAGAGGCAGGTCAGGTGGTCTGGTATTCCCATCTCTTTCAGAATTTTCCACAGTTTATTGTGATCCACACAGTCAAAGGCTTTGGCATAGTCAATGGACTGGAATAGGTGAATTTAACTCAGATGACCATTATATCTACTACTGCGGGCAGGAATCCCTTAGAAGAAACGTAGTAGCCATCATGGTCAACAAAAGAGTCCGAAGTACAGTACTTAGATGCAACCTCAGAAATGACAGAATGATCTCTGTTCATTTCCAAGGCCAACCATTCAATATCACGGTAATCCAAGTCTATGCCCCAACCAGTAACACTGAAGAAGCTGAAGTTGAACAGTTCTATGAAGACCTACAAGACCTTTTAGAACTAACACCCAAAAAAGATGTCTTTTTCATTATAGGGGACTGGAATGCAAAAGTAGGAAATCAAGAAACACCTGGAGAGCACATACTAAGTGGATTTAATTATTCACTTTAGTATAAAATAAATCCTATAATGTAACTTAGCATTTCATCTTATAGGACTTTTTTGAACTGGTTCTTTGGAATTAATACTACTAAAATTTTGAAAGTTTTCACATTCAGAAAGAGAGAAGATCTGAATAGATTATGCAAATAAATTAATTTGGTGTAGTATAATTCTTTTTACAACTTACACAGAAGTGTACTATTTTTATTTCTCTAAACAATATTGTGAGGTAGAAACATCAGGCATAGTATTATCTCCACTTTACAAAAGAGAAAAGCAAGTGATTTTTCTTAGATTTTTTTACCTAATAATTATTGGGCAAAAGATTGGAACACAGATCATAACTTGAAATACTTTGAATTTTCCACTAGATGCCATTTTTTATTTTAAACTAGGTTGGATGAAGTTAGAATTTGTTTAGTTCATTGTTACTTAAGCTTTAGAAAATGAGGTGTCCTTTCTGGTTTATTCCATAAATATGAAACTGTACTTGGTGGCAGAGGGGTATGGTGAAATTATCTAGATTTTAAGACAAAGTTTGCATTTAACTGTGCTATGTGGATGTGACTTTAATTACAAATCTTTGTAGAATTCTTCAGTAAAATATAAATAAACAAAATAAAAAGGACAAATGTGACACAGAAAAATCTGTATAAATTTGAAACATTACTTAACCAGTTGGTGACACAGTTTTCCCATCTATAAAATGGAACTGATTATACTTGTAGCACAGGGTTGGATAGAGGATAATGCAAAAAAGCATCCACCACTTGAACCCGTGTATCGTATTGATTATAATAATGCAACTGGTGGCTGAATCCTGCCAGAAAAGCAGGTGATTCATTTGACCATCTACATTTAATCTGAATATAAAAAATGAAAGTGTTAGTCACTCAGTTGTGTCTGACTCATTGCGGCCTCATGGATGATAGCCCACCAGGCTCCTCCATCCATGGGATTCTCCAGTTAAGAATACTGGAGTGGGTAGTCATTCCCTTCTTCAGGGGATCTTCCCGACCCAGGGGTTAAACCCGGGTCTCCTGCATTGCAGGCAGATTCTTTACTATCTGTGCCACCAGGGAAGCCCTGATACCTATGTTTAAAAACATTCTGTAATTTCAAAGTAAATTTTAACCTTTCTCACTTATATTATCATCTTTTCTAAAAATGTATGTTTATAGTCTATGTTGTAAGATTGTAGTATGTTCAATAGTTCTGTGTTCTAGGTGAATTTGGGGATAACATAGTGTTAGAAAACTTTGTAAAATGTAAGCCTTACTGATTGGAGAGCTGTAATGTCATTCATAATGCTGGTATTTAGATAGAATTTAAACAATCTTTTCCCCATTCAAAAACATTTATGAAATGGTATTACTAACATGATACACCTCATTCTTCAAAGCCCATTTAGGATATTCTTTCTTGCTTAAATTATATATAAGATGGAAATCTAGGGAAATGATCTTTTATTAGATCATGTGTTTTGATAATTTTTGGTATAAATGAAAGTTTATTTTATTACTTATTGTTTGAACTTTGGCCTCTTTCTGGAAGTAGTAAATAAGAATTACAAAAAAAGATTCTTTTAAGTATAATATATTTGACATTAATTAGTTTCCATTCTTGGATACTGGTAAAAAAGAGCATAAATTTATTTCTTGGACTCAGGAGACCCCACTTAGTAAACAGATGCATATTTAGAAAACAAAAACAACATTGCATGTAAAATGCTTCTAAGTAAGAGCCTGCTGCTGCTGTTAAGTCGCTTCAGTTGTGTCCGACTCTGTGCGACCCCATAGACGGCAGCCCACCAGGCTCCCCCATCCCTGGGATTCTCCAGGCAAGAACACTGGAGTGGGTTGCCATTTCCTTCTCCAATGCATGAAAGTGAAAAGTGAAAGTGAAGTCGCTCAATCGTGTCTGACCCTCAGCGACCCCATGGACTGCAGCCTTCCAGGCTCCTCCATCCATGGGATTTTCCAGGCAGGAGTACTGGAATGGGGTGCCATTGCCTTCTCCAAAGTAACAGCCTATGTTAACAGAAGAGAATGGAAAGCAGACTTTCCTAAATACTCCACATACAGAATAAATAATATAGAGAATGCCAAATGATCTGATATTAATGAAATTATTTTTTTGGTCATTTTACTTTAAAATCTTTACTATACATATTGAAAATACTAACTACATATGGTGGCTCAGACAGTAAAGAATCTGCCTGCAATGCGGTAGACCCCAGTTCTATCCTTAGGTCAGAAAGCTCCCCTTGAGAAGGGAATGGCAACCCACTCCAGTATTCTTGGCTGGGGAGATTTCTTGGGCAGGGGAGCCTTGCAGGCTATAGTCCATGGGATCCCAAAGAGTCAGACATGACTGAGTGACCAGCACTCACAATGACAATCATCTTATAAGATATTACATTATTATTTAAAATGGAAAAGGTTAATGCAGATAGGGAACTCTTTATGTATAGGAGACCCTTTGCATTTGGTAGTGATGCTTAAAACATTTCAATGAATAGCTGCTTCCACGTATTTCTTGTATATCACATCTCTTTTTAAGCTTTTTCAGTTTTCCTAAAAGATTTCTTTTGTTCAGCAGCTCTTCCTTCAAAAGAATGTAGCTATGATATTTTCCAAGGATTTTGGTGTCATGGTAACTTGTAGAGAATAGAGTACATTACAGCATGGTGTCTGGGGCAAAGGACCTCAATTTGATGGCAAGTTCACACCATAGCTTTGGTAATTGATGTGAGGTTAAAATATAGATTTTTTTCCCCAGTCATGAGTAGAAATATAGGAAATACAGGTTATATATTTTAAATACTAACCACATGTATTATGACTATTTAAGTACTTAAATAGCATTTTAATAGGCAAACCTTTAAAAAGCAGCTAGTTTTTATATGGGGACAGTAGACAATTTGAGTTCACATTTCCTATTAACACTTTCAACTATTGCAAGTGATCTTTCAAGGGTCATGACAAGTAGATTTTTGTTTTTTCAAGTATTTAAATGGTCATAAATATATGTAGTTAGTATTTTCAGTACATATGGTTAGTCTTTTTTTAGAGATTATGCCCTTTCAAATTCAGTTTATGGCCATTTAGTTTGAAAATTATGGAGATGGTAGGTGGCAGTTATCACTTTTTTTAAGGTAGTTATTTGACAAAATGAGTTGTCCTTGGCCTATCTAGTCTCCCAATTGAAAATTTATAAAAAAGCTGGTTCGTGATATTCTTAAGTCTGGGAATCACCCAATTAATCTGAGTAAAGAGGTTCAACTCTCACACGCTAACTTCCCTGAGCTGGTGATTAAATTTATGGCTCAGCAAAAAAAAAAAAAAAACCACTTGTCATGACCCCTAAAAGATCACTTGCAGTAGTCAAAAGGGTTAACAGGAAGCATGTAAACTTAAATTGTCTAATGCCCTTACGTAAAAACTAGCTGCTTTTTAAAGGTTTGTCTATTAAAATGCTATTATGTTTTGACTTTGTTTGATTTCTTTTTAAAGACACTTGCTTAGGTGATATGTGAGATACTTGATGACCAGTGCTGTGATAAAGCTGATCTGCTTTTCTAGGATAACCATAGTGGAAGGTGGAAATATAGATGATGAACATTTTCAGAGAAGAGACTTGGACGTATAGCAGAGGGGAGGTGACTCCAGACTTTATTCATACAAGGCTTTTCTAGTAATCAGGGCAGCAATGGATACTGCAGTGTGGGATGAGATTAGTGGAGAGTCATCAGTATTAAAACAGCCAAAAGGCAGGGGATCAGTGTTTTCCATCCTCTTCCTGGAGGGAAAGACTTCTTAATTATAATTAACCCAACAATAAATGAAATCTCCATCATTCTTGGTTATCACCAGAAAAAATAGGTAAGAATAGACCAATATCCTGGAGAAAGCTTTCGAATAATGAGAGACATCTTGATGTGTAGGATTTTTTTTTAAATTTTCTAAATTAAAATCATGCTTTAAATTGGATTTCACATTATGAGTTTTTATTTTGTTTCTTTGGAGAACCCTGACTGATACAGCCTGTTAACAGGACTTAAAGAGAAGGTACATACAAGGAAAAAATATTTGCAAAGCACATTATCTTTCAGAGGACTCAATCCAGAATACATATAAAGAACTCTTAGAACTCAAAAGTAAAATCTTCCCTAAAAATCCAGCTAAAAAATGGGCAAAAAGCTTAAGTAGACTTTTCATTGGAGAAGGTATGCAAATGAAAAATAAGCACATGAAAAGAAGTTCAACACTATTAGCCGCTAGGGAAATGCATTTAAATCACAATTAGCTATCACTACTTGGCTATGGGCATGATTACAATAAAAAGAGTGACAACAGCAAATGCTGGAAAGGATGTGGAAAAGCTGGAACATTCGTACATTACTAGTGGGAATGGAAATGACATAAGCCATTCTGGAAAACAGCTTGGCAATTTCTTATAAAACTTAACATGAAGCTAGCATGCAACCCAGCAATTTTACTTCTGGAGATTTATCTCCCAAAAATGTAATTTTATGTTCATACAAAAATCTGTACACACGTTTTCATAGCAATTTATCTGTGAGTGAGTGAGTGAAGTCACTCAGTCGTGTCTGACTCTTTGCAACCCCATGGAGTGTAGCCTACAAGGCTCCTCTGTCCATGGAATTTTCCAGGCAAGAGTACTGGAGTGGGCTGCCATTTCCTTCTCCAGAGGATCTTCTTGACCCAGGGATCAAACCTGGGTCTCCCACATTGCAGGCAGATGCTTTACCATCTGAGCCACCAGGGAAGTCCCTAATTTATCTGCAATGCCCCCAAATGGAAACAACCCAGATGTCCTTCAGTGAATAATGGTTATATAAACTTTTTACACACAAAAACTATGAATTACTATTCAGTGATTAAAAATAATGGACTATGGATACATGCAACAACTTGGCTGAATTTCCAGAGAATTATGCAAAGTGAAAAAAAAATCCAACCTCAAAAAATTAAATGCTGTTTGGTTACATTTACATGACATTCTTGAAATGACAAAATTTTAAAAATGAGAACCAATCAGTGATTCCCATGTGTTAGGAGTAGTGGTGGGGTGGGATAAGCGTGGCTACAAAGGGTCAATAAGAAGGTTCCTTGTGGTAATGGAATCGTTCTGTATCTTGACTGACTGTATCAATGTCAGTATTCTAAGTATCTCCTTATACCATAGTTTTGCAAGATGTTTTTAGTGGGGGAAACTGGGTAAAGGATATGTGGGATCTCTAAACTATTTCTTATAACTACATATAAGTATATAATTATCTCAAAATAAAAACTAATATTTTAAAAATATATAAGTGTCTTGAAAACTCAGCAGTGGCCACAGGACTGGAAAAGGTCAGTTTTCATTCCAATCCCAAAGAGAGGCAATGCCAAAGAATGTTCAAACTACCGCACAGTTGCACTTATCTCACATGCTAGCAAAATAATGCTGAAAATTCTCCAAGTTAGGCTTCAACAGTATGTGAACCGAGCACTTCCAGATGTTCAAGCTGGATTTAGAAAAGGCAGAGGATCCAGAGATAAAATTGCCAACATCTGTTGGATCATTGAAAAAACAAGAGAGTTCCAGAAAAACATCTACTTCTGTTTTATTGACTATACCAAAGCCTTTGACTGTGTGGATCACAACAAACTGTGGAAAATTCTTCAAGAGATGGGAATACCAGATCACCTTACTTGGCTCCTGACAAATCTGTATGCATTTCAAGAGCAACAGTTAAAACTGGACATGGAACAATGGACTGGTTCCAAATTAGGAACTGAGTATGTCAAGGCTATATATTGTCACTCTGCTTATTTAACTTCTATGCAGAGTACATCATGCAAAATGCCAGACTGGATGAATCACAAGCTGGAATCAAGATTTCTGGGAGAAATATCAATAACCTCAGATATGCAGATGACACCACCCTTATTGCAGAAAGTGAAAAGGAACTAAAGAGCCTCTTGATGAAAATGAAAGAAGAGAGTGAAAAAGCTGGCTTAAAACTCAACATTAAAAAACTAAGATCACGGCATCCTGTCCCATCACTTCATGGCAATTAGATGGGGAAACAATGGAAACAATGAAAGACTTTATTTTGGGGGGCTCCAAAATTACTGCAGTTGGTGACTGCAGCCATGAAAGTAAAAGACACTTGCTCCTTGGAAGAAAAACTGTGATCAACCTGGACAGCACATTAAAAAGCAGAGGCATTAATTTACCGACAAAGATCCATACAGTCAAAGCTATGGTTTTTCTAATAGTCATGTACACATGTGCGAGTTGGACCATAATGAAAGCTAAGCACCTAATAATTGATGCTTTTGAACTGTGGTGTTGGAGAAGACTCTTGAGAGTCCCTTGGACTGCAAGGAGATCAAACCAGTCAATCCTAAAGAAAATCAGTCCTGAACATTCATTGAAAGGACTAATGCTGCAGCTGAGGCGCCAATGCTTTGGCCACCTGATGTGAAGAACTGACTCACTGGAAAATGACCCTGATATTGGGAAAGATTGAAGGCAGGAGGGGAAGGACACCACAGAGGATGGATGGTTGGATGGCATCACTGACTCGATGGACATGAGTTTGGGCAAGCTCCAGAAGTTGGTGATGATCAGGGAACCCTGGTGTGCTGCAGTCCATGGGGTCACAAAGAGTCAACAAGACTGTGTGACTGAGCTGAACTGAAGTGTCTTGACAACTTGAGAGCCTAATATGACAACCAGATACCAGTGCTGGCTAACTTGAATGTCAGAGACATGGTTCTAAAGCAAGGCTTCTTTACATTTATCAAAATATGCCACAGTAGAAAATGGTAATTTTGAGAGTACCCAGCTCCAGCTCTATTTGTTTGTCCTGAAGTCTGAAAATATTATATTGGTACACTGTGATCCTATACTTGGCGTACTAGTTTGCTGTAATATTCTAGTTCAGAATCTCTAGCCTGGAAGGCATAACATAACTTTGAGAGGATTCCTAAAAGATTCCACCATCTGAGTGTAGCATACATCAGTCACAAAAATTACCACTGAAGGGTAAATACGTATATTTATTGAACTTTGCCTCAAGCAGTGTTACTTGGCTGACTAAATGACTTTATGTTAATGGAGAGAGAAAAAAAACATAAATACCAAACACTGTGATAAGCATTTGTTTATTAATCATTGTCAACCCATGAATACTTCCTTAAACAAGGAAATACAACATCATTTCTATCATTATAAATAGTTGAAAATTGTGCATCATTAAAAACTTATATGTATTGTTTCAATATCCAATATTTTCCTTGTGGCTGTTGTCACCTTGCTAATGTTAACATCATTGAACTCTTCCTAGATTGCTACCGTATGCCCTGAATGCCCTCTTCCTTGATCTATCACATGTTGGACCCCAGGCACTACCTGCCATTTCATGATGGTACCTTGGGAATTGACTTGCATACTCAGATACTTTAATGATAGTCTATTGCACAGAAGATAATGGGCACATGATTCCTCACTAAGAATATCAGTTTCGAAAAGCTAATAGCTACTGTATATAATATGAATTCAGTGTTTTAAATGTTTCTAAAAGAGACAAGAAAATTGATGTTAGATAATCATCTAATAAAGGCCCTTTAGATAGTAAAAAATAAAAGTTACCTTTTGTATGATATAAAAATAAAATGTAAAATGATATAAAATGATCCATTGATCCACATTAAATTTATGTCCTTGCTCTCTTAATATGATTTTTTATTAACAACTTATCTTTATAATATATCATATATTAATACTTATTTTTCTTCTAGTTCTAACACGTATTCAGGAACCAGTGACCAATGTGTGTGCTGATGTGCTTTTATTGAACTTATTGACACCTTCAGAAGTCTGCCTGTTTAACGTAATGCTTTGTATTGATATATATTATAAAGGCTTTATTCACCCTCACCCATTTGCTTTTAATTTCATCATCTTCAATATTAGGTTTATGGATTTAGTATTAATTGGCTTTGAAAAAGATTTTCATATAAATATTATCATTAATCTATATATCATGGATTCTAAATTTATAAAATAAATAAGCACCAATCTTACTCAGATATTGAGCTATTATTTCTCTGTGACTAGAAGAAAAAAAATTATTAAGGTTGTAAAATATTTGATAAGTCACTTTTTCAAAATTATCTATTCATTTTACCTTTTGATACCCTTCATCCCTTTTTCACATCCCCCAGTACCCACCTTTGCAACCACTTATCTGTTTTCTGTATATATCAGCTTGTTATGTTTTTGGATACCACATATAAGAAAAATAATACTGTATTTATCTTTCTTTGTATGACTTACTACACTTAGCATATTGCCCTATAGCTCTATCCATGTTGTCACGAATGGTGTAATTTCTTTCTTTATATGGCTGAATAATAGTCCACCATGTGTGTTTGTGTATGTGTCTGTGTGACTGTATATAGCATAATTTCTTTATCCATTCATTCATCAATGGAAACAGGTTGTTTCCATACCTTGGCTATTATAAATATAGACACTCTGTTCTGTTGCACTTCAGTTTATTATGTTTCACAGATACTGAGTTTTATCTTACAATTGGAAGGTTTGTGGCAACCCCACTTCAGCAAATCTGCTAGTTCTGTTTCTACAACAGCATTTGCTCACTTCATATCTCTGTGTCACATTTTGGCAACTTTTGTAATATTTGAAACATTTCCATTATTACTATATTTGTTATAGTGATCTACGGCCAGTGATCTTTAATGTTATGATTTAATTGTTTTGGTGCATGATGAACCGGTGCCCATTTAAGACAGGGAACTCAATAAATATTTGCTGTGTGTGCTCTTACTGCTCCACCAACTGGCTGTTCCCCCATTTCTGGCCTCTGTATTCCTTAAGCCACAACAGCACTCAAATTGTGCCAGTTAATAACTGCACAATAGCCTTTACATGCTCAAGTGAAAGGAAGAGTCTCACATTTCTCACTTTAAATCAGAAGCTAGAAATGATTAGACTTAAGGAGGAAGTCATGCTGAAAGCTGAGATAGGCAGGAAGCTAGGCCTCTTACACCACTCTAATGGCAGAAAGTGAAGAGGAACTAAAGGGCTTCTTGTTGAGGGTGAAAAAGGAGAGTGTAAAAGCTGGCTTAAAACTCAGCATTCAGAAAACTAAGATCATGGCATTTGGTCCCATCACTTCATGGCAAATAGTTGGGGAAAATGTGGAAACAGTGTCAGATTTTATTTCCTGGGCCCCAAAGTCATTGTAGATGGTGACTGCAGCCATGAAATTAAAAGACGCTTGCTCTTTAGAAGAAAAGCTATGACAAACCTAGACAGCATAATAAAAAGCAAAGACATCACTTCATGGAGAAAGGTCCCTATAGTCAAAGCTATGGTTTTTCTAGCAGTCATGAACGGATGTGAGAGTTGGACCATAAAGAAGGCTGAGTGTTGAAGAATGGATTCTTTCAAATTTGGTGCTGGAGAAAACTTTTGAGAGTCTCTTGGACTGCAAGGAGATCAAACCATTCAATCCTAAAGGAAATCAACCCTGAATATTCGTTGGAAGGACTGATGCTGAAGCTGAAGCCCCAATACTTTGACCACCTGATGTGAAGAGCCAGCTCATTGGAAGAGACCCTGATGCTGAGAAAGATTGAGGGCAGGAAAAAGGGGCAACAGAGGATGAGATGGTTGGTTAGCATCACTGACTTAATGTTGAGCAAACTCCAGGAGGTAGTGAAGGACAGGGAAGCCTGATATACTGCAGTCCATGGGGTCATAAAAAGTCAGAAACAACTTAGCATCTGAACACCACCACCACCACCACTTATTCAAGTTCTGAATGCAAAGGAAAAATTCTTGAAGGAAATTAAAAATGCTACTCCAGTGAACACACTATTGATAAGAAAGCAAAGCAGTCTTTTTGCTGATATGGAGAAAATTTTAGTAACCTGGATAAAAGATCAAATCAGCAAAATGTTCACTTAAGCCCAAACCTAATCCAGAGCAAGTCCCTAGCTATCTTCAATTCTATAAAGGCTGAGAAATGTAAGGAAGCTTCAGAAGAAAAGTTGGAAGCCAGCAGAGGTTGAATCATGGACTTAAGGAAATAAGCCATCTTCATAACATAAGAGTGCAAGATCAGGTAACAAGTGCTGATGTAGAAAGTGCATCAAGTAACCCAGAAGATCTAGTTAAGATAATTAATGAAGGGGGCCACACTAAACGACACAGTTTTCAATGCAGATAAGACAGTCTTCTATTGGAAGAAGATGCCATCTAGGACTTTCATAGCCAGAGAGAAGTCAATGCATGTCTTCAAAGCATCAAAGGACAGGCTGGTGCTCTTGTTACAGACTAACACACCTGATGACTTTAAGCTGAAGCCAGTGTTTATTTTCCATTCTGAAATTGCTAAGGCTGTTAAAAATTATTTTAAATGTACCCTGACTGTGCTCTAGAAATGGAACAACAAAGCCTGGATGACAGCACATCTGTTTATAACATGGTTAACTGAATAATTTAAGCCCACTGTTGAAAGTAATTGCTCAGGAAAAAAGATTCCTTTCAAATTATGACTTCTCACTGACAATGCACCTGGTTGTCCAGGAGCTCCAATGGGGGGAAGAAAAGAGATTCATGTTGTTTTCCTGCCTGCTCACACAACATCCATTCTGCAGTACATGCATCAAAGAGTAATCTTGACTTTTAAGTCTTATTATTAAAGAAATACATTTTGTAGGGTTCTAGCTGCCATCAATCAGTCAGTCAGTTCAGTCACTCAGTCGTGTCCGACTCTTCGCGACCCCATGAATCGCAGCACTCCAGGCCTCCCTGTCCATCACCAACTCCCGGAGTTCACTCAGACTCACGTCCTTCGAGTCAGTGATGCCATTCAGCCATCTCATCCTCTGTCGTCCTCTAGCTGCAATAGATAGTGATTATTCTGATGAATCTGGGCAAACTAACTTGAAAACTTTCTGGAAAGGAGTCACCATTCTAGATGTCATTAAGAACATAAGTGATTCTTGGGAAAAGGTTCAAATATCATCATTAACAAGAGTTTGGAAGAAGTTTATTCCAACTCTGATGGATGATTTTGAGGGGTTCAAGACTTCAGTGGAGTAACTAACTGCAGATGTAATGGAAAGAGCCAAATAACTTGAGTCAAGACTAAAGTCAAGCCTGCAAACATGATTGAATTGCTGCAATCCCATGATAAACCTTTCACAGATGAAGAGTTGCTTCTTATGGATGAACAAAGAAAGTGGTTTCCAGAGAAGGAATCTATTCCTGATGAAGATACTGTGACATTGTTGAAATGACAAGAAAGGATGTAGAAACTTGGTTCATAAAGCACTGAAAAGGTTTGAGAGGACTGATTGGCTCTAGTTTTGAAAGAAGTTCTGCTGTGGGTAAAACACAGTGAAACAGCACTGTGTGCTACAGAGAAATCATTTATAATGGGAAGAGTCAGTCGACATGGCAAACTTCATACTTTTACCTTAAGAAATAGCCACAGTCATCCTTGCCTTCAGCAACCACCTTCCTGATCAGTTGGCAGCCATCAACATTGAGGCAAGACTCTCCACCAACAAAACGATTATGACTCACTGAAGGCTCAGATGATGGTTAACATCCTTTTAGCAACACAGTATGTTTTAATTACACCATGTGTGTTATTTTTCTAGACATAATGCTATTGATAGACTATAGTGTAAGCATTACTTTTATATGCATTGGGAAACCAAAAAAATTGTGTGACTCACTTTATTGCAGTGATCTGGAACCAAATCCACAATATCTCCAAGGTATGGTTGTACTGTTGCAATGAACATGGGTATATATATATAAATATATACCTTTTTGAGTTAGTGTTGTCAATTTTGGATACTTAGCAGTAGAATTACTTAATTATATGGTATTTCTATTTTTAATTTTTTGAGGAACCATCAAAATGTTTTCCATGGTGGCTGTACCAGTTTATATTCTCACCAGTAGATACCAGTGTTCTCTTTTCCCCACATCCTTTTAACATTTATCTTTTTTCAAAAATAATAACCTGACAGCTATTTTGTTTTTAATAATAGCTTCATTATGGTTTTGATTTGCATTTTCCTTGATGATTATCAATGTTGAGCATATTCTCATGTGCCTGTTGGTCATCTACATTTCTTTTTAAAAAAATGTCTATTTAAATCTCTGCTCAATTTTTAATTGGATTTTTTTTTTTTTTTGGCTATTGAATTGTATGGATTCTTTATCTATTTTGGATATTGACCCCTTATCAGATACAGGATTTCCAAGTATTTTCTCCCATTCAGAGGATTGCCTCCTTATTTTGTTGATGATTTCCTTTGCTCTGCAGAAACTTTGTAGTTTGACATAGCTTGTTTCCCTCCACTTCTGTTACTTTTCCTCTTGGTTGTAGATTTAAAAGTCATTGCCCAGGCCTATATCAAGGCCTATGTTTTATTTTGGGAGTTTCATGGGTTCATGTCTTATGTTCAAATCTTCATTTTGAGTTGATTTTTGTGTATGGTCTAAGATAGTTGTCCAGTTTCATTTTTTTGCATGTGACTGTCCAGTTTTCCCAATACCATTTATTGAAGAGACTGGTCTTTGCCCATTGTATATTATTGGTTCCTTTGTTGTAAGTTAATTGACTATGTGTGTTGTGTGTATGGGTTTATTTCTAGGCCTTCTAATTGCGACTTTATTCCCTTTCAAATTAAAACATTTTGAATAAGTTTATTATAAAGATGAATATACCTCACAGGCCCAAATACTATAATTATAGTAATAAAAACACTCCTTAGATATTGTCCCAAGAGAAAGAATAAAACATTATCCTACCTCAGGACATTCAGAGGTTTAACAAGGTGGTCATCTTTGAAGGCTAATTTGCTTTTGAAGTGTTTATAGACAGAAAAATGTTAAGTGCTGTTGGCCTCTAGAATTAATGGTCGATAAACCACAACAAAAGTGTTGAAGGCTGTGACATAAAAAGGTATGATATTTTAGTGATCTTGTGGAACATAAACTACTACTTAGATCTCTTTTGAGCTGATGGGGGCATTCCTTCATCCTTGAAAGTAGGAATTTTGTGTTGTTAGCTGCTAAGTTGTGTCTAACTCTTTTCAACACCCCTGGACTGTAGCCCACCTGGCTCCTCTTTCTGTGGGATTTTCCAGGCAAGAATACTGGGATGAGTTGCTATTTCCTGCTCCGGGGGATCTTCCTGACCCAGGGATAGAACCTGCATCTCTTGCAGCTCCTGCATTGGCAGACAGGTTCTCTACCACTACACCACCAGGGAAACTAGAAATAAGAGGGTCCAGTTAAACTTGTAGCTGATTGAAGTCCTTGCGGTATCTTTTCCCATGACATTCAAGTTGTTGTGTAAATGTAGTTTGTTAATTCATTAATCTGAAAGCTGCCTTTATGTCTTTAGCAATCTCACAATTTCATCTTAAATTTAAATAATGATAGTACTTATCTGATAATGTTGCTATGAAGATTAAATATGTTAATTCATTTAAAGTGCTTAGAACAATGTATGGAATTTAATAAAAACTACAAAAAAAGAAAAAAATTAGTTGGTCTTATCATTACCACCCATGTTAAATTTGAAAATAGGAGTCCTGAAAGCCTTCACTCAAAATATAACCAAGGCAAAAATGAATTAAGTGACCTCTATCTCATCTTGATTCTAATATAAAAATAAATTACTATTTATGTCCTATTTGCTTTGATGTTGGTATCCAGGAAAAGCTTTGAATTAAAACACTCTGTTTTGAACTTTTTCACTTCTATTTACTAGTTACTTGACCCTAGTAAAGTTAATCTTTCTAAGCTTGTTTCCACATAGCTGTAAGTGAGGATAATATTTATGGGTTGTTAGTAAAATTAAAAAAATAATGTGTGTAAATATCTATATGTATGATACCTAGCCCATAATAAGTATCAGTTCAGTTCAGTTTACTTGCTCAGTCATATCTGACTCTTTGCGATCCCATGGACGCCAAGCTTCCCTGTCCATCACCAACTCCTGGAGCTTGTTCAAACTCATGTCCATCGAGTTGGTGATAGCATCCAACCATTTTGTTCTCTGTCATCCCCTTCTCCTCCCACATTCAATCTTCCCCAGCATCACGTCTTTTCTAAGAAGTCAGTTCTTCGCATCAGGTGGCCAAAGTGTTGGAGCTTCAGCTTCAGCATCAGTCCTTCCAATGAATACTCAGGACTGATTTCCTTTAGGATGGACTGGTTGGATCTCCTTGCAGTCCAAGGGACTCTCTAGAGTCTTCTCCAGTACCACAGTTCAAAAGCATCCATTCTTTGGTGCTCAGCTTTCTTTACAGTCCAACTCTCACATCCATACATGACCACTGGAAAAACCATAGCTTTGACTAGATGGACCTTTATTGGCAAATTAATATCTCTGCTTTTTAATATGCTGTCTAGGTTTGTCATAACTTTTCTTCCAAGGAGAAAGCATCTTTTAATTTCGTGGCTGCAGTCACCATCTGCAGTGATTTTGAAGACCGAAAAAGTAAATTTGTCACTGTTTCCTTTGTTTCCCCATCTGTTTGCTATGAAGTGCTGGGACCAGATGCCATGATCTTCATTTTTTGAATGTTGCATTTTAAGCCAACTTTTTCACTGTCCTCTTTCACTTTCATCAAGAGGCTCTTTAATTTCTCTTTCCTTTCTGCCATAAGGGTGGTGTCACCTGCATATGTAAGGTTATTTATATTTCTCCCAGCAATCTTGATTCTAGCTTGTGTTTTATCCAGCGCAGCATTTCCCATGGGGTACTCTGCATATAAGTTAAATAAGCAGGGTGACAATACACAGCCTTGATGTACCCCTTTCCCAATTTGGAACCAGTCTGTTGTTCCACGTCTGGTTCTAACTGTTGCTTCTTGACCTACATGCAGATTTCTCAGGAGGCTGGTAAGGTGGTCTGGTATTCTCATCTCTTTCAGAATTTTCCACAGTTTATTGTGATCCACACAGTCAAAGGCTTTGGCTTTGTATTCAGTAACTATTCCTTTCCTATTCTCAATTCATTGTTTTCAAAATGATGAAAGTAATAATGATGTTGTTAAGAGAAAAGACAATACTGGAGTGGATAGCCTTGTCCTTCTCCAGGGCATCTTTCCAATCCAGGGATCAAACCCAGGTCTCCCAAACTACAGGCAGATTCTTTACCAGCTGAGCCACAAGGGAAGCCCCAAAGATAATTTTAGGTCCCAGCAACAGCATAATTTTAATCTCTCCTCCATTGCTTAAAGAAGATCTTATAGTTAAAAATTAATTACTCTGATTTTTCTATTAACTCAGAATTAGGCATGAAATCATAAAAATAAAGAATTGTTACCTTTACTAAATTTCTTCTTTATCTAATACATACATGACAAACCTTTCTTAATCCTTTGCAGAAAAAATTATAATAAAAAAGGCTTGTCTCATTGTTCCCCTGTGAAACCCTTATCGATTACCTTTACCTAGTTCAGAGAAGTATCATATATAAAATAAACAACCAACATTTAAATTTGTCCAAAAAATCATTCCTAAAGTTTTTTAACTTCATTTTTAATTTTTTTTTTAAAGAAATGAATACTTCTGTGACTGCGATTGAGAAATTTAGACAAAAGTAAAGTGACAGCAAAAAAAAGATCACCCATAATATTACCCTCAAAAATTAACATGTTTTCATTCTATTTTTCTGCAGAAAATCCAATTCATTTTCATATAGTTCATAAACATTTCACATTCAAAAGACAATGGAAAACTTCACAAAGGTGAAGTTTTTAGAGTGAGCTGGTACAAGTTACATGGGTACCTTAAGGAGGAACTGGGTAGTTCCTCATAGTCATCTCAGAGAACAGAGCCAGCTGGAGTTGTCAGCACTCCAGACAGGGCGGAAATGAAGTTTTCTGATGGAGCCTATCACTTCCTCAGGTTGAGATCTACTGGATGTAAGGGAAAGGTTGCAGCTAATCAAAATTAGTTTTAAACATGCCTTAAATTTCATTGAGGTCTCACTACCACAGGCAAGACTGAATAGAGAGAAGATCCTTCCCATTTTCCTTCTCAGACTTACATCAGGCAGCCACTATTTCAGAGGAGAGACAGATGGAGCTTCTGCACTACATAGATTTAAATCATTCTCTCTCCCTGATTTTTCCTCCTATTTTTCAGAGCATGGAGTTGAATTCTGAGAAGTTAAATGTCTATATGAGATAACATTATTACTTTGCACTTATTTTGCTTGTACCTTTAAATGTCTCTAGTAAAAGTGCAAGGGAGTTTACCTTTAGAACCAAAGTAGACCCTATGGATATATTATTTTTTTTAAATTCTGTAAACATTCAATAAGTTTTACTGTACTTGTTTTGTATTTATTTTTAATTGGAGTATAATTGCCTTACAATTTGTGTTGTTTCCGGTGTATAATAAAATGAATCAACCATATATATACATATATCCCCTCCCTCTTGAGCTTCCCATTCACCCTTCCAACTATATTATTATATATTTGATTATATACGATTATATGTCAATCCAAGAAATTCCTCCTCCAGCCTTTCATTGGAAGACTCCTTAGAAAAATTAACTCAAGTTTCTTTTATTAGGGCTTTTCTGGGAATGGCAACAGACTCCATTATTCTTGCCTCAAGAATCCCATAGACAGGGAAGCCTGCGGACTACAGTCCATGGTGTCACAAGGAGTCGGATACGACTGAGCGACTAACCACAAATTTTAGTATAAGGACTTCTAGAGTTAATATGAGGGACTTCCCTGATGGCTGAGCAGTAAAGAATCCGCCTGCCAAATCAGCAGATGCAGATTTGATCCCTGAGTCTGGAAGATCCCTTGGAGAACAAAATGGCAACACACTCCAGTTTTCTTGCCTGAGGAATCCCATAGATGGAGGAGCCTGGAGGGCTATAGCCAATGGGGTCACAAAGAGTCAGATACAACTTAGTGACTGAACAACAAAAAAAGTTAATATGAGTTTAGAAGGTGATACTGAATTATCTGTTTAGTAAGCTTTTCACTACTCTAGCAGAGGGAAAAATATAAAACAAAGAGGGAAATAAAAAAAAACACAAGAGGACTTACAAGTGCTATAGTAATAATATGGAAAGATTTGGAGGTACTCCTTAGGCTCCTGCAGGATGACTTGAAAATTTCCCCACAAGATTATTCTCCCACTTTTCTAGTAAATGCAAGAAACCTGATACTCCAGAGACAAGTGTTCTGAGTGTGACCCATTTGTCTAGATGACTCAGAAGGAAACATTTTAATTAAATATGGAAGTATTTTTAAATAAAGCTCAAGGTAGGAAAGGGGCATAACAAGGCAAGTGTTTTATTTCATACAGAGTAAGATCAAGTTCATAGTAACAGAAAAGTACAAGTTTAAGGCTCAAGATGTTGTTGGAAGAAATTAATTCCTAAGGCGCACTGCCCTTCTTTGGGACTGGAATGAAAACTGGCTGGAAAAGGTCAGTTTTCATTGCAATTCCAAAGAAGAAAGATGCAAAAAAATGTTCAAATTACCATACAATTGTGCTTATTTCATATGCTAGAAAGGTAATGCTAAAAATCCTTCAAGTTGGCTTCAGCAATATGTGAACCAAGAACTTCCAGATGTACAAGCTGATTTAGAAAAGGCAGAGGAACCAGAGATCAAACTGCAAACATTTGTTGAATCATAGAGAAAGCAAGGGAATTCCAGAAAAACATCTACTTCTGCTTCCCTGATGACACTAAAGCCTTTGGCTGTGGATCACAACAAATTATGGAAAATTCTTAAGAAGATGGGAATAGCAGGCCACCTTACCTGTCTTCTGAGAAACCTGTATACAGGTCAAGAAGCAGCAGTTAGAACCAAACATGGAACAGACCAGTTCCAAATTGGGAAAGGAACACTACAATAATGTATATTGTCATTCTACTTATTTAGCTTCTATGCAGAGTACATTATGCAAAATTCTGGGCTGAATGAAGCACAAGCTGGAATCAAGATTGTGGGGAGAAATATCAGCAACCCCAGATATGTAGATGATACCACTCAAATGGCAAAAAGTGAAGAGAAACTAAAGAGTCTCTTGATAAGGGTGAAAGAGAAGAATGAAAAAGTTGGCTTAAAACTCAACATTCAAAAAACTAAAATCATAGCATCTACTCCCATCACTTCATGGCAAACAGATGGGGAAAAAGTGGAAACCGTGACAGATTTTATTTTCTCAGCCTCAAAAATCACTGTGGATGGTGACTGCAGCAGTGAAATTAAATGGTGACTCGTCCCTGGAAGAAAGGCTATGATAAACCTAGACAGCATACTAAAAAGCAGAAACATCACTTTGCTGACAAAGGTCTAAATAGTCAAAGTTACAATTTCTCCAGTTGTCGTGTATGCATGTGAGAGTTGACCATAAAGAAGGCTGAGTGCCAATGGATTTGCTCAGAATTTTTTGAGCACCAAAGAATTTAGAGCTCCGGTGTTGGAGAAGACTCTTGAGTCCCTTGGACAGCAAGAAGATCCAATCAGTCAATCCTAAAGGAAATCAGTCCTGAATATTCATTGGAAGGACTGATGCTGAAGCTGAAGCTCCAATACTTTGGTCACCTAATACAAAGAGCTAACTCATTGGAAAAGACCCTGATGCTAGAAAAGATTGAAGGCAGGAGGAGAAGTGGGGATCAGAAGATGAGATGGCTAGGTAGCATCATTGACTCAATGCACACGAGAGTGAGTAAACTTCAGGAGATAGTGAAAGGCAGGGAAGCCTGGAGTGCCGCAGTCCATAGGGTTGCAAAGAGCCACACATTTCTTAGTAACCAAACAACAACAAGAATAATCCCTATGGTGCCAAGATGTGATTGATTTCAGGCACTTTACAAGAAATTAACTTACAAGAAAATTAGCCACAGACTGAAGTGAAAGCACATCACCACATTTCTCCTCTCCTTTCCTCTCTCCCAACTCAGAGTTCTCTCCTCTCCTCCTGAGAGGTGATGAGTGCCATGAAGGTCTGGAAAACACCTCAGATGGGACATGTATTGGTATGATCCAAATCAGCACTGGGGGATGGATGGGCACTATCCTGTGGGAAAGGGCAGTGTCTCACAAAAAAGAAATGACTGGGAAGGACTTCAGGGCTAGAATTTTGGAGGGGGAGGAAATAAAGAAATTATGGAAACATCCTTAATGCTTGGCATATGCACTCAGACCCTTGTGGGCTCAAAGGCGTTTATTTTATCCACTAGTGAAGTGGAATTCCCTCCATCAAACCCTCCAGGTTTAAAGTTCTTGCTGGAATATTTAGCTAAAATGCAATAATAGATAAAATATCCCTTGGAGTTCAGGGTGTTATGATCTAGATAAGAAGAGGTAAAGCAAAATTTGGAACAGAGAAGGGAACTTTGTAGTGATTTTCCCCTTCTCAAGTACAGATAGGGAGAAGATTGGACTAGAGGGAGGCATGCTCTTGTCCTTTAGATCAGGAGTCCCCAACCTCCAGGTCACGGACAGACACAGGCCTGTTAGGAACCCGGCTGAACAGCAGGAGGTGAGCTGCAAGTGAGTGAGTGAAGCTTCATCTGTATTCACAGCTGCTCCCCGTTGCTTGCATTACCGTCTGAGCTCCGCCTCCTGTCAAATCAGCGTGGCATTAGATTCTCTATGTAGCACGAACCCTACTGTGCACTGTGCATGCAAGGGATCTAGCTTGTGCTTCTTATGATGATCTGATGATCTGATTGTGCTTCATGGTGAGTTGTATAATTATTTCATTATCTACCACAATGTAATAATAATAGAAATAAAGTGCACAGCAAAAGTAACGTTCTTGACTCATCCCCAAACCACACGCTCCCACCCCAGTCTGTGGAAAAATTGTTTTCCACGAAACCAGTCCCTAGTGCCAAAAAGGTTGGAGACCACTGCTCTGGATCACAGAAAAAGAAGCAGAGGCCAGCTATAAACCTGGGTTAGGTATTGTGACATTAGAAAAATAACTCTGCCTTTACTTCCTTGATGACCTGGGAGAGATAAAGATAAACTGATAACTATTAGTTATTTTTTCCAGCTTTATTAAGCTGTAATTGACAAGTAAAAGTGTAATATTTAAAGCATACATGATGATTTGTTAAATGTGTACATTTTAAAAGGATTCTCACAATTGAATTAATTAACATATCCATTGCTTCATGTATTTACCTTTTTTTTGGGGGGAGACTGCTTAAGATCTACTCTCTTATTAAGTTTCAGTTATGCAATATAGTATTTTATCAATTATAACCACCATGCTGTACATTTGATCCTCAGACCTTGTTCATCTTATAATTAAAATTTGTACCCTTTCCCCATTTTCCCCACTCCCCAGCCTTGACTTACCTGGTGGCTCAGACAATAAAGCATCAGCATCTGCCTACAATGCAAGAGACTTGGTTGGGTTCAATCCTGGGGTCAGGAAGATCCTCTGGAGAAGGGAATGACAACCCACTCCAGCATTCTTGCCTGGAGAATTCCATGCCCAGAGAAGCCTGGTAGGCTATAGTCCATGGGGTCACACAGAGTTGGACACAACTGAATGACTAACACTTTCGCTTTCCAGCCCTGACAGTTATTAATTGTTGAGCAGATGAGCAGGTGATCAAAATGCTAATTTTGACAGAGGAAAGAGAAGAGGGAGCTAAACTATATCTAACAACAAAAACTCCTGTCTTTGTAAATGTGTTATGCATGTGACACAGACAAAGCTTCCAGGACCCTAGTGACAAAGACCAGATACTAAAATGTAAATACAGTTTTAAGGTAAAGAATTTGAGAGAGAGTTTGAAGTGGATGTGGGTGGAGCTTGACTTTCTTAATTGCAACTCCTGTGGGAAAAGACAGTTTATATTGATCTTATTGGAAATATTTTTATTTCATGCATAGGGAATAAAAGAGTCTATTCATGCTGGCTCAAGCTAATTTGATAATTTAATGTTAATTTGCAGATCAGTTGTTTTAGCAAGGTAAACTTTAGGCAGAGATGTTTGCTGTTGCATGGGGAGGAGATACTGTTTAGCCAATAGCAGCAAGTTCCTTATTTGCAGCAAAAGCAGATTCCAGGCTGTATGTGTCTTTAAGTGAACTCTCCTTTGGAAAATGGCCACTTTCAATTTCTTTTGAGCAAACTCTTAGCTCTTTTAAGATACACTCGAGAATGTTTAGTGATGAGCCTAAGATTCAGAATGCTTTTTGTTCGATTAGGTGATGATTTCAAGCTGCACTGGTGCTCTCTAATGGGCACCAAAATGACGCATTTTGAATTCTGATCGTCTTTGGTTTTTAGTATTGGTGCAAATAGAATCATTGATGCCAACTGCCTCCACCTGGACTGGGATGGGTTACAGGGCCGCTTTATTTTTGTATGAATTATGAAAGTGTGTCAAATTCTCATCTATAAAATTTAAACATCTGTGAAAAATGTTACTTGGCCTAAAAGGGTAATTTTATTTACCTGAATATTTATTGGAAGGACTGATGCTGAAGCTGAAGCTCCAATAGTTCAGCTACCTGATGTGAAGAACTGACTCACTGGAAAAGACCCTGATTCTGGGAAAGATTGAAGGCAGGAGGAGAAGGGGATGACAGAGAACTAGATGGTTGGATGGCATCACAGACTCAATGGACGTGAGTTTGAGCAAGTTCCTGGAGTTGGTGATGGACAGGGATGTCTGGCGTGCTGCAGTCCATGGGGTCGCAAAGAGTCAGACATGACTGAGTGACTGAACTGAAAAGGGTAAATTCACTGTGAAGAATCACATACTCTAACTCATTTGTTGAGAGTATAGTTGGACCTTTACTTACATTTATCTCAGGATTCGGAGAAAACAAATTCTGAGATGGATGTCATGTTTTCATACCTAAGAGGACACTGATGCCTTTCTAAAAATCAATATATTCTAGCACAGTAGAATGTATATGTAGTATAATTCAGTTCAGTTCAGTTCATTCACTTAATCGTGTCCAACTCTTTGCAATCCCATGAATTGCAACACGCCAGGCCTCCCTGTCCATCACCAACTCCTGGAGTTCACTCAGACTCACGTCCATCGAGTTCGTGATGCCATCCAGCTGTCTCATCCTCTATCGTCCCCTTTTCCTCCTGCCCCCAATCCCTCCCAGCATCAGAGTCTTTTCCCACTCTTCACACAAGGTTGCCAAAGTACTGAAGTTTCAGCTTCAGCCTCATTCCTCCAAAGAAATCCCAGGGCTGATCTCCTTCAGAATGGACTGATTGGATCTCCTTGCAGTCTAAAGGACTCTCAAGAGTCTTCTCCAACACCACAGTTCAAAAGCATCAATTCTTAAGCGCTCAGCGTTCTTCACAGTCCAACTCTCACATCCATACATGACCACAAGAAAAACCATAGCCTTGACTAGATGGACCTTTGTTGGCAAAGTAATGTCTCTGCTTTTGAATATACTATCAAGGTTGGTCATAACTTTTCTTCCAAGGAGCAAGTGTCTTTCAATTTCATGGCTGTAATCACCATCTGCAGTGATTTTGGAGCCCCCAAAATAAAGTCTGACACTGTTTCCACTGTTGCCCCATCTATTTTCCATGAAGTGATGGGACCAGATGCCATGATCTTCGTTTTCTGAATGTTAAGCTTTAAGCCAACTTTTTCACTCTCCTCTTTCACTTTCATCAAGAGGCTTTTTGGTTCCTCTTCACTTTCTGCCATAAGGGTGGTATCATCTGCATATCTGAGGTTATTGATATTTTTCCCAGCAATCTTAATTCTAGCTTGTGCTTCTTTCAGCCCAGCGTTTCTCATGATGTACTCTGCATATTAAATAGTGACTATTGATAATATAGCTCAGGAGCCTCAGTGCAACATAAGCCAAATTTGATACTAAATATGTATGAGTTTTTTATACAGGCCTCATTGGCTATTTGGACTGGCAAAATGGGTAGATACTGCTACACTTAACAGTCATAGTCATAGTGGTGCTTGCTTCGTTTTTGTTTTTGTTTGTTTGTTTTTACAAATATCATGAGGACCTCCACTATCACATATGATGCTTTTGTGAAAATTAGAAAAGACATCCCTTCTGGGTGAACAAATTATATATGTATAATACATGTATACATATATACATGTATACATATATATGTATATGTGTGTGTGTGAAGCATTTATAGATGAACAGCTAGATAAATAGATCTTTATCTGCATCACTGGTTGGCACGTATTATACCCAACTCATCTGTAATCTCGATCACAGCTTTTCCGAGCTGGCTTTGCTGTTGTGCTCACTTCTGACACTTTGAGTCAGCAGCGTTTTCTTCCTTCTGCTAATGAGGAAGCTGAATCCAGTGAAATAAGTTGCTCAAGGACACATCTTTGTAGGTAGTGTCTCAGGGACTGAACAATAAGCATGCCTCATCTCAGAATCTGTGCCAGGCAACCCTACCTTTTAGGAAGCTGATGCCTGAATTTCAGGCAATTTTAAGCCTACAGCTGAGATAACTGGCACATTGATGTTCACTGTCATTTCATAATGGCAGAAAAGTTTTCTCTTGTGACATTAAGTGAAAGTTTTCCTGGGTCCTCACTGAAAAGACTAATGAAATTAATTCAAATTCAGGCTCAGTAAACATTTGTTGAGTTCTAACTGCAGCAAGTGCTAATTGATATGGGAGACAAAACGGCAACCCAGACAAACAAGACCCCTTCATCAATCAAGTTCCACTCATGCAGCCAGTGGAGACAGATATGAAGGACTGAATCTATTTGTGGAAGATTTCATTTCCCAAGGACTGCCACACCATATGAGCTGTTGCAATGCAAATTTGCCATTCCTGCATGAAATAGCAAGTGGGAAGCTGCTCTGTAGCACAGGAAGCTCAGCTCAGTGCTCTGTGATGACTTAGAAGAGTGGTATGGAGTGTGGTGGGAGAGAGGCTTTAGAGGGAGGGGATATATGTATACATAGAGCAGATTCATTTTGTTTTACAGAAGAATCTCATATAACATTATAAAACAATTATACTCTTATACTTGAACTTCCCTGGTGGCTCAGATGGTTAAGTGTCTACCTACAATAAGGGAGACCTGGGTTCAGTCCCTGGGTTGGAAAGATCTCCTGGAGAATGAAACGGCAAGCCACTCCAGTATTCTTGCCTGGAAAATCCCATGGATGGAAGAGCCTGTTAGGACACGACTGAGTGACTTCACTTTCACTTTCTGTACTCCAATAGGGAAAAAAAAAAAAACCCAACAAAAATAGAGTCTTAGTTCCCTTTCTTGAATCTGTGTGGGTTTTGAATTGGTTTTGACTGGTAGAATACAGTAGAAATGATGCTGTGTGACTCTTTAGGCTGAATTTTAAAAGGCTAAGTGACTTTTACTTGAATTCATTGGGCACTCTCTTGGAGTCGTGGGCTGACACATAAGGACAACAATAAGTAAGATGTGGCAAGGAAGTCAATCCATGTGGGGAGAAGTCATGTAGGTACTCTTATTAACAGTTACAATATATAAGTCAGCCTAGCTCAGGCACCAGCCATATAGAGACAGAGGCACTCTAGATGGTTTCAGTCCTCAGCCATCCTGACTTCCTAGCTTCAGATTCTTCATAGTTCCAGACAAGGAAAAGAAACACACTACCCCAGTGGTCCCTTACCCCATTCCCACAGGATCTATGGGCATAATAAAATCATTGTTACTTTATACCGTTCAATTTGGGGTTGATTTGTTATGCAGACATAGTAACAGAAACATCATTCTTCCAAGATAACAGCTGCAGTCATGTGAGGCAGGGAATACTGTCAGCGTCTGCATACAGACATGCATTTTTTCCCCTGTAGCTTTATCTAACACTTTTTATAAAGGGGAACAAAAAGACCTTGGAAGATAAGTAAACCAATCTATGTAAAGGTCATATTCCCCAAGTGGTTTCTAACTTTAGAAATAACTATAACAGTATTTTCTCAAATTGAACAAAAATATATATAAAATGTTCTAAAGAAAAGAGTACAATATGTTTCAAGACAAATGAATGTTAAAAAAATTCCCAAGACACCATCGCCTTGATGTGGTTTCAAACACTAACAGGAGATGAGGAAGTGCTGTCATTACTTTTATTATATATTATTTCGTGCCTGAGTTATATTTTATCCAGGATAGAAAAACCTCTATTTCTGCCCTCAGGGTGTACAGTTTAAATCAGAGAGATGCTATAAGTGTCTCTGACAGAACACAGAGTGTTCTGATTTCTTTATGCTGATTTGGAAGTTTTCAAACAACCTAATCACCACAATGTAAAGATATCAAGTGAAATAGAAAGCAATGACAGAACTCTCTCCAGAGTTTCAAGTCCTTATTTTAAAAGGATAACTCCCTATTTTCAGTTCTTTATAAACAAAGCTAATTGCATTCTCCATAATAGTTATAAGTATTATGAGATGCTGAGTTTAGTGATAAGCAGAGAATAGTTTAAATGACTGTTAAAAAAAAGACACATCTTTGGAATTTTGCTGTACATATGTTAAAAAAATAATAAAATCTACTAATTAGATCTAAGGACAATTTGAATTAGTAATAAGTCTGAATCAAATATTATGATAAGGAATTATGATTTTATTACTTTGCAATGAAATAAAATAACATGCAGTTAGCTGTTTCTAATTACAAGTTCTGCATGAATATATTTTTACTAAATGGATAATTTATAACTCACATCATTGATCAACTGACCCCCATATTTGTGTAGAACATGCCTTTGCTAAGAACTCAAACATTCAGTAAATGTCAACCCTCCACGCATAGGTACTAACCTAGTGGATGTGGAGAAGTCTAGCGAGAACAAAAACAGCAGTCTTGTTCTCCTTAAGTTTAAACTCTTATTAGGAAGTTATTTTTAAGAAGTAAATAAGAGTACTAAATGATTTATACTTCTTCTTTATGATTGAGAGAAGTCAGATCCAAGAAACTGCTAAAAGATTATTGGATGAAATTGCCTTTGTATAGTAAAGAGCAGAAATTATTTAGATTTATGAGGACATGGAACTCTGGACAATAAAACATGAAAGCGTTACTTGCCTTCTATATTGTAGTGGTTGATTAAGGAGCACTTTTTTTTCCAGATATAAAGTGGTAAAGCTTGGTTCAGATTAGCATCTGGATACTAGATTTAACTGAAGTCACCTGAATGAATACACATATACACTCTATACAATAAGAATGGTTACAATATCGGTGTTAAGTATGATCAGTTATTGATTACGGTAGCAACTCAAATTACTGGTAAGTTTAATGGGTTTTTCTCAGGTGTGATATTGGAGAAAAATGACAGGCTTAGACTCAAAAGTCAGCATTGTGGCTGAGGAAGCCATTTAAACCTCTGTAAATCAGAATGGGAAAGACTAGAGATCTCTTCAAGAAAATTAGAGATACCAAGGGAACATTTCATGCAAAGATGGGCTCAATAAAGGACAGAAATGCTCTGGACTTAACAGAAGCAGAAGATATTAAGAAGAGGTGGCAAGAATACACAGAACTGTACAAAAAGGATCTTCACTATCAAGATAATCACAATGGTGTGATCACTCACCTAGAGCCAGACATCCTGGAATGTGATGTCATGTGGGCCTTAGAAAGCATCACTATGAACAAAGCTAGTGGAGGTGATGGAATTGCAGTTGATCTATTTCAAATCCTGAAAGATGATGCTGTGAAAGTGCTGCACTCAGTATGCCAGCAAATTTGGAAAACTCAGCAGTAACCACACGACTGGAAATGTCAGTTTTCATTCCAGTCCCAAAAAAAGGCAATGGCAAAGAATGTTCAAACTACCACGCAATTGCATTCATCTCACATGCTAGTAAAGTAATGCTCAAAATTCTCCAGGCCAGGCTTCAGCAATATGTGAACTGGGAACTTCCAGATGTTCAAGCTGGTTTTAGAAAAGGCAGAGGAACCAGAGATCAAATTGCCAACATCTGCTGGATCATCGAAAAAGAGAGTTCCAGAAAAAACATCTATTTCTGTTTTATTGACTATGCCAAAGCCTTTGACTGTGTGGATCACAATAAACTGTGGAAAATTCTGAAAGAGATGGGAATACCAGACCCAATACTGGCCTCTTGAGAAACCTACATGCAGGTCAGGAAGCACCACTTAGAACTGGACATGGAACAACAGACTGGTTCCAAATAGGAAAAGGAGTCAGTCAAGGCTGTATATTGTCACCCTGCTTATTTAACTTATATGCAGAGTACATCATGAGAAACGCTGGGCTGGAAGAAGCGCAAGCTGGAATCAAGATTGCTGGGAGAAATATCAATAACCTCAGATATGCAGATGACACCACCCTTATGGCAGAAAGTGAAGAGGAACTAAAAAGCCTCTTGATGAAAGTGAAAGAGGAGAGTGAAAAAGTTGGCCTGAAGCTCAACATTCAGCAAACGAAGATCCTGGCATCTGGTCCCATCACTTCATGGAAAATAGATGGGAAAATAGTGGAAACAGTGTCAGACTTTATTTTGGGGGGCTCCAAAATCACTGCAGATGGTGATTGCAGCCATGAAATTGAAAGACACTTGCTCCTTGGAAGGAAAGTTATGACCATTCTGCTGCTGCTGCTGCTAAGTCGCTTCAGTCGTGTCCGACTCTGTGCCACCTCAGAGACGGCAGCCGTCCTTGGGATTCTCTAGGCAAGAACACTGGAGTGGGCTGCCATTTCCTTCTCCAATGCTAGATAGCATATTAAAAAGCAGAGACATTACTTTGCCAACAAAGGTCCATTTAGTCAAGGCTATGGTTTTTCCATTAGTCATGTATGGATGTGAGAGTTGGACTATGAAGAACGCTGAGCGCCGAAGAATGGCTGCTTTTGAACTGTGGTGTTGGAGAAGACTCTTGAGAGTCCCTTGGACTGCAAGGAGATCCAACCAGTCCATTCTGAAGGAGATCAGCCCTGGGATTTCTTTGGAAGGAATGATGCTAAAGCTGAAACTCCAGTACTTTGGCCACCTCATGCAAAGAGTCGACTCATTGGAAAAGACTCTGATGCTGGCAGGGATTGTGGGCAGGAGGAGAAGGGGACGACAGAGGATGAGATGGCTGGATGGCATCACTGACTCGATGGGCATGAGTTTGAGTGAACTCTGGGAGTTGGTGATGAACAGGGAGGCCTGGTGTGCTGTGATTCATGGGGTCACAAAGAGTCGGACATGACAGAGTGACTGAACTGAACTGAACTGAAATCAATTTGAGTAAATAATAAGTCTCAGTCAGATATTAAGATAGGGAGAAGCAATTTTAAAAATTATAACTTTGGCCACTAAAAATAAAATAACTTTGGGCTTCTAAAAAATGATTTTCAAGCACCAATTGAAAGACTTCTAAGTTTAAGTTTTCTCACTTGCAGAATTGACCCCAAAATACCCTACTCTTGGAGTTTTTTGAGCATTAAATGAAATGAAGTAAATGAAAGGATTTTAAGAGGAAATTTGTTACCCAAACTATAAGATACTATTATGATTCTCTAATTTTTTTAAAAGCATTCAAAAAAAAAAAAAAAAAAGAACCAATCTTATCCTGAAAATAAGGATTCTAATCTGGAAATAGTATCAAACCAATAGAGATTTATTGATCATCTACAGTTCTGCCCTCTTTTCTGGTTTGGAAATCTCTGTGAGAATAACATATCTTGAATAATAATGCTAACACATAATTTAACAATTTGAGCATATGACTTAAAATGAGCTTTAAGTAAAAACAAAATGTAGAGTAATTGAATAATTGTTTGATTATGTAACATGATTCCTAACCATCTAAATTAGCAATCTGTTCCCCAAAGAACTACTAAAGGGTTTATTGTTCATACCGGTTGCTAGTAGATGTAAGCAGGCTTCCCAGGTGGCCCTAGTGGTAAAAAAACCTGCCTGCAAGGAAGGAGACACAAGAGATGTGGGTTCAGTTCCTGGGTTGGGCAAATCCTCTGGAGGAGGGCATGGCAACCGATTGCACTATTCTTGCCTGCAGAATCCCATGGACAGAGGAGCCTGGCGGACTACGGTCCATAGGGTTACACAGAGTCAGACACGACTGAAGTGGCTTAGCACACACAGTACATGTATGAGAAGGAAAAAAAAAAAACCAAAAAACAAAAAAACAAAACAAAGAGCAAAGCTTAATGCTCAAGGGAAAAGTCAAATGATTCTTTTGAAGCATTCACAAAAATAAAGTGAGTTTCCTTCATGGCCCTCCCGCCTACTGGGGTCGAATAATTTAACTTTGGCCTTTATCATCATAACTGGCTTGTAACCATGTCTGTATTTCCCTTTCTTCCCTTGGTGCTCCCCAAGAGGGGACACATCACACTCTGGGGACTGTTTTGAAGTTGGCTTCCTGCCAACTCCGTGCAAAATCTCGGGAACTTCCGGTGTTCTGGAAGCCCTTGGCTTCTTTAATGATACTCACATCAGGATTTTACCCAGGACATTCCCCAAAGTACAAGGAGTTTTTAGGCTCGTCCTTGAATCTTGCCAAGTTCCATGTAAATCTGGTGTAAACACCAATCTTCTACAATCCTAAAGAGAAAATTTGTTCTTGTTTGGATGACTTCCCAGTGTACGTAGGAGAAAGAGTGTATTCTGCCTCCTTCATAAACTGGATCCAGTCTACTTGTTTGTGTTCTTTTTTACCACTCTTTCACACTCACTCAGCAATTTCCCCATAGAGAAGTGTCTGCTTCACCAACATACACCAAGCTGTTTATTTCATACTGGCTTAGAATAAGCCATCCATCTGGAGTGGCTTTTTCCCTCTTCTTTCTACAGAACAAATGTCTTTTCATTCTCTATTCTAAAGCTGCCCTCCTTCCCCCTTATAAAGTCTTCTTCACTTACCCTAAGACAAGATTAGTTTTAAACAAGCTGTAGAACATCATATAAGCTTCTGTTAGAGCAGTTAACCCAGTATCTATCAATTTACATGTTGCATTTTCTGTTTTAACCAATGGAATGTAAGCATACTGAGGCTGGAACTTGGTTCCATGAACTCTTACATCTTCCTCCTTCAGGTACTTTCTTGGCATCCGTTATATGTTAGATATTTCCTAAATATTAAATGATTATGCTTTAAAATTTACACTGAGTTTGGGAAAAGATAAAATACATTCTCTATTTACCAGTAAAATAACCAAGGCATTAGACTCCCTCTGTATAACATCTGGGATCATGCATATGAACAGATTTTTAAAATCATTAGGCATTGCACACATGTCAGGTATTTTGGATTGGCCTGATCCATTCATTTATAGAGAGGCAGTGAAACTTAGACTCTGAGAGCATGGGACTTTCCTCTTTATGTTTAGGCTGGAATTTCTAGCTATACTAGTTACTAGCTATGTACTCTTGGGCAAGGTGTTTAAAATCTTTATGCCTCCGTTTCCTTGACTATAAAATAGGATTAGTTTCATTGCTAATTGCTAGTTTGGAGGTTAAAAAAAAAAGACAGCAAAACTTAGTGTTTGAATTACAACACTATATCTCATGGACATCACAGATGTTCAACCCTGAAATCAAATTGATTATATTCTTTGCAGCCAAGATGGAGAAGCTCTATACAGTCAGGAAAGACAAGACTGGGAGCTGATTGTGGCTCAGATCATGAACTCCTTATTGCCAAATTCAGACTTAAACTGAAGAAAGTAGGGAAAATCACTAGACCATTCAGGTATGCTGAATCAAATCCCTTATGGTTATACAGTGGAAGCAAGAAACATAAATAAGGGACTAGATCTGATAGACAGAGTGCCTGATGAACTATGGACAGAGGTTCATGACATTGTACAGGAGACAGCAATCAAGACCATCCCCAAGAAAAGACATGCAAAAAATCAAAATGGGTGTCTGAGGAGGCCTTACAAATAGCTGTGAAAAGAAGAGAAGCGAAAAGCAAAAGAGAAAGGGAAGATATACCCATTTGAATGCAGAGTTCCAAAGAATAGCAAGGAGAGATAAGAAAGTCTTCCTCAGTGATCAGTGCAAAGAAATAGAGGAAAACAACAGAATGGGAAAGATGAGAGATCTCTTCAAGAAAATCAGAGATACCAAAGGACCATTTCATGCAAAGATGGGCTCAATAAAGGACAGAAATGGTATGGACCTAACAGAAGCAGAAGATATTAAGAAGAGGTGGCAAGAATACCAGAAGAACTATACGAAAAAGATCTTCATGACCCAGATAATCACGATGGTGTGATCAGTAACCTAGAGCTAAACATCCTGGAATGTAAGGTCAAGTGAATCTGAGGAAGCATCATTATGAACAAAGCTGGTGGAGGTGATGGAATTCCAGTTGAGCTAGCTCAAATCCTAAAAGATGATGCTGTGAAAGTGCTCCGCTCAATATGCCATCAAATTTGGAAAACTCAGCAGTGGCCACAGGACTGGAAAAGGTCAGTTTTCATTCCAATGCCAAAGAATGCTCAAACTACCATACAATTGCACTCATCTCACATGCTAGTAATGCTCAAAATTCTCCATGCCAGGCTTCAACAATACATGAACTGTGAACTTCCAGATGTGTAAACTGGATTTAGTAAAGGCAGGGGAACCAGAGATCAAATTGCCAACATCCAGTGGATCATCAGAAAAAGCAAGAGAGTTCCAGAAAAACATCTATTTCTGCTTTATTGACTATGCCAAAGCATTTGACTGTGTGGATCACAATAAACTGTGGAAAATTCTGAAAGAGCTGAGAATATCAGACCACCTTACCTGCCTCTTGAGAAACCTGTATGCAGGTTAGGAAAAAACAGAACTGGACAAGGAACAACAAACCAGTTCCAAATAGAAAAAGAGTATCAAGGTTGTCTATTTTCATTCTGCATATTTAACTTATATTCAGAGTACATCATGCAAAATGCCAAGCTAGATGAAGCAAAAGCTGTAATCCCAATTGCTGGGAGAAATATCAATAACCTCAGATATGCAGATGACACCATCCATATGGCAAAAAGGGGAGAGCTAAACAGCCTCTTGATGAAAGTGAAAGAGGAGAGTGAAAAAGCTGGCTTAAAACTCAACATTCATAAAAGTATCATGGCATCCAGTCCCATCACTTCATGGCATATAGATGGGGAAACAATTGAAACAGTGAGAGACTTTATTTTTGGGGACTCCAAAATCACTGCACATGGTGATTACAGCCATGAAATTAAAAGATGCTTACTCTTTGGAAGGAAAGTTATGACCAACCTAGACAGCAATTAAAAAAGCAGAGACATTACTTTGTCAACAAAGGTTCATCTAGTCAAGTCTATGGTTTTTCCAGTAGTCATGTGTGGATGTGATTAGTTCAGTTCATTGCTCAGTTGTGTCCGACTCTTTCCTACCCCATGGACTGCATCACACCAGACCTCCCTGTCCATAACTAACTCCCAGAGTTGACTCAAACTCCTGTCCATTGAGTCGGTGATGCCATCCAACCATCTCATCCTCTGTTGTCCCCTTCTCCTCCCATATTCAATCTTGCCCAACATCAGGGTCTTTTCAAATGAGTCAGTTCTTTGCATCAGGTGGCCAACGTATTGGAGTTTTAGCTTCAACCTCAGTCCTTGCAATAAACATTCAGGACTGATTTCCTTTAGGATGGAATGGTTGGATCTCCTTGCTGTCCAAGGGACTCTTAAGAGTCTTCTCCAACACCACAGTTCAAAAGCATCATTTTTTTGGCACTCAGCTTTCTTTATAGTGCAACTCTCACATCCATACATGACTACTGGAAAAACCATAGCCTTGACTAGACAAGCAAAGTAATGTCTCTGCTTTTTAATATGCTGTCTAGGTTGGTCACAACTTTCCTACCAAGGAGTAAGCATCTTTTTATTTCACTTCAGTCACCATCTGCAGTGATTCTGGAGCCCCCTTAAATAAAGTCTGTCACTGTTTCCACTGTTTACCCATCTATTTTCCATGAAGTGATGGGACCAAATGCCATGATCTTCGTTTTCTGAATGTTGAGCTTCAAGCTAACTTTTTCACTCTCCTCTTTAACTTTCACCAAAAGATCTTTAGTTCTCCTTTCTTTTCTGCCATAATGGTGGTGTCGTCTGGATATCTGAAGCTTTGATATTTCTCCCAGCAGTCTTGATTCCAGCTTGGTGCTTCATCCAGCCCAGCATTTCTGATGATGTACTTTGCATATAAGTTAAATAAACACAGTGAAACTATACAGCCTTGCCATATCTTTTTCCTATTTGGAACCAGTCTGCTGTTCCATGTCCAGTTCTGACTGTTGCTTCCTGACCTGCATACAGGTTTCTCAAGAGGCAGGTCAGGTGGTCTGGTATTCCCATCTCTTTCAGAATTTTCCACAGTTTATTGTGATCAAAGGTTTTGACATAGCCAATAAAGCAGAAATAGATGTTTTTCCTGGAACTCTCTTTCTTTTTCGATAATCCAGGGGATGTTGGCAATTTGATCTCTGGTTCCTCTGCCTTTTCCAAATCCAACTTGAACATCTGGAATTTCACAGTTCACGTATTGTTGAAGCCTGGCTTGGAGAATTTTGAGCATTACTTTCTAGCATGTGAGATGAGTGCAATTGTGTGGTATTTTGAGCATTCTTTGGCATTGCCTTTCTTAGGGATTGGAATGAACACTGACTTTTTCCAGTCCCATGGCCACTGCTGAGTTTTGCAGATTTGATGGCATATTGAGTGGAGCACTTTAACAGCACCATCTTTTAGGACTTGAAATAGCTCAACTGGAATTCCATCACTTCCACTAGCTTTGTTTGTAGTGATGCTTCTTTAGGCCCACTGGACTTGAGTTTCCAGAATGTCAGGCTCTAGGTGAGTGATCACGCCATTATGATTATCTGGGTCATGAAGATCTTTTTTGTACAGTTCTTCTGTGTATTCTTGCCACCTCTTAATATCTTCTGCTTTGTTAGGTCCATACAATTTCTGTCCTTTATTGAGCCCATCTTTGCATGAAAAAGTCCCTTGGTATCTCTAATTTTCTTAAAGAGATCTCTATTCTTTACCATTTTGTAGTTTTCCTCTTACTCTTTGCACTGATCACTATGGAAGACTTTCTTATCTCTCCTTGCTATTCTTTGGAACTCTGCATTCAGATGCTTATATCTTTCCTTTTCTTCTTTGATTTTCACTTCTCTTCTTTTCACAGCTATTTGTAAGGCCTCCTCAGACACCCATTTTGCTTTTTTGTATTTCTTTTTCTTGAGAATGGTCTTAATCCCTGCCTCCTCTGTGACGTCACAAACTTCCATCCATAGTTTATCAGGCAGTCTATCAGATCTAGTACCTTAAATCTATTTCTTGCTTCCACTGTATAATCATTAGGGATTTGATTTAGGTCATATCTCAATAATCTAGTGGTTTTCCCTACTTTCTTTGATTTAAGTCTGTATTTGGCAATAAGGAGTTCATGATCTGAACTAGTCAGCTCCCAGTCTTGTTTTTGCTGACTGTATAGACCTTCTCCATCTTTGGCTGCAAAGAATATAATCAATCTGATTTTGGTGTTGACCATTTGGTGATGTCCATGTGTAGAGTCTTCTCTTGTGTCATTGGAAGAGGGTGTCTGCTATGACCAACGCATTCTCTTGACAGAATCTATTAGCTTTTGCCCTGCTTCATTCTATACTCCAAGGCCAAATCCGCCTGTTACTCCAGGTGTTTCTTGACTTCCTACTTTTGCATTCCAGTCCCCTATAATGAAAAGGACATCTTTTTTGGGTGTTAATTTTAGAAGATCTTGTAGATCTTCACAGAACCATTAAACTTCAGTTTCTTCAGTGTTACTCATCTGGGCAGACTTGAATTACCATGATATTGAATGGTTTGCCTTGGAAATGAACAGAGATCATTCTGTCATTATTGAGACTGCATCCAAGTACTGCATTTTGGACTCTTGTTGACTACGATGGCTACTCCATTTCTTCTAAGGGATTCTTGACCACAGGAGTAGATATAGTGGTCGTCTGAGTTAAATTCACCCATTCCACTTCATTTTAGTTCATTGATCCCTAAAATGTCTACATTCACTCTTGCTATCTCCTGTTTGATCACTTCCAGTTTGCCTTGGTTCGTGGACCTAACATCCCAGGTTGCTATGCAATATTGCTCTTTGCAACACTGGACCTTGTTTCCATCACAAATCACATCCACAACTTGGTGTTGTTTTTGCTTTGGCTCCATCTCTTCATTCTTTCTGGAGTTGTTTCTCCACGGATCTTCAGTAGCGTATTGGGCACTTACCAATCTGGGAAGTTCATTTTTTGACTTTTCATATTGTTTTCAAGGCAGGAATACTGAAGTGGTTGCCATTCCCTTCTCCAGTGGACCACATTTATCAGAACTGTCCACCATGACCCGTCTGTCTTGGGTGGCCCTACAGGGCATGGCTCATAGTTTCCTTGAGTTAGACAAGGCTGTGGTCCACGTGTTTGACCACTTCCAATCTGCCTTGATTCATGGACCTAACATTCCAGGTTCCTATGTAATATTGCTCTTTACAGCATCAGACCTTGCTTCTATCACCAGTCACATCCACAACTGGGTATTGTTTTTGCTTTGGTTCCATCCCTACATTCTTTCTAGAGATATTTCTCCACTGATCTCCAGTAGCATATTGGGTACTTACTGACCTGGGGAGTGCTTCTTTCAGTATCCTATCGTTTTGCCTTTTCATACTGTTCATGGGGTTCTCAAGGCAAGAATACTGACGTGGTATACCATTCTTTTCTCCAGTGGACTACATTCTGTCAGACCTCTCCACCATGACCTGTCCATCTTGGGTGGCCCCACATGGCATGGGTTAGTTTCATTGAGTTAGACAAGGCTGTGGTCCATGTGATCAGATTGGCTAGTTTTCTGTGATTATGGTTTCAGTGTATCTGTCCTCTGATGCCCTCTTGCAACACCTACCATCTCACTTGGGTTTCTCTTACCTTGGATGTGGGGTATCTCTTCATGGCTGTTCCAGCAAAGCAAATCCACTGCTCCATAACTTGGATGAGTCATCCCTCCTGACCATGAACATGGAGTAGCTCCTCTTGGTTCTCCTGTGCCCATGCAGCCGCTGCTCCTTGGACGTGGGGTTGCTCCTCTCGGCTACTGCCCCTGACCTCCAACGTGGGGTAGCTCCTCTCGGTGGTGCTTCCTGCATGGTCCATTGCAGCCACAGTGCTTCCTGCAATTCTAGGAATCAGTGAACTAAAATGGACTGGAATGGGTGAATTAAACTCAGATGACCATTATATCTACTACTGTGGGCAGGGATCCCTTAGAAGAAATAGAGTAGCCTTCATTGTCAAAAAAAGAATCTGAACTGCAGTACTTGGTTGCAATCTCAAAAACGACAGAATGATCTCTGTTCATTTCCAAGGCAAACCATTCAATATCACAGTAATCCAAGTCTATGCCCCAACCAGTAACACTGAAGAAGCTGAAGCTGAACGGTTCTATGAAGAACTCCAAAATCTTTTAGAATTAATACCCAAAGAATATGTCATTTTCATTATAGGGGACTGGAATGCAAAAGTTGGAAGTTAAACACCTGGAGTAACAGTCAAATTTGGCCTTGGAGTACGGAATGAAGCAGGGCAAAGGCTAATAGAATTTTGCCAAGTGAACACACTGGTCATAGTAAACATTGTCTTCCAACAACACGAGAAGAGTCTACACAAGGACATTACCAGATAGTCAACACCGAAATCAGATTGATTATATTCTTTGCAGCCAAAGATGGAGAAGCTCTATACAGTCAGCAAAAACAAGACCGGGAGCTGACCATGGCTCATACCATGAACTCATTATTGTCAAATTCAGACGTAAATCGAATAGCGTAGGGAAAACCACTAGACCATTCAGGTATGACCTAAATCAAATCCCTAATGATTATACAGTGGAAGTGAGAAATAGATTTAAGGGACTAGATCTGATAGACAGAGTGCCTGATGAACTGTGGATGGAAGTTCATGACATTGTATAGGAGACAGGGATCAAGACCATCCCCATGGAAAAGAAATGCAAAAAACAAAATGGCTGTCTGAGGAGGCCTTACAAATAGCTGTGAAAAGAAGAGAGGTGAAAAGCAAAGGACAAAAAGAAAGATATAAGCATCTGAATGCGTAGTTCCAAAAAATAGCAAGGAGAGATAAGAAAGCTTTCCTCAGTGATCAATGCAATGAAACAGAAGAAAACAACAGAATGGGAAAGACTAGAGATCTCTTCAAGAAAATCAGAGATACCAAGGGAACATTTCATGCAAAAATGGGCTTGATAAAGGACAGAAATTATTTGGACCTAACAGAAGCAGAAGATATTAAGAGGAGATGGCAAAAATACATAGAAGAACTGTACAAAAAAGATCTTCACGACCCAGATAATCACGATGGTGTGATCACTCACCTAGAGCCAGACATCCTGGTATGTGAAGTCAAGTGAGCCTTAGAAGCATCACTACGAACAAAGCTAGTGGAAGTGACGGAATTCCAGTTGAGCTCTTTCAAATCCTGAAAGATGATGCTGTGAAAGTGCTGCACTCAATATGTCAGCAAATTTGGAAAACTCAGCAGTGGCCACAGGACTGGAAAAGTCAGTTTTCACTTCAATCCTAAAGAAAAGCAATGCCAAAGAATGCTCAAACTACCACACAATTGCACTCATCTCCCACACTACTAAAGTAATGCTCAAAATTCTCCAAGCAAGGCTTCAGCAATACGTGAACCATGAACTCCCTGAAGTTCAAGCTGGTTTGAGAAAAGGCAGAGGAACCAGAGATCAAATTGCCAACATCCGCTGGATCATGGAAGAATCAAGAGAGTTCCATAAAAACATCTAGTTCTGCTTTATTGACTACACAAAGCCTTTGATTGTATGATTATAATAACTGTGGAAAATTCTGAAAGAGATGGGAATACCAGACCACCTGACTGGCCTCTTGAGAAACCTATATGCAGGTCAGGAAGCAACAGTTAGAACTGGACATGGAAAACAGACTGGTTCCAAATAGAAAAAGGAGTACTTCAAGGCTGCATATTGTCACCCTGCTTATTTAACTTCTATGCAGAGTACATCATGAGAAATGATGGGCTGGATGAAGTACAAGCTGGAATCAAGATTGCCGGGAGAAATATCAATAACCTCAGATATGCAGATGACACCACCCTTACGGCAGAAAGTGAAGAGGAACTAAAAAGCCTCTTGATGAAAGTGAAAGAGGAGAGTGAAAAAGTTGGCCTGAAGCTCAACATTCAGAAAACAAAGATCATGGCATCCGGTCCCATCACTTCATGGGAAATAGATGGGGAAACAGTAGAAACAGTGTCTGACTTTATTTGGGGGGGGGCTCCAAAATCACTGCAGACGGTGATTGCAGCCATGAAATTAAAAGACGCTTAGTCTTTGGAAGGAAAGTTATGACCAAACTAGATAGTATGTTGAAAAGCAGAGACATTACTTTTCCAACAAAGGTCCATTTAGTCAAGGAATTAAAGTTATGACCAACCTAGATAGCATATTAAAAAACAGAGACATTACTTTGCCATCAAAGGTCCGTTAGTCAAGGCTATGGTTTTTCCAGCGGTCATGTATGGATATGACAGTTGGACTGAAGAAAACAGAGTGCTGAAGAATTGATGCTTTTGAACTGTGGTGTTGGAGAAGACTCTTGAGAGCCTCTTGGACTGCCAGGAGATCCAACCAGTCCATTCTAAAGGAGATCAGTCCTGGGTGTTCTTTGGAAGGAATGATGCTATAGCTGAAACTCCTATACTTTGGCCACCTCATGTGAGGAGTTGACTCATTGGAAAAGAACTCAGAGTTCACTCAAACTCATGTCCGCCAAGTCGGTGATGCCATCCAGCCATCTCATCCTCTGTCATCCCCTTCTCCTCCTGCCCTCAATCCTTCCCAGCATCAGAGTCTTTTCCAATGAGTCACCTCCTCACATGAGGTTGCCAAAGTATTGGAGCTTCTTTCAGCTTCAGCATCAATTGCTCCAATGAACACCCAAGACTGATCTCATTTAGTATGGACTGGTTGGATCTCCTTGCAGCCCAAGTGACTGTCAAGAGTTTTCTCCAACACCACAGTTCAGAAACATAAATTCTTTGGTGCTCAGCTTTCTTCACAGTCCAACTCTCACATCCATACATGACCACTGGAAAAACCATAGCCTTGACTAAATGGACCTTTGTTGGAAAAGTAATGTCTCTGCTTTTCAACATACTATCTAGTTTGGTCATAACTTTCCTTCCAAAGACTAAGCGTCTTTTAATTTCATGGCTGTAATCACCATCTGCAGTGTTTGGAGCCCCCCAAAATAAAGTCTGACACGGTTTCTACTGTTTCTCCATCTATTTGCCATGAAGTGATGAGACTAGATACCATGTTCTTCGTTTTCTGAATGTTGAGCTTCAAGCCAACTTTTTCACTCTCCTCTTTCACTTTCATCAAGAGGCTTTTTAGCTCCTTCTTCACTTTCTGCCATAAGGGTGGTGTCATCTGCATATCTGAGGTTATTGATATTTCTCCCGGCAATCTTGATTCCAGCTTGTGCTTCTTCCAGCCCAGTTTTTCTCATGGTGTACTCTGCATAGAAGTTAAATAAGCAGGGTGACAATATACAGCCTTGAAGTACTCCTTTTCCTATTTGGAACCAGTCTGTTGTTCCATGTCCAGTTCTAACTGTCGCTTCCTGACCTGCATATAGATTTCTCAGGAGGCAGGTCAGGTGGCCTGGTATTCCCAGCTGTTTCAGAATTTTCCACAGTGTATTGTGATCCACACAGTCAAAGGTTTGGCATAGTCAATAAAGCAGAAATGGATGTTTTTCTGGAACTCTTTGGCTTTTTTGATGATCCAGCGGATGTTGGCCATTTGATCTCTGGTTCTTCTGCCTTTTCTAAAACCAGCTTGAACATCAGGAAGTTCACGGTTCACGTATTGCTGAAGCCTTGCTTGGAGAAGTTTGAGCATTACTTTACTAGCGTGTGAGATGAGTGCAATTGTGTGGTAGTTTGAGCATTCTTTGGCATTGCCTTTCTTTGTGATTGTCATAAAATCCTTGCTATTTACCTGGAGCCAAATTACAGTGGAGGTAATGAAGATAACGGTGACCTCTGTCAATAGATCATATGCTTGCACTGCTACAGTCTGTGCCCCTAACCTTGTAGCAGGCCACCACTGACCCTCGCCTTTGCTGGAGGCTCCCAGACACCCACAGGCAAGTCTCCTGTGCTGTCACTGTTCCTTTCTCCTGGGTTCTGGTGCACAAGTTTCTGTTGTGCGCTCCAAGAGTCTATTTCTCAGTCCTATGCAAGTTCTGGCAGCTCCATGGTGGGGTCAGTGGCAACCTCCTCAAAGAGAACTTATGCCAGGCCCACACCCAGAGCCCTGTCCCTGCGGCAGACCACTGCCAACCCATGATAGCTGGACTATAAAGAAAGCTGAGCACTAAAGAATTGATGCTTTTGAACCGTGGTGTTGGAGAAGACTCTTGAGAGTCCCTTGGACTGCAAGGAAATCCAACTGGTCAATCCTAAAGGAAAGCAGTCCTGAATGTTCATTGGAAGGGCTGATGTTGAAGCTGAAACTCCATTACTTTGGCCACCTAAATGCGAAGAGTGGACTCATTTGAAGAGACTCTGATGCTGGGCAAGATTGAAGGTGGGAAACGGGGAACGACAGAGGATGAGATGTTTGGATGGCACCACCGAGTCAATGGGCATGAGTTTGAGTCAGCTCCAGGAGTTGGTGATGGACAGGGAAGCCTGGCGTGATTCAGTCCATGGGGTTGCAAAGAGTTGGACATGACTGAGCAACTGAACTGAATGGATATCTTAGAGGGTTGTTGTAAGGTTTTAAAAGGGTTAATTATGCAAAATGCACATAAACAGGCCTGGCACATAACAAACACTATATGCTTGTTTAGCCACTCAGTTGGGTCTCTTTTTGCCCCCATATACTGTAGCCCATCAGGCTCCTCTGTCCATTGGCTTTTCCAGGCAAGAATACTGGAGTGGGTTGCCATTTCCTACTCCAGGTAATCTTCCCAACCCAGGGATTGAACTCACATCTCCTGAAAGTCTCCTGCATTTAAGACAGATTCTTTACCACTGAGCCACTAGAGAGCAAATATAGATGTGGATTATTCATTAAGAAAATATTATGTCAAATGTTTTCTATGTGACAAATATTATCACTGTAATATAAACCAATGAATAAATAAAATACGGCATGTGCTATGAAGAAAATTAGATCAGGGTATAGGGAAAGGAAGGGAGGGACTAGTATTTTAAACAGGATGTTCTGGGAAAATATCTACTGAAAATGGCAAACAAAGCTAGGAAAGCATTGTTCTAGATGAGGGAATAGCAAGTGCACAGGCCTCAGGCAAGAAGATGGTAGAGTATTTGAGGAATGGCTATGGCCAGTGTGACTGGGACAGAGTGACCAGGAGGGGAGTGATAAGGGATTAGGTCACAGAGGGGACTGGGACTGAACCCTAAAGGGCGAGGATGAATTTGCGTTTTCTGCTGGCTGGATGTTTGGATAGAGAAATGATGTGATCTCATAAATATTAAAGGCTTGAATAGATTTGAAGACTGGTGGCTATTGGAGCAGCAAGATGAGCTATGAGGCTATGGCTGTAATTCAGTCTCTGGTGCTAATAATTACTTTGTGCTGATTTAAAACAAAACAAAACAAAAAAGCCTAATGAACAGATATGCTGCTACTGCTAAGTCGCTTTAGTAGTGTCCGACTCTGTCCGACCCCACAGACGGCAGCCCACCAGGCTCCCCCGTCCCTGGGATTCTCCAGGCAAGAATGCTGGAGTGGGTTGCCATTTCCTTTTCCAATGCATAAAAGTGAAAAGTGAAAGTGAAGTCGCTCAGTCGTGTCCAACCCTCAGCGACCCCATGGACTGCAGCCCACCAGGCTCCTCTGTCCATGGGATTTTTCCGGCAAGAGTACTGGAGTGGAGTGCCATTGCCTTCTCCAAATCAACAGATATAGTATGTGCATTTTTTAGTGTTAGCAATTTTTCACAATTTTTTCACTTGAGATAATACATCAGAGTCAAATTCAATTATTAAAATCCTTACTCATGTTATTTCTAGTCTTAATGATCAAGACTTGTTTAGTGGTCTTGCTTTCACATTTTGGGATTTTCTGCTATGATATTCTGCATGAAATTTAAGCATGAAGCCAAATGCTGTTAACAGTTGTCTATCATCCTGTCATCCCACTGTCTTTGCCCTTACCTCTGCATTCAGTCATTAAATACCAGGGATGTTGCAAATGACTTAGGGTAACTATAAATTTAGGTTGGAATAGAAATATATTTTAATATAATTTATTTCCCTTTTATCTTTTCTAATTCATATTTCTTTTGATAAAGTAACTTAATTCTTCTACAACAAAGCTACCACTTTTAAAATATCTTTTATTCATCTTTTTCATTCATTCACACATTCTCTTACCACTAGCCTCACTTTCTTCTTCTCTCCTTTTGTCTCCCTGCCCGATTTTGACTGACACCCCCCCTCAAATTGCCTATTGATGACTATTTCCATTTTTCTTCAATGAGTTTTCGGTATTGATATATATCATTCTTTACATTCAAATTTTACATTTTTGTTTCCTGAAACTAGCTTAAATGTCAAGTGCCAAGATAATTTCTTAAAAAAGAAAAACATAAATATTCACAAGTAGAGTTCATGTTCTCTTCAGTGCAAATTGCTCAGTAGCAACAAATATTTAATGATGGTTACTCTGATGAAGCATTGACCTTTCTGATGTTCAGTGGCAAATAACTCTCAATGAACTTTGTACATCACTGTTTATTTGAACTGTGAATTCTAGTTCAAGCATGAGAAATGTTTGTTTTCCCACCCATATGTGTATAGTTATTTCAATTCTGTTTCTTTGGAGAAAAGAGATATAAAGTTATTGTTATAAAGCTTCTGAGAAAAGCAATATGTAGATAAAGATGAAAAACTTTTTTAAAATGTCAGTGTGAATTAACCTAATTTTTTGAAGTGAGATTGAGTATTCACAGATGGCTAATTCTGAGGACAGACATGTACAAAGTAAACCAAAATTTTAACCTCTCGGTCATACAAAACAAAACAAAACAAAAAGGAAGATTTAAAAAAAAATGAAAGGAAAAGGGAAAAACATTAAAAACACTCAAACTTTCTCAACACAATTTAGTCTTCAAGCGCATTATAACTATACACATATAATACAAGTATGACTCTGTTCTTTAAGTTAAAAAGAGTACAAAGTTAGGCTCAAGTAAAAACTAACCATCACTCCCAGCTGGAATTGGGTTAAACATGTTAGCAGAATGCAAGAGAGATGTTGACTTTTTCCTCTGTTAACTCTAACAGCAGCCTCTCAAGTAGCTGTATAATACAGGCTGGTTTCAGACACCTACAATATCCTGGTTAGCAATTACAACTGGAGTAAAGCAAAACGCCATCATAGAATGGTCTCCTTGATTACACAGAGAATCCTGTAAGAACTCAATTAGGCACCTGTTGCTTAGTGAGGGAGGGGAAGGATAAAAATAGACAGATGAATGAACAATGTAACATAGAACCACTTACTCCAACTGTATCTCAAGATACACTCAGTTCATCTGCATTTCCAATAGAGACACTTATTTCCCTGCTTTTTATACCACAGTTTCTTAAGAAACTCATTTTAGACACAACATATCTTTCTTCCACCTGAGGGAAGCTTACTCTTATTTTTAATTTTTCTACTCGAAACAACTGTTCTAAAGCGAGAGATTTAAGAAAGTTGTTTCTATTACATATGATTTTGTGGGTTCCAAGATCTCTGAGGAAAATTATTGGAATATTTGTTAGAGAGGTTGGGAAATTTAAAACTGGTTGGGTTGTTATCGGTTGTATTTTGTTTCCACAGCACAGACAGAATATGCCAATGACTCAGTTATATTCTAGTGCTATTTCTGGTTTCCATCACATTAGATAAAGCAACAGTCAAATTTTAACAAAGTTGTAGAGTAGCTTCAGGCAAGCATTTTTCATTAAATATTCGATATCAGTGTGTTTGCCTGTGGGAGATGGATGGGTCGATGGTGACTGAGTCTGCTAAAACCTAAACCAGACAAATAGAGAAACAAAACTTCCCAAAGCAATAAAACCCTGAAGTACTGACATTTCCCTCTGAGCAGAGTGAAACATTTTTCCTGAACAAGAAGGGCAGACATTTTTACTTTACACCAGAGAATTTCATCTTCTCTAACATCCAAAATTACTGATCTGGGACTTTGAAGCAATTACTGAACATTTTACAGATATATGTCATTAGTCCAGACTTCTATTCTTCACTCCAGAACTGTTTCCACCTTTCCTGGGAGTCCTTCCCCTGGATATGCCCTAAGCCTGTCAAAGGTGAAACCAGTCTTTTATGCCATAAATTGTATTCTCCTGCTTTATTGCCTCTCTCAGTTATGGTGCTACCAGTCACCCAAGGCAGAATTCTTAGCATCTTTGGTTCATAACTCTGTATCACTCTCTGCATCCAACTGGTCTCCAAGTCCCATGTATGCTTACTTGTAGTGTCTCTAAAAGCTGTCCATTCCCTCTTTATGGCGTCCTTTGAATAACATGGATTCTTAATTTTAATGAAATTAAATTCATCAGTTATTTCCTCTCTGGTTTATACTTTTGCATCCCCATCCAGAGGTCATACCAATATCATTCTATGCTATTTTATAAACATATTTTAATTTTTCAGATTTATGTTTCTTATTTGATGTAATTTTTCTTTTGGGGTGGGGGGGCTGTGCTGACAGCTTGTGGGATCTTAGTTCCCCAACCAGAGACTGAACTCAGGTCCCTGCAGTGGAAACATAGAGTCTTAACCATTAGACTTCCAGGGAATTCCTGGGTGCCAAAATTTTCTAACTTGGTGTTTATAATTTTTATCTGGCAATTTCAGCATCCTCACTTTCTGTTGCCTGCTGTTTCTACTTTTTCTCACTTATTGTTCTTTGTTTACTTGTGCCTTTGTTATCTGTGGCTCAGAGCTAATCATTTTTCTTGGACTTTTTTATTTTTATTTTTATGAGAGTTGTTAACATCTCGGAACAAGATATCCTTGTTACCACTGGTTGGTTTGTGATTTTAGACTCTCAAGGATATTCTCCCCAAGGAAGCTGGCACAGTCCTCTTAGCCTCATCCACCAGAGGGCAAACAGAAGAAGGAAGAAGAACTACAATCCCACAGATTCCAGAATGAAAACTATAATCACAGAAAATTAACCAAAATAAAAAGGTGTAGGATTATGTCCCAGATGAAGGAACAAGATAAATCCCCAGAAAACTAAATGAAATGAAGATTAAAAAAAAAAGAATTCAGAATAATGATAGTGAAGATGATCCACCATTTCAGAAGAATAAAGAAGATGCAAGAAATATATATCAAAGTTCTAGAAGAACTAAAGAAGAAACAGAGATGAACAGTACACTAGAGGGAATCATAGTACCTGGGGTTTATTCTGGATAATTAATACTTAAGTATTGTCTGAGGCTATGCAATAGTTTCCTCATCTGTATAGTGGAGATATTAATAGAGCAAAACTCATTAGGTTTTTGTGAAGATTATAAAAATTATATAATGTGTTCAGAACAGTACTTCATATTTAAGAAGTTAGTTTATTCAGTCGCTAAGTTATGTCTGACTCTGTAACCCCATGGACTGTAGCCTGCCAGGCTACTCTGTCCATGGAATTTCCCAGGCAAGAATACTGAAGTGGGTTGCCATTTCCTTCTCAAAGGAATCTTTCCAGACCAGGGACTGAGCCTGCCTCTCCAGCACTGGCAGGCAGATTCTTTTCCACTGAGCCACCAGGGAAGCCCATTTAGGAAGTGCTATGTGTTTAACTTTATTATTTACTATTACTAGGCAAGCTCTGAGTTTTGTGTTAGATCTCTTTTCCCATGAAGGCACCAATGTGTGGCGTGATTATGCCTGGGAGAGCAAAAGCCCTCAAGGCAAAAGTGAGTTAGGTTTACTTTCCTATGCAGTTCTTAGCTGGTAATTCATTGTTAGAATTTAGTGATTTTAAGAAAGAATTGATGATCTATCTAGCTTATAATATTTATCTATCTATGATCTTCTATCTTAGTTATTTTCAAAAAGTGTTGGACCTTCCATATAACCAGAAACAGAACTGGTTTTATTTTTTATCCCCTTCCTTGTACTTTGACTCATCATATTATTCTTTTCTAACTTTTGAAAATAGCACTTTTCAAGCTTTTCATCTTTTCTAAAAAAGATTTAAAATCTATAAATTCTTAACTAAGTACCATTGTAAAGTATATTGGAAACAATATTTTCATTACTGTTCACTCATAACTTTTCTAATTTGTTCTGATTTTTCTTGACCTCTTTGTTATCTAGAATTACATTAAAAATTCCAAAATGTATTTTTATTTATTATTATGCATTTATGTCTTAAATTAAATTTATCTAGAGAATGTCATCAGTATTCTTTGATACTTATTGATGCCTGATACATTTCCTTTTACATTTCTTTATTTTTAACTTTTTATAGCTTTATATTTAAACATATATATATATTATGTTATGTATAGGTTAGTAAATTTAATCTTATCAATAATCCCCTTTAATTAGTGTTGTCTATAGTATTCATTGTGTTTACTTACATGCGGATTTATTTCTGCCATCTTTTAGAAACTTTTATTTAATTTGCTTTTTTCTATGTATTTTTCTCTTCACTTTCTGCCTTCTCTTGGAATTTTTTTGTTATTTCCTTTTCCACTTTAAAATTATACCTAAAATTTAATCTAAATGCTTAAAATCCAAAGTTAATATTACAAACCTCTTTAAAAATTTTTTAAAGTTTTCAGAGATCCTGAACTCTGAGTCTTTCTCTTTTATCATATAAAAGACTTCCCTGGTGGCTCAGATGATAAAGCGTCTGTCCACAATGCAGGAGACTTGGGTTCAATCCCTGGGTTGGGAAGATCCCCTAGAGAAGGAAATGGCAATCTACTCCAGTACTATTGCCTGGAAAATCCCATGGACAGAGGAGCCTGGTAGGCTACAGTCCATGGGCTCACAAAGAGTCGGACACAGCTGAGCGACTTCACTTGCTTGCTTGCTTTTATCATATGCTATTGTTTTCCAGCATTTTGTCTCAACTTTGCTTTTACTCTTCAAATTAGAGCTTATTGTTGCTTTATCAGTGAATGCTTGTGTAGCTTTCTCCACAAATTTGTCAATTTCTTTATCTAAACCTGAATTTGACTAGCCTAGCCTCATGAGTTCTTAAGAGCACCTTTTTCAGACCCTGGAGTATAGGTTGAGGGAGACCAGCTTCCTTCTCATCTCTCTGTTCAAGCCGATTTCTTATTTGTTTGATTATTCATTATAGTTTTCACTGAGTTTCTAGTTCTTGGAAGGTTCTAGCTTTTGAGAGAGTTTTATTTCAATCCTCTGCTTGCTTGGTCTGAAGGCTTCATCCCTTTTCTAAGCCCTTTTGTGCTGAGATCAGTCTTATTCCCCAAATCAGTTTTTTTTTTTTTTTTTCTTCCCCTCTCTGGAGTTTACTTCCTTCCTTGATCTCAGTTTCTGAGGATTCCCTCTACTTTCTTATTGATCAACCATTTCTTAAATGAGATGGTTAACAATAATGGTTTAACTATAATTTTTCCAGGATTCCTAGATGTTTTATCATTTGAGCAGTTTCAGGTTATTTAGTCTACCGTATTGCCACAAACAGAAAGTACAATCATTCTTCTTTCTTTCTCCTTATTCTTCCTCTTCTTTTCTTCTTCCTCTTTATACCCACAACCTGTTCCTCTAAATGGGCTAGTGGTGATTTGAAGATGCAGAAGTATTTGGCAAATGTGTATAAACCTGGGCTTTTGAGTTACAGTTTAGTCAAATAAATTAACAGAGGAAGATTACTTTACAGTTATTATGAAATTATCCTTGAATGAGAATGTATGTGCCACTAGCTCACTAGACCCACTGAAATTCTATGATCTGAAATGTGAAATAGTAAATACATTTCAAATTTGTTTTGCCTGTTTTCTCTGTTGTTTCTTTACCAGGACTGTTCCTGGTAATTGATGCTGAATTTGTGGGATGTTGAAAGTGAAAGTTGCTCAGTCATGTCCAACTCTTTTCAAACCCATGGACTGTAGAGTCCATGGAATTCTCTAGGCCAGAATACTGGAGTGGGTAGCCTTTTCCTTCTCCAGGGAATTTTCCCAACCCAAGGATCAAACCCAGGTCTTCTGCATTACAGGTGGATTCTTTGCCAACTGAGCTATCAGGGAAGGAATTTTGTGGAAGAAGTGCACAAATGAATGCATGACCAATATAACAACATGAACTCATATACTCTATACTGAGGAAGCAAGAAGTAAGGGGAAGAATCTTTTGCTTTGTTTTCTGTCTCAATATTGAAGTGATACCTTGTATGAAGAAATCACTCTAAATCACTCAAGGTGTAGCTCTAATATAATATGTAGAATATTACATCCGATGTGAATCAAATCTCATGTATGAGATATCACAGTATCTCAGGCTGCAAAATTTTATTTCCTTTATTAACCCATTTTTAAACTTCACATCTGCATAGTAATTTTTACTAACTTCTGATTAAAATAGTGAACTGGAAATAACTCATTGTGAGCTGGACTTTTTAAAATTGAAGTATAGTTGAATTACAATGTTGTGTTAATTTCTGCTGAACATCAAAGTGACTCAGTTATGCACACACACACACACATATATTCTTTTTTATAATCTTTTTCATTACAGTTTATCCCAGGACATTGGATGCAATTCCTTATGCTATACAGTAGGACCTTGTTTATCCATTTTAAATGTATTAGTTTGCATGGACTGATTCACTTTACACTCACGTTTTGTAACAGAATATTATATTTAAAATCATTTAAAAAATATACCAGAAATTGCCTTGGTCAGGTAGGCAATCCAGTAATATTAGTTTAGTTTGATCATTCAAAGCATAAATGTGATTAAAATAATTATTTTGGTTTTAACTGAAGAGGGATGTATATTATAAAAACACACTTTTGAGAAACTATGCTAAAGGTAAACCTGAAAAACAAATCTCAAATTTTAAGAATATTTAGATTTCATTTCTACTCCTGATGGTTAATATAAAAATGCATATATTTCAGAGAATCAAATATAACTTTTTCTACAGCAATGTTCATTTCAAAAATTATTACTTAGTAAATTATTTGCAGAACAAAAGCTCCTGAAGTGTTTTAATTATTTAAAGTGGAACAAGAAGAAAATGTAGTAACAGGATATATATGTCAAATGTGATTGAAATAAATACATTTTAAATCAAAATCTCAAAGTTAAATAATTTCAAAGCCTCCAATTCTTGTCCCTCTTAAAAAATTCCTTCTAGTAACTAAAGTGGACCATCCTTGTCAATTGCAATAATGAAATATAACTCAGTTATTTTTTAAACATCATTTGTTTATTTACTAACAGCCTTTGATATGATATTAAACCAGGAGTTTTTGAGACAAAACTAACCACATTACAGTACCTCAGCACACACTTTGCCATTTGCAAAAGTCTTTCCTATAGAGCAGAGATTTTCCTTATTAAAATCATTCAAGGAACTTAAAAATGCTAATTCCAAAGCCCCACGCTGGTCCAATTAAATTGACTTTTACTCTTAAGTACATTTTGTTGATAATGCACAAGTTGGCAAATTTTTAAAATTAATAATGTGTGCTGTGCTTAGTTGCTCAGTCATGTCTGACTCTTTGCGACCCCATGAAGTGTAGCCCGCCAGGCTCTTCTGTCCATGGGGATTCTCCAGGCAAGAACACTGGAGTGGGTTGCTGTGCGCTCCTCCAGGGGATCTTCCCAACCCAGGGATTGAACCCAGGTCTCCCTCATTGCAGACGAATTTTTCACCATCTGAGTTACCAGGGAAGCCTATCATAATATAATAACAGATACCTGAAAGAAAATGAAATATTTAATCTCAGTCAGATGTATTTATTGTAACCATGCTTACTCTGAACATAATGCTTAGTGCAGATGGGGGTGGTTTCAGTGTGTACAATAAGTAAAGGTGGGTTAACAAGACCTTCATTTACAACTTGAGTAGAAGTTTGGGAAGCAGAAAGTGCTTGGGTCAGTGTATGTCTTAGTCTTTTTTCTTTTAATGTATTTGATGTCATCTAGTTTTTTTTTTATATTTATTTATTATTTTGGGGGCTTCCATGGTAGCCCAGTGGCTAAGACTCAGTGCTCCCAATGCCGGGGGCCTGGGTTCAATCCTTGGTCAGGGAACTAGATTCCACATGCTGCAGCTTTGTTCACATGTCATAAGTAAATGATTCTGCAACTAAGGCATTTTTATCTGTGGTTGCTCTGGGTCTTCTTTGCAATGTGTGGAATTCTCATTGCAGTAGCTTCTCTTGTTGTGAAGCACAGACTCTAGGGTGCATGGGCTCAGTAGTTGTGGCACGTGAGTTTATTTGCTCTGTGACATGTGGACTCTTCCTGGACCAAGGATCGAACCTGTGTCCCTGCATTAGTAGGCTGTTTCTTATCCACTGCACCACCAGGGAAGTCCTGTCTTGGTATTTTTAAAATAGTAATTTGTTATCAATGTATTAAATAGTTTAATTTATTAATTTTTGTTCCACTTTCCCTTTTGATTAAAAAGGGAAAATATTGATATATAGGTTTTCCAAATCCACCATAAATGAATTTGTTAGAATTATTAGAAGGCTTGGGGCTCATTTGTTTTTCATTTTAATGGAGAAAGGAAAGTTTTTTATTAAAAAATAGAAAAACAGAAGTAAATATTCTAAATAAGGTTCTGCCAATCCTAGACAGACTAGAGAGATGAAGAGAAAATGCATTATAGTGAACAGTTTAGATGCAGAAAGGAATTAATATATAAGATGAAATATATATATATGAAAGAATATGATTTTATAAAAGTAAAATAGAGAGGGGAAATTGCCCAGCATTTAACATTTTGTTCTTTCTCCATTTGAAAATGTGTTGCTCACATTATTGGGTTATTCCTGGATAAAACCATTCAAGTTCTGGGAAATGATAGATATGTTAAAATGTGCTTATTCATTATATTTGCTTTCTGAAATATTTCCTGACTTTTTTCCCCGAGAAAATCCTTATCCTATTATGATATCTTTTATGAAGGACCTAAGATGTAGACTTGTTATAACTTCTATATTTTTTCATTTCCCTTGAGACTAACATAATGAAAAGTGAGTAAAACATAGATTCCTTCTCTTTTGAATGTGGAGCAGTGAGACAATTCCTTGGTTTTAGTAATAAAAACCCTGGTGGCTCAGACAGTAAAGAATCTTCCTGCAGTGCAGGAGACCTGGGTTCTATCCCTGAGCTGGGAAGATCCCCTGGAGAAGGGAATGGCTACCCACTCCAGTACTCTTCCCTGGAGAATTCCATGGACAGAGGAGCCTGAAGGGCTACAGTCCGTCTGGTTGCAGAGTCAGGCAGGACTGAGGAACTAACTCTTTAAGGCTTTCCTGGTGGCTCAGACAGTAAAGAATCTGCCTGCCGTGTGGGAGACCTGGATTCAATCCCTGAGTCAGGAAGATTCCCTACAGTTTATCAGGTCACAAAGAGTCAGAGATGACTGAGTGACACACACAATAATAAAGTAATCCACATGTCACCATGAGTGATTTTCCATCTAAGACCTTGCAAAAATGTGTCCACTTTTGTTCTTGGCTACCCTTATCTCGATGGGAATGAAAAGATATGCACTGTGACCCTATATGTAAAGTCACTATGATGTTATTTTTATAATATTTAAAAATGGTTCGCTATACAGTTAAGGTGGCACTAATGGTAAAGACTCCTGAGAAACCTGTATGAGGTCAAGAAGCAATAGTTAGAACCCTGTATGGGACAACTGATTGGTTCAAGATGGAGAAAAGAGTATGACAGGGCTGTCTGCTATCACCCTATTTGTTTAACCCATATTCTGAGCACATAATGGAAAATTCTGGGCTGGATGAGTTAAAAGCCAGAATCAAGATAGGTGGCAGAAACAGAAACAATCTCAGGTATGTGGATGATACCACTCTAATGGAAAGTGAGGAGGAACTAAAAAGCCTCTTGATGAGGGTGAAGGAGGAGAGTGAAAGTGCTGGCTTCAGACTAAAAAAAAAAAACCAAAAACCTAAGCTCATGGCATCTGGCCCCATTACTTCATGCAAATAGGAGGGTGAAAGGTGCAAGTAGTGACAGACTCCCTCTACTTGGTCTCCAAGTCACTGTGGATGGTGGCTGCAGCCATGAAATCAGAATACGATTGCTTCTTGGCAGGAAAGCGATGACAAACTGAGACAGTGTGTTGAAAAGCAGAGACATTACTCTGCCAACAAAGGACCATACAGTCAAGGCTATGGCCTTCCCAGTGGTAGTGTACTGTTGTGAGAGCTGGATGGTAAAGAAAGCAGAATGCTGGTGAATTGATGCCTTCAAATTGTGGTGCTGGAGAAGACTCCTGAAAGTCCCTTGGGCAGCAAAGCAGTCAATCTTAAGGGATATCAACCCTGAATATTCACTGGAAGGACTGATGCTGAAGCTGAAGCTCCAGTGTTTTGGCCACCTGATGCAAGCAGATGACTCATTGGAAAAGTCCCTGATACTGGGAAAGACTGAGGGCAGAAGGAGAAGAGGGTATTAGAGGATAAGATGGCTGGATGGCATCACTGATGCAATGAACTTGGACAAACTCCTGGAGATGGTGAGGGACAGGGAGACCTGGCATGCTGCAGTCCATGGGGTCACAAAGAGTCGGACACGACTGGGTGACTAAACAACAACAACAGCAGTAAAGGCATTTCCTGCCAGCCAGTGAAGGAGATGCCTGAGACAAGAGTTCAATCCTTGGGTCAGGAAGATGCCCTGGAGGAGGGCATGGCAACTCACTCTAATATTCTTGCCTAAAGAATCCCATGGATAGAGGAGCCTGGTGGACTACAGTCTGTAGGATCACAAAGATTCAGATAGAGCTGAAACAACTTAGCATGCACACACAAATCTTTAAGGAAATTGATCTTTAAACATATTTTTAAGTTGAAATGCCACTTGGGAAATTGTAGTTTATCAGAAAAGTTCTTTATTGTCCTACTGTGCATTTACTGTCTATTGACTATATCTTCATTTTGCAGGGGTAGTCCCCAATCCAGAAGATTTGCTTCACTAATTCCATAGTTTCTAGTGATGGCAAAAGTCAGTCTTCATGGTTCATAGTCAGCAGCAAGACCTGCTGAAAGTCCTTTTCTCCTTCTTGGTAACTGGTAATTGACTCCAAACATCAAGGTATGAGTTGTCCTTGTGTTTATTTTTATATTGTGATGATCTTTTAAGTTGGGTGAGGCATCAGGAACTTTTTCTTTCTAACTAGTAGATGACCATAGATCCTACCCATAAAACACTTAATGTATAGATGTTGAAGCAGGGAAAATTACTGATGAATCAATGTGCTACAGTGTGGTCCCAGAGGAAACAGCCCCTGCTTGGGACTAGAGGAAGGCATCTAGAGGAGGTGATATTTAAACTTTCTTGAGGTCTGACTTTTTGAGGTGGCTAAGCAAGTTGAGAACATTCCATGTAAAAATGAAATTCTTGGGAGTTCTGCACTAATGAAAAGTAGCTTGTGTTAGAATTATGGAACAGTAGGGACCTAAAATAATAAGTTTTAATTTTCTGTCATGACCATATATAAGGTATGACCAGAGTTTGGAATATTTTTTGTTTTGTTTTGAAGAAGATAATAGGTAGGGTAATACTGTCACATTCTGCCATTAAAAGTTTAGCTCAAGTAGACTGTAAAACATGAATTGATGATGTGAGAAAGTAACTGGGCACATTGCTATAATCCTAGATAGGAGTGACAGAGATGTAATCTAAGGCAGCTACTATGAGAACACACAGGCCAGGGGAACCAGGAGACACTGATGTACCATGAGTTGCTCAGTTGTGTCTGACTCTTTGTAACCAATCGTCCATGGGGTTGCAAAAAGTTGGACACAACTGGGCACAACTTCACCACAACAACAGTGGTGAAGGGTCTGCCTGCCAGCGCAGGAGATGCCAGAGATAAGGGTTCGATCCTTGGGTCAGGAAGTTCCCCTGGAGGAGGACGTGTCAACCCAGTCTAGTATTCTGGCCTAAAGAATCCCATGGACAAAGGAGCCTGGTGGGCTACAGTTCAGAAGGTCACAAATTGTCAGAGAGTACATTTTCAGGGTCTCTTCCCTTGGATTATAAATCCTTTATAAATCCATAAATTTGAATCCAGGTTGGTAAAGGGCCAAATGTGTGGCCTTTCCATTAAACCACAAAATGATATTCTTCATTGCAATTAAATTTAGTGTTCAAAGATGCAAAATATCACAGAATTTGAAAGCTGTTTGTAAAATAATATTTGTAATCTTAATTAAAATTTGAAAATGGAGCTATCCTTACCTGCCCCCAGAAAAGATGTATTCAATGATAGAATATCCTTTGTACAGGTATTTGGCCAAGTGTCTCAGCCTAAAATATATCTGAAATGTGTATCGCTATATCTAACAGTAACCTATGCCAGACCATAGCAAGAAAGGATGTAAAATAATATATGTGTCAATTATGAAAATAAGGAAAATATAACATCTTCTTCCTCTATGTCCCTGTTATTAACCCCAAACACTGAAAGATTTTTCTCTTGAGACACAAGGGAAGGAATAAAACTGAATGTTTTTCCTTTTTGTTTTCTATTGAAGCTTAACCTTCTGTTTTCTGTGTGTACACAGAGGAATAAATGTCACAATGCCAGAATTATTCCAAGGATTTATATTTTGCTTTAGACTTCAAATAAAGACATCTCCCTGTGGACCAGTTTCTATGGGTTTTTCCAAATGAGCATAAGAAAAAGAAAACCAAAGCTAAGGTCAAAATTAACTTTGTGAAAAATATATGTAATAAAAATGTTATTTCTCTGTAAATCCTATAGAAATATCAAGGGAGCTTTTTCATAATTTAATAAAATGATCTTGAATTTCCTATAGGGTCATAAAGTTATCAATAATCAAGAAGCTTGTAAAAAAGATGCAGAATAAGGACAGGTGTTCTTTATAGACCTAGAGCATATTACTAAGCCATTATAGTCAAATCAATAGTAATCCATAGGAATAAGCAAATAGATCAGTGGAATGAAGTAGAGAGTTCAGAAACAGATCCAGGCATAAATGAGAATTCACATATAACAGAGGTAAAATTTTGAGTGGAATGGCACAGGCACAAATGATGTGGCGGAAGTGGCTTCCATAAAAATTAAATATGTAAAACTGTGCCCATTTCATATCATTGCCAGAAACACCTTCCAGATGGATTAATATTTAAATATAAAGATGAAACAGTAGATATCTTAGAAAAAATCTTAGAGGCTATATATAAAATCTTTAAGTTAGATCTTAAACAAGATGAGAGCTATTTAAAAGGTATAGAATGGTTGACATTATTAAAAGAAAAATACTTGAAATATGAAACTTTAGCAAAAATCAATAGATAAATAGATTTTGGGGGAAAAGTTTTCAAAGCAGATGACAGTCAAGTGATTAAAATATATTCAACATGACGTGAAGAATTCTCTAAAAAATGATACAAACCAATAGGAAAAGTGTCAGAGAATATGAAGTAGCAATTCAGAGAAGAGCAAATCTACACAGCCAACAAATGTAAAAAGATGGTTAGTTTTACTATTAATTAATGAAATGCAAATTAAGTTAATAATGAGAATTTTTTTTGGATGGTCATCAGACTGGAAAACATTTTAAGGCTATAATACTTATTTCCCACAATAATGCTGGAAAAAAAAGTGAAATATACAAAAAATGAGAACTGCACATAGTTCTTTGATCAAGTAATCCTAATCCTGATGCTTTATCCTCAATAGCAATGGAAAAAGTGAAATGTAAAAATATAGTATGGTCTCAAAAATGGATACTTCAGTATTGTTAATAGCAACATCTGAAAAATGAAGTCAATCCCCAGAACAAAGCAAATTTCTACACAACAGTGAGGACAAATACATATGGATAGCTATATCTGCATGAAGATATTTGTGTGTACTAAAAAGTTTGCAAGTTTGCTTATATAGTATGCCTGTATGTGTTTATATCAACATTGAAAAAATTCTGGTTATATAGAAATTTGTTATAGCTACTCTTTGTAATGGTGACATGTGAATCATAATGAGTCATACTTGGTCTACCCAAATCTCTACTGGAGTTAGAGTGGTTATTCACTCTATCCTTAAACATTTTAAAGAAATTTAGTCTTACTGAATAAATAGATCAAATATGTGGCCAGACTTCTCTAGTGATCTTTGTAAGCATGTTGGGCCACTTATCTGGCAGCAGCATGTTGAATGGCGTGCCTAGCTATTATACCATCATGGTACAAACTTAAGATCATCTTAAAGTGTGATAGTCTGTGTCTTTCCTTCTTGGAAAAATCATGATGGTAATATGTCTTGTGACTGTTAAGCCAGAGTTTTTCTTCTGCATCTTCAATCTAGAGAGAATATTTTATACACCTAAAATTTAACACCTGCAAATATTATGAACTAGTCTTTCTTTCTGAATAAATAAAATTTTTAAAAGTTTTTGCAGAACACTATTTCTGATTAGTTTCATTGAGTTAGACAAGGCTGTGATCTGTGTGATTAGATTGACTGTTTTTTTCTGATTATTGTTTCAGTGTGTCTGCCCTCTGATGACCTCTTGAAATACCTACCATCTTACTTGGGTTTCTCTCACCTTGGATGTGGGGTATTTCTTCAGGGCTGCTCCAGCAAAGCACAGGTGCTGCTCTTTACCTTGGACGAGGGGTATCTCCTCTCTTTGGTGTGGGCCCACCCAAGACGGGTGGGTCATGGTGGAGAGGTCTGACAGAATGTGGTCCACTGGAGAAGGGAATGGCAAACTACTTCAGTATTCTTGCCTTGGGAACCCCATGAACAGTATGAAAAGGCAAAATGATAGGATACTGAAAGAGGAACTCCCTAGGTATACAACATCATTCACAGAAAATCTCCCAAATCTTGTTCCTTACTTAACTGCATATTTAACATGAATTTTTCTCTCATTTTTTCATTTGCTTTTTTAAATTCATTTTTTTAATTGGAGGAAAATTGCTTGACAATACTGTGTCGATTTCTGCTGTCAGTTCAGTTCAGTTCAGTGGCTCAGTCGTGTCCAACTCTTTGCGACCCCATGAATCGCAGCACGCCAGGCCTCCCTGTCCAGCACCAACTCCCGGAGTTCACTCAGACTCACATCCATCGCGTCACTGATGCCATCCAGCCATCTCATCCTCTGTCGTCCCCTTCTCCTCCTGCCCCCAATCCCTCCCAGCATCACAGTCTTTTCCAATGAGTCAACTCTTCACACGAGGTGTCCAAAGTACTGGAGATTCAGCTTTAGCATCATTCCTTCCAAAGAAATCCCAGGGCTGATCTCCTTCAGAATGGACTGGTTGGATCTCTTGCAGTCCAAGGGACTCTCAAGAGTCTTCTCAAACACCACAGTTCAAAAGCATCAATTTTTCGGCACTCAGCCTTCTTCACAGTCCAACTCTCACATCCATACATGACCAAAAGGAAAACCATAGCCTTGACTAAACGGACCTTAGTCGGCAAAGTAATGTCTCTGCTTTTGAATATACTATCTAGGTTGGTCATAACTTTTCTTCCAAGGAGTAAGCGTCTTTTAATTTCATGGCTGCAGTCACCATCTGCAGTGATTTTGGAGCCCCAAAAAATAAAGTCTGACACTGTTTCCAGTTTCCCCATCTATTTCCCATGAAGTGATGGGACCGGATGCCATGATCTTCATTTTCTGAATGTTGAGCTTTAAGCCAACTTTTTCACTCTCCTCTTTCACTTTCATCAAGAGGCTTTTTAGTTCCTCTTCACTTTCTCCTATAAGGGAGGTGTCATCTGCAAATCTGAGGTTATTGATATTTCTCCTGGCAATCTTGATTCCAGCTTGTGTTTCTTCCAGTCCAGTGTTTCTCATGATGTACTCTGCATATAAGTTAAATAAGCAGGGTGACAATATACAACCTTGACATCCTCCTTTTCCTATTTGGAACCAGTCTGTTGTTCCATGTCCAGTTCTAACTGTTGCTTCCTGACCTACATACAGATTTCTCAAGAGGCAGGTCTGGTGGTCTGGTATTCCCATCTCTTTCAGAATTTTCCACAGTTTCTTATCCACACAGTCAAAGGCTTTGACATAGTCAATAAAGCGGCAATAGATATTTTTCTGGAACTCTCTTGCTTCTTTCATGATCCAGCAGATGTTGGCAATTTGATATCTGGTTCCTTTGCCTTTTCTCAAACCAGCTTGAACATCAGGATGTTCATGGTTCACATATTGCTGAAGCCTGGCTTGGAGAATTTTGAGCATTACTTTACTAGCATGTGAGATGAGTGCAACTGTGTGGTAGTTTGAGCATTCTTTGGCATTGCCTTTCTTTGGGATTGGAATGAAAACTGACCTTTTCCAGTCCTGTGGCCACTGCTGAGTTTTCCAGATTTGCTGGCATATTGAGTGCAGCACTTTCACAGCATCATCTTTCAGAATTTGAAAGAGCTCAACTGGACTTCCATCACCTCCACTAGCTTTGTTTGTAGCGATGCTTTCCAAGGCCCACATGACTTCACATTCCAGGATGTCAGTCAGCCATAATAACACATATATCACCTCTCTCTTAAGCCTCTCTTCCCTCCCCCATCTCTCCCCTCTAGGTCATCAAAGACTGCCAGGCTGGGCTCCCTGTGTTATATAGCAGCTTCTCACCAGCTATCTATTTTATGCATAGATTTTATTTTATACTTATGTGTCATTTTTTAACACATATATGTTGATTTTTTTCACACATATATGTCAGTGCTACTATCTCCATTCACCCCATTCTTCCCTTCCCCCACCGTGTCCAAAAGCCTGTTCTCTATACCTGCATCTTCATTCTTTTCCTACAAATAGGTTCATCAGTACTATTTTCTAGATTCCATATATATGTGCTTAAATATATATATATACAATGGAATATTACTTAGCTGTAAAAAAGAATGGATTTGAGTTGGCTCCAGTGAGGTGGATGAACCCAGAGCCTATTCATTTGATTTTTAAACCCACAGAAACTTTAAAAGGTCAATTGGAAGGGAGGTAGCCACAGGGCGTAATGGTCAAGAGCTCCCATTTCTCTGTGCTTCTCTTACTTCATCTGTGAAATGGCGCCCATGTCATAGATTGGTTGTAAACATTCCATGAGGTAATATTATAAAATACTTAGGTAATGCTTGGCAAAGAGTAAGCTCTAAGTAATTGCTAGTTACTATTGTTAGAAGTAGACACACTACAGCTACTAACATTTGACAACTACAATCTCACAGAAAGGTGGGGGTCAGAAAATCTAAAAAATTAGACATGAAAACTTTGAAAAGCACAGAAACCTTGGGCTTATGTTGTATAGGAGAAAATATGTGTATGGAACTTCTAGACTGTGACAGTAAACAGTATTAAAGCCAAGTGTGTAATACTGGGTATGCAATATAACAGCCCTCCTGCATGCTAAGTCACTTCAGTTGTGTCCAACTCTTTGCAACCCTATGGACCTTAATCCACCAGGCTCCTCTGTCCATGGGGATTCTCCAGGCAAGAATACTGGGGTGGGTTGGCAAGCCCTCCTCGAGGGGATCTTCCAGACCCAGGGATCAAACCCTCATCTCTTATGTCTCCTGCATTGGCTGGCAGGCTCTTTATCACTACTGTCACCTGGGAAGCCCATGACAACCCCCACTTCATGGCAGATAGAAGGGGAAAAAGTACAAGCAGTGACAGATTTTATTTTCTTGGGCTCCAAAATCACTGCAGATGGTGACTGTAGACATGAAATTTAAAAATGCTTGCTCTTTAGAAGAAAAGCTATGGCAAACATAGACAGCATAGTAAAAAGCAGAGATATCACTTTAGCTGACAAAGGTCCGTATAATCAAAGCTATGGTTTTTCCAGTAGTCATGTACGGATGTGAGAGTTGGACCATAAAGAAGGCTGAGCATCAAATAACTCATGCTTTTGAATTGTGGTACTAGAGAAGACTCTTGAGAGTCCCTTGGACAGCAAGGAGATCAAACAAGTCAATCCTAAAGGAAATCAATCCTGAATATTTATTGGAAGGACTGATGCTGAAGCTGAAGCTCCAATGCTTTGGCCACCTGATGTGAAGGTTTATTGGTCATTTAGATCTATTGTAAAAGATCCTGATGCTGGGAAAATTCAAGGCAAAAGGAGACAAGAATGGCAGAGGGTTAGGTGGTTACATAGCATCACTGAGTAAGCAGACATTAATTTGAGTAACTTCAAGAGATAGTGAAGGACAGGGAATCCTGGTGTGCTGCAGTTTATGGGGTCACAAAAAGTCAAATATGACTTAGTGACTGAACACAACAACAGGTCACTAAAAAAATTTAACTTATATTTGATATACTCTAAGAAGCGGATTAGGTGGTCTGGTATTACCATCACTTTCAGAATTTTCCACAGTTTATTGTGATCCACACAGTCAAAGGCTTTGGCATAGTCAATAAAGCAGAAATAGATGTTTTTCTGGAACTCTCTTGCTTTTTCCATGATCCATCAGATGTTGGCAATTTGATCTCGGGTTCCTCTGCCTTTTCAAAAACCAGCTTGAACATCAGGGAGTTCACGGTTCACGTATTGCTGAAGCCTGCCTTGGAGAATTTTGAGCATTACTTTACTAGCATGTGAGATGAATGCAATTGTGCAGTAGTTTGAGCATTCTTTGGCATTGCCTTTCTTTGGAATTGGAATGAAAACTGACCTTTTCCAGTCATTTGGAAAACTGCTGAGTTTTCCAAATTTGCTGGCATATTGAGTGCAGCACTTTCACAGCATCATCTTTCAGGATTTGAAACACCTCAACTGGAATTCCATCACCTCCACTAGCTTTGTTCGTAGTGATGCTTTCTAAGGCCCACTTGACTTCACATTCCAAGATGTCTGGCTCTAGATTAGTGATCACATCATCATGATTATCTGGGTCATGATGATCTTTTTTGTACAGTTCTTCCGTGTATTCTTGCCACCTCTTCTTAAATAACTTCTGCTTCTGTTAGGTCCAGACAATTTCTGTCCTTTATCGAGCCCATCTTTGCATGAAATGTTCCCTTGGTATCTCTAATTTTCTTGAAGAGATCTCTAGTCTTTCCCATTCTGTTGTTTTCCTCTATTTCTTTGCATTGATTGCTGAAGAAGGCTTTCTTATCTCTTCTTGCTATTCTTTGGAACTCTGCATTCAGATGCTTATATCTTTCCTTTTCTCCTTTGCTTTTCGCTTCTCTTCTTTTCACAGCTATTTGTAAGGCCTCCCCAGACAGCCATTTTGCTTTTTTTCATTTCTTTTCCATGGGGATGATCTTGAGCCCTGTGTCCTGTACAATGTCACGAACTTCATTCCATAGTTCATCATGTACTCTATCTATCAGATCTAGACCCTTAAATCTATTTCTCACTTCCACTGTGTAATTATAAGGGATTTGATTTTCCCTACTTTATTCAATTTGAGTCTGAATTTGGTAATAAGGAGTTCATGATCTGAGGCACAGTTAGCTCCTAGTCTTGTTTTTGTTGACCTTATAGAGCTTCCCCATCTTTGGCTGCAAAGAATATAATCAATCTGATTTCGGTGTTGACCATCTGGTGATGTCCATGTGTAGAGTCTTCTCTTGTGTTGTTGGAAGAGGGTGTTTGCTATGACCAGTGCATTTTCTTGGCAAAACTCTATTAGTTTTTGCCCTGCTCCATTCCATATTCCAAGGCCAAATTTGCCTGTTACTCTAGGTGTTTCTTGACTTCCTACTTTTGCATTTCAGTCCCCTATAATGAAAAGGACATCTTTTTTGGGTGTTACTTCTAAAAGGTCTTGTATGGGAATACCAGGCCACCTAACCTGCCTCTTGATAAATCTGTATGGAGGTCAGGAAGCAACAGTTAGAACTGGACATGGAACAACAGACTTGTTCCAAATAGGAAAAGGAGGACATCAAGGCTGTATATTGTCACCCTGCTTATTTAACTTATATGCAGAGTACATCATGAGAAACGCTGGACTGGAAGAAACACAAGCTGGAATCAAGATTGCTGGGAAAAATATCAATAACCTCAGATATGCAGATGACACCACCCTTATAGCAGAAAGTGATGAGGAGCTAAAAAGCCTCTTGATGAAAGTGAAAGAGGAGAGTGAAAATGTTGCCTTAAAGCTCAACATTCAGAAAATGAAGATCATGGCATCCAGTCCCATCACTTCATGGGAAATAGATGGGGAAACAGTGGAAACAGTGTCAGACTTTGTTTTTTGGGGCTCCAAAATCACTGCAGATGGTGACTGCAGCCATGAAATTAAGAGACGCTTACTCCTTGGAAGAAAAGTGATGACCAACCTAGATAGCATATTCAAAAGCAGAGACATTACTTTACCAACTAAGGTCCATCTAGTCAAGGCTATGGTTTTTCCTGTGAGCATGTATGGACGTGAGAGTTGGATTGTGAAGAAGGCTGAGCGCCAAAGAATTGATACTTTTGAACTGTTGTGTTTGAGAAGACTCTTGAGAGTCCCTTGGACTGCAAGGAGATCCAACCAGTCCATTCTGAAGGAGATCAACGTTGGGATTTCTTTGGAAGGAATGATGCTGAAGCTGAAGCTCCAGTACTTTGGCCACCTCATGTGAAGAGTTGACTCATTGGAAAAGACTGTGATGCTGGGAGGGATTGGGGGCAGGAGGAGAAGGGGATGACAGAGGATGAGATGACTGGATGGCATCACAGACTCAATGGACGTGAGTCTGAGTGAACTCTGGGGGATGGTGATGGACAGGGAGGCCTGGCGTGCTGTGATTTATGGGGTTGCAAAGAGTCGGACACGACTGAGTGACTGAACTGAAGTGAACTGAAGAAGGGTATTTCCAGGTGGTACCAATGGTAAAGAACCTGTCTGCCAATACAGGAGATGTAAGAGACAAGGTTTGATGCCTGAGTCAGAAAGATCCCATGGAGGAGGGTATGTCAAACCACTCCAGTATTCTTGCCTGGAAGATCCCATAGACAGAGGAGAGGATCCTGGCAGGATACAGTCCATAGGATTGCAAAGAACCAGACACAATTGAAGCAACTTAGCACAGATGCACATACTGTAAGAAAACTGAAATGTATATAATACAATTCAAGATGATTCTTTATAAAACATTTAGAATTAAAACAAATGGCGCTTAATTCCCAATTATCAGAAAACCGAATTATCTCAAAGGATTCATTATTTAAGGATGGTAGAAAGCTCAGTTGTACACAATTTTTAAAAAATGTTATATTTTATGGAATCATTTCATGGGATATTCAAATATATGACCTGTAAAATATTTTTATTTTTATAGGCATTATTATGTACAGTTTAAAGATAAGAAAGTAGAATCTCAGAGATTAAATCAGTTTGGGTTTCCTATTATATAAATCAATGTATAAATGTATACAGTTATGTATACATATATTCATATAAAAATATGCATATATGTATAATTGTATGCAGACATGTATGTATTTAAATGTATACATAGGTATAATGTATTATACATGCATACATGTATATACATGTGTATATATACATATATATATTTATACATAACTGTATATGTATCGGAGAAGGCAATGGCAACCCACTCCAGTACTCTTGCCTGGAAAATCCCATGGATGGAGGAGCCTGGCAGGCTGCAGTCCATGGGGTCGCGAAAAGTTGGACACGACTGAGTGACTTCACTTTCACTTTTCACTTGCATGCATTGGAGAAGGAAATGGCAACCCACTCCAGTGTTCTTGCCTGGACAATCCCAAGGATGGGGGATCCTGGTGGGCTGCCGTCCATGGGGTCGCACAGAGTCGGACACTACTGAAGTGACTTGGCAGCAGCAGCAGTATATATGTATACATTTCTAATGTATACACATATACATTTCTGTAGGTTGGAAGTCTCACTGGACTAAAATCACGATGTCATGTATTCAACAGGACAGTGTTCCTTCTGGAAGCTCTATACAACTGAAGTGACTTAGCACACATACACGCACACAAGCACATGGCATATGGATTATACCTAAAAAAAATTGTCTATAAACCTAGTGGAATAACAGTAAGTAGTTTTTAAGCATTTCATGTGTGAAAAGCATAGTGTTAGTTATCAATTATTGCTGAACACTCATTACTTTGTCTGTTCAAAGCAGTAACATTTTCCTGGAAAATCTTCTTTTGCAGCCATGCCAAGTGAGCTCCTCTCCCCTACCCCTCACAGGTTGGATACTGCCACTGAGCCATCAAATGGTCTGGTCCATAGTACTCCATCTACAGATAAGAACGTACTCCAAGGTGGACCAGTCATTCTTCTGTGCATGGATTTTTCTGAATGGAGCAAGAAGTAATGCTGTTAAACTAAACTTGGATCCATTTGCCAATGTGCTATAAAACCAATCTATTTACACTGAGTTGTGGTGAAGGAAAGTGCAGCTTTTATGGCAGGGTGTCAAGCAAGCATTCTAGGCAGCTAGTGCTTAAAAGACCTGCACTCTCTGATGGATTTCAGGTGAAGGTTTTTAAAGCCAGGATGAAGGAGGCAGGTTGTGGGTGGGGGATCAGCTCATGGACATTCTTCCGATTAGTTGGTACTGAGGTAATTGGGAGGCACCTTCATCAGCCTTCTGGTTGCAGCTGGTCTGGAGTCTATATGCTTGTGGTCAGCATGCAGTTAACTTCTTCCACTCAGTGAGGGTTCCAGTATCTGCAAAATAGTTCAAGAATATGGTTCAGAATATTATCTATAGCCCTGAAGGAACTAAAGTTTCTTGACTTTGTTTAGTGGCTAAACTATTATTTTGTTGTGCTTGACTGTTTTCTTTTGTTTCTGGATTTTCTCACTTTTATGATTTGTTCTTTGGGACTTGGGGAAGGCCTAGGGGAAAGTTTCTACAAACAAGAGGCAAGTGGAGGATATGGAGTGAGGGGATCTATTCCTGGAAGGTCCTATGGGTCCTTCTTTGTTACAATCCCTGATTTTCTTTGATACTCCTCAGTCTTTAGGGTGAACTGGTACAGGACAAAAAACAAAGTTTTGGAGAGAGGTTAATGATAAACTCAGAGGGTGAGTTCTACTTCAAGGGAACTTCATTTTAATAAGATCTCTTTTGTCCCTGATGAATTGTTTAAAATAAATAAATAAATCTGCAACCATCAGTGGCTATTTTTCCTTCTATTTGTTCCCTTCACCTCCCAGCCATTTGCAGCAGGAAAGAATTAAAGCCAGATTGCAGTACAATGAGCTCCCTAGAGACAGTGCTGGGGCAAGTGAGAACCGGACGGGCACTGGGCGACTCTGTGCCTCGCGGAGGAAAAATAATCATGGGCAAAGGAGATCCTAAGAGGCCGAGAGGCAAAATGTCATCATATGCATTCTTTGTGCAAACTTGCCGGGAGGAGCACAAGAAGAAGCACCCGGATGCTTCAGTCAACTTCTCAGAGTTTTCTAAGAAGTGCTCAGAGAGGTGGAAGACCATGTCTGCTAAAGAGAAAGGAAAATTTGAAGACATGGCAAAGGTGGACAAGGCCCGTTATGAAAGAGAAACGAAAACTTATATCCCTGCTAAAGGGGAAACAAAAAAGAAGTTCAAGGATCCCAATGCACCCAACAGGCCTCCTTCGGCCTTTTTCTTGTTTTGTTCTGAGTATCGACCAAAAATCAAAGGTGAACATCCTGGCCTGTCCATTGGCGATGTTGCAAAGAAACTGGGAGAGATGTGGAATAACACTGCTGTGGATGACAAGCAGCCTTATGAGAAGAAGGCTGCTAAGCTGAAGGAAAAATATGAACAGGATATTGCTGCATATCAAGCTAAAGGGAAGCCTGATGCAGCAAAAAAGGGAGTTTTCAAGGCTGAAAAAAGCAAGAAAAAGAAGGAAGAGGAGGAAGATGAGGAAGATGAAGAGGATGAGGAGGAAGAAGAAGATGAAGAGGATGAGGAGGAAGAAGATGATGATGATGACGAATAAGTTGGTTCTAGCGCAGTTTTTTTTTTTTTTTCTTGGCTATAAAGCATTTAACCCCCCTGTACACAACTCACTCCTTTTAAAGAAAAAAAATTGAAATGTAAGGCTGGGTAAGATTTGCTTTTAAACTGTACAGTGTCTTTTTTTGTATAGTTAACACACTACTGAATGTGTCTTTAGATAGCCCTGTCCTGGTGGTATTTTCAATAGCCACTAACCTTGCCTGGTACAGTATGGGGGTTGTAAATTGGCATGGAAATTGAAAGCAGGTTCTTGTTGGTGCACAGCACAAATTAGTTATATATGGGGATGGTAGTTTTTTCATCTTCAGTTGTCTGATGCAGCTTCTACGAATAATTGTTGTTCTGTTAACTGAATACCACTCTGTAATTGCAAAAAAAGAAAAAGAAAAAAAGTTGCAGCTGTTTTGTTGACATTCTGAATGCTTCTAAGTAAATACAATTAAAAAAAAAAGAATTAAAGCCACTTAAAAGAAGACCACAGTTAAAAGGGAGGAGCCTTTCTGTCTTCTAAATTCCAACTTTGAACATTTATTGCACCTGTGAACCTTTTTGCTTTTCTATTGTTCTAATATTATTTAAACTGATTAGACAAGGGTTTCATGCTTGGAACAAAAGTTCTATTCTTACTACTCTAGTTGTTTTTTAGTTGCTAAGTCATGTCTAACTCTTTTGCGAATGCATGGACTGTAGCCCTTCAGGCTCCTCTGTCCATGGGATTTCCCAGGCAAGAGTACTGGAGTGGGTTGCCATTTCCTTCTCCAGGGGGTCTTCCTGACCCAAGGATCAAACCCACATCTTCTGCATTGGCAGGCGGGTTCTTTACCACTAAATCACTAGGGAAGCCCATATATATGTGTGTGTGTGTGTGTGTATGTAGAAAAGTTTGCAAAGTTAAATAGAAAACTAAATCTGAAAGCAAAACATGAAATCAAGTCTGTCATGAAAGTAAATATGAAAACAGGAGAATCTGTGATTAATTTCCAAATGCACAATATGTATAACTAGTTTTAAGATTCAGATAAAAAACACTGTGATTTGAGTGAGCTATAAAGAGTCCAAAGAGGGAAGGGATCAAGACAAGAATTAGAATGTGAAAAGCAGATATGTTGAGTTTTACCATTAAGGTCATCCGTGCCACCGTGTTTAAATGAAGTTCTTTGGCAAGAGATCTAAGAAAGATCCTTCAGAGAGAAAGATAGGCATGTCCTGAACAGGAAAGGGGAAGATAGGCATATAATCAGCTATGATTATAACAAGATTTTGTTCAGATGCTAATATCTATGGGAATATGTTTTTAAAGGAATAAGGTCCCATTTATCATTTTTCCCTAAGTCAGGCAATGAAAATAATAAATTTGGGCTTTAAACAAAATCAGTGAGACTTTTAACTAGATGGAAGATTAATGGGGTATTATCAAAATCAAGTGAGGGGGGATTCTGGTCAATGTTACAGAGTAGCTCAGTTTATTTAAAAAAATAATCACCCTAAGTTCCACTAACCCTTAAGAACATATGCGACTCTCAGTCCACTTGTATGGCTTTGATGTCTCGTTTTAAACCCTGGTCTTGACTCATAAGACCCTACTGCATAACATGGAAAGAACTGATAAAATAACCTTAAACGCTGCCTTGTTTACCATAATTAGTTTCTTCTGAAATACTTCCCCCTTTTAAAATACATATCCCTGAGACAGTAATTTCTGTAGATTGTGAAATCCCATGGGCAAAACCATAATCTTGCTCACTTCAAGCAATTGACATATTCCTTAAAAGCCTCTCATCAAGATTTTTCTTCAAAAAGAAAGAGAAAAAAATAAACTTAATTTTCTAACACTGGAGTTATCTTCATCTGGCTTTACCAAAGGAAATGCCACCAATATGCTGAAAAATATATTTCCTTTGATTTCTTCTCACTATTTATGCATATAACTCTGAGAAATACAGTATAATTGTAGAATATTAGAATAGAAAGAAGTGTCCCTGCTTGTTTAATCCAATATACCTCCTTAACATACCAACATTGAGACCAAGAGAATCCATCAGTTTGCTAACGTAGGGACTCAGCTGCACCTAGATGATGATTAAATCCCAAGAAAAGGATTTTTAGATGACATCACGTTCCTTTTCTTGAACATTATCATTAAGATGTTGCTTAACTGAAAACATTTCAGGGAAATTTTTTCATGTTTGTTTTATTTCAGCCAGTACATAATCCATAACTGGTCAGAATTTGGAAGCATTTTGTAGTTCTGTTTTTCGCCTTGGTATCTTCCACAATGTTCACGTGCAAGAAGAATAGTGTTAAAATTTCATCACATATGATTTGCAAAAGTCTTGGGCAAAAAATTCTAAAAACTACAATAAAATTCAGGGGATTTCTTTAAAACATGAAGTCCAGAAGCCATAACACAAAACAGATACACTTTAAATAGTATAAAATCAAACTCAATAATTAATTGATAAATTTGGAAAATAGACACTATATCAAAGTGAACATTATCAATAGGAGTTATCATATCTGGTCCAAGCTGAACTAGGTATGGGTTTCATTTCTTTTAGATTATCTTTTAGCAAGGAGAGAGCAAGAATCCCCAGGTGGACCAGCCTATAGTCACTGGCAGCTTCTTAGTAAGTTTATATCATGATAACATACAGTAGTTTTCTGAGTGTCATGAAGTGAAAAGCTCTGGAAAGACCTGATCTATAACATATAAAGAAGTCTTGTGTATCATGAAACAGTTGAATAGCCCGATAGAAAATTGAGTATAAAGATGATTCACAAAATTGCATATCTAAAATACCAATGTACAAAGACGGGATTTTTTTGGTAATCATGAAAATTCAAATTGAAGTAAAAGCTTAATATCTGTTTATACTCATAAAACTGGCAAAATGAAAAAGTACAGTGAAGTCTATTTCAGGTAAGGAGGCAAAGAGAAGAATATTCTCATTTATTGCTGGTGATTAGGTGAAAAATGTCAGCAATTTGGAAAAATGACCTGGCAATATCTCTTAAGCTTTAAAATATATATAAAATATGTTATTTATTGTATACATGTTATATATAATATATAATTATATTATATATATTTATATTTATATATATTTATATATATTATAATATATAATATAATGTTATATATAAAATATGCTATTTTGAAATAACAATTCCACTCTTGAAAATACAAAATAAAATCAACTGCATTGATTTGTACACTCACGAACACATATACATAATTCAGAATGCTTATTGGACTGTTACATATTATTTTTCATAGTAACAATTAGGAACAAATGTGAACAGATAAAAAACAAGTGTTATTAATAGAGAGATTGTTTGTTCAGTGTAAAATTAACTTTGTAAGACATATATCAAAGAACATACTTTTAATATTAATTTATTATTTTTTAAGCGATGGAGTTCTGTTTTATTATTGTGGGAAAGACTTGTTTAGAATGAGAAATGAGGGCTTCTATAAAATTCTAACAATCTACAATAATATTGATTTTTTGTACCTTACATTATCGATTTTCTTGTATTTACAGAAATAACTTTCTGATGTAATATTTGTCATAGTATTTTTATCTACATAATTATATTTGGAGAGATAGGGTATCTTGCCTTTTCTTTTATCTAAAGAGAACATGTTTTTACCTTTGTCTGTGTACCATGATGGACTGGTACCATGACGGACTTGTCTGGCAGGAATCGGAGCTCTGAAGGGGATGCAGTTGCTATGGAAGTTGCCAATCAGGACAGAGAGGTAGGGGAGAAACTTCTGAGGTTTTTCCTTTCCTCTCTCCTTCCAACCTCCTTTATAGTCTTTAATATGCTAACTCCAGCCAGAAGTGCAGTAGTAATTCTTCCTGCAGTATAAAGCAGATTGGGGTAAGGAAAAGCAATGGCTCTGAAAACAAATTGGCCTAGTGTCCTTCCCTTTGGATCAGATGAAAAGTTTGACAGTTTTATTCATTTTTCTTTCATCATCTCAAGGTTTTTTCAGATGATCTCCTTTAATAGCTTTGTTATTTTTATTAGTCTTGTTTCTTTCCAGAATTTTGGGAGTTTTTTTTTTAACAGTTCTAAAAGAAATCTTAATCTCATGTAAAGTTTCACTAATTTTATTACTCACCATCATTTCTTATACTACTTCTTTGCCATTCTCAAGCACTTTTATTACAGTTTTTATTTTTATTTTTTTCTCACAAATGTTCCCTCAGGTAAGTGGCACATTCTTAATATATCACTCTTTTCTTTCTTAGCATTTTTTTTTTTTTTTTTTTTACGTAAGGAAGATAATTCTAACGAGAAGTAGATTCTTTTCTTTTAAGGGCTACTTTTTCTGCTTGGATATGTGAAGACTTTATTTTCAAATCTGGTAATAAAATTAAAAGCAAACAAACAAAATGAAAGCTTTAGCCCATCTCTTGAAATGTTTCTCTATCTGAGGCTTCAATTCTGTCTCTTTAGGGATTTTTTTTCCTTCTTTGATTATTGCTTCTCCTTGATCTTGATTCCTTTTATACCTGCATTAAATAACCTATTCACTGGCATGTCCTTAACCATGGATGAATTAACAATGACCTTAATCTGGACTTGTGTGAAGTATTTTTAACTGAAAGTCCCTGAAATTTCTGTCATGTGTGTAACTCCATTTATATAGACTTTTTATAGATATTTTTGTGGTTGTCATTTTGGTGGAAACTTGGAAGGGAAAGGAGTTAAATATCTGCATACAAATCACCATTGCATACAACAAGTGTGTCTTAACAAAATGTAAGCGTTGTTAATCATACTGTTCTCTCCAAATACTATAAGTGGATATGGCTATTTGAGCAAATGCCAAACTCTTCTCCTCTTAAGGGGGTTCCAAGTGGTAGAAGATGGGGAAAAGACCTTCCTTCAGAAATTCAGAGAACTGGGGAATCAAATTAATCTCCAGGGCTCTTTGGTGTCACTGGTGTTGTAGTCTGTATTATTGGTGTGAACTGAAGAGTTGACTCATTGGAAAAGGCTCTGATGCTGGGAAGGATTGGGGGCAGGAGGAGAAGGGGACGACAGAGGATGAGATGGCTGGATGGCATCACCTACTTAATGGACATGAGTTTGAGTGAACTCCAGGAGTTGGTGATGGACAGGGAGGCCTGGCGTGCTGTGAATCATGGGGTCGTAAAGAGTTGGACACAACTGAGCAACTGCACTGAACTGAACTGAATCCATTTATTCATTTAGATTATAGTGTCTCATTAGTGTGTTGTGATAAGTTGAGAAGGAGCAAGACACAGTGGAATAACTTTGGAAATGGGCAGATTCTTGGCTCTTTAAGTAAGAACTCTGATTCTCAGTTTCCTTCTCTGTAAAATTCTACTTATGTCATTTGATACACTTTTATCTTGTGGCTACAGTGTACTATAGGTCATATATTAAGATTCTGAAGGTATAAAGGTGCATAATATCCAGTCTCTGCCCCAAGGATTATATAGCTAAATGTACTATGAAGATTATGTGAGAGGAATGCATTTATTTATTTAACAAATACTTGAGAGCATAATTGTTATTAGGAGCTCTTCTAGGCCTTGGGTTATTGAGATGAACAAGACAATCCTATTACCCTACGGTTAATACATTTTAGTCGGGGACAAAGATAGATGATTAAGAATTACAGTGTCAAAAGTAATGTCAAGTTTTGATGAATTCTCTGAAGACAAAAAGGACTGAGATAGAAAATGCATGAGTTTGAAGAGGAGGCATGGGATCTACTTTAGATAGGATAGTTTGGGTGGCCTTTTGGAGAAATGTCTGGGAAAAGGGCATTGTTGAAAGAGGACATTTTTTAGAGTTTTTGAGAAATAGCAACAATGCAAGAGTTGCCACACTTTGATGACTTAAGTGGAGAGTGGCAAAGCTGAGAGTGGAACAGGAGCCTGTAGATCTGTTGCCATGGTAAGTAGTATAGATTTTATTCTAAGTGTAATAAAGGGAAAACTTTGGAGAAATTTACACAGGGGAGGAGATAAACTGATTTGTGCTTTGCAAAGTTTAGTCTGGCTGTTGAGTAGGGAGGCAGATGTGTAAGCAGGGGAGGGAAAAAGTGGGGCAGGAGTAAAGGAGAAGTTAATATAGGGATGTAAGTCAGAGCTGCAGCTTTGCCTTGAGAGTAGCCATAGAGTGAATGAGCCATCATCAGATAACAGAATACTTGGCAGGGACAGGTTTTTAATAAATAATTATATTATTATCATTAAGTCTGTACTAAGTGAGTGAAGTCCCTCAGTTGTGTCCAACTCTTTGTGACCCTGTGGACTGTAGCCTACCAGGCTTCTCTGTCCATGGGATTCTCCAGGCAAGAATGCTGGAGTGGGTTACCATTTCCTTCTCCAAGTCTGTAATAAGCAACCATATATTCAGTCATTAGCCAAACAGAAAAAAGTAGAAATAATTTTCTCTTGAACTTTATAAGACAAAATTGGAAGTTATCAAGATAGCTGTGTAAGAGTCTTCATAAAGAGACCATAGAAATTCTGTAAACTGGCAAGATAAAGAAAAAATAAAAAACACTGGAGAAATGGAGAAAAAGAACTAAGAGGAAGAATGTATGGCTAATAAGCATATGAAAATATAATCTAACTTGTTTAATCAGGGAAATTAAAGTTAAAACAAAGAGATAATATCATACCCACCTGTTTAGCAAAAATTAAAAACTTAACAACTAACAGGTATTGGTAAATATATAGGGAATTCAAAGCATTTATACACACTGCAAGTGGAAGTCTATATTGGTAGAAACATGTTGGAATACAGTATGGCATTATATAATATATTTGAAATTGCTGTTTCCCCATGACCCAGCAATTCTGTTCCTACCTATGATATTCTATAGCAGTTGTTCTTAAAGTTAGTACCTGAACCTGCAGCATCCACATCACCTGAGAACTTGTCATAAATGCAAAATCTTAGGGTCTGTGATGATTAATTTTATGTTTCAACTAGGCTAATCAATGACCAGAAAGTTGATAAAATGTTATTTCTGAGGATGTGGTGGAAAAGATGAACATTTGAAGCAGTATAAAAAGTATGCATTGAAGGCCTGAATAGCACCAAAAGGCAGAGGAAGGGCAAGTTCTCTCACAGTCTTATTGAACTGGGATATTCATCTTTTGTTCTTAGACATGGCGGTTTCTGGTTCTTGGGTCTTCCAACTTCAGGACTTCCCTCGAATTCTTCACCACTTCTTCCACTTCTCAGGCCTTCTGCCTTGAAGTCAATTATATCTGGCTTTCCTGATTCTCTCTCTCTTTATATATATATGTATACACGCACACACACACATATACATTTATCCATGTTTGTATCCTGTTGGTTCTTTTTCACTGGAGAACCATAATACACATCCCATTCCAGACCTACTGAGTGAGAAACACTGAGACTGAAGTGTGGCAATCATGTTTTAACAAGCCCTGTAGGTGACTGATAAAAGCTAAAATATGAGAACCACTACATTAGAGAAAGACTTGCACACATGTACCAGGAGACATGTACAATGCATGGTTTATGGCATCTCTATGTATAGTAGCAAAATATAAAAAGTAATCTATATTTCTATTAGTAACAGAAGCTATAAATGAATACTGTATAACAGTGAAATGAATGAATTATAGCTGAATGCAACATGCATTAATCTCAGAAATACAATAATCAGTCAAAAATAAGGCAGAAAATTAAAAATGAAAACATAATTTTATGTATTACTAAAAATTAAAGAGTATCCCATTGCAGGGAATAAATATATGTGGCAAAAGTGGTAAAATGCTCTGGAAGAAGTAAGGGAGTAATAAAATGAAAATTCAGGGAAGTGGTTCTTTATTAAGGAGGTGAAAAATGGGCTGGAGCAGAAATTTTCATTTCCTAAACTGGTGAAATGTGCATATTCGTTATGTATGATGCTTTAGTATTTGTTTTTATTGCTCAAAATTGGTAACAATAATAAAAAGTAAAATACTGGTAACAGGAATAAAGCAAATGACCAAAGAGAAAACATGGAGAAAAAACAGTGGACCACTTTCCCTGAGGTAGTCATGCTGTTAGGAAGCATGCAAAGAAAGTTTAGGAATGAAGCAATATTTGTATTCACAGTTCTTTTCTCCTCATCTTTGTTTCTCCTCCATGCCATAAGTTCAGTCATTGAAACTGATACTTATTTTAATGCAAAGCCAAACTGGTTCTTAAAATATGGAGCAGATAGAAAAATGCACAAATAACTAAGACAAATAAGCCCAGAAAAGCAGAAGGTATTAATAAATCTTAAAAATGTTAAGTCTAAGTACTCTGATGCAATTAAAAATGGTAAACTCCAGCCAGTGGACTGGAAATTATATCAACATATTCCCTAAGCTTTCATGAAGCAAGGATGAGCTGTGATCCCTGCAAGAAGGGCAAGTGACAGAAGGTATTTTGTGAACAAGATGCTGTGTACTTGGGTAACACTATAGAAAATTTGCCTCCTTGTCATGGACTCTGAATCACTGTTTATACAGGAAATAGGATTAAAATGCATGCTGGTCATCCACACTGCACACATAAATGCTCTTCAATTCAAAATGACTAATTACTGCAGTAAAATATTCTTCTGTATATAAGCAGAGGAAATTTCTTTTCTTCTATAATTCCATTTAGGCACTTAAGGATGTCAAGTTTCAATTATAAAAGGAAGAGTTAACCCATTTCTATCTCATTTGGAAGTATGCTATCATTTGAGTAAGATTTTATTTTGTCAGCTAAGCAAATGAAGACAGGTGTGTGTGTGCACTACGTGGAGACAAACAGATTATGTGAAATATTTCAAAGACTACTTTTGAGACATGAGTTATTGTACCAACTGCCTAAGGTACTGTTTTGCCATGGAGTAAGATAGTTATCTTCTCTACAGGATGCCAGTTAGGGACAATAGAAACTTTACATGGCCTTGAATTGTGTGTTGAGAAATGTTTTTTTTTTTTTTTTTTAATAATAGTTGGGTATAACTCAAATGAATAAAAAGTTGTTATAAATAAGCATATAAATAATGGTGTTTCAATTTCAACATTGCTAGAATAGAATACCTGGAGTTCCTGATATAATTTCTGTTGGCTTTTGCAGTTGTGAACCTAGACCATGAGTATTTTCCTTTAAACTGTATACATTCTTTTTTTTTTTTTTTTTGACTCCTGATTTTATTATTCAATTTCTCTTTTCTATTTAAAGTAGTCTTTGGTGGCTGGGAAGCCTGGCCTCCCAAGAACAGAGTCAGTTGGAGCTGGTTGTTGTTGGAAGGGGATTGGGATGGGGGACTGGGAGGAGGACAGTGAGACCCTGCTCTGCTCGCGGTCCTGGGTGGAGAAGTCGAACTGCACTTCACAGAGCCTGGGGTGTGGTGGGAAGGGGATGAGGCAGGAGTGGAAAACTGGGGGGATGGGACCCACCTCAGTCCCCAGCTTCATTCTCTTCTAAAGTTTCCCCACTGGTAGCATTCTCTGCAGTCTTAGAGGCCTTTTTTTTTTTTTTTTCTTTTTCTGGGTTTTCCAGCTTGCAGAAATCTGGAGGAGTGCCTTGAGCTCTGCATCCTGGACCTCCATCTCGGACTTGTAAAGGTCAGGCTCAAAAGGACCACTGGTTATCCACATGGGGCCATTGGGCATAAGAACTGTAAATTTAAACTGGGCAACAAATTCACCCTCCTTCTCACAGAGAACATTAAATGGTTGTAGCAGTTCATGTTTGGCGCACTCCACCACACCCATGCGGGCCTTCTTCTCATCTTCAAATGCTCTTAAAGGGCCTGGTATCAAAACGCCTTTCGACTTCACTGAAGAAGGCATGGTAAGTTTTCATTTTCAGGCCATACTGCTTAGAGGGGTCTCTCTTGTAAATGATGGTTCTCTGTCCTGCATCCTTGGCCTTGCCCTCTCCTGAGCTGACGAGAACATCCACAGCATACACTTCATGTACCTCAAATTCCGCTTTTTCACGGTCTTTCTTCTGCTGGTCTGTGGGATTCTGGATAATGATTTTCTCTCCATCAGTGGCATGCTGCTTCAACTGGCGTGACAGCATACCTTCTATTGGCGTGCAATTAAATGAGTGGGCAACTTTGTTCCAGGCCTCTGTCACTTGTGTGTTCTGATTTCCAGGTTTGACCAGGCGTAGGGCAGCTTCAGCACAAAGGTGAGCTGCCTTAATGACATCTGCTTTCCGCCCTGTTACTTGGGTCCCCTGAGCTACATCAACCACAAAAGTGTGAGCCACATTAGCGATGAAGCCATCCACGTGGACCCCAAGGTCAATTTTTACCAAGTCACCTTCCTTGAGAATATAGTCCTGGTCGCTCTTCAAAGGGGAGAAGTGACATACACAGTTATTTACTGAAATGCTGGTGGGAAAGGCAATACCTTTCTTCATTTCTTTTTCTTTTTTGAAAATCTTCCCTGTTTCTTCTATTATCATGGCATCCCCTTTCTCACTCAGGCTCAGTACCGACACACCTGAACAGGATGCTTCCCCCAAGACCGAAGTACCCAGTTAGCAATGTCGCCCCCCATCTTATATTTGGTCACGACCAGGTCCTCAGCGATAGTTTGCTCCTGTTGCTCGTCCTTGCCCAACATCTTCCCACCACCACTGCAGCCTTGTTTCTCTTGAGCCACCGCCTCTGTCGCCCTTCTCAGCCACAAGCTGTGGTCAGAAACCCCTTCAATCCACGAGAAGACCGTGAGCCTAAACTGTATACATTCTTTACTGAGTGTTTTGAAGAGCTGAAAAGCAAAAGGATTTTAAGGATCTGGATTCTTTTTTATGTCTAACTGAGGGCAGTCAGTGAACTTTCGGTAAATTCTAGACAGGGCATTGAACCTGTGTCTTATGGAAGAAGTTTGTTAAATGATTAGGCTTTTTATCAACGCTTTACCTTCATATGAGGTAGTTTCTCAAGCTATGTGAGGAATAGCACTGATATTTAACTGCATTTCATTACCAAATTAGAAAATATTAAATATAAACTTTAAAACATTTCAAAGTAATTTTCTAATGAAGTTATCACCTGTTCAGTTCAGTTCAGTCGCTCAGTCGTGTCCGACTCTTTGCGACCCCATGAATCGCAGCACGCTAGGCCTCCCTGTCCATCACCAACTCCCAGAGTTGGTCAGACTCACGTCCATCGAGTTGGTGATGCCATCCAGCCATCTCATCCTCTGTCGTCCCCTTCTCCTCCTGCCCCCAACCCCTCCCAGCATCAGAGTCTTTTCCAATAAGTCAACTCTTCACATGAGGTGGCCAAAGTGCTGGAGTTTCAACTTTAGCATCATTCCTTCCAAAGAAATCCCATAGCTGATCACCTTCAGAATGGACTGGTTGGATCTCTTGCAGTCCAAGGGACCCTCAAGAGTCTTCTCAAACACCACAATTCAAAAGCATCAATTCTTCAGTGCTCAGCCTTCTTCACAGTCCAACTCTCACATCCATACATGACCACGGGAAAAACCATAGCCTTGACTAGATGGACCTTAGTTGGTAAAGTAATGTCTCTGCTTTTGAATATGCTATCTAGGTTGGTCATAACTTTTCTTCCAAGGAGTAAGCATCTTTCAATTTCATGGCTGCAGTCACCATCTGCAGTGATTTTGGAGCCCCCAGAAATAAAGTCTGACACTGTTTCCACTCTTTCCCCATCTATTTCCCATAAAGTGATGGGACCAGATGCCATGATCTTTGTTTTCTGAATGTTGAGCTTTAAGCCAACTTTTTCACTCTCCTCTTTCACTTTCATCAAGAGGCTTTTTTGTTCCTCTTCACTTTCTGCCACAAGGGTGGTGTCATCTGCATATCTGAGGTTATTGATATTTCTCCTGGCAATCTTGATTCCAGCTTGTGATTCTTCCAGTGCAGGGTTTCTCATGATGTACTCTGCATATAAGTTAAATAAGCAGGGTGACAATATACAGCCTTGATGTACTCCTTTTCCTATTTGGAATCAGTTTGTTGTTCCACGTCCAGTTATAACTGTTGCTTCCTGACCTGTATACAGATTTCTCAAGAGGCAGGTCAGGTGGTCTGGTATTCCCATCTCTTTCAGAATTTTCCACAGTTTATTGTGATCCACACAGTCAAAGGCTTTGGCGCCTAACTATATTTCAATACAAAATCAGCAATGATTAAAATTTTGGGAGCAGAGTGGATAACCAAAAGGAAAAAACTAGAAACATAAGAAAAGCTTTAAGTCATAAAGAGGGCAGTAGAAACAAATTCAGAATTTAAACATACAGAAATGCTTAAGTGGTAAAGAATCTGCACAGTGTTAAAGAATCTGCCTGCTAAAGCAGGAGACTCAGGAGACACGAGTTCAATCCCTGGGTCAACAAGGTCCTTTGGAGAAGGGAATGGCTACCCAATTCAGTATTCTTGCCTGGAAAATACCATGGCCAGAGGAGCCTGGTGGGCTACAGTCTAGGGGGGTGCAAACAATTGGACTTAATGCTTGCTTAGCTAATAGTGATGAAATATAAAGCCATATAAATGAAGTTTATGAAATATTGTATACTAACATGAAAAATCTAAGTGATAAAGATGGTATAAACAATGCAATAATAACTGTTGCAGTAAAAACCTCATGTCCCACAACACATTATAATGATTAGGAAGGAATAGCATTTAAAATTAATAGCAGCTGTTTCTAGATGATAGAAGTATGTATGTTTGGTTTGTCAGCTTTTCTCTATTATTTAGGTTGCTTATAATGGGAATTTATTTCTTTTATAATAGAACAACTGATGAAACTTTTTAGAAAGAGAGAAAATCCAAATCAGTAATGTGTTACAACAGCATAGAAAATTTCCAATTTTTTTTCATTTTGGATGTTGTATTGGGTATAATGTGAGTATATTCAAGAGATAATGTTTATTTTTTATATTTAGTTGGTGCCTTTTCCAAGTTGGGAACTGTTTTTTCTCTGACACTGGTTAGTATGCATTTGCTGGAGCAGAAGTGGTTAATGGTGGTCTGTGTATATATCATTCAGGTGATTCAGAGTACACTGAATAGAAACTCAAGAGCCCCATGATGGGAGAATTTTTCAATTTACATATGACTAGTATTTTAAGCTGTGGTTATGTTTTACAAAATAGACTTTTGCTTTCAGTTTCACAAAATGTTCTGTGATATATTTCAGATATTAGATTTCCCTCACAACTATGAACAGCAACTCAAGTTTGAAGTTAAGAAATTGTTCTCTTTTGTGTTCCAGATGGTGCTAAACATGAGTGAACATGATCTATAATTTGTTCTTGATAGTTATGTTTCTTTGTTCATGTTCTAATATTCGTGTGGACACAGGCAAGTGCCACTAGACAAATTGTCTTTACACTTTTTGATGGAAAACAGGAAGGACAAGAAATAGGTGTTAATGGATGAAGGAGGAAGAAGAAAGTATCTTGGTTTGTACTTTGCAGTAAAAGATAAAATCAAAGGATCATATTCAAATTATATATAATTTGGAGATATTTCTTCTTACTTAGGGGAAGAAAGGGCAGATAAATTAAATTTTAGGTTAAGCAATAGCTGAAATGTCAAGCATTTGCAATGGCAGCCCACTCCAGTACTCTTGCCTGGAAAATCCCATGGACGAAGGAGCCTGGTAGGCTGCAGTCCATGGGGTTGCTAAGAGTCGGGCACGACTGAATGACTTTACTTTCACTTTTCATTTTAATGCATTGGAGAAGGAAATGGCAACCCACTCCAGCGTTCTTGCCTGGAGAATCCCAGGGACAGGGGAGCCTGGTGGGCTGCTGTCTATAGGGTCACACAGAGCTGGACGTGACTGAAGCGACTTAGCAGTAGCAGCAGCAACAAGAAACATTTAAACCAAATTAGATTTGACTCTGGAATGGACTAATAAGTATAGATTGTTTTCAATAAACAAATAATTTTCTGAGTTAACTATGTGTGTGTTGCGTTATTATATTTGTCATTGTGATGCCATATACATAGTATTAAGGTAAACTTCAAAGTCTTGAGAATCTATCAAATAACCAGTGATGGAAGGAGGCAGGGTAAGACAGATACTCCTTGTAGAATTATGGGGAAATAAAATTGTGGCTTCCCTGATAGCTCAGTGCGGCTTCCCTCATAGCTCAGTTGGTAAAGAATCTGCCCGCAATGCAGGAAACCCCGGTTCGATTCCTGGGTTCGGGGGATTCGCTGGAGAAGGGATAGGCTACCCACTCCAGTATTCTTGGGCTTCCCCTGTGGCTCAGTTTGTAAAGAATCCGCCTGCAATGAGGAAAGCCTGAGTTTGATCCCTGGAGATCTCCTGGAGAAGGGAAAGTCTACTCACTCCAGTATTCTGGCTTGAAGAATTCCATGGACTTTTTAGTCCATGGGGTCACAAAGAGTCGGGCATGACTGAGCAACTTTCACTTTCACTGTCTTTCTTTCAAATTTGGGATTTTATAAATTGGAGGGCAACTAAGAGTTGAAGGGGATCGTTTTCCAGAGTTGTCCTAGAAATAGTGCATTTGACATGAGAAAAGCACTCTATTGACTACCTGAAACTTTTCAGGTTATAATGGCAACTTTTGCTTGAAAGTGTAATAGAAATTATTTTAGTTGGATACATCTTTCTCAAAAATTAGCTATACAGTTAACTCTTGAACAGCATGCATTTTAATTGAAAGGGTCTGCCTATATATGAATTTTTTTTTCAGTAAATATGTACTATAGTACTACATGACCTGAGGTTGGTTAAATCCACAGATGTGGAACCACAGATATGGAGGGCTGACTGTAAATTATATGGAGATTTTCAACTGCTAGGGGATTGATTGCCCTAATCCCCTCATTGTTCAAGGGTCAACTATAGTTGAATGTTATATTGCTTTGTATTTTTAGTGTAAATTCATTAAATCAGATAATATCCAGTTTTTAAAAACTTTTAAAATTGAAATTTAATAAGCATACACCAAAGTGCAGGTATCTTAAATGTACACACTTTTTCAGTGTGAATAGGTGCATTTTACAGCTGTGTATTTCCCTCTTACTACTACTGCTTTGGCTGCTTTCCACACATTTTAATTAGCTGTATTTTTATTGCTTATTTTGAACTTCTCAGTGCAATTTACTTCTTAATTCAAAATTAAATGTGTCCTGCTTATTTTCCAAACATTTTAGTAACATTTTAGTTCTCTTTTTTGTTCATTTGTTAATTTAATTCTACTATAGTCATAGAATATGCTGTATATCATTTCAATCCATTGAAATTTGTTGAAAATTTCAGTAAAATTTGCTTTATGACTCAGAATTATTTACTTTAGTGATTATTCTGTGTGCATTGAAAAGAATGTGTATTTTCCCATTTCAATAAGCATGTTATTAAAACATGTATTCCTACTGAGTGTGGTTGCCTCTTTATGACAATTTTGTAGTTTTTAAATTGAAGTATAGTTTATTTATAATATTAAATTAGTTTCAGTTATAGCACATAATGATTTAATATTTTATAGATTATATCCCTTTTAAAGTTATTACAAAACAATAACTATATTTTCTTGTGCCATATAATATATACTATTGCTATGACCATAATTTTGTAACATCATTGATTTATAAACTTTCTTCAGTCAGTAGCACAGAGATTTTAAACACTTATATTTGAAAAAAGCAAAATGCACCTGAACAAAAGTAAGCAGATCAATATCTAATTACATACATATCTGCATCTTTAATGCAGACATCCTGGAGTGTGAAGTCAAGTGGGCCTTAGGAGGCATCACTAGGAACAAAGCTAGTGGAGGTGATGGAATTCCAGCTGAGCTATTTCAAATCCTAAAAGATGATGCTGTGAAAGTGCTGCACTCAATATGCCAGCAAATTTGGAAAGCTCAGCAGTGGCCACAGGACTGGAAAAGGTCAGTTTTCATTCCAATGCCAAAGAGGGCAATGCCAAAGACTGTTCAAACTACTGCACAATTGTACTCATTTCACATGCTAGCAAGTAATGCTCAAAATTCTCCAAGCCAGGCTTCAAAAACCGAGAACTTCCAGATGTTCAAGCTAGGATGGTGGCCAAATGTGTGTAAGAGGGATGTTATAACTCTTGCATTGAGGTTTAGACAGACTCCACATCTATACAGTATGGGACATGCCAGGTCATATGATCCAAGCAGCAACACAACCTAAACCTGCTACAAAACCCTTCCTTGGCTCTCAACCTCACTCAAAACTAGCAATATTCTTAGTCACTCAGTCAATAGTTGGAGCAATATAACCAAATATTTCTAACAATATAACCAAAGTGGTATATGTTACCTTTAAAATCTAAAGGGACCTACCAAATACTGTATTTATTTATTAGTGATAGGAGATGCAAAGTGTAAGTTACCCTTTGTCTTTCAGGATATATCTCAGCATGACCCAGATTACTTGATTCCTAAAACTTTATTCAAAAGAGCAGGCCCTCGAATCTTTAGCGGATATTCTCCCATATTCTGACACACTTTCAGATAACTTACAACTTCCTGGTCACCAGATCTGATTAATTTGATGTCAGAAATATACTGGACTGGTGTGATAGTCTATGAAATGTTCAGATGATCAAGATCATTTCAGACTATATTGGGATCAGAAAACTAACATAGTTCAGTGACTAGGTTGAAAATATGTACTGCTGTCCATTGGATATGAGTGTGAACTGCTTCTAAAATAGGATTTTTTTTCCTGGGGACCAAAAATACGTGTGTAGAGGATGGATAGATATAAGCCCAGTGACAAGAGTATGTGATTTGTCCAGTGAAGAACTGAACTCAGTAGTTATAAGTGGGGCTACCGCTAGGTTAAGTTTGCAATAGTCCACTACCATCTGCCTTAAAATAATTGAATCAGATATTTTTCATGGACTCTACATGGGCTCATTAAATGGAAATATGATTACGATCACTATCACTGCAGCCTTGAAGTCACTGATGTTGGTACTTATCTCTGTCATTCTACTCAGCATGAATTTATGATTGCTTTCGATACACTTCTCTGGTTTGAGGTGAGACACAGTTGACCTTTCCTATAATTATGGTTCTTACTCCACAGGTGACAAAAACAATGCCAGAGAGTTTTTTTTTCCTAACTGCTAAGTATATCTGTCTCAATTAGGTACTCAGGTAATGAGGACATGGGCATAGCATAATGTCATAGACTCATTGGGTGCGTTCTGAAACAGAATTGGGTCTTTATTACTAGTCCTTTCTACTTCCTCATTCTAACAAGGTTGCCATGATAGCATTTTGGATCCACTGGCGTCAGTTCAGAACTTGTATTCAACAGCTGTTTAAAGATCTAGATATTTCCCTTTCCTCAATGTTAGTTGCTTTGATACATGTCCATAAATATCCTTCCAGAATTGAGGAGCTTTGCTGTGTCTTACATAGAGAACTGACCCTCTCTTCAAATGATGGGCCCTGGGTCAGAGAACTGGCTCAGGTCTGGAAACTGAGCAATTGATCATGATATTCCTATTGTAGCATTTTGCTCATCTATATTAGGTGTCTGTTGTTATGTAACAAATTACCCAATAAACTGGTGGCTTAAAACAATAAACATTTATTATCTCACAGTTACTGTGGGTCAGGAATCCAGGAGCAACTTAGGTGGGTAGTTCCAATTCATTATGTCTCGTGATGTTTCGCATAAGATATTGGCCAGAGATTCAGAAATCCAGGGGCTCAACTGGGACCAATTGAGCCACTTCTAATTTCACTCACGATTGGTGGCAGCCCTCAGGTCCTCACCGGCTATTCACAGCATCACTTTGCCGCACATCCACCTCAGGTATAAGCTTTGCATGATTTTGAGGGGAGGGAAAGCTGGTTTTCTCTAGCAAGAGGAATTTTTCTGGCTGCTAAAACATTTTTGTTTGTTTGTTCTTTTACTGAGTTACAGGGTCCACCTCAAAAATCATTCAGCAACAACCCAATCTCTGGTCACAGGATCCCAGTCCTACTTACTTGCTTTCTGATTTTACAAAGGCAGATGGCATACTGGAATTCACCTTAGTTTGTAACTTTGTTAACTGTTACAATCACTAATCTTAAGAACACTTCTGGGCATACACACCGAGGAAACCAGAATTGAAAGAGACACATGTACCCCAATGTTCATCGCAGCACTGTTTATAATAGCTAGGACATGGAAACAACCTAGATGTCCATCAGCAGATGAATGGATAAGAAAGCTGTGGTACATATACACAATGGAGTATTACTCAGCCATAAAAAAGAATTCATTTGAATCAGTTCTGATGAGATGGATGAAACTGGAGCCGATTATACAGAGTGAAGTAAGCCAGAAAGAAAAACACCAATACAGTATACTAACACATATATATGCAATTTAGGAAGATGGCAATGACGACCCTGTATGCAAGACAGGGAAAGAGACACAGATGTGTATAATGGACTTTTGGACTCAGAGGGAGGGAGAGGGTGGGATGATTTGGGAGAATGACATTCTAACATGTATACTATCATGTAAGAATTGAATCGCCAGTCTATGTCTGATGCAGGATACAGCATGCTTGGAGCTGGTGCATGGGGATGACCCAGAGAGATGTTATGGGGAGGGAGGTGGGAGGGGGGTTCATGTTTGGGAACGCATGTAAGAATTAAAGATTTTAAAATTAAAAAAAAAAAAAAGAACAGTTTGGTTACAGCTGTAGGAGCTGTGATATGCTGAATTAACTGAGTGATCTAAACTTGTCAATTTCTTTCTTCAGGACTCTGATGGCACTTAACAACAACTAATCACCTCCATTGTCCCTGATCACTTTGACCCATCTGACTTAAAATGCTAAAGATATTGCACAAACCAATGTGCTTCCTTTCTCCTGTACCCAATCTTAATTCACTACACATGAGAGGTTCAGTAATTGTCGCAATTATTTAGTAATTGTGATGTTTTAATATGCCAGGGTTTAACACAATCCTTTATTACCAACAATATGTTCCTTTATGCCATGTGGCTGGTAAGTATTAATGCCAAATTCCCATTCTAAGAATCTGCTTCCTTGAACCCCTTCTGGAACAGAATAGTTTGAATTTTGCTACGGTGAGATTTTGTAACAAGGCAGTGTGAATAGTCTGTTTTGATGTTGACCCCAAAAAGCCACAAATAGGGACAAGGAAAATAAGAGTGGGGAAGAAGCGCAATAAGTAGTATTTATTACCAACTCAGTTACCACCACAGGAGCCACTACAGCTCAATCACATTGGAGAACTCTGATAGCCAATGAGCAACAAAGGACTCGAGTTACTACACCCAGTGGGCAAGAAAACTGTGGGTATTCATACAAGTCCCATCAATCATAAGTTAAGGGGTGTTTCTAGGAACATCCTTGGAATTAAATCCAAAAACATCTGGCCTGATTGGCATGTGAGCATAGGAGTCCCCAGAAGTCAGTGAGAGCCATCGGACAGTTGGAAGTTAGGTTGTAATGTACTATAATAAGATATTCTGGGGAAAAGGGCAAGTTTCTAAAATGCGTGCTACTCGTTTGTACTTAATAAAAAAAAAACACTTTGCATATACTAGAGGTATATTGCAAATAGCCTAAAAATATATTTAAAGATGCAGTTGTTGTTCAGTCACTCAATCATGTCCGTCTCTTTGTGACCCCATGACTGCAGCACGCCAGGCTTCCCTGTCTATCACTATCTCCCAAAGTTTGCTCAAACTCATGTCCATTGAGTTGGTGATGCCATCCAATCATCCCTTCCTCTGTTGTCCCCTTCTTCACCTGCCTTCAATCTTTCCCAGCATCAGGGTCTTTTCCATTGAATCAGCTCTTTGCATCTGGTGGCCAGAGTATTGGACCTTCACTTCATCTTTAGTCCTTCCAGTGAATATTCAGGACTGACTTCTTTTAACATTGACTGGGTTGATCTCCTTGCAGTCCAAGGGGCGCTGAAGAGTCTTCTCCAATACCACAATTCAAAAGCATCAATTTTCAGTGCTCAGCCTTCTTTGTGGCCCAACTCTCACATCCATACATGACTACAGGAAAAACCACAACTTTGACTATACAGATCTTTGTAGGCAAAGTAACGCCTCTGCTTTTTAACATGCTGTCTAGCTTGGTCATAGCTTTTCTTCCAAGAAGCAAGCGTCTTTTAATTTCATGACTGCAATCACCATCTGCAGTGATTTTGGAGCCCCCCAAAATAAAGTCTCTCACTATTTCCATTGTTTCCCCATCTATTTCCCATGAAATGATAGAACCAGATGCCATGGTTTTAATTTACTGAGTGTTGACTTTTAAGCCAGCTTTTTCACTCTCCTCTTTCACTTTCATCAAGAGGCTCTTTAGTTCCTCTTCGCTTTCTGCCATAAGGGTGGTGTCATCTGCATATCTGAGGTTATTGATATTTCTCCTGGCAATCTTGATTCGAGCTTGTGCATCATCCAGTTTGTTGGCATTTCTCATGATGTACTCTGCTTATAAGTTAAATAAGCAAGGTGACAATATACTGCCTTGACATATTTCTTTCCCAATTTGGAACTAGCATGTTGTTTCATGTCCGGTTGTAACTGTTGATTCTTGACCTACACACAGATTTCTCAGAAAGCAGGTCAGGTGGTCTGGTATTCCCATCTCTTGAAGAATTTATCAGTTTCTTGTGATCCACAAAGTCAGAGGCTTTAGTGTAGTCAGTGAAGCACATGTTTTTCTGGAATTCTCTTGCTTTTTCTATAATCCAACGGATGTTGGCCATTTGGTCTCTGCTTCCTTTGCCTTTTCTAAACATACAGCTGAAGCCTGGCTTGGAGAATTTTGAGCAATACTTTGCTAGAGTGTAAGATGAATACAATTGTGTGGTAGTTTGAATATTCTTTGGCATTGCCGTTCTTCGGAATTGAAATGAATACTGACCTTTTCCAATCCTGTGGGCACTGCTGAGCTTTCCATATCTGCTGGCATATTAAGTGCAGCACTTTTACAGCATCATCTTTCAGGATTTGAAATAGCTCAACTGGAATTTCATCACCTCCACTAGCTTTGTTCCTAGTGATTCTTCCTAAAGACCACTTGACTTCACTCTCCAGGATGTCTGGCTCTAGGTGAGTGATCACACTATCATGGTTATCTGGGTCATTAATATCTTTTTTGTATAGTTCTTCTTTTGTTTTCTTGCCACCTCTTCTTAATATCTTCTGCTTCTGTTAAGTCCATACCATTTCTGTCCTTTATTGTGCCCATTTTTGCATGAAATATTTTCTTGGTATCTCTAATTTTCTTGAAGAGACTTCAAGTCTTTCCCATTCTATTGTTTTCCTCTATTTCTTTGCATTGATCACTTAGGAAGGCTTTCTTAGTTCTTCTTGCTATTCTCTGGAACTCTGCATTCAGATGGGTTTATCTTTCCTTTTCTCCTTTGCGTTTAGCTTCTCTTCTTTTCTCAGCTATTTGTAATGCCTCTTGAGACAACCATTTTGCCTTTTTTGCATTTCTCCTTCTTGGGGATGGACTAATGTCTGTGGGGTCACAGAAAGTCAAACATGCCTGAGTGGGCATGTATGTGTACATGCTCATGCACGCACGCACACACACACACACACACACAGATATATTGTACAACACAGGAGATGTAACCAATATTGTATAATCACTTTAAATGGAGTATAATCCATAAAAATTTTGAATCCTGATGTTATACTCCTTACGAATGTGATATTGTACATAAAGTATACATTAATTTTAAAAAAGCTTTAAAATCACTCTATTTGAAAAAATATGTCTTGTATTGTCTGTTGGTCTTGAGCTTTACTTGATCAATATGAACACAATGATCAATTAGAGCAGGTGGTCTAAAGATCCTCTGGGATCAATTTCCCATGTGTGTTTGTTGTTCTTTTATTCACCATACCACCAAGCAGTTCTCAGACAACAGATGGGTATCCTCAATTTAACTCAGTTCTGACACCATCTAACCTGAGACAGTGTCAGATTCTGCAGGTTGAGTGCTCCGTCCTGCAAGACTTTCCTTCCCCTATGACACACATACATGACAGAAGTCCAGGTTATTTCTTGAACTTCTGACTTACAGGCTATTAACCAAAGGTTCCTGTGACCACTCCTCAGGTTTGGTTAATTTGCCCGAGCAGCTCATAGAACTCAGAGAAACATTCTGTGTACTAGATTACTGGTTTTTTATATAAGGATATAACTCAAGAACAGCCAGATGGAAAAGATACATAGGGCAAGGTTTGAAGAAAGGATATGGAGCTTCCAAGTCCTCTCTACTCTCTCTACATCTCCAACATTTATCAGAAGCTCTCTGAATCTTGTTTTGGGAGCTTTAATGAAAGTGAAAGAGGAGAGTGAAAAAGCTGCCTTAAAGCTCAACATTCAGAAAATGAAGATCATGGCATCCGGTCCCATCACTTCATGGGAAATAGATGGGGAAACAGTGGAAACAGTGTCAGACTTTATTTTGGGGGGCTCCAAAATCACTGCAGATGGTGACTGCAGCCATGAAATTAAAAGATGCTTACTCCTTGGAAGGAAAGTTATGACCAACCTAGATAGCATATTCAAAAGCAGAGACATTACTTTGCCAACAAAGGTCCATCTAGTCAGGCTATGGTTTTTCCAGTGGTCATTTATGGATGTGAGAGTTGGACTGTGAAGAAGGCTGAGTGCTGAAGAATTGATGCTTTTGAACTGTGGTGTCGGAGAAGACTCTTAAGAGTCCCATGGACTGCAAGGAGATCCAAACAGTCCATTCTAAAGGAGATCAGTCCTGGGTGTTCTTTGGAGGAAATGATGCTAAAGCTGAAACTCCAGTACTTTAGCCACCTCATGAGAAAAGTTGACTCAATGGAAAAGACTCTGATGCTGGGAGGGATTGGGGGCAGGAGGAGAAGGGGATGACAGAGGATGAGATGGCTAGATGGCATCATGGACTCAATGGACGTGAGTTTGAGTGAACTCCGGGAGTTCGTGATGGACAGGGAGGCCTGGCGTCCTGCGATTCATGGGGTTGCAAAGAGTCAAACACGACTGAGCAACTGAACTGAACTGAACTCAACTGATGGAGGCTTCATCATACAGACATGATTGTTTAAATCATTGGCCATCGACAATTAACTGAACCCCCAATCCCTCTGCTTTCCCCAGTGGTCAGAGTGGCAGATTGGCTTTCCTGGCAAGCAGCTTCCTAAATGGAGTCTCAAAGTTGACTCATTAACACGACAAAAGACACTTTATAGCTCTGAACACTTAGGGAATCCCAAGGGTTTTAGGGGCTCTATGCCAAACAAAACCAAATATGTATTTCTTATCATAAATCACAATATCACACACTCTCATTCCTTCTTTTGCAAGAGTTTTGCAATTTCCAAAAGTTACAGTGGCATGGGGTAATCACATGAAGCAATGGAAAGATCAGCAGTCTAACCTGTGTAGTACAGGAAACTGTACAGTACTCTGTAATAGCCTATAAGGAAAAAGAATCTAAAAAAGAGTGGATATATATACATATAACTGATTCACTTTTTGTACAGCTGAAACCAGACAACATTGTAAATCAGTTATTCAATTCAGTTCAGTTCAGTCTCTCAGTCATGTCCGGCTCTTTGTGACCCCATGGACTGCAGGCACGCCAGTCTTCCCTGTCCATCACCAACTCCTGGAGCTTGCTCAAGCTCATGTTCATTGAGTTGGTGATGCCATTCAACCATCTCATCCTCTGGCGTCCCCTTCTCCTCCTGCCTTCAATCTTTCCCAGCATCAGGGTCTTTTCCAATGAGTCAGTTCTTTGCATCAGGTGGCCAAAGTACTGGAGCTTCAACTTATGCTCCAATTTTAAAAAAAGTCAGCATTGTTAGGTAAAGAGGACCAGGACACCGAAAAGAGTGTCTAACAGGCTTTTTAATGGCGGAGCGCTCCTGGGCGGGGTTCCCAGACCCAAGCGAGGCAGGTCCAGGAAGTCCGCGCCCGACCGTGTTGGGGGTGGTTTTTATACGTATGTTGCAGGGATGATCAGGCTAGATGGACGGGGTTCGGATAGGTCGCCAGGCTGAGGCATCGCGGGCTGACAGGTCCTTCTACGTGGCTGGGGTGGGGTGGCTTTAGCTGGTGAAGTGTGCTGTCATTGGTCCCCGGGATCGGGGAGGCTCCGTTAGTGAGTTCCCCCGCTGGCGGGAGGGAGAGGAGGGGCTGCCCATCATGGCCCCGGGGTCTGGCCTTACAAGCATTCCATCCCTTTGGACTGCTGGGCCAGATGGCTACTTGCATCTATTTCAAGTAATCTTAGACTCTTAGGCTTTTTATAACTAACACTCACTGAGTTTTCAGTATGTTCTGGGCATGGTTCCAAGTGCTTTACATATATTAGTACACTTAATCTTCAGCAACCCTCTGAAGTAACATGAGGTATCTATGGGATTAAATGAAGATACCGAGGCCCAGAGATGTGAGTGCATGTCCAGAGCCCCAGAATTTGGAAGTGGCAGAACTTTTTGAGTTTTTTTTTTCCCTCCCAGTTTCTCTTCTTTCCCTCAGTGTCAAGCCTATTGCTACACTTTCTTCATGCTGAACCCATGTTCCTGCCTCTCATACCCCTTTTTTCACTCTTTCATATTTGCCTCTTCTAATGTACTGAGTCTGATGGACTGGGTGACTAAGGTTATTTGTGTATAAAATATGGGTAAATATGTGGTTAGCAAGTGATGACTTTGTAACATCTATTTAGATTCTTCAAACTCTCAGATATATTCTTATAATTGAGGCCACTGGCTAAATGACTTACGGAAGAGAGGCATTGAATATTTTTGCAGAGTAAAATTTCATTTGAATCACAACTCCTGCTGAATGAAGTTGCTTCTTCTTCTTTCTGTTTTCATGCTTCTCTCTATGTTGAAGCTGGTTCAGTTCTTTCAAAATTGCAAGAGTTATATTATCAGTTGGAATCAGAGGCTTATGGCATATGTAAATAAATCTGTATATAAATTTATTTAAATTTTATTACTGCACTACACTCCAAACATTAGCATAATTGGAATGTGTACACACACACATATACATACATACATACATACATACATACATACATACATAAAATGAAAAAGCCGAACTTGATAGTGTAAACCCAATTACAGTTAACAGGGGCAGTTATTGAAAACAATGAATGTTTTAGAAGTATCTATTTGAAACAGTTAACCAAAATTTAAACAATGTATTATTTTTTAAGTGTAAAGCACTGATTTGAATGTGGCTTTGGTTAAAAAAAAAAAGAAAGAAAAGAAATTAAAAGATAAATGATTGCATGTCTAGAACCAGATCATTTTTTATTGAAGAAAGAATGACTTCTAGATGTTATTTGTCAATTGAATTCCATGTAATTAGGGAAATATGGTTTCCCTTCTTGTAGTCATGGCTTTTCTACTTCTTTCTTTGCTAGTCAAAATGCTGACATATTTCACATAATACATTTGCTCTTTGATGTGTACTGCCATGAAAATTTGTCAGCTAACTGAATGTGTTTACTTTAGTTATGTATAATAGAATTAAGATGATACACTGCAAAAGACCCTATTTAGAAGGGAATATATTAAATATTTCATGTATTTAGCTGGATAACTACATCATTAACTTCATATTTATGCACATTCTTCTGTATTCCTCCTGAAGAGAGTCAGTAGCTTGAGACTTGGCTCAACAGCTACTAACAAGCAAGTTTCCTGCAAGGATAAAAGCTACAAATAAAGCATCTTGTTTTCCATTAAGTTACATTCAAATATCCATGTACTGTACCCTGTAATTAAGTCAAATATCAATTTTAATCACTGCATCCTTAGTACATAATTTCTGTAATGCAATTGCATCAGTATGATATTGAGCAGCTAAAATACCCTAGTTAAATGGAAATTTAACTGCTGGAAATTGAGACATAGAGAAAATCACCATACCTGCACTTAGGCAGTTAAGCTGAGAGATTTATGCTTGGGAAAGTGATGGTAGAGAGACTGGTTTAATTTGCATATTTAACAAATATTTTGTAAGGCCAATTTACAATGTCCCTATTAGTCTATGCCTGTGGTTTTGAAATAATGCTTCTGACTGTAACATGATTTAGAGTTGAAGACATTCCTTATAAATAAGATACCCACTTATTGGCTAAAATATGTAGCCTAAAATTAAGTTTGAATGATGTTATCCCAGAAGATAGCAGAGGTTAATTTGAGGGGAAAAAAGTATTTTCCATTTGTTAGCCTTCCAAGAAAAGTGTTTGACTGTACATATCTTATTTAGACTACAGCTTGCAGCTCTTCAATTAGAAGCAATTTCAAGTGTCAGATTTAAAGTCTATACAACATCTCATATAACCATGGCAATTGTCTTGCACATCATTTGGCAATAGCTTAACTCTGTTTAAGTCTAGAGGAAAATATTTTGAGTAGAAACAGGAACTGCTAAATCACTACTAGTGTCACCATATTTTCTTTGTGTTGACACATCCACATATTAGAAAAAATGTCTAGCCATATCCTACATATTGCTCGGCTTTAAAATCTCTTGCTCCTTTCTTCAACAGGCTTGCTCAACATTCACACTGGCATGGTTCCAAGAAATGGAAATCATCTATGAGATGTCATGTAGTTGATGGTTCCAGAGTCTTGATGGAGATTTTACAATTTAAAAAAAAAGACAAAGTTTTGAAAATCTATGAATAATTCATCTGACAATTTAACACAAAATGTTCAGCTGAAATACCCCAGCATTTTATTCACAAGTGCTAAAGCTACTCCTTTTTCCTATGAGAGCAAGGAAATAGTTTGCTGGGCATATCTTTCTTGTTGATGGTAGGATTCCTTTCAGAATACAACTTTGAAACTCCTGTTTAGATTAGGTTCATGCTCATAGTTTTTAAATTATTGATTACTTGGAGGCCAAGCCATCCCGATCTGTGTCATAGATGCATAATTTATCTTGGTATTTAAAAGCATGTGTATCTGAAGGCTTCTGGAACTTTAATCTGACGCCTAATGACAACACATTTTAAGCTATTTTATATTTTCAAAGTCTTGGCAAAAAGATAGGGCTTTCTGGTGCAGTGGTGGCCTCATGTGAGAGCTCAGTACCTTTGAATGTTCCCTTTATTTCTTTAAATTTTTATACTTTTCCTTTCCTTTTTGATTTGGTTCCTCCCCTTCCCCCTGCTTTCCAAAGTCTTTCAGAACACTATTCTTCCTTTGGTTGTCTTTGTATTTTTTTTAAGACTCTATTTCACAGGCATCTCCATGGTGCCTCACATATTTTCTTTGTATCTCTCTTCTTTATATTCTTCTTTTATGCATTCTGCCTTCTTGGATTTCTGCTGCTTGAAGAAACCCTTTCAGCCATTTATTTCCTATTCATTGTCTTACTTTTCTTTGTGGTAAGAGGCTGGTTAATTTATTATTGGTCTGAATTTTGCCTCAGATGCTTCTACTATTTGCTGTTCCACAGTGAAAAAAAGGGGGTAGAAAATGGTAAACTTCCTTTAACTGTTCTCCTCGAAATGATAAAGTTTGATTTCAAAGCCAGGGGTGATTCATGCCTTCCTCTTCCCCAGAGGTCAAGTTAGCCGACACCATAATGAAGCCTCCACCTTCCCACTTCCTGGCTCTGAACCCTGACAATGGCAACTCCACACTTAGTTGCAAACTGACAGAAAATTCCAACTCAGCAGAGGGTCAAAAAAGAAAAAGGGACCAAAAATTGCTGGTGAGATGGAAGGAGATATGTAAGCTCCTTCAAGGCATGAGGGACAGACACACATTTGTTGAAAACAAAAACACCCCATGTTTCCATTTTAAATGCCTTTTTACTTTTTGTCTCAACTGGTTTGAACCTTTCTTCTAAGGTAAGTCTTAAGTAATCTTTTCTTAGAATGTAATCATTCTTAGCTTCTTGGCCTTGGATTAAGTAAATTTATAAGGAGTTATTATTATAAATGTACAATACAAATTGGAACCTGTGTTTAATTCCCCACTGCCCCTGTTTTATAGGAATGCGACTGCTGACTAGAAGCTGTTCAGTTGCTGTTGTGTCCGAGTCTTTGTGACCCTCTGGACTGTGGCCTGCTAGGGGCCTCTGTCCATTGCATTTCCCAGGCAAGAATACTGGAGTGGATTACCATTTCCTTCTCCAAAGGGTCTTCCCAACCCAGGGACTGAACCCAGATCTCCTGCTTGGCAGGTGGATTCTTCACCACTGAACCACCAAGGAAGCCCAAAGCCTTCCTTAGCAACCTCTTAACCAGGCAAATTGGTCACTCACTCATTTGGTTCTTTGTATTCTGCACAGTTTTAACCACAGTCCATTGAACACCTGAGGTTGGAGTTGATACAAAATAGCAAAATAGGCATTTGTTATCTGCTGACTGAAGGACAAGCATGGACTGTCTGAATGGGTAGCTGATCACTGGTAGTTTCCTCAGCAGGCTAGCATGCTGGGTTAAGTTCAATTCTTGTGCTTTTGTTTATGTATTCTTTCTGATTGGCCAGAGCTTTGAAGAGCTGAATAAAGTTAGAAGAGGAGGAAGGAAGGAGAAATAGCCAAGGATCAGCTGAGCCAGGCACTGGGCTAAGCACTTGACATTCATTAGTTCATATAACCTTATAATTATCCTTTGAGGCAGGTACTGTTATTGAAATCAGTCCCATATAGGAAACTAAGGCTCTCAGATTAATGAACTTTCAACTGGAGTGGAGATTGATTCAGACCTTGTCACTGAACTGTAGATCTCAAGTTTCTAACTGTACCATCATGTCTTATCTAATTAGCAAATGCAGATTTTTCAAATTCTTTCAGGCTAACTATTCCTTCATAGAGCATAACATCCCTTGATATTAGAGACATTTCATCTTTTTTCCCTTTTTGTATAGAGTCTGATGAAGTCATCACATTGCGTTTTATGTGACTATTTAGAAATCTTTCTCCTGTTCTTTGAAGGCATGGATGATATCAATTATCCCCAGTGCCTGGACATTTCTTGGGTTATAACTGAATAAATAAATGAATGTCATTACTGTACACATTTTTTTATCATATGTACTGTATGTTTTGAAATTATATATTTTAAAGTCTTTTTCCTAATCTTGGCTCTGATAATGTTCAAAATCACCCATTGAATAAATGGAAGAATAAGTAAGATGTAAAATACATGGGTGGCTTGTCCTAGCCTTGTCTGTCTGATTCCAACTCAAATTCCAAGACTCGAAATATGCACCCTTCTCCCAATATATATATCCAGGTGTTACCCTAGTCTGTCAGAAGGTAAGGCTTCTTGTTCTAGACTCAGTGCCCTGATGGTTTTCCCCCTGTTGTAACACCAGTGTTTGTTTATAGGTCCCTGTCTACCAGTAGACTAAAATCTGGAGCTGCTGCTAAGTCACTTCAGTCGTGTCCGACTCTGTGCAACTCCATAAATGGCAGCCCACCAGGCTCCTTTGTCCCTGGGATTCTCCAGGCAAGAATATTGGAGTGGCTTGCCACTTCCTTCTCCAATGCATGCATGCATGCTAAGTCATTTCAGTCGTGTCCAACTCTGTGCAGCCCTATGGACAGCAGCCCACCAGGCTACTCCATCTACAGGATTCTCTAGGCAAGAATACTGGAGTAGGTTGCCAATTCCTTCTCCAAAATCTGGAGAACAATATCTTATTCAACTGTATTTCCTTGTTGTGTGGCATATATTTTAGCATGTGGTCAGTGGTGACTATTTTTTGATTGAATGGGTTATTTTGTATATTTATAAATGTAAAGGGGAATCCAAAAAGTTAACTGAGAAGATAAGTTAAAGTTATTCTTCTTCTTTTTTCATTTGGCTGTGCCAGGATCTTTAGTTGTGGCATGGAGGATCTAATTCCCTAACCAGGGATTGAACATGGGCCCCTGAAATTGGGAGAGTGGAATCTTGACATTGGGCCACCAGGGAAGTCCCAAAGCTATTCTTTTCTTTTTCTCACATGCAGTGTGTGTATCGTAGGTATGGAGGGATTGCAACTATTAGTAATTGTTTCCATTTTGGAAACAGTCAGTGCTGTTTAAAAATATAAAGTAAAAATCATTTTAGGCCAATAGTTGTAAAAATGCAACCCAGGGCTTCCAAAGCTTTCAGCAATAATATTCTTAAATTCCAGCAGATGGTGGTATTGTTACAAAAATCTGGAATCCTTAGTTACATAAAATAAAGCACTTTGCACCTATAAAAACTGTTTTGTTCCTCTCTCCTTGGAACAATAAAGAAGAAAGAATACTCCCAGTAATTCTTTTCTCTATAAGACTCAGGTAAGAAGTAAAACACTTTTTCTTTTTTTTTTTTTAACAGTCAATGTTGATCCATGGTAAAAGGGTTTTTGCTGCTGTTCAGTCTCAAAGTTGAGGCTGACTCTTTGAGATCCCATGAACTGTGGCAGGCCACGCTCTTTTCATAATGGGTAATATATGTATATTTTGTTATTTTATGATATATAAAGATTTTCTCTATTTGCTATGAACACTCCAATATATTATTGAAAAGGACTAATTGTTTTTTAAAATTAATATGTTTCTGAGGGTGAGGTGTCAGTATTTACCTATATTACCTTTAGATCAAATTATGAGTCACATTTCACCCTTATTTTCTTAGTCTGAACTCACAAATCCTAGTCCTAAATTATATTGTGTATTAAATCCAGATCAAAAACTTATTGCAAAATTCAGGCTTTTAAAGAAAGTAAGGAAAACCACTAGTCCATTCAGGTATGACCTAAATCATCTGACCTAAATCAAATCCCTTACAATTACACAGTGGATGTGACATATAGATTCAAGGGATTAGATCTGATAGAGTACCTGACGAACTATGGACAGAGGTTCGTGACATTGTACAGGAGACAGTGATCAAAACCATTCCTAAGAAAAAGAAATGCAAAAAGGCAAAATGGTTGTCTGAGGAGGCCTTACAAGTAGCTGAGAAAAGGAGAGAAGTGAAAGGCAAAGGAGAAAAGGAAAGATATATCCATCTGAATGCAGAGTTCCAGAGAATAGCAAGAAGAGATAAGAATGCCTTCCTAAGTGAACAATGAAAAGAAATAGAGGAAAACAATAGAATGGCAAAGACTAGATACATCTCTTCAAGAAAATTAGAGATACCAAGGGAACATTTCATGCAAAGATGGGCTCAATAAAGGACAGAAATGGTATGGACCTAACAGAAGCAGAAGATATTAAGAAGAGGTAGCAAGAATACACAGAGGAATTATACAAAAAAGAGCTTAATGACCCAGATAACCATGATGGTGTGATCATTCACCTAGAGCCAGTCATCCTGGAGTGTGATGTCATGTAGTCCTTAGGAAACATTGCTAGGAACAAAGCTAGTGGATGTGATAGAATTCTAGCTGAGCTATTTCAACTCCTCAAATATGATGCTGTTAAAGTGCTGCACTCAATTTGCCAGCAAATTTGGAAAACTCAGCAGTGGCCACAGGACTGGAAAAGGTCAGTTTTCATTCCAATCCCAAAGAAAGGCAATGCCAAAGAATGTTCAAACTACTGCACAATTCCACTCATTTCACATGCTAGCCAAGTAATGCTCAAAATTCTCTAAGCTAGGCTGCAGCAATATGTGAACCAGAACTTCCAGATATTCAAGCTGGATTTAGAAAAGGCAGAAGAACCAGAGATCAAATTGCCAGCATCCATTGGATTATAGAAAAGTCAAGAGAATTTCAGAAAATCATCTACTTCTACTTCGTTGACTTTGCTAAAGCCTTTAACTGTGTGGATCACAACAACTGTGGAAAATTCTTCAAAAGATGGGAATACCAGACCACCTTACCTGCCTCCTACAGAACCAGTATACAGGTCAAGAAGCAACAGTTAGAACCAGGTATGGAACAATGGACTGGTTCCAATTTGGGAAAGGAGTACATCAAGTCTGTATATTGTCTCTCTGCTTATTTAACGTCTATGCGTAGAACAGCATGAGAAATGCTGGGCTGGATGAAGCACAAGCTGGAATCAAGATTGCTAAGAGAAATATCAATAACCTCAGATATGCAGATGACACCACCCTTATGGCAGAAATTGCTATAAAGAACCTCTTGATGAAGGTGAAAAAGGAGAGTGAAAAAGCTAACTTAAAACTCAACATTCAAAAAACTAAGATCATGGCATCTGGTCCCATCACTTAATGGCAAATAGATGGGGAAACAATGGAAACAGTGATAGATTTTATTTTCTTGTGCTCCAAAATCATTGCAGATGGTGATTGAAGTCATGAAATTAAAAGATGCTTGCTCCTTGGAAGAAAAGCTATGACCAATCTAGACAGCACATTAAAAAGCAGGGACATTACTTTGGCAACAAAGGTAAATCTAATCAAAGCTATGGTTTTTTTAGTAGTCATGTATGGGTGTGAGAGTTGGGCCATAGAGAAGGCTGAATGCTGAAGAACTGGTGCTTTTGAACTGTGGTGTTAGAAAAGACTCTTGAGCGTCCCTTGGACTGCAAGGAGATCCAACCAATCAATCCTAAAGGAAATCAGTCCTGAATATTCATTGGAAGGACTGATGTAGAGGCTGAAGCTCCAACTTTGGCCAGTTGATATGTAAGCCAATTTATTGGAAAAGATCTTGATGCTGGGAAGACTGAAGCCATGAGGAGAAGGGCATGATGGAGGACAAGATTGTTGGATGGCATAATCAACTCAACATGAGTTTGAGGTGTGCTGTGATCCATGGGGTTGCAAAAAGTCAGACACAATGCAGAAACTGAACAACAAAAATTATCTCCTGACTAGGTGGTGAAATGAGTAAACGTCAAAGATTGTAGAACACTTCAAAAAAGATTTTAAAATGTTTAGTACTGTGCAAGTGAGCAAGTTTTTGGTTTTGGACATTTGTTAACGCTTCCTAAAGTTAAGAAGTTTTCAATGAAACTACTAAATGATTTCTTGAAATGGTATGTTTCTGCTGTTATAAACAAGAGAGATGATTAATTTCTTCTTAAATCTCTTTATGCATTTCATGCTTGTCTTCAGTTAGTACACACATGCAGAGGGACACAAAATTCAGGCAGGATTGTAGGGAAATAAGGATTTTAAAATGAGATTGTTAAAGAAAAAGAAGCTTCACTTAAAGAATTTGTTTTAGTACTGTTTTTTTTGTTAAGGAAAAAAGATTCAAGAAAGTTTACTACATTTCTAAAATGTAGTGTTTCCTATTTAAAATATTATTAATTTTGTCAGGCTTAATGAATACTAGAATTTTATTTAAGTGACTTTTGGGCTTCCCTTGTGGCTTAGGGGCAAAGAATCCACCTGACAATGCAGGAGACATATGAGACATGAGTTCCATCCCTGGGGTCAGGAAGAGTCCCTACGAGGGCAATGGCAAAGGCACTCCAGTAACGTTGCCTGGGAAATTTCATGGACAGAGGAGCCTGGTGGGCTACAGTTCATGGGGTCACAAAAAGGTCAGACACAACTTAACAATTAAACATCAACAACATAGGTGATTTTAACATAATCTGGGGGCATAATTAAATGTATGTACATATGGGCTAAGTCACTTCAGTCATGTCTGACTCTTTGTGACCCTCTGGACCATAGCCTGCCAATCTCCTCTATCAGATTTTCCAGGCAAGAGTATTAGAGTGGGTTGCCATGCCCTCAAGGGGGAATCTTCCCAACCCAGGGGTCGAAACCATGTCGCTTATGTTTCCTGCATTGGCAGGTGGTTTCTTCACTACCACTGCTATCTGTCTTTTAATTATTGTTATTAAAAGTTTCCTTATTTTAAGAAGACACTCTAAAATAGTAATGGTATTCTTTGCAAAATATTATCCCTCATGTCACCAGCTAGGAAAAAATTCTGCCTTATAACATCCAATGATTTTCCACAATATAATATGCTTTATATATCTATGTGTGCATGTTCAGTCCCTCAGTCCTGTCCCACTCTGTGCGGCCCCATGGACTATAGCCTAACAGGTCCTCTGTCCATGGAACTTTCCAGGCAAGAATACTGGAATGGGTTGCCATTTTCTGCTCCCCAGTTACATAGCTATACAGGGCCTTAGAAGGAGAACATGCCACAAATCCTGTTTTCTGACATTTCAAAATCTACACAACTCTGAAACTAGCTTTGAAACAGGAGAAAAAAGATTTTGTTGCATGTTCATGAGCTTGGCAAGCTACAGTCCATGGGGTGGGAAGAGTTGGACGTCACTGAATGACAGCCACGTACTCACACACACTCCTTTTAAGGGAGGCCTGCAGAGCTATGTAAAGCACATTATGTTGTGAAAAATCACTGGATGCCATCATGCAGAAATTTTTTTCTAGCTGGTGATATGAAGGATAAGATTTTTCAAATAATTCTTTTACTATTTTACAGTGTTTTTTAAAAATAAGGGAACTTTTAATAACAATAATTAAGAGATACATGTAATATAAAAATTAGCATCCAAAATCTTTCAAGAATATACCAAGTAATAGAAAAATAGTTTGTGAAACCTGATTTATAATGTACTGCCTAAATTTGTCCCTATTAAGTTATAGCTGCTTCTAAAACATCATGAACCATATGAATGACTTCATTCCAAGTGAAAAAGCACTCATAGTCAAACTATAATGCTTTCCAAAGGAATTTTCTTTTAATAGCTTGCAGATGTTGTGTTCAGTGCCAGTGAAAAAACTGAATTCAGTTTTGAGATGTAAAATTTTATATGAAATTAATCCCCTGAGTGGATTAAGTGTTTTCACTGTCATGGAGGAAAAACAGATATTAAACAAAAATTATTACTAAAAATGTTTACTACATATTTTTATAATATTCTCAAAGCAATCTCTTTAAAGCAACCTAAAACAATCTCTTAAATTTTAAAGGAAGGAATATTTATTTTTTAGAAATCATAATTGTTTTTTCTAATAGCCTGTTTGAAAATTTTAAATGCTGATGGAAAAAAAGTAAAGGCAAATACAGGATTTTGAAATTTTTTTTTTTCTCTATTCCAAAAACACCTTTTTTTCTCCAAAAGAAAGTGACTTGGGGAGGGCCTTTCAGCTTAAGGGACTCCCTATGTTTGTCTTAATTATTTTTCCATCAGCGTTTAAAATTTTCAAATAGGCTATATGGAAAAAACATTTCAGTCAGTTCAGTCGCTCGGTCATGCCCAACTCTTTGCAACCCTATGAACTGCAGTACGCCAGGCCTCCCTGTCCATCACTAACTCCCAGAATTTACCCAAACTCATGTCCATTGAGTCAGTGATGCCATCCAACAATCTCATCCTCTATCGTCCCCTTCTCCTCCTACCTTCAATCTTTCTCAGCATTGGGGACTTTTCAAATGAGTGAGCTCTTCACATCAGGTGACCAAAATATTGGAGTTTCAGCTTCAACAATAGTCTTTCCAATGAACACCCAGAACTGATCTCCTTTAGGATGGACTGGTTGGATCTCTTTGCAGTCCAACGGACTCTCAAGAGTTTTCACCAACATCACAGCTCAAAAGCATCAATTTTTCAGTGCTCAGCTTTCTTTATAGTCCAACTCTCACATCCATACATGACCACTGGAAAAACCATAGCCTTGACTAGATGGACCTTTGTTGACAAAATAATGTCTCTGCTTTTTAATATGCAGTCTAGGTTGGTCATAACTTTCCTTCCAAGGAGCTAGTGTCTTTTAATTTCATGGCTGGAATCACAATCTGCAGTGATTCTGGAGCTCCCAACATAAAGTCAGACACTGTTTCCACTGTTTTCCCATATATTTGCCATGAAGTGATGGGACCGGATGCCATGATCTTCATTTTCTGAATGTTGAGCTTTAAGTCAACTTTTTTGCTATCCTCTTTCACTTTCATCAAGAGGCTTTTTAGTTTTTCTTCACTTTCTGCCATAAGGGTGGTGTCATCTGCATATCTGAGGTTATTGATATTTCTCCCAGCAATCTTGATTCCAGCTTGTGCTTAATCCAGCCCAGCATTTCTCATGATGTACTCTGCATATAAGTTAGATAAGCAAGGTGACAATATACAGCCTTGACATCCTCCTTTTCTTATTTGGAACCAGTCTGTTGTTCCATGTCCAGTTCTATCTGTTGCTTCCTGGCCTGCATATAGATTTCTCAAGAGGCAGGTCAGGTGGTCTGGTATTCCCATCTCTTTCAGAATTTTCCACAGTTTGTTGTGATCTGCACAGTCAAAGGCTTCGACATAGTCAATAAAGAGAAATAGATGTTTTTTGGAACTCTCTTGCTTTTTTGATAATCCAATGGATGTTGGCAGTTTGATCTCTCATTCCTCTGCCTTTTCTAAAACCAGCTGAAACATCTTTACTAGCTTGTGATGTGAGTGCAAGGAGATCCAACCAGTTCATTCTAAAGGAGATCAGCCCTGGGTGTTCTTTGGAAGGAATGATGCTAAAGCTGAAACTCCAGTACTTTGGCCACCTCATGCGAAGAGTTGACTCATTGGAAAAGACTCTGATGCTGGGAGGGATTGGAGGAAGGAGGAAAAGAAGACGACAGAGGATGAGATGGCTGGGTTGCATCACCGGCTCGATGGACATGAGTTTGAGTGAACTCTGGGAGTTGGTGTTGGACAGGGAGGCCTGGCGTGCTGCTATTCATGGAGTTGCAAAGAGTCAGACACGACTGAGAGACGAACAGAACTGAACTGTAGTGATGTGAATGCAATTTTGTGGTAGTTTGAGCATTGTTTGGCATTGCCTTTCTTTGGGATTGGAATGAAAACTGACCTTTTCCAGTCCTGTGGCCACTGCTGAGTTTTCCAAATTTGCTGGCATATTGAGAGCAGTACTTTCACAGCATTATCTTTCAGGATTTGAAATAGTTCAACTGGAATTCCATCACCTCCTCTAGCTTTGTTCATAGTGATGCTTCCTAAGGCCCACTTGACTTCACATTCCAGGATGTCTGGCTCTAGGTGAGTGATCACATCGTTGTGCTTATCTGGGTCATGAAGTTCTTTTTTGTACAGATCTTCTGTGTATTCTTGCCACCTCTTAATATCTTCTGCTTCTATTAGGTCCATACCATTTCTGTCCTTTATTGAGCCCATCTTTGCATGAAGTGTTCCCTTGGTATCTCTAATTTTCATGAAGAGATCTTTAGTCTTTCCCATTCTGTTGTTTTCCTCTATGTCTCTGCACTAATAGCTGAGGAAGGCTTCTTATCTCTCCTTGCTATTCTTTGGAATTCTGCAAATGGCTATATCTTTCTTTTTCTCCTTTGCTTTTCACTTCTCTTCCTATGGAAAAAACAATTGAGATTTTAAAAAATAAACATGCTTTAAAAGGCATAAATATCACTAACCTATTTCAAATGTGAGTCAGTGCTTCACACCATGGTCCTCTAGCAACAGAATCACAATCGACTGGGGATACTTGTTAAATAAGGTAGGTGGAACCTGGTGATTTATGATCCAAGGTGTCTTGTCATAAGAACTTTAGGGACCACAGTGATTGAAATACCACCCAGAATATCATTCCCACCAGCTCATTGAGTCTGCTCGTGAAGACCAGGAAAGCTGTGTATAGAAAGGCAGCTAAGTGTAAGATGTCACTGAGTAATAGGTTTAAACCTTCAAAGTAAGAATTTCAGGGTACTTCCTTGGCAGTCCAGTGGTTAAGACTCTGCACTTCCAAAGCAAGGGGTACATTTTCCATCCCTGGTTGGGGAACTAAGATCTCAGATGCAGCATGGCCAAAGATAAACAAATAAATGTGTGTGTGTGTGTGTGTGTGTGTGTGTGTGTTTTAAGGAATTTCTTGTCATGAAAGGAGTTTGTTAAGAACAGACTCTCTGTTCCTTAAACTGTTAGAATAGACTTTAGAAAATGCAGATATCTAGACCCCATCACGGTTTCTAAAGCAGAATCTGACTTGGTCCCACCTGATCCTGGAGTCTTTCCTCCAATAGTCTCCCAACCTATTTGGTGCTCTGAGTTTTAGGAAGGCTGAGTTTTCAGTTCTTCCAGGGTACCATTCACTCTCTTGCTTCTAGATCTCCACATAAAATGTCTTTTCTGCCTGAAATGCTCTTTGCTGCCTCTTTCCCCACACTGGTGCCTCCTTCTGAAGAAGGAATTCATAGGGCCTGGACTCCATCTTAGGCCTGTTCCTGCTGATCATGCTTGGCTACCTTTCCAATGGACTCTGAGCTCTGTGTTTAGTGCCTATGAAAAAAATAACAGAGGGATAAGACCCCCTCCAGACAGGGGAACCTTGAAGATCATATCTAGGTTACTCATTGCCTAAGAGAAACATACACTAATCACCCCTTCCTGCAGACAGGCCACAAATTTGTCTGTATCAGTCGGAGTGTAACCTTGGGTTTATTGATTACTGGCTAATTGTTGAACTGTTTGAGCACATGAGCACATAGCACGTGAATGATGGGGTTATTGGGATTGTATTTTCCTTGGTTTATGTAAGTCTCAGGAATTTGAAGTGGTGGGTTCATACATGTACACATGGGGTATAAAAGATTTTCACAAATGCTGGTCGGGGTCCTTGGCTAAGAGGAGACTCTGCCTTGGGCCCGCCGGTGTAATAAACTACACTCCACTATCTGCGTTGTCCTTCTGAGTGAATTTGTTTCCCAGAACGCGTGGCTACAACACTTCATCCACTTGGCTTTTTCTGCAGACAAGGCGCCTAGCTATGTGCGCCCACAGAACTGTGTCTTTACCATCTCGAAATGGTTGAAACCACCTTTTTATTTGTTTACCTTCCCTGCCGGAAGGTCAGGAAGCTTGACTCTAGTTCACTGCTCTTTCAATGTCCAGCACAATGTGACAGCCTTGAGAAATATTTACTGAATGGAAGGGCCATTGTTTACTTTTATTTCCTAAGTGTGCTAGCACTCTGGTAAATCACTCAAAAGTAATAGCATCCCAGTATTAGCATTTCTTTAGTCATCTGTCAAGTCTTCCACCCTCCACTAAATTAGCGAGTGTAGAAGAATTTTTTTCCTTTTAAAGAGGCTTGTTGTTGTTCAGTCATTCAGTCGTGTCTGACTTTGGACTGCAACATGCCAGGCTTCCCTGTCCTTCACTATTTCCGAGAGTTTGCTCAAACTCATGTCCATTGAGTCCGTGATGACATCCAAGCATCTCATCCACTGTTGTCCTCTTTTCCTGCCTTCAATCTTTCCCAGGATCTGGATCTTTTCTAATGAGTTGGCTCTTTGCACCAGGTAGCCAAAGTATTGGAGCTTTAGTGTCAGCCCTTCCAATGAATATTCGATGTTGATTTCCTTTAGGATTGACTGATTTGACCTCCTTGCAGTCCAAGGGACTCTCAAGAGTCTTCTCCAGCACCACAGTTAGAAGCCATCAATTCTTCGGCACTCAGCCTTTTTTATTGTCCAGCTCTTACATCTGTATGTGACTTCTGGAAAAACCACAGTTTGACTATATGGACCTTTGTAGGCAAAGTAATGTCTCTGCTTTCTAATACACTGTCTTGGTTTGTCATAGCTTTTCTTAAAGAGGCTGGGCATACTCATTATACTAAGTTGCCATTTGGCATTTTCAAAGTGAAGTAAGCCAGCAAGAGAAAAACAGATATCATATACTAATGTATGTATGTGGAACCTAGAAAAATGGTACTGATGAAGCTATTTGCAGAGCAGGAATAGTGACGCAGATACAGAGAATGGGCAAGTGGACACGAGGGGCAGGGTTTAAGTGGGGAGTGGGATGAGTTGGGAAATTGGGATTGCATATACACACTACGATGTGTAGCATAGACAGCTAGTGGGAACTCGCACAGGGAGCTCAGCTCAGGGCTCTGTGATTACCCAGAGGGGCGATGTGAAACAGGTAGGAGAGAGGTTCAGGAGGGAGGAATAAGTGTATACGTACAGATGATTCAGTTCATTCTACCAACACAAGGTTGTAAAGCAACTATATCCCAATTTTTTTCAAAAAGTGCTGTTAGATTTAGAATTAAGACACGACCAAAATGAGTGCTAGAAGTTCAGTTCAGTTCAGCTGTCATTCAGTCATGTCCGACTCTTTGCAGCCTCATGGACTGCAGCACGCGCCCTTCCCTGTCCATCCCCAACCCCCAGAACTTACTCAAACTCATGTCCATTGAGTTGGTGATGCCATCCAACCATCTCATACGCTGTCACCTCCTTCTCCTCCCACCTTCAATCTGTCCCAGCATCAGGGACTTTGCAAATGAGTCAGTTCTTTACATCAGGTGGCCAAAGTATTGGAGTTTCAGCTTCAACATCAGTCCTTCAAATGACTATTCCGGACTGATTTCCTTTAGGATTGACTGGCTGGATCTCCTTGCAGTCCAAGGGACTCTCAAGAGTCTTCTCCAACACCACAGTTCAAAAGCATCAATTCTTCTGCGCTCAGCTTTCTTTATAGTCCAGCTCTCACATCCATACATGATTACTAGGAAAACCATAGCTTTACCTAGTTGGACCTTTGTTGGCAAAGTAATGTCTCTGCTTTTTAATATGCTATCTAGGTTGGTCATAACTTTCCTTACAAGGAGCAAGTGTCTTTTAATTTCATGGCTGCGATCACCATCTGCAGTGATTTTGGAGCCCCCTAAAATAAAGTTTCTCACTGTTTCTATTGTTTCTCCATCTATTTGCCATGAAGTGATGGACCAGATGCCATGATCTTCATTTTCTGTTGAGTTTTAAGCCAGCTTTTTCACTCACCTCTTTCACTTTAATTAAGAGGTTCTTTAGTTCTTCCCTTTCTGCCATAAGGGTGGTGTCATCTGCATATCTGAGGTTATTGATATTTCTCCCAGCAATCTTGATTCCCGCTTGTGCTTCATCCAGCCTGGCATTTTGCATGATGTACTTCTGCATGTAAGTTAAATAAACAGGGTGGCAATATACAGCCTTGACATACTCCTTTCCCGATTTGTAACCAGTCTGTTGTTCCATGTCCAGTTCTAACTGTTGCTTCTTGACCTGCATAGATTTCTCCAGAGGTAGATCAGGTGGTCTGGTATTCCCATCTCTTGAAGAATTTTCCACAATTTGTTGTGATCCCCACAGTCAAAGGCTTTGACATAGTCAATAAAGCAGAAGATATTTTTCTAGAACTCTCTCGCTTTTTTGATGATCCAGTGGATGTTGGCAATTTGATCCCTGGTTCCTCTGCCTTTTCTAAATCCAGCTTGAACATCTGGAAGTTCACTGTTCACATACTGTTGAAGCTTGGGTTGGAGAAACTGCTAGAAACTGGACCAGAATTCAAAGAAGGAAATAAAGGGGTCGAGGGTGAAGATAATGGTAGTCTTCTGCCCTGAACTCCCCTTTCTGTCTCAGGTACCCTTCTCACTCCCCACGCTTACTATGGGATGAGTTCTCTCTAGAATATGAGACTAAAATTCTAATTCTCATGCAGGGTGGTTTAAACCCTTGTGTAATTGAATTCTCAGGGAAGCTCATCATTTTCCTCTGATTTCCCTCTTAATTTTGGTTTAACTTTTAGAAAATTCAGTGCCTTCCTTGTTATAAAATCAGTCTTGTACTTACACTGCACTCATAGAAACTGGGTGCAGGGTGGTATCTCTATAGTTCCTCCCTACCCAACTGGGGCACTCTGGTCTGAATGCTAACTGGCCATTCCTATTCATGTTCAAACAAACATAAAGATACCCAGCTCTTGAGAAATGTGAGCACATGTTTCCCACCCACTTCTCAAAATGCTGAAAATAAACATATTCCTGGGTAGCTCTTTCTCCCTTGTCACTTTCTCCAGATGCCAATTGTGGAATTCCTCAGCTCTTTTATTATTAACATCAATTCCAGATGACTCATTACCCTTCATCCAGAACAGAGTGCTCTCATCCATCCTGCTTATAACTCGTGTTTCATTTGCACATGGTCCAAGATGAAAGCTAGAAGCAGTAGGATCATACATATTGGCATTTCAATCATAGGACTCTTATTTTTTTCCCCCTAAAGTTTGTAACTGATTCAATTTATAATGATTGCTGCATATGTAATTATTTCTATGTAATACAATACTTTAAGAGTGCATCGATCACTGAGGAAGGCTTTCTTATCTCTCCTTGCTATTCTTTGGAACTCAGCATTCAGATGCTTATATCTTTCCTTTTCTCCTTTGCTTTTCACTTCTCTTCTTTTCACAGCTATTTGTAAGGCCTCCTCAGACAGCCATTTTGCTTTTTTGCATTTCTTTTCCATGGGGATGGTCTTGATCCCTATCTCCTATACAATGTCATGAACCTCCATCTATTGTTCATCAGGTACTCTATCAGATCTAGTCCCTTAAATCTATTTCTCACTTCCACTGTATAATCATAAGGGATTTGATTTAGGTCATACCTGAATGGCCTAGTGGTTTTCCCTACTTTCTTTGATTTAAGTCTGAATTTGGCAATAAGAGTTCATGATCTGAGCCACAGTCAGCTTCCAGTCTTGTTTTTGTTGACTGTATAGAGCTTTTCCATCTTTGGCTGCAGAGAATATAATCTATCTGATTTCACTGTTGACCATCTGGTGATGTCCATGTGTAGAGTCTTCTCTTGTGTTGTTAGAAGAGAGTGTTTGCTATGACTGATGCTGAAGCTGAAACTCCAAGACTTTGGAGTTCAGATTCCTTTCAGACACAAAATGTAATGTTATAATGTGTACAGTAAAATTGTTTATGTTAATAGAAAGATCTTACCAGTCTATAAGAAAACAATGCAAAGAGTTGACTCACTGGAAAAGACCCTGATGCTGGGAGAGATTGGGGGCAGGAGAAGAAGGGGATGACAGAGGATGAGATGGCTGGATGGCATGACCAGCTTGATGGACATGAGTTTGGGTAAACTCCGGTAGCTGGTGATGGACAGGAAGGCCCGGTGTGCTGCGATTCATGGGATCGCAAAGAGTCAGACATGACTGAGTGACTGCACTGCACTGAACTGAACTGAACTGAGAGTACATTAATTAGTGCTTTATGAGATATGATATGTCATAGCTATGCAAATATTAGCGTCTTGAATGTTCAATTGTTTCATCTCTCCATTACTGTGTGAGACCCATGCTGCAGGTATGTTCGGCTCCTGCAGTAGCTGTCTCTATTTCATGTCACATCCACTCTTTGTAGACCAGCTAATGAAAAAGACTTTGGAGTTCAGGTTCCTTTCAGACGCAAAATGCAATGTTATCATGTGTACAGTAAATTGTTTATGTTAATAGAAAGATCTTACCAGTCTATAAGAAAACAATTCTTTAAATAGTTCATAAACAAGTCTTTTTTAAAAATCCACATGGCCTTTGTGACCTTCATAAAATACCCTTGTCGATCAACTCAGAAATAAATCAGATGTATGAACCAACTTTTCTCTTACAAAAACAAAACAAAAGCTCACCCCTGGTGAGACCATACTAAAATAAATTCCATAGGCTATATGAGTAAAAGATACTTCTGGGGCAGTAGTTTTCATCTCTGATCACCTTGCTAAAGCTGAGTTTTGTTGGCAGTAGCTTTATTCCTCAACATGATACATATTTCACTTTTAATTTTGCAAATGTGTATGGATTGGCTACTATTCCCTTGGCATTGCACTAAACAATCAGGGGTTGATCCTGGCTGTGAAGGAATCACAGGTTTTTATATGCATCCAACTGATGCTCTCCTTTAACTCTGATCTCTGTCTGAAAAATCTGGGTTAGAAGCAGTAGAAAAGAAAAAAAAAAAAGTGAGAAACATATTTTTCATGAAGAACCATTCTGCGAAGAAAGCCTTATTGTCTCCTATTCTCTTTTTCTCCTAAATCTTTCCCTAAATCTGATTTATCTGAAGTTGGCATTTATTCTTTGCCAAATGTTTATTATTTGCCACTGGCTTATTCTTTGTTAGGGCTTACCTGGTGGCTGAGATAGTAAAGAATGTGCCTGCAACGTAAGAGACCCAGGTTTGATCCGTGAGTAGGGAAGATCCCCTGGAAAAGGGAATGGCTATCCACTCCAGTATTCTTGCCTATAGAATTCTATGGACAAAGGATCCTGGGGGCTGCAGTCCATGGGGTTGAAAGAGTAGGACAGGACTGAGTGGCTGATGTTTGTTTTTTTTAATTTTTTAAATTTTTTTCAAATGTTACTATTTTGTTGACATATCCTATCATTTGTTTACCCAATATATTATTTCAACTTGTGTACGCACTGCAGCAAGATGGATTTGAGGTTGAGTCTCTCAGGACATGGCTCCTAAGAAAAATCTCCTTCATTTCTGTCCTATCATTACTACCCTTAGGATTGATCAGTATCTTGAAGGAGAAACCAATCTCTGCAGCCCTGTTAGATTTTTAGGATTGGTACCTATAACTTTTTATTGATATATTTTATTGAAATAAAGTTGTTTTATAATGTGTTAATTTCTGCTGTACAGCAAAGATATATATATATATATACATATATAAATATCTCTGAATCACACACAGACACACATATATAGATATATATAGATGTAGATTCCTTTAAACCATTCTTTTCTGTTATGTTTTAGCATAGGATATTGAATATAGTTCCCTATGCTACATAGTTGGACCTTGCTCTTTGTTCATTCTATACATAATAGTTGACATCTGCTAACCCCAACCTCCTCCTCCATTCTTGGCAAACCCAAGTCTGGTGCATGTAACAGTTTATATGTAAGATGTAGCTAATATCTTATAAATTTTTCATAATCTCAATATACTAATAGTGATTTTTGCAGTTGATGGAAGGAACTAAGAAGGTCAAGGTCTTGAGACAAACGTTTATCACTTTATAGCCAGATTGGAAAAAATATTCTCTTATAAAAGGTTATAATGGATTTCTTTTTTTATGTCTATTACCAATACAAATATTTTATATTTGAAAATAAATAAAGACATTATCACCATTTTAATTATGAAAACAACTTTTTTCAGTTTATGTAGAGAATTCAGGCTCCTCTCTATAGATGTTTTGTAAGATTATTTTCTTTAAAAATAAATATATATATATGCTTAAACAAACAGAAGAATAGCTTTGTAAATAGAAATATGCAAGGCTAATTAATGAATCTCTTAATTTCTTAATTGTTCTTTCCTCCTATGGACTTTGGGCAATGATTTTTTATTTTAGGTAACAGTTAATTCAGTTAAATGAATTGGCTATTTTCAGCCAATAGATCTTTCTTGGTCTCCCACTGTGTCTGAGGCACTGAATGAGGGGCTGGGATTAATCACCTGGTCATGTAAAATTCCAAACAATCTTTAGTGTTTGGAATCACAGGAGACATAATAACATCATAAGATTGAGAGGGAAGAGTTGCCTTGGTGAATTATAAACTACAGAAATGGGAAAATAACATTGATTACAAAATGTATCCATTTAGTAGATAATCTAAAATATTTCATTCAGAATCAGCACATACTATTATTCTAAGTGCCATTTAAACAGCTCTTTTTGAAACAGGAAGATATATTGATTGAATGCTAAACTTCTGCTTTTAGAAATTATCTGAATTGTGCTATGGACACATTTCTATTTGGCTATAAAGCCATTATCACCAATAAATCATTGATTGGAGTAAAGATTTCAACCATCAACTTTCTCCATGATGATTTTACATTTTTCATTATGTTATGAGATTATATTGTACCCTAGGCCAGAAACCTATTGCTGTGAGCTAGAAAGATGAGAATTTAATGGGATATAAAACATACACAAATTGCAGCGTCAGTGATGATGTCTTAATAGCTTAAGAGGTCTGCATAACTGTATTGTAAACTGGAACATATTTTGTAAGTCAGCAACCCAAGGGCTTAAGAGCTTCACAACCTGAGAGAGAAAGTGGAAGTTGCTCAGTCGTGTCAGACTCTTTGCGACCTCATGGACTACATAGTCCATAGAATTCTCCAGGCCAGAATACTAGCTTTTCCCTCCTCCAGGTGATCTTCTCAATCCAGGGATCAAACCCAGGTCTTCCACATTGCAGGTAGAGTCTTTACCATCTGAGCCACAAGGGAACCCCTGAGCAGAGTTTGTTTCAATTTTCTTGAAATACAAATTCAGGATGTACAATATTTATTAAAAAGTTTTTTTTTTTTTTTCTAAAAGTATATCTTCTTCTAAAAGTCAGGCTGAACTTACTTCTTTGTTGAAATAGAACATTGCTATAATGATGTTGTTAATTTTAAAAAATAACTGTTCTCTTTAAAAGTTAGATGACAGAACAAGAATGTGCTTCTTTGATTAGAAGCTGAAGCAAAGGGATGGGGAGAGGAAGCGGGTGTGGCATGGGAAGGTGATCCTTCAGGAAAGGAGGTGACTATCAATCTAGTGCCTGCTTCCTCGATTTAGTTACAAGATCTCTGAAACATAATCCAAACAAATCCATTTATTTCACAACATGAAGACTTTCTGAGAATATCTTTTAAACCTCCTTCTGAAAGTCAGTTCAATTTATTGCCTTACCACTTTTTCTTTACCTTCCTATGTTTAAATCCAGCAGCTATAGCAGCAGCTGCTTGCTGAGTATCCTAGACAATTTCTGACACATGAGGGCTCCACAGCCTGTCAAACTGAAAGCTGTCAGTTTTGTTTTTTGTTTTTTGTTTTAGATTTTTATCTTGAAATTGGGGGGATAAAGATCTATTGGCTTATCAAGGATACCGATTTAATAATGACTGCATTTTATTAACATATTTAGGAGAAATATAAAAAAATGAAGTCACAGTGTATTATAGAGATACGAGATTATGGGTGGGCTTTTTTTTTTTTTTTAAGCCAGACTTCATAGGTTCAATTCTCAGATCTGCTAGTTAATAACTTGATAAATGTGTAATCTTGGATAAATTATTTTCATTATATTTCCATCTCTTTGTATGTAAAGGGGGAATTATAATAATATAATAGTAATATCTACCTCAAGTTTTCTTCCCACTTAGAATAAAACCTGGTGCACAAATTTTGGACAGTTCACATCTTTCCTTAAAAAGTTTCCCTGATTAATTGGGGGCACCTGTGTACTTTGGTTGCTGTGTATTTCACATGGATTCAAATCACATTTGCAATTATTTTTGAAGCTTGACACTTTCATACAGATTAAGGAAAATCTAGAGAAGAACTTGCTTTGAAGACAAAATGTTAATATCTAAGTTAATAGCATTCCTCTTAGAATGTGTTTTCTGTTGAAAATGTCTCTCTGTTAAAAGGAAACCACATTCACATTCTCAGAAATTCCACATAAGTTAAAAGTTGAAAAAATTTGATTGTTGAAAGTTTTACCACATGTCAAAACTAGAAAGTTTATAATAATTTGATGGGAAAATTTTCCAGTATATTTTTTATCATTGAAACTAATAGTTAGAAATTTTGTATTTTAATTAATTTCAGGAATTATTTTTCTCTCTTATAGAAAAGATAGAAAAGACAAAATAAATTTGGGGAAAGAACAGATATTTTCTATATGTGCAAATAGAACTAAATAAAGTTTGAAAATCCAGATATGCATTCCAATATTTCCAAACTCATCTGATTTTAAGCATCAGCCAGAGTTATTTTTGATAATTCAGTTTCCTAGGGTTCATTCCAGGGCTATGAAATTAGAAGCTTTAAGACAGTTTATAATAACAGTCTAGGTGATCCTTATGATCAGATAAGTATGGTAATAAACTTAAATATGTAATAAACTAACTTAAACAAGCATTTCTCTGAATTAAAGGTGTCTTTTGAGACATTTAATCAGTTAAAGACAACATGGGCTTTCAAAGAGAGATGCTTGTGTTAAGAAGAATGTACCAGTTTGAACAGTAATAAAATTTTCATTTTATAAACAAAACTAAGTTAATTATCTTAATTTCATTTAATCACCACACACTATTCAAATTAGTTATATTTAAATTTGTAATTTCCTCAGATTCATAAATGTTTTAACTCTAACAGTCAAATATAAGAAGTCCAGACTATAGCTTTTTAAGTAAAAACCAACTGTTGCTGGTTTAATTTGCGAAAGGATTTTGAATATTGATTTCTTTCTTTAACAAATAATTTAAACTATCTGCACACTGGTGCCTGCCAAGCTATTGTGTGAATTTTTACCAGCTGGGAATTATTCCCTCATTCTCTGGTGTGATTAACACTTCCAGCTGTAGAATAATTAAAACGTCAATCAGTTCTGAAACAGAGTACAACAGTTTCCCATTTGCTCATCAGTTAGAAGGCTAACTGAGGTGTCTAGCTCTCATCGCAATGACGTGAACTCACATCCTGCCCCTCTTTTCTCCCACCTCCTGCTCTTTTTCCATCACACACACACACTATACCACACCACACCACACCACACTATGAAGGTTGAATTTGGGTTCTACTCAAATTTGATTCTTTTCTATGCCATCAGTTTTTCAGAACGTGTTCTGCTCATTATCTTTAAGGAAAGCTGGGGGAAAATGAGATCAGAAGGTTAAGGAATTGTTGATGATAAGCGTTTCCTGAATAGTACATATATTTTGGACCATGGTAGCATAAGTTTAATTAATTTCCCCCTCTTTTATAGAGATATAATTGGCATATAACATTGTGTAAGTTTAGTGTGTACAATGTGATGACTTGATACACTCATATATTGCAAAATGATTACCACTATGGTGTAAGCTAACGCTTCCACCACTTCACAGTTACCATTTGTGTGAGTGTGTGTGTGGTGAGAACATTTAAGATCTACTCTTAACAACTTTCAAGTACATAATACAGTATTCATAACTATAACTACCATGCTGTATGCCAGATCCCAGAACTTTTTCATTTCATAACTGGAAGTTTATTTAGTTTTAGAACTTCTTCCTTCCTGACCTGTTGGCACTAACCTAAAATACCTCCTCCCATACGTAACCTCCCATCAGCACATTCTATGATGATTAAGCTTCTGGGCTGAGAAGGAAAAAAAAAATGATGGGAAATAAAATCCACAGAGGTTGTTGAAGGATTAATGCTTCAGGATGTTCTAGAGTCTTCAGTCTTGCACCAACATAATGACTAAAAATGCAATGTGGAAGCAGAAAATTAAATTCATATATCTCTGAAAGTTCCAGCCTCACCTCTGCTTCTTAAATGCTTTTTATAACTCTAAATCATATCCCTTACAATTATACAGTGAAAGTGACAAATAGATTCAAGGGATTAGATCTGATAGACAGAATCCCAGAAAAACTATGGACAGAAGTTCCTGACATTGTACAGGACGCAGTGATCAAGACCATCCCCAAGAAAAAGAAATGCAAGAAAGGCAAAATGGTCATCTGAGGAGAGCTTACAAATAGCTGAGGAAAAAAGAGAAGTGAAAGGCAAAGGAGAAAAGGAAAGATATTCCCATTTGAATGCAGAGTTCCACAAAATAGCAAGGAGAGATAAGGAAGCCTTCCTCAGTGATCAATGCAAAGATATAGAAGAAAACAATAGAATGTGGAATACTAGAGATCTCTTCAAGAAAATTAGAGATACTAAGGGAACATTTCATGCAAAGATGGGCACAATAAAGGACAGAAATGGAATGGACCTAACAGAAGCAGAAGATATTAAGAAGAAGTGGCAGGAATACACAGAAGAACTATGCAAAAAAAGATCTTCAGACCCAGATAACCATGATGGTGTGATCACTCATCTAGAGCCAGATATCCTGGAATGTGAAGTAAAGTGAGCCTGAGAAAGCATCACTACAAACAAAGCCAGTGGAGGTGATGGAATTTCAGTTGAGCTATTTCAAATCCTGAAAGATGATGCTATGAAAATGCTGCACTCAGTATGTCAGCAAATATGGAAAACTCAGCAGTGGCCACAGGACTGGAAAGATCCTGTTTTCATTCCAATCCCAAAAAAAGACAATGCCAAAGAATGTTCAAACTACTGCACAATTGCACTCATCTCATATGCTAGTAATGTTCAGAATTCTCCAAGCCAGGCTTCAACAGTACATGAACTGTGAACTTCCAGATGTTCAAACTGGATTTAGAAAAAGCAGACGAACCAGTGATCAAATTGCCAGAATCTGTTGGATCATCGAAAAAGCAAGAGAGTTCAATAAAAACATCTACTTCTCCTTTATTGACTACACCAAAGCCTTTGACTGTGTGGATCACAACAAATTGTGGAAAATTCTTAAAGAGATGGGAATACCAGACCACTTGACCCGCCACCTGAGAAATCTGTATGCAGGTCAAGAAGCAACAGTAAGACCTGGACATGGAACAGCAGACTTGTCAAGGCTGTATATTGTCACCCTGCTTATTTAACTTATATGTAGAGTACATCATGCAAAATGCCAGGCTGGATGAAGCACAAGCTGGAATCAAATTGCTGGGAGAAATATCAATAACCTCAGATATGCAGATGACACCACCCTTATGGCAGAAAGTGAAGAAGAACTAAAGAGCCTCTTGATGAAAGTGAAAGAGGAGAGTGAAAATGTTGGCTTAAAGCTCAACATTCAGAAAACGAAGATCATGGCATCCAGTCCTATCACTTCATGGCAAGTAGTTGGGGAAACAATGGAAACAGTGACAGACTTTATTTTCTTGCACTCCAAAATCACTGCAGATGGTGATTGCAGCCATGAAATTAAAAAACGCTTGCTCTTTGGAAGAAAAGCTATGACCAAGCTAGACAGCATGTTAAAAAGCAGAGACATCACTTCGCCAACAAATGTCCATCTAGTCAAAGCTATGGTTTTTCCAGTAATTGTGTATGGATGTGAGAGTTGGAGTATAAAGAAAACAGAGCACCGAAGAATTGATGCTTTTTAACTGTAGTGTTGGAGAAGACTCTTGAGAGTTCCTTGGACTGCAGGGAGATCCAGCCAGTCAATCCTAAAGGAAATGAATCCTGATATTCATTGGAAGGACTAATACTGAAGCTGAAACTCCAATACTTTGGCCACCTGATGTGAAGAACTGACTCATTTGAAAAGACCCTAATGCTGGGAAAGATTGAAGGAGGGAGGAGAAGGGGGCAACAGAGGGTGACTTGGTTGGATGGCACCACTGACTCAATGGACATGATTTTGAGCAAGCTCTGGGCATTGGTGATGGACAGGGAAGCCTGGTGTGCTGCAGTCTAGGGTTCGTAAAGAGTCAGACATGACTGAGCGACTGAACTGAACTGAACTGATAGGTCTCAGTGCCTGGAGTCAGCAGCCACTGTGTGGCTTTTATGTTTTCCTGTTAGAGTTCTTTTAAACTTAATTAAGCCTTTAATATGAGTTTTATTTCCCTCAGAGGGTGATTGTGAAGTTTAAAGTGGCCTTCAAAGTAAGTATCCTAAATACCTATTCCATCAATCAAAATAAGTTTTTGAACTTATTTTACTCAGAGGAACATTGCTAATCAGATATATGAACTCTTTGGGATAAATGTGATACTCACTCTAGGTAACAATTTCTAAGACTTAGGTGGTGGTTATTTAAGTGATTTCTTTTAAGACTTTTAGGAAGAGGTGGTAGCAAAATGTTAGTGAAAGCAGGGTTGACTTGATGGAAGCTGAAAACGTTGAGTTTCCAAGAAAGGTCCTCTTGTTTTGAAGGAGTCTGAGCGTCTCTCTAGCTACCGTCTGTTTTACTGACCGGCTGAGCCCATGTGACATGGTGATGTCCCTGTAATTCATAAATTCTGGCTCATACCACCCAAGAGTACATTTATAGACTGAACTCTTCAGGGTCCTTTTCTCAATATTTCCCTCCTTTTAAAATCGTTGTGCACACATGTTGTATTATTAAATACTGGGACTCCTAAAATATTTATTCCTTTATTATTTTTAAATCTCTCTTTAACATTCAACCTCCTTGTTCCAAAAGGGGAGATAAGACAGCTATAATTTTTATTTCGTTTTATGGGCAACAGAATTATTTTAGTGATTCCTGGAGCCACTATTCCTACACATCAAAGGCAATCTTTTCCTCTGATGACTAAACATGCAAGGAGAACCTGAGATTACATCAGCCAGTGCTGGTCCGCTGACCCCTTAAGATTCATACTTGAAAGGGAAATTTGGGGTCCAAGAAGGGAGGTGAGATTATGGTTCAACCAAAGAAACTGCCTTTGAAAAATGACAGTGAAAAATCCTTCAAGTACAAAGTGTGTTCCTTGAGCTATTAAAAACTATTTATTGTTGGAATTTTACTCTGGGTAGTGGATATTTTAACGCCTACGAATCCCAAATGCAATACTCTGGGCTATTTTTGAAGACTATGGTACATAGAAAGCAAAAAATATAGTTATCCCCAAAATGTCAACGCCGCCTCTGAATGGGTTCAACGCAAACCCAGTCCCTGCCCCAGCGCATGTGCATTCTCTGTGAACACAATAACTACAAATGATGCCAGAGGAAAAGGGGAAAGGGCTTCTGTTGACTTCAAATAAAGGCGATATCTGACAAAAGAGAAGCAAATGGTACCTGGATAGGCCATTAACAAAAGCCTTGTATATCTACAGCTGCACTCAATGAGCACTTTGGAAATTAAAGAATTGCCAGCTTTTCCACTTTGGGACAAAAAACATTTGTGCTAAACAGCCGGTAAGTAAATGCAGTAAACATATTTTTACAGTGAATAGAATTGTTTTATATTTTGGGGACTGATTGTGAATGTCTAGTGCTTCTTGATTAGCAAACATTTGGCAGTTCTCTAGTCTTCAGACATTAAAATGCCAAAACAGATTTTTATTCTCAGTCTGAACTCGTCTATTTTTTTTTCTCCATCCCTCTAACAATTATCCTCAAAACATTTGAAAGCACTAAAATAAAACGTGTTCTGAAAACACATTCAGAAATGTTTTACCTGTGTGACTTTAACAAGCATGTAAATAAAGAAGTACTGGGTGGCTGTTAAACTCCATTAGGGCAGGGATGAGAACACAGTACATGCGTAATGACTGTTTGAATTGTTGTTGGGTACGTCCTTAGGCCTGGCCTTCGGACAACTGAAGGTTTCATTGTTATTTAACAAGGCTAGTAAAAACAGATGTCTGTGGAAAGCCTCTTGGGTTTCTGTCTTAGTAGGGATACTCCTGCTCATTTTTTGAAATCAATAAATTTCTGAGACTTCAGAGTCCTCGGCAATAACTTTTCTCCATTTTCACCTCTAAAAATCATCTCCTTAAGATTTTTTTAAAATATTATTATATCAAAATGGATTCCCTTGGAAGGGTTTTCTTTGAAATGATAATGTTGTGAATTTATACTTTGACTTGAATCATTCTTTTACAACTAGAAGATTGATTACATTTGTTTTGTACCCATCCTTTCCGTACTATTTTCATTATAGTTAGATTACTTAATAGAAGTCAATTGTTTAATCTATCGGCTTTATATAAGATATGAAATTTCAGAGCAAATCAGTAAGAAAAATAGTATAATTTTGTACCTGCTTACATCTTGGATGTCATGCAGGTTTTGCAAATCTTCTTCTGTGATTATATATGTGCATTGGGCATGTATTTGTGTGTATGTGTGTGTATAAAGTATAATGCATTTTATCATTATAATTACAGTTTTTAATTAAAACATGGTAGTGGCATATTCATTTCCTTTTGTTTTTGAAACAAATGACCACAGAGTGGCTAGAAATAACACACATTTGTTACTTTGTCTTTGGGAGCTGCTGCTGCTGCTGCTAAGTTGCTTCAGTCGTGTCTGACTGTGGGACTCCATAGACGGCAGCCCACCAGGCTCCGCCGTCCCTGGGATTCTCCAGGCAAGAACACTAGAGTGGGTTGCCATTTCCTTCTCCAATGCAGGAAAGTGAAAAGTGAAAGTGAAATCTCTCAGTCGTGTCTGACTTTTAGCGACCCCATGGACTGCAGCCTACCGGGCTCCTCCATCCATGGGATTTTCCAGGCAAGAGTACTGGAGTGGGTTGCCATTGACTTTGGGAGAGGAGCAGTCAAAAACAGCTTTCACTAAAATGGGTGTGAGCAGGATTATCTTTTTTCTGGAGGCCCTACAGAAGAACTTTTTCTTTCTTCTTGCCTTTTCCATTTACTGGAGGTGCTTCCCTCATAGCTCAGTTGGTAGAGAATCTTCCTGCAATGCAGGAGAACCTGGTTCGATTCCTGGGTCAGGAAGATCTGCTGGAGAAAGGATAGGTCACCCACTCCAGCATTCTTGGGCTCCCCTTGTGGCTCAGCTGATAAAGAATCTGCATGCAGTGTGGGAGACCTGGGTTCGATCCCTGGGTTGGGAAGATTCCCCTGAAGAAGAGAAAGGCTACCCACTCCAGTACTCTGGCCTGGAGAATTCCATGGACTGTATAGTCCATGGGGGTTACAAAAAGTTAGACACGACTGAGCAACTTTCACTTTCACTTTCAGAGGTTGCTTTTATTCCTTGGCTCATAGCTCCCTCCTCCATCTTCAAAGCCAGAAACTGCATCACTCTGGCCTGTCTCCATCAGCAACTCTCCTCTCCTCTGACTCTGACTCCTCCTGCCTCCCTTTTATATGTGTTCAGTTGTTCAGACATGTCAACTCTTTGTGACCCCTTGGACTGTCCAAGGCTTCTCTGTCCATGGGATTCTCCAGGCAAGAATACTGGAGTGTGTTGTCATTTCCTCCTCCAGGGGATCTTCTGACCCAGGGATTGAACATGGCAGGCAGATTCTTTACCACTGAGCCACCAGGGATGCCCCTGTATAGTACTTGATCTTAGCCAAAAGGCCAATCTTGTGATTTCATTCATCTGACATGGGTGATCCAGGGTCTCTCCTTATCTCTACCTCAAAATTCTCTTAAAAAAAAAATATATATATATATATATATTTATTTATTTATTTTTGTTTATTTATTTGGCTTTGTCAAGTCTTAGTTGCGGTACACGGGGTCTTCCATCTTCATTGTAACATGCAAGATGTTTAGTTATGGCATGTGATATAGTTCTCTGAACAGGGGTTGAACCCAGACCCTGAACTGGTAGTACAGGGTCTTAGCCACTAGCCCATCAGGGAAGTTCCCCAAATTCTTAATTTAAACACATCAGCAAAGTCATTTTTGCCATGTAAAGTAATATATTCATAGGTTCTGGTATTAGGACCTGGACATCTTTGGTGGAGGTGTTGTGGGGATGGGCAGGCAAGTTATCATTTTGCTTACTCTAGGCCTCTTAGTGGCACAAAATTTTCTGCTAATAAAGTTCTCACTACTTACTTATCCCTTTAGCAACACTTCCTGTGATTTCTTACCTCTCCTGAACTTCAGTGTTTAGGAACTACAGTTCACCTATTACCTAGGGAGCCATCTTGTGTGTACATGAAATTAACACTGATACAGCTTGCCCAAGTCTTCCCAGACAGATGAACTTTGGGACTTTACTTACTCTTTCCCCTGTGTGAGGTGGGAACTACTTGCAGCACAAACTTCTTCAACCTGAGTATTTTCTCCTTTTTTTCCTAGTGCTGCTTCAGTTCCCTGAAACTCAAGTCCAGCTTTCTCCTTGAGGTGCCTTTTCTATGAGAGGACCTTACAGTAGAAGAAAGGGGCTTCCCTGGTGGCTCAGTGGTAAACATTCTGCCTGTAATGCAGGAGCCACAGAAGACAGATCTTCCATCTCTGGGTCGGGAAGATCTCCTGGAGGAGGAAATGGCAACCCATTCCAGTATTCTTGACTGGAGAATCCATGGACAGAGGAGCTTGGTGGGCTATATAGTCCATAGGGTTGCAAAGAGTCAGACACAACCAAAGCGACTTGGCATGCACAGTAGAAGTAAATTCTTTTTCTTCCTCTCCTACTCAAGGTGTAAGAGGGGCAACCACCTCCTTATTCCTTGTTGCCTCTTCCAGACCATTATTCTACCACTGCCATTTAAAAATCTCTCTTCCTGAATGGATACATGTAAATGTATGGCTGAGTCCCTTTGTTGTTCACCTGAAACTATCACAACATTGTTAATGGTGTTGATGCTGCTTATTTGCTTCAGTTGTGTCTGACTCTGTGCAACCCTATGGACTGCAGCATGCCGGGCTCCTCTGTCCCTGGGGATTCTCTAGGCAAGAGTACTAGAGTGGATTGCCATGCGCTCCTCCAGGGGATCTTCCCGACCGGGGGATCAAACCTGGGTCTCTTGCACTGCAGGCAGATTCTTTACTGTTGAGCCACTAGGGAAGCCCTAACTGGCTATACCTCAGTACAAAATAAAAAGCTTAAGTTTGAAAATAAAATAATTTATAAATAAAAAGGGAGTTAAAAAAAACCTCTCTTTCCTTGAAGTTGATGACAACTGATGGTTACTTTCCTCTCCCCATTCTTGACATGATCTGTTTGCTTCTAAGACCACATCTTCATGTTTTTCATTTTCTTCATCACTTTATTTTTAGAACTTGCAGATATTGTTTCCCTCAGAGACATTTTTGTCCATGAAGCTGTCATTGATCAATAGTTTCACCTTCAGCATCAATGACCTCCATTGTCATGACCCCAGAGCCTTCCTTAAGTATGACAACATCTGTAATCTGGAAATTCCTTGGAATTGGCTAAATGGAAGATGTTACACTCCAAGTTTCCACTTGGTGCTCTATCCTTCTTCCCTTTCAGAGTCTCTCCTCTTCTTATTCATTAATGTTCTTCACTTTCATCTGACTCTCTCGTACCTTTTCTACTATCTCCATATCTTAGCGTCTTCTGTAGGTTTTTATTAATAATACAGAGCAGCACTTCTCAAACTACCTGTGAGGTGAAGGACCATTTGTTTATTTCCAAACCTGCTGTCAACTAATATTAGTAAAATACAATAAATATGAATGGTTTTGGAATTAAACATAAGAAACCAAAACAATACTAAATACAAAGCAAATGTTTATTGTAAGATTTAACAGAAAAATATATTCAGTAAATACATACAAAGCAAATAAAATAGGATGAAATAAAGGAATTAAAAAAATCCAACATAGTGCATTGAAATGTGCTTATTAAATGATTATTATGGAGTATAGCTATTTCAGGTGTGTGGCATTCTACAAGAACTCAACACAAGAAGAAAACATTTTAAGTGAAAAAGCAACTCCCCATATTAACCCCCTGGAAATTCACACTGAAGAACCACCACGAATATAAAATTTTTGTCTCTAATGTGAAAAATAAGCCTGCTTCTTTCCTGTTAATCTAGAGCATATTGACAACTATGTACTTGTAGACAATAGTTCAAAACTAAATTGTTGCTGTGTTATCATTTCATAACACTTATAAAGAACTAGTTTCACAAAGATATCCTGGCAGGAAGAGATTTAAAGTAATTTCAGGAAGTTTGGGATTTTGTTTTTAACTTTAAAATGAAGTAAATGATGCTGTATTTTTAAGATTTTTGTTAAATTCTTCATCAATAACTGATTTTAATCATTTATCCTATGAAGTTATGAAGTGAAGTGAAGTCGCTCAGCTGTGTCCGACTCTTTGCGACCCCATGGACTGTAGTCTACCAGGCTCCTCTGTCCATGGGATTTTCCAGGCAAGAGTACTGGAGTGGGTTTCCTTCTCCAGGGGATCTTCCTTACCAAGGGATCGAACCCAGGTCCCCCGCATTGTAGGCAGACACTTTTACTGTCTGAGCCACCAGGGAAGTCCTAAAAAGTTATAGTTAAATTCAAATTATGCTTAGATGAAAGAAGTAAATTCCAGGGCCATGAATTTACCATGTATAGAAATTTCCATGCATTCTTTTATGGAAGATGAAATTCACAATATTCAAGCACATGAGGTGTTTAATTATAACTTTTTAAAGATGAGAAATATCAAGACTAGCACTATTTTCAGTGATATTTATTGCTAAACAATGGAACCTATAACAGCCTGTATAAATTCTGTTCTTTCAACCCTCTAAATATAGATTTTTTTTGCTTTGATTCATCCATCATCAAAAAATACATTCCATTCCTTCATTCCATGGGAGTATTAGAATAACCAAAAATGCCAAAGAAAATATCAAAGATATCAGATAAATGAGCAACCATGACTGTAAAATATCTTTAGAAGTTTGGGGCCCAGCTGAATATACACTAAGAGTTTATACTCTAGCTTATACATTTTCAACAAAACTTTTCCTCTTAATAAATATTGTGCCTCACCACACAATAGCTATTTTTTAAAATAATCAGCTTTATATTATATTTATGAAATAAAACTTTAACCCCAAACCACATTTTTTTTTTTTTTCCAAACCACATGTGCGGACTGTTTTTATACATTTCAGAGCTAATTGTATTTGTTGGCAATTAAGTTGGAAAAAAAAAAGCAACCTCCTTCAAATTAGCATTATATTTGAGTTGCAGTTTTACTAAAACAAAAATGCCATTTTAGCAATATCTGTGCATTCAACAAATTAAAGTTAAGAATGTGTTTCTATCTTTATTTGGTCAATTACCTGCTCTTACCATTTGCCAGTTCCCAGTTTTGAGCTGTGTTATCGCTGGAAAGCAGTATTTGAGTACTTCTTTGTCACAGATACAGTTCACGTTTTCAAATAAACCTCTTTGATGTAGTCTTTTACATATATTTTGGGAATTAGTACAAATTTTTCTTCATAGTAAATCAAACTACTCTTCTATAAAAAGTTATTAAATTATAAAGTTTAAGTGAGAGTTATTAAACATCTCTGTCAACTTTTGAATTCAACACTCAAATAATTCTTTTAATTTAAATTTACTTTTTTAAAAATTGCTTTACAATATTGTATTGGTTTTGCCATACATCAACATGAATCCGCCACAGGTATACATGTGTTCCCCATCCTGAACCCCCCTCCCTCCTCCCTCCCCGTACCATCCCTCTGAGAATTTACTTACGTCCTTTTATTTTAATGATTTTAATCCTTGATTAGCCAGTACATCTCTGAAATAATATACGTTAGCACTTTGCCATCAATACTCACTAAAAATGAAATTCAGTATATAAGGAATTGTACAAAGTTTGTGGTAAACCATTATGAACTCTATTGATCTTCATTTTGGGGTGGGGAGTTACTTCCACTGACATCAGTTGGTTTGCTATTAAGACTACATATATAAAAGCTGTGTCTTTCCTTGACAAAAAAGTCTGGTGAAGCTTTTTTAACCTCTAAGTTACAGTAAAAATAGATACAAATTTAATTTTCCTAATTCATTTACTAATGTTGAACTATAAATTTTAAAGCAGATTTGATTAAAAATTAAAATTTTTATAAAAACAACTAGGTATAAACATTTAAAATTCTTTTTTTAATAGTTTTATGTGCTTTCAAGTCATAATTGATGAATTTACTTTAACATGTCATGTATTGTATCACTACCACATGTGGCTCAACATGTAAGGATTACAACACCCAGTGTGGTCCATGTGATACTCAATGGGATGAGGTCACTTGTCATGCATTTGGGTGTCATAACAATGCTGAATTGCTATAAATATTTCTAAACATTTATTTTCATTTTCTTTACTTATCTCTTTCCAGACCAGTGACAGAGGGATCTGTACTAGCTCACAGACCACTCTTTGGTCTCAAAATTACAGGTCATAAAAATCTTCTGTGAAGTTTGTTGAAATGCAGATTTAGAGTCAGTAGATTTGAAGTAGAGTCCAAGAATCTGAATTTCTCAAAACCCCTTTGATGTCTTTTATAGGGAGCATTTAGACTACAATTTTGTAACGTGCTCTCTAAGAAGCTTCTATCCCTTTCTGTAATGCTGATCTTGTTGTACTAATCCCTGGAGCAATATCTCTGAAAATGTAGACTAGGAATCATCTGGAGTGCTTATCAGAACTCACTGCAGAATCTCTAAAATGGGGTCTGGGATTCTGTATTTTTAAAAGTTCTACCAGGCATCCATGTGCACAAGCAAGTCTAAAATCTACTGTGTACTATTTGCTTGCAGGCTGTGTACTATTTTCTTTCTTCCATTTCCTCCTCTATTTCTCCTCATTTTTATTCAGATTTCCTCTTTTCTTTATTGACTTCTACTCACCTGAGTATTTCTTTTCTTTATCCTGTCCTTTAATGAAGCAACTTAACCTCATGACTTGAAAATGTAAACATCTGTTGATAAATCAACATTTCTAATTTGGACTTTTATCTTTTGTTTCATCTTATATTTTCAGTTACCTTGGGAAACTCTTTCATATATTTTTGACATCTTAATAAAAGGATGAACAAAACTGAACTTAGCTGCTCTCCCAAACTCTTTTATTTATTTATTTGGCTACACCAGGGTCTTAGCTATGGCATGTAGGATCTAGTTCCCCGACCAGGGATCGAACTCAGGTCCCCTGTGTTGGGAGTCCAGAGTCTTAGCCACTGGACCATGAAGAAAGTCCACTCTTATATACATTGATTTTTCTGGTTTTATTTTACTAGTATCACAATTTCTCCAGTCCCCAGGATTATGTTTTTAGACTTGTGCTTATTTTCTTTTTGTGATAGGCAGGATTCTAAAATGGCTCCTGTGATTCCTATTCCCTGAAATACATACCTTTGGTAATTCCATCACATCCTTTCGAGAACAGGCAGAACCTATGATTCACTTATTTTTCCTTTAGTGTCTATCTATTTATTTATTTTTGGCTGTGTTGGATCAGTTGTGGTACATGGGATCTCAGCTGTGGCATGTGGGATCAGGAGTTGTGGCATGTGGGATCCTAATTCCCTGAGCAGGGATTGAACCTGCATTGCCTACACTGCCTATGCTCAACCACTGGACTATCGCAAATGCCCATGTGATTTACTTCTAGCCACTAAAATATGGCAAAGGTGAAAGGTTTGCTTAAATGTATCTAAGGTCCCTATCAACTGACTTTGAGTTAATCCAAAGGACAATTATCCTCGGCAGGCCTGATTTAATCATGTGAGCCTGCCAAAAGAGAGCCTTGTCCTTCTCTGAAATAAGATACAGGAAATGGCAAACACTCCTTCCCTTGCTGGCTTTGAAGAAAGAAGCTGCCACAAATTATACAGCTGCAAGGAAGTGAATCCTGCCAAAAGCCTGAAGAAACTTGGAAGTGGAGCCTTCCCTAGTCAAAACTCCAGATGAGAACTCAGCCCAGTTACTACTTGTTTTCAACTTTGTGAAACCTTGAGCAGAACAGTCAGCCAAGCCGTGCTGAAACTTCAGACCTACAGAAACTAGAGATAATAAGTGTGTGTTGCTTAAGCCACTAGTTTTAGAACAATTTGTTATACAAAAATAAGAGACTAATATACTTCTTTGCTTTCAATTTCTACGTTTGTTCATTAACCAAGTTCTATCTCTTCTGCCTTTATAATGTTTCTTATTCTCCTCTTTCATCTTATCATTGCTACAACTTTGGTTCAGTATCACATTTATTCACCTTCCTGTCATTGAATTTACCTTTAAGTGGTCTCTCTAGTTCACCCTAAGAACCAATGGAATCGCTGAACATGACCCTGAAGCTGGAGGAGAAGAAAGTCACTGCAGTTATATAGTGGAGTGTTTAATCTGGTAGCTTTGGTTATAGAGTTGGTTAGATGACAATAGGGTTCAGGGCAGGGCCACTAGAATGTGTGGCTGAGATGGAGTGATAAAGGACTCAAGGATCTTAGATGTAAATTAACTGAGAAATCACTATGTTGCAAAAGCTATCCAAGTGGACAAAGAAGTATAAAACATGCTGATTATTTAATATTATAATGAACTAAATATAAATGAAAGGACCCATTTTATGTTGCTTCTTATGCCTTTGTTCATAGAAATATAAAATAGTGCCTCTTTACTTTTTGAGAAGAAATAAAACAAAATATGAATTTTAAATAATCCCTTACAACTAAGAAATCAGGTATTGCAAAGTCCAGACCAAAAATAGTTTGACACCATATGGATAAAACCCCACGATTGTCAAACCTGCTAACAAAAAGGTGACTCACTTAAGCTTTTTCATAGAGTGGCTGCTTTCCACTAGGAAAAAACAAATGCCAGTGTTAATCAAACCAGCATGGAAGTTAATTAGAGCCCCCAGAACAAGCGGATGGGCTTAGCACCATAGACACATGAATATCCTGTTTCTAAAGATGACCTCAAAAGGTTGTTTAACCATCAAGCCCAGCACAAGTCAAAAGCAACTAATTAACTTTTTGTTTTTCCTTTAGTACTTTAGACTCACTCTTTAAACATATTAATGGATAAATCTTCCATTACAACTGATATAAATATGCCCATATTCAAAAGTTCTTCCCTGTAGCTTAAGTGGTAAAGAATCTGCCTGCAACACTGGAGACCCAGGTTCAATCCCTGGGTCAGGAAGATCCTCTGGAGGAGGAAATGGAACCCACTCCAGCATTCTTGCCTGGAAAATCCCATGGACAGAAGAGCCTGGCAGGCTACAGTCCATGGGGTCACAAAAGAGGGGTCATGACTGCGCAACTGAGCACATGAGCACTCATCTCTTTCAGGGAGAGGTCTGCCCACTCATTGGTCCCCATCCCAGCACTGATAGAAAGAACGATCAAGTGTCGCCTCAAGTATTGCTGGGGCAGCTTTTGTTATGCTATATTTTGTGTTTGTTTTCAACATTATCAGTGAATCAATTGAGGTCCCAAGATTCCATGAATTGATTTGAACAAATTCTCTTTCACTTTTGCACAGAATCCTGATGACTGGCCTAGATTTGTCCTATTGGTGTCCCCCTTGCTCCTAAGTTGTTTGTGACCTTTGGATTCCCTTCTTGGTTTTGTGGCTCATACTCCCTTTGTAACTCTAGAGCAAAACTCATGCCAAGACTGACATCCCAGATGTGAACTGTTCCACAGATCAACATCTCATTTGCGAATTGTGATTTCAACTATTTATCACTTAGTTTAACCCATTGCTTTTCTTCATTTGCTCATAAACAACAAAACAATAATAACACACAAGTGTATGTGTGAGCACTAACATTGTACAGACTATTGAAGATACAGACATGGATAGGCTTCTGTAGTTGAGGGACAGGTAAAGGATGCAAATGCGGGGAAAAAAGAATTACGGTTTCTCCCCCAGTTGAAAGAAATAATATGCTACAGATATGATTGTGGTAGGCTTTATGAAGCAGGAAGATATAGCACAGGGTTATCAAGGGGTTATCTTATATGTAGGTAGACCGTTATCTGGAGGTGTGGCACCTCCTTCAGCTTAAATGCAAAAGGTAGTGAGTCCTGGTTCCCGGTTACCCTGGCTGAATTGGCACTCTCCTCCCATTTTTAGATTCCCCTGTGTAGATACCTATCATGAGAAATGAGGGAACTGTATTCCCTTTCCCATTCACATGAATTATTTGTATTGCTTGCTTCTCAGTTTCAGCAAAACAAACCACACACAAATAAAGCCAAGTCCAAGTCGCTTTGCTTGTCAGTGTTGGAATCCTGATCAGACTTTGTGGTCTGTTTACCTGACTTTCTCCTCTAGTTCAATCCGGAAATGATGCAGAAGCTAAAAGACAAAGAGTGGGTTTAAAGAACTGAAGTCAGGACAGAAAAAGCTGGGCAGAGAGAATTGGCTCTGTGCTGTTGTAGAGGGCAGTAACTGGCAGGCTGGAGAGGCTTGCACGCACAAGCGTGGCACAGGTTGAGGGGAAGAGCCTTTGAGTTGCGTTCCTTTCTTGCAGTGCCATGCTGCCTGCCTGGATGCCCACCCACCCCCTCATTACTGATAGAAGAGCAGCTGCACTTGCCCAGGACTACTGGGGTCAGCATGGTGACATCAGAGAGGTTCAAGATGACTCAGGCTGAGTGCTGACTTCTATATAGCCCTGCCCTCTTCTCCTCTTCCAACTCCTTCCCTGAGCTGTAGATAACCAAACCCATAAAGAAGAGCTCTAGGGAGAGAGCAGTGTTGGAGCAGAGGTTTCTGGAGGGGCAGTGACACCTGTTGTGCATGCGCACATGCTAAGTTGCTTCAGATATGTCCTACTCTTTGCGACCCCAGGAACAGTATAGCCCACCAGGCTCCTCTGTCCATTGGATCCTCCAGGCAAGAATATTGGAGTAGGTTGTCATGCCCTCCTCCAGATGATCTTCCCAAGCCAAGGATCAAACCTGTGTCTCCTATTTCTTTCTCTTGCATTGGCAGGTAGGTTCTTTACCACTAGAGCCACCCGGGAAGCCCATGCTGCTGCTGCTGCTGCTGCTGCGTCGCTTCAGTTGTGTCCGACTCTGTGCGACCCCATAGACGGCAGCCCACCAGGCTCCCCCATCCCTGGGATCCATTTCCTTCTCCAATGCATGAAAGTGAAAAGTCAAAGTGAAGACAGCAAATGTTAAAAAGAGGAGAGAATTAAGCCTAGACTGTGGCTTCTCAGACACTAGCCACTACCTTGAGCTACAGTCTTCCCACCTTACCCGAGCCAGGAGCAACACACACTGCTCTACCCTCCCCACATACACCAGTCTAGGTACACCCAATGAGAAGTCCTCATTGCCAAAAGGAGTGAGACACTGGCTCTGGAGTGAAAACTAGATGAAACAGACTGAATGAAATAAGCATATAGAATTTTAAAAAAATAATATTTTCTAATATATGGGAGAAAATGGTAAAATGAAAAAAAAACTATTATAAAAAACACAAAGTGGAAAAACTGAGTGTAAAAAGACAATAATTAGAATTAGATAATAGATTAGATAAAAAGCAGAATTATTACAAGCGAGAATGAATAAACTAGATCAGGTCAAGAAACTCTCATGAAAAGGTAGGGAAGATAGAAAAAGGATAAAAGTTAGGATGTGTGAAATTTAGTAGATGTCAAAATCTAAGTATAAAGAGTCAAAAGAGGAAAAATTGGGTGGAGAGAAAATTTTTTGAGGAAATAATTACGCCTAATTTCCCAGAATTAAAGCAAGGTTAAATAAATCATATGGAAAGTATTCCTAGGATGGAAAGGAGGATAAATAAAGAAAAACTCAGATGCAAACACATTATAGTAAACTTTAAGAACATCAACAATATTGAGGAAATTCCAAAAGCTATGGATAGATGAGATCTTCACAAAACAAAATGACTTATATTAATCTCAGAATTTTCTGTAGTGACACTGGAAGCAAGAAAGAGCTCACAACTGTGAAGGGAAAAAAAATTTAAACATGGAATTTTATTCTACTTGTTATTATTTTTAAATAGTTATATAACCATAGGAAGCAAACACCATATATTGATTATGTACAGTATAAAATAATAAATCGTTACAGTTCTCATGGAAGTACTTTGCTTGACCACATCAAATCCAACTTTTTCCCAGTAGATTAAATTTGGTGAGCATCCTTCCTTGAATGTTTTTCTATTTTTAGTACTTGAGGATGCATTTCTAGACAATCTATCATAGTTTAGTGCAGTTTTTTAAAAATAAGAAAGACGAGTATTTTATTATCAGTATTAAATCATCACTTATTTTGGTGCAGGGATGTTTTTTCATTTGTACAAAATAGCAGTAGACAAGAGGTATATGGAAAAACTAAGATAATATTTATTATCTTTTGATATTATTGTATATGCACGCTCAGTAGTGTCCAAGTCTGTGTGACTCTATGGAATGTAGCCCACCAGTCACCTCTGTCCGTGAGATTTTTCCAGGCAAGAATATTGGAGTGGGTTGTCATTTCCTTCTCCAGGGGATCGTCCCAACTCAGGGATCAAACCTGCATCTCAAGTCTCTTGCTCTGATGATCAGTTTTATACCACTATCGCCACCTGGGAAATTATCATGCAGCTAAGTGAAATTTATTTCTATTATAGTTATTTCCAAGGGACACTTTCTTTATTATACTGATAGAAACTCAATGATAGATTATGTAGAGTAGTTATAATATCTCTTAAGCCTTCATAGAGAATGTGTTAGTTGCTCAGTCTTATCTGACTCTTTATGACCTCATGGATTGTAGCTCCTCTGGACACCAAGCTCCTCTGTCCATGGAATTCTCCAGGCAAGGATACTGATGTGGTAGTTATGCCCTTCTCCAAAGTATCTTCCTGATCCATGGATTAAACCCAGGTTACCTGCATTGCAGGTGGATTCTTTACCTTCTGAGCCACCAGGGAAGCCATTTATAGAGAATAGTGTCAGCTGTTGGCCTTAAAATATATGTCCATAGAATTATTTTTTATTGTGGATAGTGTTAGGAACTCTGAACATTTTAGCTTGACTTTAGTTTGAAGATCACCAGGGTGCAAAAGACAGAAGCTGTATTTATCTACAATCATTGATGAGTTAATGGTACTTTTCTTCCAATATCATAGTTATAGAAGCAGTGTCTATTCCATGGAAATAACTAAAATTTTATGTTTTAAATCTTCTCAAATCATCATTATCAAGGCAAAGAATTAGAAAGGATTCCAATTTGTCCACCTACTTGTAATATTACTAAAAGTCTTGAACAATGTTATAAGAGAAAGAAAGGCACAAAAAATTTAAGGATTAATTATAAGAAATAAAAGTCTTGTTGGAGGAAGGGGAATCCCTTCCAGGGCCTGAGAATAAGTTCTTGTCTAACTCTATGAAATGAATTGTTCAATGAGACACTCATGCTGACAAAGCAAAAAACTTTATTGAAAAAGTATGCCCAGGTTAAGAATAGCGGGGTATGGGTAACCAGGAGATTGGTTCTGCCATTTGACTCACAGTCTCACGTTTTATGGTAATGGGGTTAGCCTTCCAGGTTGCTTCTGGCGAGTCATCTTGTTTGTGCCTGCCCATATTTGGTCTGACCTGATGTGAAGAACTGACTCATTAGAAAAGACCCTGATGCTGGGAAAGATTAAAAGCAGAAGGAGAAGGGGATGACAGAGGATGAGATGGTTGGATGGCATCACTGACTTGATGGATATGAGTTTGAGCAGGCTCTAGGAGTTGCTGATGGACAAGGAAGCCTGGTATGCTGTAGTCCGTGGGGTCTCAAAGAGTTGGACCGAAACTGTTCAGTTCAGCAATTGAACTGAACTGAACTTGGTGTGACTAGGGTCCTTCCTGGTGGTAAATGTTCATCTCTCAGCCAAGATGGTTTCCAGTGCAAGGCTTTCTGGGAGGTGGGCAGGACATATTATGGACTGGTGTCTCCTCCCTCCTTTAGGCCCCTCATGAATTCTTCTGGTTTTTGGTGGCAGGAACATGTTTCTTATTGAGACTTCTTATTTTGAGACAGCTCATGTGAGCTGTTATTATCGTGCCTGACCAAGGTGAATGGTTTCAGTCAGTGGTTCCTTAGAGCCTAACTGATGGGGGGCAAGGGAACTACCAAGTTTAGCCCACTGTAATCATGCTCTCCCAGCTAAGATTAAAAAATGGCCACCTGAAGGACAATCTGCAGTAATCTTTGCAAGAGAAGGAACTGTCACAATGGCAGAGTCTAGATTTTGGTGGGATAAATTGAGTGGTGGAAGATAGGGCAATGATAGTAGCAAAGTTTAGACTATAGCCAAGGTATTTAAGAAGAGAAAGCAAGATAGAGAATAGTAATAGGAAGCTATGAGATCATGAAAATAATTTTCTCCCTTCTTCATCACTTTCCCACTCTTACCCCAATTTGGATACCATCTTGAGTTCTATAAAACTGAACTCCAGCCAACATTTCCAACTTTATGCGAGAAAACTTTTAAAACAAACAATTCTTTTTAGATGAGGAAGATGAGTATTGTATTAATAGGCTTTGAGGATAAATTATGCAAAAAGGGAGAAGCTAAAGATGAGAGAGAGAGAGAGGGAGATAATTGGTTTCGTGAGGCTCTGATCTAAGACTGAGGGGATGGGAGTAGAATTAAGATCAGATATTAGACCTGACCAAGAGGCAGGATTATCTTCAAGTGTAATGAAAAGGATAAATTGCGAGAGGGAGGGAAATAAACATTTGTATGTAGCAGGGAGGGAAGTTGAGGGAATTTATATGGTGGAATTACCTTTATTTCTCTGTGACTTAGGAGGCAAAGTCATCTGCTGAATGTAAGGATGTAACTTGTCAGCTTAGGAGCTTGAGAATAGAAATAAAAGTTTGAAATTGAAAAAAAAAAAAATGGCCTTCTCTTCTTTATTGGAATGGGCCCAGCTTCAAGAGGCTTAGATAATGGCCACGTCTCAACCACCTGAACGGCCTTCCTTGCTGTAAATCTTTCCTCACAAATAGAAAGCCATGGCAAGCAACCTGTCACAGAATTCCAACCGAGTGCTAAATGCATGCTTTTCTTTAAAACCTCCTCAACGATCACTAAACAGATGGCCTTCCACAGTTAACTTCACCAGAACATCTTATCAGGCCAAGCCTGTTTAGCTTCAAAGGTGGCATAAGTCATAGCAGTTTTCACTGGCCTGACTGTATTTCACTGTGAGGCTGTTCACCTACTCATTATTTACACAAGCCTAATAGCTTTTATAAAAGCTAAATTCAGAAAAAGAAAAATGTGATGTCTAATTACTTCATCCTCTTGCTTAAAATAGACACCATAGACACCATATCCTAACTGGGATCAGGTGATTATTTTTTTTTATCATGTTGCTTAAGGGGACTGCAACGACCTGGACCTGTCAACCTTATCACTTGTCCCTTCCAAGCCCCATCCTTTTTTTTTTTTTGAAGAATTATTCATTTATTTTTGGTTGCACTGGGTCTGTGTTGCTGCTGTGGGCTTTCTCTAGTTGTGGCAAGCAGGGGCTACTCTCTAGTTGCTATGTGCAGGCTTCTCGTTACCGTGGCTTCTTTTATCATGGAGCACAAGCTCTAGGTATGAGGGCTTCAGTAGTTGTGAGCGCATGGGCTTAGTTGCTGCATGGCATATGGAATCTTCCTAGATCAGGCCTTGAACCTGAGTCTCCTGCATTGACAGGCAGATTCTTACCCACTGGACCGCCAGAGAAGTCCCACAGTCCTGCCTTATGGTGGATAGGCTTATTCTCAAAATCATCTTACCCAGTTTTGTCTCTGAGCTATCTCACTAGCTATTTTTCTTTGTTCCTACATCACTTACCTCTTTGTACTTCATCAAACTAATTTAAACTCATGCTCCTTGTCTCAGCTAAGATATTACTCCTGAGAATTGTTCTCAACCCTCTAGGGGTTAAATGCTTCTGCCAAAATCTCCTACAAGCCCATGTTTCTGCTTTACAATTGCCTCTTCATCTTCCATCCCCCTCTGTATCTGTAGCCTCATGAGGTCAGAGACCCTATCTGAAGCATCATGATTCTTTCTGTAGTATCTTGAATATGGTTCCTGTCTCATAATAGAAACTCAGAAAATACTTGTTGAATTAAACCATGGTTCTACTATCTTCTGGTTTGAGAAAAGAGTGTATAAAAATAGTAAAACTGGAGTTTGGACAGACATTCCAGTCCTGGTGCCAGGATCTACTAGCTATATGACCTTGTAGAGAAATGTCCTTATTTTTCTTACTTGTAAAATAGAGTTAAGTCTACTTACCTTCTTCATTGTTTAAGAAGTAAATAAAACAATGTGTCTAGCACAGATGGTCCCAAAATAGGGTAATATAAATGATAGATTCTATCTTGTGTTATTTTCCCACTTAAAACACCAGTACCAACATTTTCTAGCTGTTTTCCTTGTTTTTTTTTCCTCCTTCTGTTCATTGTATCAAGATGGCAGCATGGAGTAAGTTTGAAAAGAGCTGTTTATACAATTGGTTACAATAGCAATAGTAACTAAAAATAGCTAACATTTATTAAGCCACGGCTTGTTTCTGGCAATATGCTAAGTAGTTAATATGTACTCCATTCCTAGCACTTATTTTTTTTAATCATTTTATTTGTGATATTCAGTGTTATATAGAGGACAAAATCACTTGCTCTTCTTGCAATCAGTGGTGGCCTTGGAAGACAAGACTGAGAATCTACTGTTCCGTTCACATTTGAGGTGGGCACAGTGTATGCCTGCTATTTATTTTATATTCCCTCACCTTTTCATGCTGCTAGTGCACAGTAACACAGAAAGGAGATGCATGAGGAGACGGTCTGAGCCACTCCTCTCCCACAATTTTTACTCACAAAGTATTGCCAGCCTATGGCTATACAGAAATGCCTGCATCTTCCCGAAGATGTGAGTGATTTTTGGCCTACCCTCTTCTTAGAACTCCTATAAACATCCTGTACATTTTAATGTAACTGTCACATTGTGTGCTTGTTTCCTTAAATACATATATAATTATTTGCTTATCAGCATATTGTCCTACTTTCCCAGTAGGTTGTTCACTAAGGCAGAAACTGTGTCTTAATATCTCAGAACCTCATATTGCAGCAGTTGCATGATAGCTTCCTAACACTATTCTTGAGTGAATATATTTTGAATAAATCACCCCCTATTTATGCACACACACACACGTACACACACACACATATACTTTCTAGGACATATGGCTCTCATAATTCTGTGTACCTTGCAGAGCTTTATTTGGTTGAGGTAAAAGACACTGCACAGTGCTGGCTGGCTCCTGTGGAAAGTTTGGGCTGTAAGAAGAATATCTGGGAGAAAAAGGGGTTCACAGAATGAATAGTTTGTACATCTTTGTTGAAGATTGGAGAGATGAGGGAAAAATGTGAAACTAAGTGTGCTAACATGACCTTGGACATTATTCTGAGCTAGCCTTCTTTTGCCACCTCAGTCAAAATAATTTTCTCAATTAAGTTCTGGGTTCTCATCTGTCAAATAAATGTGCTAAAAATGACCTTCACAGGATAGTCCTCAGGAAAAGCTAATAAATGATTGCAAGAATCTGAGACAAGGAAAAGCACTGAGGAAATCTTGAATAATAAATTAGGGCCTTTCTGTACTAAATCAGACTGAGAGGCATTTAATTTGGAATCTTCCAGTGTTTGGCTATCTGCTAAAGGAAGAAGGATCACAATAAATGTATTATAAAAGAAAAGCTGACAGTTGAGAAAGTAAAATGAAAAGTAACAACATAAACGATGTTAGGAGATGCCTTCAAGGAGACAAATCTTCAGAAAGTTGAGATCTCAATTTAGAACATTTCTTTCTCTATAATTGTTGTTCTGCATGCTGCTGCACTATGATGAAACGGCCATAAACTTAGTGTGATAGGCCTGCAGAATAATTTAATTATAATTTAACATTTACTTTTATGCTATGCAATTACTTACATTGCTTTTCTGCTGAAGACAATACATTTAAGCAGCTGCACACAATGAAAAAATAGCTGACAGGGTCAATTCTAAAGTTATGCTAAGGTTTAGTTACATTCCTTTTTCACCCAGTGGACTTACCAAATTAGGCAGTCTGAGCCTGGTTAAAAGGAAAATCAGATAAGTAATCAGGTACCCTTGATTCTCCTCTAAATCTTTTCACAATCTAGCATTCTGAATTTTGTAGATTCCTTAATCTTTAGTGGATCGATCACTATTATGTGTAGACATTGTCACTTGATGGTCAATTATTTTTTATTTACTAGCATTCTGTGGGAATGATACTAATAATGTTTAAAGAATAAAAGAAAGTCAATTGTTTATGAGATTAATTCATCCCTGAAGCCAATCATTGACATATATTGGATGTCTCCTATCCGGTATTGTGCAAGACTAGATCATGATGTTTGGCTTTTATTCTGTATTATAGATTCCTTTATAGTTTTCCTCTTCCTGTAGCTTGCACATGAGCAGTTTAACTGTAAAAATATTTGTTGCTCAGTTACAGTGCTGAAATGACTATATGAAAGTATCACTTAAAATATTTTTGCATTAAATATATCATTTCCATGTTCTGTCTTTATAGTGGAGGATTAAACAGTTTATGTTTATTTTAAAATTAACACATATCTCTTATTACCAACAAATCAATTTTGACTTGTATAATTTAGAATTTTGAGTGATCCTGATGACAACAAACTGGCTCTGTTAGAATTAAAGGTTCCAAGTAAAGGCCATAACTTTGAGCCTAGACATTTAAAACTTAAGGGGACACAGAAATTATTTCATTTATTTATAAATTTTACAGTAGAATATCACACATTTTTAAACAATTTGATTAAGAAGCAATTAACATAAAAATTCACCTATTAAAATGTACAATTCAATGTTTTAAAATATATTTTCATGATTGTGCAAACATCACCACAACTTAGCTTTCACTCGTTAAAAGATACCACATAACATCAGCCTTAAGCAATCAACTCCATCTCCTTCTTCCCCACCTCCCACTAGTCCTAAGTCCTAAGCAAACAGTAATTTACTTTCTTCTCTATGGATTTACTTATTCTGGATATTTCAAAGAAATTAAACCACATGATATGTGTTTTTGTGTTTTGATTCTTTCAGTTCAATTCAGTCCCTCAGTCTTGTCCGACTCTTTGCAACCCCATGAATCGCAGCACACCAGGCCTCCCTGTCCATCAGCAACTCCCGGAGTTCACCCAAACTCATGTCCATCGAGTTGGTGATGCCATCCAACCATCTCATCCTCTGTCGTTCCCTTCGCCTGCTGCTCTCAATCTTTCTCAGCATCAGGGTCTTTTCTAATGAGTCAGCTCTTCGCATCAGGTGGCCAAAGTGTGGAGTTTCAGCTGCACATCAGTCCTACTAATGAACACCCAGGACTGATCTCCTTTAGGACGGACTAGATGGATCTCCTTGCAGTCTAAGGGACTCTCAAGAGTCTTCTCAACACCACAGTTCAAAAGCATCAATTCTCAGACACTCAGCTTTCTTTATAGTCCAACTCTCACATCCATACATGACCACTGGAAAAACCATACCCTTGACTAGATGGACATTTTTTGAAGAAGTAATGTCTCTGCTTTTTAATATGTTGTCTAGGTTGGTCATAACTTTCCTTCCAAGGAGTAAGTGTCTTTTCATTTCATGGCTGTAATCACCATGGGCAGTGATTTTGGAGCCCAGAAAAATAAAGCCAGCCACTATTTCCACTGTTTCCTCATCTATTTGTCATGAAGTGATGGGACTGGATGCCATGATCTTAGTTTTCTGAATGTTAAGTTTTAAGCCAACTTTTTCATTCTCCTCTTTCACTTTCATCAAGAGGCTCTTTAGTTCTTCACTTTCTGCCATAAGGGTGGAGTCATCTGCATATCTGAGGTTATTGATATTTTTCCTGGCAATCTTGATTCCAGCTTCTGCTTCTTGCAGCCCAGCATTTCTCATGATGTACTCTGCATATAGGTTAAATAAGCAGGGTGACAATATACAGCCTTGACGTACTCCTTTTCCTATTTGGAACCATTCTGTTGTTCCCTGTGCAGTTCTAATTGTTGCTTCCTGACCTTCATACAGGTTTCTCAAGAGGTCGAGGGCGGTGGCCGAAAAGAGCTACCACACACCTCTGAGGTCAGGGGTGGCAGTGGAGAGGAGCTAACCCACGGGTGAGGTAAGGAGCAGCAGTTGCACTTTGCTGGAGCAGCTGTGAAGAGGTACCCCACATCCAAGGTAAGAGAAACCCAAGTAAGATTATAGGCACTGAGAGAGGGCATCAGAGGGCAGACAGACTGAAACCACATTCACAGACAACTAGCCAATCTGATCACACAGACCACAGCCTTGTCTAACTCAATGAAACTAAGCCATGCTATGTGGGGTCACCCAAGGCCTAACAGGAGCAGAAGATATTAAGAAGAGATGGCAAGAATACACAGAAAAACTGTACAATAAAGATCTTCATGACTCAAATACTCACGATGGTGTGGTCACTCACCTAGAGCCAGGCATCCTGGAATGTGAAGTCAAGTGGGCCTTAGGAAGCATCACTATGAACAAAGCTGGTGGAGGTGATGGAATTCCAGTTGAGCTATTTCAAATCCTGAAAGATGATGCTGTGAAAGTGCTGCACTCAATATGCCCGCACATTTGGGAAACTCAACAGTGACCACAGGACTGGAAAAGGTCAGTTTTCATTCCAATCCCAAAGAAAGGCAATGCTAAAGAATGCTCAAACTACTGCACAATTGCACTCATCTCACACTCTAGCAAAGTAATGCTCAAAATTCTTCAAGCCCGGCTTCAGCAATACATGAACCATGAACTTCAAGATGATCAAGCTGGTTTTGGAAAAGGCAGAGAACAAGAGATCAAACTGCCAACATCTGTAGGATCATCAAAAAAGCAGGAGAGTTCCAGAAGAACATCTATTTCTGCTTTACTGACTATGCCAAAGCCTTTGACTGTGTGGATCACAATAAACTGTGGAAAATTCTGAAAGAGACAGAAATACCAGACCACCTGACCTGCCTCCTGAGAAATCTGTATGCAGGTCAAGAAGCAACAGTTAGAACTGGACATGGAACAACAGACTGGTTCCAAATAGAAAAGGAGTACGTCAAGGCTGTATATTGTCACCCTGCTTATTTAATTTATATACAGAGTACATCATGAAAAATGCGGGGTTGCAAAAAGCAGAAGCTGGAATCAAGATTGCCAGGAGAAATATCAATAACCTCAGATATGCATATGACTCCACTCTTATGGCAGAAAGTGAAGAATTAAAGAGCCTCTTGATGAAAGTGAAATAGGAGAGTGGAAAAGTTGGCTTAAAGCTCAATATTCAGAAAACTAAGATCATGGCATCCGGTCCCATCACTTCATGGCAAATAGATGAGGAAACAGTGGAAAGAGTGGCTGACTTTATTTTTCTGGGCTCCAAAATCACTGCCTATGGTGATTGCAGCCATGAAATGAAAAGATACTTACTCCTTGGAAGGAAAGTTATGACCAAACTAGACAACATATTAAAAAGCAGAGACATTACTTCTTCAAAAAAGGTCCATCTATTCAAGGCTATGGTTTTTCCAGTGGTCATGTATGGATGTGAGAGTTGGACTATAAAGAATGCTGAGCACTGAAGAACTGATGCTTTTGAACTGTGGTGTTGAGAAGACTCTTGAGAGTTCCTTGGACTGCAAGGAGATCCAACCAGTCCATCCTAAAGGAGATCAGTCTTGGGTGTTCATTGGAAGGATTGATGTTGCAGCTGAAACTCCAATACTTCGGCCACCTGATGCAAAGAGCTGACTCATTTGATAAGACCCTGACTCTGGGAAAGATTGAGGGCAGGAGGAAAAGGAGGCGACAGAGGATGAAATGGTTGGATGGCATCACTGAGTCAGTGGACATGGGTTTGGGTGGACTCTGGGAGTTGGTGATGGACAGGGAGGCCTGGCATGCTCCAGTTCATGGGGTCACAAAGAGTCAGGCATGACTGAGAGACTGAACTGAACTGAGTATGAGAATCTGAGTCTGTTTAGTTACTGTGAAGATTTCTGAGTGTATGTCTCTGTGTGTGTGTTTTATCACTAAATAGATCTAGACAGATTGAGGCTGAAATTTCCAAACTAACTTCTGTGAGCTATGGTTCTGATTTTGGTTCATTTTTCAAAGAGTTTGAAGTACTAATTGCAACTCTCTCCCATGTATATGCCATTCAGTCTAAGACCTTCAGGATGGTTAACCAAAAGCTCAATTTTCAGAGCCTTTGCTACACTGTTTAGGGTCATATTTATGTATATGTAGTTGAGATTATACACACTTCTTTAGGATCACTTTCTTGAATCCCCTTCTCATTAAGACTCCTTGACACTCTCTGGCTCTCAGAGAGTCCCACCCTTCTCTTCCATCCAGAAAACTAGAGCTTTAGTTTTCCCACTAGACTGTATAGTCCCAACAGTACTGTTAGAAAGAATGGTTCCTTTCCCTCAGAGTTCTGGGCCAACCCAACTGCCACTGTCCAACTCTGCCACTCTGTCACGGGGTTACGTGGGACTAGAATGAAAAAAACAGAAGCAGTGAACTTTCCCACTGTCTCTGACCTCAGGGGCCCCTTTCTCCAGTGTTCATATTAGAAATAAAGGTCTTCTCTTGGAACATTTTCTGCCTATACCCAGATTGCAATTCTGGCTTTTGTGTGGCTTTTTAGTCCAGGCTGGGAGATATTGGAGGGAAAAAGCACAAGAAACTCACTCTTATATTGGTCTTACTTTGAGTTCTGGTTTTCTTTCTTGTTCTATGTGCTACTTTTTAACTTTTCAGAGTCTTCAGATAGCTCTTCAATGCATCTGTCTAGGTTTTAGTTGTATTCAGTTGGAGAGAGGATGAAGTACCTTTACTTTTATCTCAACTGGTACCAGAACCTTAAATGCATGTTGAAAAGATTGTATTAAAATGGATTATTTAGTAAAATAAAGTAAAAATAAAAATTAAAAAAAAGAAAAAGAAAAGATATTTTCAAAAACTCAGAAAAAAATAAAAATGGATTATTTATTATTTATGTCTATTTCATTTATTTCTTTTCCCTCCACGTATTTTTAGGTTTCTATTTTCTAAACAACTCTAGACAAATGGCACAATTCTTTTGGAAAAAAAAATCCCTCATAGAACAATATTCCTAATCTTGTATTATTATTTACCCTCATGCTTTCTTTATCTTATCACCAAGAATCACTTCTTTATCTTATTTCACCAAATTTTAAGGTTATTTTCTCTAGTCCTACTTGTGGAATATTATATCATTTTCTATATAAGAAGTTGTTAAATCAGTATTCAGAGAAATTTAGAATTTTAGTTGAGTGAATCTATTTAAATAAAAATTCTTTAGGTAAATACACGTTTAAGAAGAACCTGGGTCTTCCCAGGTGGCTCAGTGATAAAGAATCTGTCTGCCAGGCCGTAGACACAGGTCAGAGGCTTGGGTGGAAAGATCCACTGGAGAAGGAAATGGTAACCCACATGAGTATTCTTGCCTGGGAAACCCTTGGATAAAGGAATCTGACAGGCTACAGTCCATGGGGTTGCAATGAGTTGACTTAGTGACTAAATAACAGCAACAAAGAACAATGGCACAATGAAAGGAAAAAAGGTTTTAATGTCTCCCTCCTATAAAGGAGCAGTCTACATCTCTACCTGTTGGATATATGTATACAGTTCACAGAGTTGGCTGAATATATGCTTCAAAATAACATACAAGTGCACAATGCTGACTTTTAGGTAAGCTCTTCTCATTGACTTGACACACATACTAGATTTTTTTCTCTCTAATCTTATGATTATCATCAGTTCAGTTCACTTCCTCAGTCGTGTCCGACTCTTTGCGACCTCATGAATCGCAGCACGCCAGGCCTCCCTGTCCATCACCAACTCCTGGAGTTCACTCAGACTAACGTCCATCAAGTTGGTGATGCCATCCAGCCATCTCATCCTCTGTCGTCCCCTTCTCCTCCTGCCCCCAATCCCTCCCAGCATCAGAGTCTTTTCCAATGAGTCAACTCTTCGCATGAGGTAGCCAAAATACTGGAGTTTCAGCTTTAGCATCATTCCTTCCAAAGAAATCCCAGGGCTGATCTCCATCAGAATGGACTGGTTGGATCTCCTTGCAGTCCAAGAGACTCTCAAGAGTCTTTTCCAACACCACAGTTCAAAAGCATCAATTCTTCAGTGCTCAGCTTTCTTCACAGTCCAACTCTCACATCCATACATGACCACAGGGAAAACCATTGCCTTGACTAGACAGAGCTTGGTCGGCAAAGTGATGTCTCTACTTTTGAATATACTATCTAGGTTGGTCATAACTTTCCTTCCAAGGAGTAAGCGTCTTTTAATTTCATGGCTGCAGTCACCATCTGCGGTGATTTTGGAGCCCAAAAAAAAATAAAGTCTGACACTGTTTCAACTGTTTCCCCATCTATTTGCCATGAAGTGATGGGACCAGATGCCATGATCTTAGTTTTCTGAATGTTGAGCTTTAAGCCAACTTTTTCACTTTCCTCTTTCACTTTCATCAAAAGGCTTTTTAGTTCCTCTTGACTTTCTGCCATAAGGGTGGTATCATCTACATATCTGAGGTTATTGATATTTCTCCCGGCAATCTTGATTCCAGCTTGTGTTTCTTCCAGTCCAGCGTTTTTTGTTTTTTTTTTTTTTTTTTTTTTAATTTTAAAATCTTTAATTCTTACATGTGTTCCCAAACAGGAACCCCCCTCCCACCTCCCTCCCCATAACATCTCTGTGGGTCATCCTCATGCACCAGCCCCAAGCATGCTGTATCCTGCATCAGACATACACTGGCGATTCAATTCTTACATGATAGTATACATGTAAGAATGCCATTCTCCCAAATCATCCCACCCTCTCCAGCGTTTCTCATGATGTACTCTGCATATAAGTTAAATAAGCAGGGTGACAATATACAGCCTTGACGTACACCTTTTCCTATTTGGAACCAGTCTGTTGTTCCATGTCCAGTTCTAACTGTTGCTTCCTGCCCTGCATACAGATTTCTCAAGAGGCAGGTCAGGTGGTCTGGTATTCCCATCTATTTCAGAATTTTCCACAGTTTATTGTGACCCACACAGTCAAAGGCTTTGGCATAGTCAATAAAGCAGAAATAGGCGTTTTTCTGGAACTCTCTTGCTTTTTCCATGATCCAGCGGATGTTGGCAATTTGATCTCTGGTTCCTCTGCCTTTTCTAAAACCAGCTTGAACATCAGGGAGTTCACTGTTCACGTATTGCTGAAGTCTGGCTTGGAGAATTTTGAGCATTACTTTACTAGCATGTGAGATGAGTGCAATTGTGCGGTAGTTTGAGCATTCTTTGGCATTGCCTTTCTTTGGAATTGGAATGAGAACTGACCTTTTCCAGTCCTGTGGCCACTGCTGAGTTTTCCAAATTTGCTGACATATTGAGTGCAGCACTTTCACAGCATCATCTTTCAGGATTTGAAACAGCTCAACTGGGATTCCATCACCTCCACTAGCTTTGTTCATAGTGATGCTTTCTAAGGCCCACTTGACTTGACATTTCAAGATGGCTGGCTCTGGATGAGTGATCACATCATCATGATTATCTGGGTCATGAAGATCCTTTTTGTACAGTTCTTCCGTGTATTCTTGCCATCTCTTCTTAATATCCTCTGCTTCTGTTAGGTCCAGACCATTTCTGTCCTTTATCAAGCCCATCTTTGCATGAAATGTTCCCTTGGTATCTCTAATTTTCTTGAAGAGATCTCTAGTCTTTCCCATTCTGTTGTTTTCCGCTATTTCTTTGCATTGATCGCTGAAGAAGGCTTTCTTATCTCTTCTTGCTATTCTTTGGAATTCTGCATTCAGATGCTTATATCTTTCATTTTCTCCTTTGTTTATCACCTCTCTTCTTTTCACAGCTATTTGTAAGGCCTCCTCAGACAGCCATTTTGCTTTTTTGCATTTCTTTTCCATGGGGATGGTCTTGATCCCTGTCTCCTGTACAATGTCACAAACCTCATTCCATAGTTCATCAGGCACTCTATCTATCAGATCTAGTCCCTTATATCTATTTCTCACTTTCACTGTATAATCATAAGGGGATTTGATTTAGGTCATATCTGAATGGTCTAGCGGTTTTCCCTACTTTCTTCAATTTAAGTCTGAATTTGTCAATAATGAGTTCATGATCTGAGCCACAGTCAGCTCCTGGTCTTGTTTTTGTTGACTGTATAGAGCTTCTCCATCTTTGGCTGCAAAGAATATAATCAATCTGATTTCGGTGTTGACCATTTGGTGATGTCCATGTGTAGAGTCTTCTCTTGTGTTGTTGGAAGAGGGTGTTTGCTATGACCAGTGCATTTTCTTGGCAAAACTCTATTAGTCTTTGGCCTGCTTCATTCCACATTCCAAGGCCAAATTTGCCTATTACTCCAGGTGTTTCTTGACTTCCTACTTTTGCATTCCAGTCCCCTATAATGAAAAGGACATCTTTTTTGGGGGTTAGTTCTAAAAGGTCTTGTAGGTCTTCATAGAACTGTTCAACTTCAGTTTCTTCAGCATTAGTGGTTGGGGCATAGACTTGGATAACTGTGATATTGAATGGTTTGCCTTGGACACGAACAGAAATCATTCTGTCGTTTTTGAGATTGCATCCAAGTACTGCATTTCGGACTCTTTTGTTGACCATGATGGCTACTCCATATCTTCTGAGGGATTCCTGCCCACAGTAGTAGATATAATGGTCATCTGAGTTAAATTCACCCATTCCAGTCCATTTTAGTTCGCTGATTCCAGAATTTTGACGTTCACCCTTGCCATCTCTTGTTTGACCACTTCCAATTTGCCTTGACTCATGGACCTGACATTCCAGGTTCCTATGCAATATTGCTCTTTACAGCATCGGACCTTGCTTCTATCACCAGTCACATCCACAGCTGGGTATTGTTTTTGCTTTGGCTCCATCCCTTCATTCTTTCTGGAGTTATTTCTCCACTGATCTCCAGTAGCATATTGGGTACCTAATAACCTGGGGAGTTCCTCTTTTGATATCCTATCATTTTGCCTTTTTCTACTGTTCATGAGGTTCTCAAGGCAAGAATACTGAAGTGGCTTGCCATTCCCTTCTCCAGTGGACCACATTCTGTCAGACCTCTCCACCATGACCCATCCGTCTTGGGTTGCCCTGCAGGCATGGCTTGGTTTCACTGAGTTAGACAAGGCTATGATCCTAGTGTGATTAGATTAACTAGTTTTCTGTGAGTGTGGTTTCAGTGTGTCTGCCCTCTGATGCCCTCTTGCAACACCTACCATCTTACTTGGGTTTATCTTACCTTGGGTGTGGGATATCTCTTCACGGCTGCTCCAGCAAAGCACAGCCGCTGCTCCTTACCTTGGACAAGAGGTATCTCCATTATCATAACTCCTTATATATTTTTTTCACTGACTGATCACAGGTATACCATATATTTTGTGGTGTTTAATAATAATAATTCTATAGACAAGTTCAGGTTTAATCTGCTGAGTGAGCCTAAGAACACTGCAATGAGGGTAGAACTACAGAATATAACCTCAGCATTGAAAGGAACTGTATATGCCTGACCTTGTGTGAATTTAAGACACCAAATTGATTTCTAAATAAACTAGTAAATGTAGAGGTCAAGATTTTTCAGAATCTGAAATGAAAAAAAGCAAAAAAAGTGTTATGTTTCCCTAAGGTAGATCTCTTTTTATGGTAGACCATATAACAAAGCAATAAAGGAATAGGCAATACTTGCATACCCAGTGGACTGTTTAAATATTACTGTGACTGAGAACAAAAGCCTTCAAAATTTTCCTAGCTCTCTTGTTTAAATCTATATGGGAATACAGATTTAGAGCTAAATGGAGCACAATCACACAGGGAGCCTCTGGAGGCTACAAGGACTATGAATATTGATGGGAATTCACTTCTGTGTTGTGCCCTGAACCAATGACAACAGAGTAGTAAACAACTATTTCCTTGGAGATGCAAATAGATTCCATAGGCTGTGAACTGAGACTCTTTCTCACTCAGATCTTATTCAAAGCAGACAGTGTATTTAGAAGGATACACATTTCCTAACAATTAGACTGGGTATGGCAAACCAGAAACAAAGAAACAGAATTAGTTCCAATTCATTATAACTATAAACAAGACTTTTTTTTTTTCTCTCTCTCACCAAGTAGCCTAGAGATGGCATTATTTTTCTTCACATTTTAGAAATAAACAAATTCATTCTAAAAAAGTTGCACTACTGAGTATTTAGCAAGATTTTGCTTATCTGAATTCTATCAATATTACCCTTTAGAGAAATACAGTATTTTCTAGAAGATTGTTGCTAATGTCACTTTTATTTATGGTGAAAAGATCTGTTTTTCAATTAGGAAAATTTCTCTCTAGAGTCTCCAGAAGTTTATAAGTGACCTTTCCTATGACAAAATGTCATGAGGAGAGAAGGGGAAAGTAAAAAAAAAAAAAAAAAAAAAAGAATAGTTTATGAAAACTCTGAAAATGATATTCCAAAGAGAAAAATAGAATCCTTTCTTTTAGAGGAGAAAAGCAGCAAAGGATATTGGATGGAAATTTAGAGAAAGAAAAATATACTCAATCTAAAGAAAAAATATACTCAATGTAAACAAGGTATTAGCTACTTAGTTGTGTCCAGCTCTTTGCAATCCCATGAACTATAGCCTGCAAGGCTCCTCTGTCCATGAAACTCCCCAGGCGAGAATACTGGTGTGGGTTGCTGTTTCATCCTTCATGAGATCTTCCTGATTAAACCCAGGATTAAACCCTCATCTTTGCCTTGCAGGCAGATTCTTTACCATTTGAGCCACCTGAGAAGTCCTCACTGTGAACAAACCATCAGAAATAATGAGGTTGAATAGTAAAATTTAGCATGATGTCCAAAAATAATTAATTTAAAGCTTTAGTTTAAATAACAGTACTTTTTTTTTTTTTAAAAAAAAAGCAGGTTACGTTAGATTATTTACAAAACAGACAAAAGAAATAAATTTCTCTACTGCTTTATTACTGCAGGGAAAAACAGTCTCAAGGTCTATTTGGGAAAAACTGGATTTTCTGAGAATGGGCCACATATTATTCTTTGTGTTTATAGGAGTTAAGCTGAGCTGTAAATACAGAGACAAATCAACAGTATGTCTACATAGCAAGTGCTAAAGTACCACTCTGTACGGGTGATTAGATATCATTGGGAATGCCAGTAGGATGGGGAAAAGAATGTACTTTGCTTCCTCTTAGGAAGACCATTGTATTCTATGAGAAGGGTTTCACTGATATGTCCTCAGGGTGGGTAGGTAGATCTCAATGAATATGCTCAAACAATAATAGATGACTAGCAAATTGCCAGCTTCCCTAGTGGCTCAGTGGTTAAAAAGTCTCCTGCCAATGCAGGAGACAAAAGTAACGTGGGTTCAGTCTTGGGGTTGGGAAGATCCCCTGGAGGAGGACATGGCAGCCCACTTCAGTATTCTTACCTGGAGAATCCCATGGACAGAAGAGCCTGGTGTGCTACAGTAGATAGGGTTGCAAAGCAACCTATGAAGCAACTGAGCATGCACCCACAGCAAATTGCCATCTGAGGAATATTTTTAAATTGTAGGCTCTCATGTTCAACAGTGGAAGGTTTGCCAAAGAGGAGGGTGACAGAAGAGCAAGAGTAAGATGAGCTCCCAGAGCAGCCCTCCTTGGTTCCATCTGACTTGACACCCTAAGTCGCCTCTCTAAGTAAATATTTCCAATATTTACACAATGTCTGTTAAAAGAGGAACCAAATTGTTAGCCTACATGATTTAGTCTAGATCTGCTTATATATCGTGCTCATGATTGCCATAGACTTGCAGATGCTGCTTTTTTTCCTTGTTTGAGGATATTTCTGCTAACAGGAAGTAAGAAAATTCAAACTTTTCTTTACCCACACGTTTGAAAATTAGAAACTAGATTCTACAGATTCTGTTGGGGTCTATCAATTTTGTCAACTTTTCTTGAGATATTTCTCCATACCTTTGAGCCACAATCTGAGTTGTTTCAGCTGCCCTGACTTTCCTCATTCCTGAGCTTCTAGTAGACCTACCATGCAGAGCCTCTCTCAAACATGCACAAATTCTCACATCTCACATTCTCAATGCCCTTCCAAGATGCGGCCGAGTCCTGAGGAGCGGAAGGTGTAGGTCAATTCTTTTATCTTGACACACTTGCAGCAAGTTGACCCAATTATGGTCCTATTTCCTCCCGCCATCATTAAAGATGTAAGACTCTTAGATCATCCATTTTCTCTTTAGCTTTCTCAACCCACTACTGTTCTCCCTGGTCAACTCCCCAAATTTCAATTGTGCTCTTTGAGAAACTTCTGTTCTTTGATTATTAGGTTCCCATTCATCCTCAATCACCTCACTGATCCTTCCCAACAATGCCTCTTAAGTGAGCACTGGCTCTTCCTAGAGGGAATCATCTTCCTCGCAGCTTTCACCAGCAGAGGGAAGCTTGTCATTCTTCCAAACCTTACTTAAATTCTAGTCTGGGTTTTGGGTCCATGGTCAGAGGCTGCTGGCTGTCTGTAGTTATTCATTCGCCTTTCTTCTGCAATAACAGAATGCTCATTTTTTAGTTGAGCCATAGTCCCCCAGAGTTAAGGATATTTCCCCAAATCTTTTACAATTGACTGGCATGGGACTGAGTTCTGATTAGTCAGCTGAAATAGCATATGCAATTTCCTCAAATACTTTTCAAGGGAAGAGATGCACCCTTCTCCTTCCTCCTCCCTATAAACTGGATTGTGGAGCTCAAACAGCTATGATTTGAGGAATGAAGATCACAGATTAGTATATCACACTAATAGCTATTGCCATGCACAGAGCATAAACAATATGATCAATTGAAATATAAGTTTTTATATTAAAATACACAATCTTTATTTTGAAGAAAAAGAGTTCAGCTCCAGCCAACTGTATAATCCAGGAAATGGCTCGTTTATACTGCCCATATGTTCATTTATCTTCAGGTTTAGAGATGGATTTCAATAAATACAAACTAAATTAACACTAAGAGGCCAACCACAACGTGTCTGCATGTTCTATATGATCTAACCATCCTCAGAATGTGACCACTATATTACACTGACATGGTTGAAGACCTCTGGGTCACTTTTGTGTCAGTAGCTCAGTTATGCTTTATGGTTGGAAAAAAAGGTAAGAAATAAAGTTTTGAGAAAAGGAAAGCCAGGAACTGGGGAGATTCAATGTTTCTTAGGTGCCTCTTGGCCAGAGACAGTGCCATTGTGTGTTTGACATGGAAAATTCCATCACAATAGGGTTGGGCTTGATAGGAATAGTGACGGATGTCTGTCATGTCCATGTGTGATTTCTATCTTTGTATGGCTTTAATCATCAATAAAGCATTTATAAAGGCAGAGCACAGATAGTATGCTAGCATGTGAGCGCTCATTCCTGGTAAGAAAATGTAATGAAGCCAGTCTGTTTATTGTTATCGAAACACCCACGAATCCCTATCACTTCTATTGTCCTGCCTAGGTTTTCTTGTGTTTATACAGATATCTTGAGACTTTATCACATTTTTTAACTAAAATTCAATTATATTTCTTTTGGTTATTTCCAGTGTTTGGCTTCCTTTAGAGGATACACAATTTCCTGAAATGCTCACAGTCTTGTATTCAACACTTTACTCTAAATCATACTGGAAATCAACGTCTAAATAGTGGTTTGGTAGTTTCTGGAATCTATCTTTCATCTCATGTCTAAAAATTGGAGTTTTTCTTTATTCTATTGTTCTGGAATTTGTCAGATTTGTCCCAATTCAATAATTACTAACAGGTGGTTCCATGATCATATATGTGGATTTTGTGTCCTAGAATGTAACTGATTCGATTCCAGGATCTCAAAGTCATTTAAAACAGTTTGGTGCTTTTGTATTATTTTGATTTTTTGTTTGCTTGTTTGTTCAACAAATATTTATGCAAGCCTGAAGTGTTTGGGTTCAGAGTTGGGATCAGGGCTATAATAACTAGATACAGATTTTGCTTGCTAAGAATTTGTGTCATAATAATAATAGTTAAAGGAATTGAGCATTGCAAGGAATACTTATCAGATGTTTGACTCCTGAATACTCCTTTTTTCCTCATAGTGTCATGGGGTTAATTCCATTGATTTTATAGAAGAGTCCACTGAACTGAGAGCTCCAAGGAGTATTGAAGACCTCACAACTCATAAGCAGAAGTGTTAGGATTTATTTCTAAAGTTTGTATTCACATCAGAGTATAACTCTGGCTCATTAGCCTTTACTTAACTTGAAATTTTGTCTCTTATTAACCCAACTGAAGGTGCCAGTTTGTTTAAGGTCATTCTTAACAGAAAAGCTAGAAACAAAGTTTCATTCAGAAATCATTTTTACTTTCTGTCACACATGGGTGTATCCTAATTCTGTCAGTGGACATGTATGACTACGCTATACTAATAGAAATATAATATTACATTGCCTTCCTCCAATCCTGGGGAATGTTCTTTCCTCCTCCTTTTCCTAGCATTAAGCATACTTGTAAATAACCTTTACTTTTTTCTTTTTTTAATCCAAAGACTCTTCACAGTGATCCTTACTTTCTATATATTTCAACATCTCTATCATGAACTTATAGGGTTTCCCTCTTTTCAGTGTATTCCTTCTTCTACTTATCCACATTTCCTTTACCTGAAATCATCGAAAATACCTCTGAGTACCTGTATTTTAAAAGACATTATGCTAAGTGAAATAAACTAGGCACAGAAAGGAAAAAACTACATGCTCTCACTAATATATGGAATGTAAAAAGTCAAATACATAGAGATAAAAAGTAGAATGATAGTTAGGAAGGTAGGGGAAATGGAACGATATTGGTCAAAGGGTACAAAGTTGCAGTCATGTAGGATGAATAAGTCTAAAGACTTCATGTATAGCATGATGACTATAGCTAATAGCACTGTATTGAATACTAGAAATTTGCTGAGAGTAGATGTCAAGTGCTTTACTCACATATGTCAATTAGCTAGACTGTAGTGATCATTTCACTATGTGTATCAAATCATTTGTATGCTTTAAATATATATACTTTTTATTTTAAAATTAATTTAAAATAATGCCTTCTTCTCCTGTGGTTATCCTTATTAGGATCATGGACCATTATTGCCTTTCCTCTTTAACTGAAATATCTTATCTTTGAGTATATTTGATAACAACAATAAGCCTTCTCATCCCCTACATTTCTGGATATCAATTTTTCTAAAGTCTAAGATGAATGGGAGACCAGATTTAGAGTTTTCTTCTTGGCTAAAGTGACAAGATGATTTGTAGGCTTCCTGCCACTTAAATTCATCAATAAATTATTTTTGATAATAACTAAATCTAAAGCATATATAACCTTTGTTACTTCCGCTGTCTCATTAGACATGAAAAGTCAGCAAGATAATTACATTTGCTTTGCCTGATTGATATAAGATTTCTAGTCAAATCTAAAGAGATGCGATTGCCTAACTCTTGGTAGGCATCTTTGCTAACAAAAAAAACAATGTGTGTTAGAAAACATATTTCATTTGTTCAGTCTGCTCTATGGTCAGTAGCAGCCAAAACTCTTCTTGATGAAATAGGTATTGTTCTTCATTTAGAGTCAGGACACCAGTGTTCAAATCTTGTTATTGGTTCCTCTTAGTAGCATCATCACCTTTCAGAAGTAACTGAGCTTCTCTTCATTTTCTATCTTCTGTAAAATGGAATCAAAGGGAATAATGTGAAAGAAGTATTTTTAAAATATTATATATATATTAGTATAATAAAAATAATAACAGAAACTCTTGTGTTTTCACAACCTTTATTGCCTGTACCTAAATGAATATTTACAAAGTTAAAACGAGTGAACCTTAAGCGGTTATTCATTGCTTCTTTGGCTCCATGCTGAAAGTTAACTTTAATGAATAATCCAAAACCTTATTATTATTTTTTTTTTACCAAAAGTCATAGTCAAGATATGTTGATGTGTATTTTTATTTTTTACAATTTAATATGATACAATATTTCACTAATTTAATGATTACTTAAATGCTTTCCTGGTATTATTAGAGTAATTTTCATGAAAAATCTATTCCCTTAGGACTCAATCATATATGGACCATGTTTTTCATTAAAATTCTTTCAAATGTTTATATAAAAAAGGATAATTTATAATCAGTCTGTATATCTTGTCATCACAATAATCTGTTTGAATTTTGGCTTTGAAAAATACTTGTTTTGTGATCTTAGGCAAGAAGTAATTTTAATTCTCTGCATGTGTACATGCTCAATTGCTCAATTATGTCTGACTCTTTGTGACTCTATGTTCTGTAGCCCGCCAGGCTCCTCTGTCCATGAGATTCCCAGGCAAGAATCTGGAGTGGGTTGCCATTACTTACTCCAGAGTATTCTGACCCAGGGATCAAATCCACATCTCTTGCATCTCCTCCATTGGCAGGTGAATTCTTTACCACTGAGCCACATAGGAAGCCCAATTTTAATTCTCTGAAGCTCAGTTAATTCATCTAAAAAATAGTGATAAAAGTATTTACTTGATGTGAATTATAAATGAGAGATATTGTGCATGAAAATTATCTTATCTTATGTTAATTTAATGCACTTGTACATCTGATGCAAAGAACCGACTCATTGGAAAAGACCTTGATGCTGGGAAGGATTGAAGACAGGAGGAGAAGAGGACAACACAGGATGAGATGTTTGGATGGCATCACCAACTTGATGAACACGAGTTTGAGCAAGCTTTGGGAGTTAGTGATGGACAGGGAAGCCTGGTGTGCTGCTGTCCATGGGGTTGCAAAAAGTCGGATATGACTGAGTGACTGAATTGAACTGATTATTAAAAATCATGTCACTGTACATCATTATAGAATTAGGAGTCCATCTTAAGGTATACGACTGTGCACAGCTCCAGGGAGTGTCATATTCATAGCCTTCTATGTACGTGGCATACCCTGTAGTTGGTTGTTCAAAGACTTGGCTTTGAACCCAAGTCAATTACTTTCTGGTCTGCAGATTCCACTAATAACAAAGAAAGAACCTGGCACTGTGCTAAATGATGGGAAAACAAAAACAAATGTGATACCATCCCTTTTCTAATGCTGTGTATAATTTAATACAAATTTTAGATAGGAAATTATGCTAGAGAAAAACAAAAGCAAGGCCCTTTGCTTTCACAGACAGTTGCTTGGTGCACATTGGGAAAAGATTCCTTCTCAGGGTAGAGATGTTAGAGAAAGCTGTGCCTTATAGGATGGGATGCCAGGCAGTTCAAGCTTGATGCCACACCCATGACTTGGAGAGCTAAACCCAGTCCAAAATCACATTTCCTTATCAAGGTACCTCTGTGTACAGTACAACCTAGACCACTGTCCTTAAAGACCCTGAATTGAAGGTTATCATGCTACCTTTGGATCTGCTATCATGGAAGATTGGGTGGTATGAACTAGTGAAACCTCAAAATTTTGTGTTACATGTATAAAGCCAAGTGACCATGTCTTGGATCATTGTTGCATTCAGTGAAAATGAATCTAGCATTTATAACAATTGAACAGCAATTTAAATTTTTACTATACTATTTCAAGAAAGTGCCAAAAGCAATTGCATTGATTCAAAAGAATCCACATAACAGAACTTCTTAATTGTATTTGTGTGTGTGTGTGTGTGTGTGTGTGTCTTTCAACATTTCATACCTATGGATGGGTGGAGGTGGAAGAAATGTTTCTTCCTGTCCCAGTGATTTAAGTCATCAGATTTTTGTAGGAATTGGGTTTATTTATATGTAAAATGAAGATGAGGAATGTTCTAACACACTGTGATTTTTAAGGATAGAAATTCTCATTTGCCGATATCATTGAAGTCTATAGAGTTGATGAGTTAAGCTGGTATTTTTCTTTTTTCCCAGTACTTGATAAAGTTAGTAGTCTTGTATTATAAATAACTTTTCTCCCCAAAGTCTTGTAAAATATACTACAAACTAAAGTTAAGGTTGACAAACTGCTATACTTCCTTTTCTCTCCTAACCCTAAAATCTCATGAAAAATATATACACTTTGGGATGGGAACAGATAATTAATGGTTGCCTATAATTCTGAAGCTGAGCATGTTCAATCTGGGTAATTATACCAAATCAAGCAGAAACACTACTATCAGCTGTTAAATGCTATTGTACCACTAAGCTTTTTACCTTTGTTTTCCACTTGAGATGAGACATGACACCTTAATTGAATGTATCCTCAAGTTGATGAGAAAGTTTTAAACATACATAAGTACTTTCTCCCTACTGAGTACTCAAGAACAGTTCTAAAAGTCTACAGATAATGATGTATCTTACCTGATCTTTCTAATGTCGCTTCTGGAGAGGCACTAAATATCTATTTATAATTCATGTTTTAAGCATTTAAAATAGTCTTTTCACATCGACGTTTTACTTCCGTTATTTGTATTCAATCACTGCTCTCAGTAAGATCAGTCTGAAAACCAGATTGAAAAGCACATCATCCTAGAATTCATAAATTCATGAGAAGACATTTTACCTACCATCCTAGTTTACACACAAGGACAGTGAAACTAATACAGTTTAGTACTCTTTGGAGAAACGAACCATCAAACTCAGTTGTGATCTATCAAGAACTAATACCTAATTCCCAGTGTGTTTTTCAACTTTAAAATTCTCTCAGGAGTTTCAGGGTGCAGAGCTCAAGCTGATGTCAGCCCTTCCATAGAGTTGAGGCAGTGAGCACAATTAAACTAGATTTTATAAACTAAGTTTCAGTCTATCACTTAAGCCTCACTGCTATTCAACAATCACAGTAATTTGAAAGTACATGAAGCAGTAGTTGGGTTGGTCTAGCCAGACTGAGAAAGAGAGAGATACAGCAACATAAAGATTTGTATGTATATATTCATATAATATAAATATTTTATAGATAAATATACCTATATTGGGGGGCCGGGCTTCCAAGGTGGCGCTAGTGGTAAAGAGCCCACCTACCAATACAGGAGAGAGACGCAGGTTTGATCCCTGGGTTGAAAAGATTCCCCTGGAGGAGGGCATGGCAACCCACTCCAGTATTCTTGCCTGGAGAATCCCATGGACAGAGGAGTCTGATGGGCTGCAGTCCATAGAATCGCAAACAGTTGGACAAGCAGGCACACACACACACACATATATATATTTATACATATATATATGTTCCAAAAATGCTCTTTAACTAAGACAGGCATTCTCCTTCCTTATGTTTGAATGTCAATGTAGAGGTACAAAGACAGAACTCAAGAGAGGCAGTGCAAGCTACTCTTCCAATTATTCTTTAAGAACCTTTATTTTCAAAAAAAGTTTTAGCCAGCATTTGATAAGTTCTTTCTTCAAGGCTTCTCATGCAAAAGATTTGCAAATAATTCTGTAGACCAATAGAATACAGCATAAAAATAATGTCTTTGCTATTTCATTCATCAGTTTTTATTCTCCAAAAAAATTAAGGGACTGGGTTGTGGAAAGCAGAGGAAGTTAAAGATGAGTTGCAGAACCATCTAGGGTATTGCAGACAAAACACTGGTTTGGAAAAAAATTGTTGTTTCAGAGTGTGTACCTATTTAACTTGAGTGATGTTGAAACACCCAGTTGAAATAGACAAACAGGCAGGGAGAGATCTGGCTCAAAATCTCGTGAATTCTGGTCAGTCGTTTAGATTGTGCAAGTTTCCCAAGGGAACAGTTAAGCAAAAGAAGGACAAAGGGTCATGAAGTAAACCTTAGAGGGTTCTCATCTTCAAAAATGAGATTAGAAAATGGAGAAATCAGAAAAGAGAAATCAAAACAAGCAGCAGAGGAGTTGATAAGAAAGAGGAAAACAAAGGTAATTCCATCCTTCAAAAGCCAGTGAGAAAAAGTAGTTTCAGAGAGGCTATCTTTCCATGAGCATGAAATACTGACAGTGAGGTGAGTTTCAGTGGAGCCAGCTCACCCAGGGTGTCTGAAAGTCACTCGGACCTCCATGATGTGTCTCTCCTGCCTGTTCATGACACTTGATATAGTGACCTGCTCTATGGTCTGAGCCCCAAACTTCTAGAGTCAGTCAGCGTTGAAATAAAAGATCACGAATATGTTCTTAAAAGCAGTTATCCCGGATGGCTATAGATAGTTATTCCAGAATAAATATTGAACTCTAATTGTAGACTATATAGACGTTTTATTTTTGACACTTAATCTTCCTCTTGACTCATCATTTTCTTAATTGACATGCTGACTTGCCAGGCTGATTTCTACTTTCATGGTCTGCTACTGCAGTGATATGAAGATCGTGTGTGGATTTTCCTGTTAGATTTTCAGAACTCAGGGGTAGCTGGGGCATCATTCCCTTTAGCCTTATTTTATAGGGAAGAAGCAAATACAAAATAGGTGTAGTGCTTTGCCAAAAACCACAGCTAGCTTTTTTCAAAGACTGGTATAAAGTTTGAGGTTGGATTATGAGTTAACTGCAATTACCCTTATTTGAAATACATATATGTACTATATAAAGGATAGAGACATTTTAATATAGTTAATAATAGCTAGATCTCAACTTTACTATTACTGTTTTACCTTAGATATGTCACTGCACCTTATTTGCACCTCCTTTTTCTTATGTATGAAATAAGTATCAGTTCAATTCAATTCAGTTCAGTCGCTCAGTCGTGTCCGACTCTTTGCGACCCCAGGAATCACAGCACGCCAGGCTTCCCTGTCCATCACCAACTCCTGGAGTTCACCCAAACTCATGTGCATCGAGTCGGTGATGCCATCTAGCCATCTCATCCTCCATCGTCCCCTTCTCCTTCTGCTCCCAATCCCTCCCAGCATCAGGGTCTTTTCCAATGAGTCAACTCTTCGCATGAGGTGGCCAAAGTATTAGAATTTCAGCTTTAGCATCAGTCCTTCCAATAAACACCCGGGACTGATCTCCTCTAGAAAGAAATGGTTGGATCTCCTTGCAGTCGAAGAGATTATCAAGAGTCTTCTCCAACACCACAGTTCAAAAGCATCAATTCTTCGGCGCTCTGCTTTCTTCACAGTCCAACTCTCACATCCATACATAACCACTGGAAAAATCATAGCCTTGACTAGATGGACCTTTGTTGGCAAAGTAATGTCTCTGCTTTTTTAATATGCTATCTAGGTTGGTCATAAGTTGCCTTCCAAGGAGTAAGCATCTTTTAATTTCATGGCTACAATGCCATCTGCAGTGATTTTGGAGACCCTCATAATAAAGTCTGACACTGTTTCCACTGTTTCCCCATCTATTTCCCATGAAGTGATGGGACCAGATGCCATGATCTTCGTTTTCTGAATGTTGAGCTTTAAGCCAACTTTTTTGCTCTCCTCTTTCACTTTCATTAAGAGGCTTTTTAGTTCTTCTTCACTTTCTGCCATAAGATAGTGGAGGACTAGGAAACCTGGGCTCAGTCCCTGGGTTGGAAAGAACCCCTGGAGAAGGGAATGGCTACCCACTCCAGAATTCTAGCCTGGAGAATTCCATGGACTGTATAGTCCATGGGGTCATGTCTGAGAGACTTTCACTTTCATGGCATCTAGTCCCATCACTTCATTGCAAATAGAAGGGGAAAAAGTGGAAACAGTGATAGATTTTATTTTCTTGGGCTCCAAAATCACTGTGGATGGTGAATGAAGCCATGAAATTGGAAGAGGCTTGCTCCTTGGAAGAAAAGCTATGACAAACCTAGACAGCATATTAAAAAGTAAAGGGATTACTTTCTCAACAAAGGAATGTATAGTCAGTGTTGGTTTTTCCAGTAGTTATGTATGGATGTGAGAGCTGGACCATAAAGAAAGTTGAGCATTGAAGAATTGATGCTTTCCAAATGTGGTGCTGAATTGATCCTTTTGAAATGTGGTGTTGGAGAAGACTCTGTGAGTCCCTTGGACTGCTAAGAGATCAGCCCTGGGATTTCTTTGGAAGGAATGATGCTAAAGCTGAAACTCCAGTACTTTGGCCACCTCATGTGAAGAGTTGACTCATTGGAAAAGACTCTGATGCTGGGAGGGATTGGGGGCAGGAGGAGAAGGGGATGACAGGGGATGAGATGGCTGGATGACATTACTGACTCGATGGATGTGAGTCTGGGTGAACTCTGGGAGTTGGTGATGGACAGGGAGGCCTGGGGTGCTGTGATTCATGGGGTCGCAAAGAGTCAGACACGACTGAGCAACTGAACTGAACTGAACTGAAATGTGGTGCTGAAGACTCTTGAGAGTCCCTTGGACAGCAAGAAGATCAAATCAGTCAGTCCTAAAGGAAATCAACCCTGAATATTCTTTGGAAGGACGGATGCTGAAGCTGACACTCCAATACTTTGGCATCTGATACAAAGAGCCAATTCATTGGAAAAGACCCTGATGCTGGGAAAGATTGAAGGCAAAAGCAGAAGAGGATGGCAGAGGATGAGTTGGTTAGATAGCATCATCAACTCAGTGGACATAAATTTGAGCTAACTCCAGGAGATAGTGGAGGACTAGAAAGCCTGGCAGAGAAGGCAATAGCACCCCACTATAGTACTCTTGCCTGGAAAATCCCATGGATAGAGGAGCCTGGTGGGCTGCAGTCCATGGGGTTGCTAAGAGTCGGACATGACTGAGCAACTTCACTTTCACTTTTCACTTTCATGCATTGGAGAAGGAAATGGCAACCCACTCCAGTGTTCTTGACTGGAGAATCCCAGGGACGGGGGAGCCTGGTGGCTGCCATCTATGGGGTCGCACAGAGTCGGACATGCCTGAAGCAACTTTGCAGCAGCAGCAACAGCAGCAGGAAGCCTGGCTTGCTGCAGTCCATGAGGTTGCAAAGACTGGGACACGGTTAGTGACTAAACAACAGCATAGAACAATTTCTTCAAGAAATAAGCAGTCAATATAAGTCAGCAGTCTTGTTGTTGTTGTCTTTATTACGTTATTATTCCTTGGTATGTACAAAACAAACATTAGGTATCTTCTCAAGGAATTTGTACCATTGTGTACAGAACACATCTATTTCTGCTTTATTGACTATGCCAAAACCTTTGACTGTGTGGATCACAATAAACTGTGGGAAATTCTGAAAAGAGATGGGAATACCAGACCACCTGATCTGCCTCTTGAGAAATCTGTATGCAGGTCAGGAAGCAACAGTTAGAACTGGACATGGAACAACAGACTGGTTCCAAATAGGAAAAGGAGTACGTCAAGTTTGTATATTGTCACCCTGCTTATTTAACTTATATGCAGAGTACATCATGAGAAACACTGGACTGGAAGAAACACAAGCTGGAATCAAGATTGCCGGGAGAAATATCAATAACCCCAGATAGGCAGATGACACCACCCTTCTGGCAGAAAGTGAAGAGGAGCTAAAAAGCCTCTTGATGAAAGTGAAAAAGGAGAGTGAAAAAGTTGGCTTAAAGCTCAACATTCAGAAAATGAAGATCATGGCATCCTGTCCCATCATTTCATGGGAAATAGATGGGGAAACAGTTGAAACAGTGTCAGACTTTATTATGGGGGCCTCCAAAATCACTGCACATGGTGACTGCAGCCGTGAAATTAAAAGACGCTTACTCCTTGGAAGAAAAGTTATGACCAATCTAGATAGCATATTCAAAAGCAGAGACATTAGTTTGCCGACTAAGGTCCATCTAGTCAAGGCTATGGTTTTTCCTGTGCTCATGTATGGATGTGAGTTGGACTGTGAAGAAGGCTGAGCGCCGAAGAATTGATGCCTTTGAACTGTGGTGTTGGAGAAGACTCTTGATAATCTCTCGGACTGCAAGGAGATCCAACCAGTCCATTCTGAAGGAGATCAGCCCTGGGATTTCTTTGGAAGGAATGATGCAAAAGCTGAAGCTCCAGTACTTTGGCCACCTCATGGAAGAGTTGGCTCATTGGAAAACACTCTGATGCTGGGAGGGATTGGGGGCAGGAGGAGAAGGGGCCGACAGAGGATGAGATGGCTGGATGGCATCACCGACTCGATGGACGTGAGTCTGAGTGAACTCCGGGAGATGGTGATGGACAGGGAGGCCTGGCGTGCTGCGATTCATGGGGTCACAGAGTCAGACATGACTGAGCAACTGAACTGAATTCAACTGAATTTAATAAAATTAAAATTAAACTTGTACCTGAGAAGATGGTGGCCTTAGAAGATTTTTTCTTTGATTTTAACACTGCTATTTATTATCTGGGTACACTTGTGCAAGTTATTTAAACTCTCTGAGCTTCAGCTTCCTCTTTTGTAAAAGAAGTCAGGACATGATTTCTGTCTTATGGAGTTACCATGAAGATCAAAAAACTGAGGCATATGAAAGAACTGTCAAAATTATGAAGTGCTGTATAATGTAAGACACTACATTTGTTATTTGTTTTTTGACCCCTCATGGGGCACTAAATTCAAAGGAACCCTGTCCCACAAAATTATTGCTGCTTTGATTATGGAAGCAGATTGTATAACATCATTATTTTCTCTTATTCACATATAGTGACTTCCTTCTTTTTTCTTCCTCTTTCCCGTTTCCCTTCCCCTCTCCACTCTCCTCTTTCCTTCTTTCTTTTCTTCACCAATTATTATTGAATACTACTATGTTCCTGGCCCTATATACTCTATACTACAAATAATAATATCAGCTTTTCCCTTAAGGCATCTCATTGTCTAATATAAGAAACAAATGTACAAAAATTATTAAATTATAAGTGCAACAATAAATATATGAACTAGATAGGGAAGTTTAGTCAGGGGTCCCCAACTTCTGGGATCTGATGCCTGATGATCTGAGGTGGAGCTGAGGTGATAATACTAGAAATAAAGCGCACAATAAATGTGATGTGCTTGAATCATCCTGAAACCAGCCCCCCTCACTCTCCACCTTGGTCCATGGAAAATTTGTCTTCCACAAAACCAGTCCCTGGTGCCAAACAAGTTGGGGACCTCTGAGTTTACTTATGCACCTATTGTATTAGGAATTTGGAAACGTGTCTTCATCTAATGTTTAAACAAATGTTGAATATCAAACATGGAGTCATAAGTACCTTGGCAGAGCATTTGCCATATACATTGAGTGTGTAAGATTTGTATATCAGCTAGGTAATTTGCAAAATATACATTAAAAATATTTATGTGAGAGAAGTTTGATGAGGAGTCTAATAATAAGTTCATAAAAGGACTGAAATTTTAATACCAATTGGTGTTCTATATATACTATCACTGCTACTAATAATGATATTAATTATTTAATATTAATATTAAATATTATTATTAAAATATGACTATTCATTATGAACAAAGAAAGGCAGTCTCTAAAATATGCATTTATTTTTAGCAATATCAGAGTATAAAATAACTTCTCTTTGTTTTTGAATCCAACTTAACCCACAATGACGAAAAAGTTCTGATCAATATTTGAAATATTGTCTCTTAACTGACAAGTAACAGAATTTTAAAGCTCATGTGAGTGTGGAGAAATATTGAAATAAAAGATACAGTTTTAGCCTTTTGTCAACTTGTAATTCAATTTAAAAAAAGCAAAAATCATATTCCTACATAACCTTATTTATTTGTACTAAGATACATGAATGCAAGTAAGGAATTGTCAGATCAATTGAGGTAATTATAGTTGGGTGACTTAGTCTGAGGAGGGCTGCAAAAGGAATTCCAGAAAAGATCCCAGTGAATCTCTCATCTTTCCTTTTGCATTCTATTCTCCCACTTATTATTTCTTTGGTTATTTGTGGTAATTGGGTCATATCATAACCTTTTCCCCCTTCTTATCTGCGTCATCACTGAACATCTTTCTCTGTGCCCTCGGTCTTTTCATCCACCCATTTGTCTAACTGCTCCATGTGCCTCCTGCCGGGTCTCATTCCAGTAGGCTCCTGGCTCAGCTTTGCTGCCACCCACCTCTTCCTTTTATGCTCCAATGCACAATGAGCTCAAAATGGCATCAAACTGATCTCCCTTTCCTTGAAGGATCACAACACCGTTGCTGCAAAATACAGGAAGTTTCGAAGTTGACTCAGCTTCCTTGTCTCTCTGTCTGCTAGTTAAATGCCATTTTAAAGAGGAATTAAAATTGCTTAATTCAGATTGTATCAAATGGAGTGATTCTTCCTTTTGTGGAACTTGAAAACTTATTTTCAATTCAGTTATATTCACAGTAACTTATTAATGATGCTTATTTAAATCTTATTTTCATATGTAAACCTATGACAAATCTGAAAAACAAATATTGCTATATACAGTGAAAACATTATAGCAAATAGGTTGTCAAAATTACATCTAAAACTTTTAAAGCTACATCTTTCTCTACAAAGTCCTAAACCCAACAGAATAGATATTAATTTTTTGGTGATTATATTTAACCATATATAAAGTTTCCATGGCTAATTACTGGGCAAACTCCAGGCGATAGTGAAGAACAGGGAGACCTGGCAGTGTATCGGGTCACAAAGAGTCAGACACGACTTAGCGACTGAACAACATACAACATATCTAACCATATTGATTAAATTCTAGGGAGAGTGAGGAGTGAGTGCTATTGTTTAATAGCAAAGAATTAGATATCCAAAGAACTAGATATCAATTAGATTCAAAGCTATGACTATGGTATATGTTGTATGTAGTAATGCTTAACAGAATGGAGCCCTATCTGGCATGCATTATTTTAAGTGCTTTCCATGTGCCTATACTCTTGAGGTATCCATATCATTATCCACATCTCGCAAGTGAGAAACCTGAAATCATAGATTATAAGGAACATATCCAAAATGACCCAGTCAATAAGAGGCCGACCAAGGGCTTGTCTACTCAACTTTCCAAAGCCCACTCACTTAACCTACTGTCAACTCAGTAACAATATTAAGCCTTCCATCCATCCTAAATATATTTTACATAGAACCCAGTACCTGAGCTCAGGCTTGTGCAGTATATCTCATATCTAAAATATCTATTTTTTGTACTAAAACTCACAAACACTGGAATCCAGCAGACTTTGCTGATGAGCTCGGATAACCTTAACCTTTCTCAGGAGGCTCTATAAACTTTTTGAACCTCTTTATTCCCAGGTGTATAATAACGGGCATTACAGGTTATTATGTGGATTATATGAAGTTCTAACTCAGTGAGCACACAGTGTATAGTAAACAGCTGTTAGTGTTATTATCTCATGGTAAATGGATCCATTTTAAATGTCAATGTTTTAAATTCATCTCGTCTAGTTTGAAATGTCAGTGTCATTCAATTGCTTTCAAAGAAAGTAAGAAGTGGAAGAAGTCCATGGGCTTTCAAGAGTAATTCCTCCTAAGAACAGCTGTTTCCAAATTTGCAAAAGTGGAAATATTGGTAGAGGTTCCCAGCTTTTTCAACCCTTTTGTCGAGAGTCATGAAGTTTCTTGTTCATTTTCTCCTACAACAATTTAATTACTTTTTCTTTATTGTTTTTTTTCAACTGACACTTGTATTTCTTCATGAACACTTTTCTTAAAGGACAAAATATCTTTCACTTCCCTGGTGGCTCAGATGATAAAGAATCTGCCTGCAATGTAATAGACCTGAGTTCAATCCATGGATTGGGAAGATCCCCTGGAGAAGGAAATGTCAACCCACTCTAGTATTCTTACCTGGAGAATCGAGTAAATGAGTGCTGCTGTCAGAGGATGAGAAGAAAAACCACAGTTTCACAGAGATGGAGATATCAGGGACTAATTTCTTGACTTACATTTGGCTCTAGCAAAACTAATAATTACAGCATGACACTGATTTTTCAGATTAGTGGGGAAAAGTAGAAATTAAGAGTTTTAAATTTTCAAATGTCACAAGCCTAGAACATTCACTATAAATTTAGAGCTATAAGAATCCTAGGTAACCCTAGTATACGACTGTAGTTTTGACACATCACAATTACTCAAGGTGAATTGAATATTTTTTTCAAGTATAGTTGATGCATGTGTTCTGTTTCAAAAACTTTTTTTCAGTGTTATGTGTAGCAAACTTAAAGGCATTTTGCCAAGATTTTTTCTTATTGAGAAAATCAGAAACAATTTTTAGAGGAAATGAAATCCACATATTTATAATTAATTCATGCACAGCTCCTGAGAAAGTTATTTTTAACACTAACTACCTGATCTCCAAGAAAGCTTTTGAATTTTTATTTAGAAGCATTCTTCTTAAACAGGAAGTCATATTTTTCTACAGATAAACAAATGTAATTCCCCAAAGACTTAAAGCCAGTTCAAAAAGGTCAGATGGATTCTAATCTTGGTAAAATCACATTTTGCAGATGCAGTTTAATAAATTTAAGATTGCTCTTTTTTTTCTGTAAATACAAATCCCTTATCCCAATAACATACAGAATAAGTCACGTTTTAGTAAATAATTTAATTACCTGGTTTTAACTGTATAACATTAACCCCTCTATAAAAATCCTAAGCATGGAGCAACCTCAGTAATCAGCTTGGATCTGCATGGAAAGCCTTAAATTAAAAAAAAAGAAAAAGGAAAAATTGAGGTTTATCTTGGAATTCTCAAAATTACTTGTTTGAACTTTTCCTAAATTATCTGGCTATATGTTATAACTTTGTTTCTACTTTGCCTTAATAGTAATGATGACTGGTTTTTAATGCCTTTACTCTGTCATGAAATGAACTAGAAATAATATACTATGTGAGAACTCTAGACTATGAGGTACAGTTTTATATTATTCCTCAAACTGAGCTACTAATATTTATATTTATATCAAGAGTTTTGTTTTGGATTGCCTATATCTTTGTTTTTTCTTTTTGATATTTTTTCTTTTAAAGATCCCAATTTATTTTATTTTATTTTATTTTTTTACTTTATTTTACTTTACAATACTGTATTGGTTTTGCCATACATTGACATGAATCCACCACGGGTGTACATGCGTTCCCAAACATGAACCCCCCTCCCCCCTCCCTCCCCATAACATCTCAAAGATCCCAATTTAAAATGCTCCTAAATGTAATAAGAATTTTGAAAATACTCAGTTATTTATTGGAAACGAGCACTGTAGCAGAGAAAGTAGGAAGCATGAGCATTATGCTTAAGCTCATATTCTAACAAAGAAAACAGGATGGATCTTTGTATTTATATTATAGAGTCATTAAAATTTAATCACTCTTGAGGAGTGTCTCCTATATGTCAAACACTGTGCTAGAAGCTATGAATTTTTAGAGTAAGACAGAGTGCCTGATCTTAAGAACTCTATTTTACAAATAAGAACTAACGCTATTGTGTCCACAATAAACTAAAAACCAATTAACAGATTCATTAATCGTGCTGTGTGAACACTTCTATTGTAATATATTTATTTTAATTAAGGCCTTCTACCTAGATCAAAGGTATTAACATGGATTATTGGTGTGAAATGTAAGACTTGTGAAATACTAACTACTTGCCTTTACCCGAGCCTTGTAATTAGAAGAGGTCTTCTTACTTAAACAAATAATTAACTTTGATAATGGACATCTAAAAACAAATACTATGGACACTACTACTGATATAATCTTTAGTTAAATGCATAGTCACAACAAGTAAAATTTAAATCATCAGCTATAATTATAGAGGGATATACATACATATTATATATATAAATTTATTTTAATTAAGTATATATTATATCTATATACACACTAAGTAAAATGGCAAAGTAGTGGCTGAGTACACAGGATAAGTAGAATAATTAGTAACTAAAGTTAAAGAATTCTAGATAGATATGACTAACTGATGGAATGAGCAGAAGACATTAAGAAAAGAGAGAGACATACATACACATACGCATACTTAGAGCTATGAAAGCATAGCAAGTACATCTTTGATTGGAGAAATAAATTGCATTGACATATATATTTGAGCCTTGCTATTATATAAAATACACAGCTATGAATGAAGCATTTCTATTAAATATGTTGGTGTTCACTTGCTTTTAGGTTGGAAAACAAAGCAAAAGCCTTAGTTTAAGAGAAAATGGATAATATAGGTTGGTTAGCTCTCAAACCTGTTGAAATTTTGTGCCAAAATCTTTTTTTGTTTATAATTGTAGATATATTAGGGGAAAATGCAAAGTGTGTTTTACAAACTTTATTATCTATCATTGCAAAAATATGTGTGTGTCTCTGTGTGTGTGTGACAAATGAAGTGTGGAAGCTAAGAAAAGTAAAATGCTAATATTTAAAGCAACATGGTATAATGTTCATGTAAGCTTGATAATCCTTGAAGAGTCATTTTTTGGAAACTGCAAGTTTGTTTAAATAGATGAAAATTCCTTTTACAAATGATTTTAGGAGGAAACTCATCTTATGTAGAAATATTACAAAAGCCAAATCCTACAATTTTCATTTCTAGTAGTAAAGACAATTAGAAGTATGGCAGTGGCTATTCCTATCTCTACTGTTGTAAATCCAGTTTAATTTAGAATACTGCTAGCTAGATGATGAAGTTAAAGTCATATTCAATATTTCCTGTGGATTCATGTTAATTTGTAGTTTTAATTTGTTACCATTCACAGCAGAACAATTTCCTCACTGGGTTTCCTCACTGAAAACAATCCCGAATTTACCAGGGCTCCTACCACATGATCTTTGGAAATAGACTGGATTGATTTTCAAGAAAAGAAGCAGATTGCATCCTTATACAATGTCCATTATTTCTAAAAAATCTTTAGCTTATGATAATATGACTTCTAATTACCTCATTACTTTTAGTTGCAATTATTTACTGTGAATTGCTTAGATACTTTTCTTCTTTTCCAAGAGAAGAGAAAGCTCATCTGTGCTTTCCTGAGCACAGTTTAGTTCCTAGAAACTGACCGCATTAGAGAACCAAAACATTGAACAGAACAGATACGAAAAACAAAATTAAATTTTCAAAAAGATGGAGCCAAACATAATTGCGTTAGAATTCCCTTTCCTCACTCTTGAATCTGTCCAAATGATAAAAGAAAACTCGGGGAAATAAAATATCATCAGAAAGGAAATAGGGAATATTGGCAACTCTATCCTATTAAACTTTAAAGTATTTGTTTTAGATTTTCATAACAAATTCTAAGATGATTTTGGGAACTGATACTTAACTTCTTTGCTCACGATATTAATACATTGTTGTGAGAAACAGTTGGAGAAAATTCTTTCAAATCCAACAAATATCTTGATCAGGGGATCTCATAGGAAAGACGGAAGCTCCTTCTTCCACTCCGGGTCACTAGTATTCCACATCTGGTGATAAAACTGGAAGCCAGAGGATCTGACCATATCTCACTGTTTCTTGGAAGTTGTTATTTTTTTTTTATACACATCCCCTGGGGAAGGCAAATGGACAACTAAACAATATTTTTTTTGCCAGTCACTGTCTTTGTGCATATACTGCTAAATGTCAAGTTCTGTGGGTCTTGAACACAGAGACACAAATAAAGAGTTGGACACTTTGCAAAGGGACCAAAGAAGGGACTTGGCACACACCACCTGTTAGGCTTCTAGCTATAATCCCCCCTTTTTAAGTCTTTTCTTGTAGTCAGTTATATTTTATACAGCAGAAAAAAGAAAAGATTGATTTGGGGTAATTTTTTACAGAGGGGTTAAGTATCTAAACAAATTATACTTATTAGAGGGAATATCTGTGCCTACTTTTCGTACACACACATGTACACACACACACTGCAGGTATGTTTATATACAGATATATGTGTGTGTGTTTGTGTGTGTGTGTATTTTTCTATAAACCATATACCTCCTTCTACCCCCAAAAGTGAGGAGCAAGCTAAATTTCTTTTGGATGATCTTCTAGCAATCTACATATCTCAGTGAATAGTTTGAGGACATATTTCTATATGTACATTATAAAATACATCTTAAGTAAGATATTCCTTGAAAATCAGTAGTTATTAGTCTTACTGCAGCCCCTTTGTTGAAATTGTTTGTACTCTGACTCAGTTTTTCAAGACATGATTTGGATAAAAATTTTGTATTTTGTCTGTCTCATGCAAACCTTGTGAAAAATAATAGTCATTTGCTACCTGTAATATGTGCAAGTTGGATGTAGTTTTTCAGGAATGAGATTTTCCAAGATCCTGCCAAATTTGCCTGCAGAAGAGATGAAAGAAAAAATGTAGAAGAGATGAAAACGATCCTTTTGAAGCTACTTTGTACAACAGTGAACCAATAACATAAGGGTAGGGGATCACCAACAAAAAGCATTAGACTACAAATCTTGTATTTTATCAGAAGTACTGCCAAAATGGTAGTGCAGGAGAGCAAAATAAAATTGGAGTGTACTTTCCAATGGTCATGAAATCCTTTCTGTGTATTTAGTCGGAGTGGGTTATATACAGAGAAAAGGCAAAATATAGACAAAAATTCCTCAACTCCCATATCCACAAATGACCTCCTACAAGTGCCTAATTAATGTTATTAATAATACAAATCTACATCATGCTCAAAATTAGTCTCTCTCCTTCCCCCAAAAGCATCTAATTTAATGGTAAACAAAAATAAGCAAGCAAACAAAAAATCTGGAACATGATCTATTAGGTTGGGTACAAGATATAATTTTTATCACTACTATAATTTTTACATTATGAAGAGCTATCCAATCATGCAAAGGAATAGATATGACTTGAAAATATATTAAATTATTATTTGCACATGATATGATTATATGCCAAGGAAACCTAACTACTAGAATTCAAATGTGAGTTCAGTAAATAAACTCATACACAGTAAATATACTAAATACTTCTAATAACTCCTTGAAAGCTAACAATAAACAGTTTTAAAATTAAATAGAAATATACTTCAAAACACATATACTTGACAAGTAATGTTTAGAACATACATGAAAAGAAAATTATACTGAGAAATATAAAACAAAACAAGTAAATATAAAAGTATTATTTGGTCTTAGAATATCTGTGAAGTTTCTTCAAATTAATCTGTTTATTTTAGGCAATAGCAAAGTTACAATTTTTTTTTAATTTGAAAAATTTGTAAAATAAAGCTAGAAAAATAAGTGGATAAAAAAATACAGTAAAATTATGGAAAAAACATAGTGAAGGCACTAACCTTATCAGTATAAAAGAATAATTTAAGCTACATTGATTGTGTAATGAGATTCTAAGAAATGACTAATCAATAAAATAAAACAATCTCAACAACAGAATTAATATTAGTTTTTTAAATCAATGAACAAAGTTTTGATCATTAAAGAAAAAGGAGAGGAAATTAGTTATTTGAGAACCAAAATAATACAAATAAAATTCATACCTCATATCAACGTAAATGCCAAATATATCAAAGATGTAATACTAGTACTAGAATAGATATTAGATCAATATTTCAATAACTGTGCTACTACAAAGCCCTATAACAACACATCAGCAGTAGTTTTCATAGAGTAAATATTTATGAATTTATTAAAAAATTTAAGGCATAATATATGAGAAATATATTATGAAAAGTTATAAAAACATCACTAGAAATATATATTTATAAAAATATCTCGATTAGTAATGTTCTTAGTTACAAACAACAACAAAAAAGACCCGTTAACCTAAGCAGAAAAGTAGTTTTGGGAATTTCTTATCAAACCAACAGGAGGGATTGAGAAGCAGGTTTGAATCAGCAGCAAGGAAAAACAGGTGCAATCAAAATTCTGTACAGAAATAGCATCTTCTCACTAGGTGGTCATTGTGAAGCTTCTAGGCCCTTTATTCTCGCAGCTCCCTTGAATTCTCTCTTACTGACTCTCGGTCATGACGTCACAACCTCTAGATTCAGCATCGCCAGCAAAACATCTAATTAGCCGTACTTAGATCATGTGACTCGGATCTGCTTGCCAGAGGATGGAGAGAGAAAATGTTATATCTCATTTGGTTTCCAGAGTGGAAAGAAAGGTGGAATCCTCCCAAATTAAAAATAGAATTTCTTTGCTGGGCAACCCAATTATTTTAAATTAAGTGTAAAACATTAAATCTCTTACATTTAACAACCTTTAAAAATCAAATAAGGAAATGACAAATACCTCAACAGAAAGAAAAGATAACAAATGATATGGAAAATGCAATGTTGAAGTAGAAATACAGGGCCCAATGTCTACTTTTCAGTAATCAAAAACTGAAAATTATTAAAACAATTAAACTATGCATAAATAAAATTGATCAGCCAAAATTATAAAAGTTTAGAAATATCTAGTCCTGGCGAGGATGTGAGGTAATAGACACTTTGATACAGTGTTAGTGGGAAAATAAGTTGATGTAAGTAACTTCCTTTTTTAATTTGACTGTAGTTGGCATATAGTATTATATTAGTTTCAAGTCCACAACATAGTAATGTAGTAGTCTTTTTATAGAACATACTCCATACTGTTACCCTAAAATATTGACTATGTTCTCTGTGTCATACTGCACACCACAACTTTATAACTTATTTATTTTATACCTAACAGTTCATACTTCTTAAACCTTTTCACCTGTTTTGTTTCTGTTTTGTTATATTCAACTATTTGTTTCATTTTTTAGATTCCATATATAAGTGGAGAACATAGAGTATTTGTCTTTGTCTGATTTATTTCACTAAACATAATACCCTTGAGGTCCATCCATGTTGTCATAAATGGCACAATTTCATTATTTTTTTATCGCAGAGTAACATACAGCTATTGATGGATGATGAGGTTGTTTCTACATTTTTGCTATAAATACTGCAACTTTGAACACTGGAGTGCATGTATCTTTTGGTATTCGTGTCTCATTTTCATTGGATAAATAGCCAATGGAGTAGAGTTGCTGGATCGTATGGTGGCTCTCCTTTTAACTTTTTGAGGAACCTCCTTGCTGTTTTCCATAGTGGCTTCACCAATTCACATTTCTATTATCAGTGCATGAGGGTTTCTTTTTCTCCATATCCTTGCCAACATTTTTGCTTTCCTATCTTTTTGATGATAGCCATTTTGACAGATATGAGGTGATATCTCATTGTGGTTTCGATTTGCAGTTGCCAGACAATTATTGATGTTGAGCATCTTTCCAAGTGCCAGTCAGCTACCTCTGTGTCTTTGGAAAATGCCTATTTAGGTCCCCTGCTGATTTTTTAAATTGGGTTGTTTGGTTTTTTTGATATTGAGTTGTATGAGATTTTGTATATTTAAACATTAACCCCTATTGAAAACATAATTTACAAATATCTTCTTCCATTTAGTAGATTGTCTTTCTGTTTTATTGATGGTTCTGTACACTGTGCAAAAGATATTTTAGTGATGAGGTCTTATTTGTTTACTTTTGCCTTGACTGAGGAGAGAGATCCTCACCCCCACTCTACAAATATTTCTAAGACTAATGATAAAGAGTGAACTGCATGTTTTCTTCTAGGAGTTTAATGGTTTCAAGTCTTACATTTCGGTTCAGTTCAGTTCAGTCACTCAGTCGTGTCTGATTCTTTGCGACTGCTTGAACCGCAGCATACCAGGCCTCCCTGTCCATCACCAACTCCCAGAGTTTACCCAAACTCATGTCCATTGAGTCAGTGATGCCATCTAACCATCTCATCCTCTGTCGTCCCCTTCTCCTCCTGCCTTCAATCTTTCCCAGCATCAGGGTCTTTTCGAATGAGTCAGCTGTTTGCATCAGGTGGCCAAAGTACTGGAGTTTCAGCTTCAGCATCATACCTTCCAATGAACACCCAGGACTGATCTCCTTTAGGATGGACTGGTTGGATCTCCTTGCAGTCCAAGGGACTCTCAAGAGTCTTCTCCAATACCACAGTTCAAAAGCATCAATTCTCCTCACTCAGCTTTCTTTAGAGTCCAACTCTTACATCCATACATGACTACTGGGAAAAGCATAGCTTTACCTAGTCGGACCTTTGTTGGCAAAGTAATGTCTCTGCTTTTTAATATGCTATCAGGGTGGTCATAACTTTCCTTCCAAGGAGTAAGCGTCTATTAATTTCATGGCTGCAATCACCATCTGCAGTGATTTTGGGGACCAAAAAAAAAAGTCTGCCACTGTTTCCACTGTTTCTCCATCTATTTGCCATAAAGTGATGGGACCAGATGCCATGATCTTAGTTTTCTGAATATTGAGCTTTAAGCCAGCTTTTTCACTCTCCTCTTTCACTTTCATCAAGCGGCTTCGTCAAGAGGTTCTTCTTCACTATCTGCCATAAGGGTGGTGTCATCTGCATATCTGAGGTTATTGATATTTCTCCCAGCAATCTTTATTCCAGCTTATGCTTCTTCCAGTCCAGCGTTTCTCATGGTGTACTCTGTATATAAGTTAAATAAGTAGGGTGACAATATACAGCCTTCACATGTTCCTTTTCCTATTTGAAACCAGTCTGTTGTTCCATGTCCAGTTCTAACTGTTGCTTCCTGACCTGCATACAGGTTTCTCAAGAGGCAGATCAGGTGGTCTGGTGTTCCCATCTCTTTCAGAATTCTCCAGTTTATTGTGATCCACACAGTCAAAGGCTCTGGCATAGTCAATAAAGCAGAAATAGATGTTTTTCTGGAGCTCTCTTCCTTTTTTGATGATCCAGCAGATGTTGGCAATTTGATCTCTGGTTCCTCTGCCTTTTCTAAAACCAGCTTGAACATCTGGAAGTTCACGGTTCATGTATTGCTGAAGCCTGCCTTGGAGAATTTTGAGCATTACTTTGTTAGCGTGTGAGATGAGTGCAATTGTGCAGTAGTTTGAGCATTCTTTGGCATTGCTTTTCTTTGGGATTGAAATGAAAACTGACCTTTTCCAGTCCTGTGGCCACTGCTGAGTTTTCCAAATTTGCTGGCATATTGAGTGCAGCACTTTCACAGCATCATCTTTCAGGATTTGAAAGAGCTCAACTAGAGTTCCATCACCTCCACTAGCTTTGTTCGGTCTTTATATATCTTGAGCTCATTTTTGTATGTAGTATGAGAAAATGTACTAATTTCATTCCTTTACATGTAGCAGTTCAGTTTTATAAATGGGATTGTTATCTTGATAACTCTTTATCGGTATATTGATATCTCAATTATTGAAGAGGCTGTCTTTTTCTCATTGAATTCTTGCCTCATAGATTAACTGACCATATGTGTGTGAGTTTAGTTTGGGGCATTCTATTCTATTCCAGGAACCCATGTGTCTGTTTTTATTCCAGTACTATCCTGTTTTACTTACTGCATCTTGGCAATATAGTCTGAAGTCAGGGCTCAGAACTGTACCTTTGATTTTTTTTTTTTTCTCAAAATTGGTTTGGCTATTTAGGGTCTTTTGTGATTTATTGGATTATTTGATATTCTGTGAAAAATGTCCTGGGTATTTTCATAGGGCTTGCATTACATCTGTAGATTTCAAAGGTAGCATAAACATTTTAACCATATTGATTCTGATAGCATACGGTGAATGATGTTGGATTCATGATCTCCAAAGAAAATTTAGCTTCAGGACCAGGGACCAGGCTTGATCACTCAAGAACTTTTTTGTAGCAGAGTTTTATTGAAGTCAAAATGGGACAGAGAAAACTTCTGACATAGACATCAGAAGGGCAATGGAGAGTACCCTCCCTCAGTCTTATCAAGGCCTTATACACTTTTACCAGATCCATTCCCACAACAAGCATCTTAAATTAACAAGATTAGAATTACCAATAGAAAGGTCTTACCAGAACCACTACTAAAGCATACACTTCAAGATGACAGAATTACTCAGAAGGTTCTTAAGAAGGTTCTTATGTTCTCAAGCAGGGTACATGTTATTATATAATCATTGGTATAGAGTTTAGGGAAAAACATATCCTTGAGCAAGATGAGTTGTTTTATTGTGTAATAATTAGCTCTGGGCTTAGAGGGAAAAAAAAAAAGGTTTGTTCTTTTCTCCTCCTTGAGAGCCCCAGACTCCTTTCTCCTCCTTGGGGACCCTGGACTTCTTATCAACCTACCTAAGAATCGACACTCTCAAATCTTTCGAATAATAAATATAGGCTATCATTCCATTTAATTTTAGTCTTCAATTTCCCTCATAGTGTCTTTCAGAGTGTACCTCTTTTAACTCCTTTGTTAAATTTACTTCTAGATATTTTATTCTTTTTGATTTGATTATAAATGGGATTGTTATCTTGATATCTCTTTATCAGTATATTGATATCTCTTTATCAGATCATTATCAATGTATAGAAATGCAACATTTTATTTATTAATCTTGTATCATACAACTTTACTGAATGCGTTTATTAGTTTTAACAGTTCTTATCAGTAAAATAAAGGACTTATATTTTAAATTGTTATATATTAATATCATAATTTTACAGCTATGGAATGTCAATATAAGACACTTGGAGTAAAGCAGAAAAATGTATTCTATTAGTGTGTTTGACACAAAATTTATAAATAATTTAGCTCATGTAAATAGTGGAAGTGAGCTTTCCTGGTGGCTCAGTGGTAAAGAATCTGCCTGCCTAAAAGGGAGATGTGGGCTCAATCACTGGGTTGGGAAGACCTCCTGGAGAAGGGAAAGGCAACCCACTCTAATATGCTTGCCTAGGAAATCCAATGGCAAGAGGAGACTGGCAGGCTACAATCCATGGGGTCACAAAAGAGTCGGCCACAACTGAGTGGCCAAACAACAACTACTACAAATAGTGGAGGGCACAAGCTGTGTTAAAAACCTTATTAGTTCATGATGACTCAGGGATCTTGGAAGGAACAGATGATGTCCTTTGGCCCACACAGCAGATATATGGCAAGAAGCCCTCTAAATAGTGAGGAATGCAGAAAGAGGAGCATAGAATAAAGATTGATAGAAAATAAAAGGAGGTATTTTATTTCCTCCTTTTGGGGGGAATTCTAGAGATTATCCCAATTTAGGCTGTTGGAGGTAAAGGGAAAGCAAGCATTGGGATGATTCTGGAGTAGCTGCAGAACTCCATGTCTTTAGTATAAAACTCTGTCATGAACAGCAAATACTGGCTTTCTATCATAAAGATCCTTCTAGGCTAGCATTTTCCACACACTGTTTTATTGAATCAGGATTTAGGTACATGACTTGGACCTTCATACCAAAAATGATACAAAAAATTTCATAACCAGATCAATTTTATTGAAGTATTAGTTACTTATCTAATTTGACACTGAAAAACTTCTCTCTAGTTCCTAAAATCCTGTACACTTGCGCAATGCAGGAGACCCCGTTTGGATTCCTGGGTCAGGAAAATCCTCTGGAGAAGGGATAGGCTACCCATTCCAGTATTCTTGGGCTTCCCTTTTGGCTCAGCTGGTAAATAATCCACCTGCAATGTGGGAAACCTGGATTAGATCCCTGGGTTGGGAAGATCCCCTGGAGAAGGGAAAGGCTACCCACTCCAGTATTCTGGCTTGGAGAATTCCATGGACTCTATAGTCTATGGGGTCGCAAAGAGTCAGACATGACCGAGCAACTTTCACTTTCACTTCACTACTTGATATTTATTTTACCTTTTTACTTACTGATTGATTTTTAAGTCTTCATGGATATTAGTGCTATGTGTTCCATTATGTAAATAGCATAACAAAAGCAGCTGAATTTTCCCAAACCCCATCAGCTACTATCTTTATTATGGTTATATATGGTGGGTGGGGTGTTGCTTGAAAATATGTTCATTACAAATTTTTGTTCAGAAAATGAAATCTGTAGGAAAAGAAACATTTTTATACTGAAACCCAGATAAATTACCATTTTGTGTTTCAAGCTCATGGATTTCCTCCCTAATTCTTACCCAGCACATCCAGATTATGGCTTCTGGTGGAGCTGCCTGATCACACAGTGGGAAAGATACCTTAATGGATGTCGGAACTAGGTTATTGAATAGACTAATGGAAGTGTTTTAAGAATTCCAAGTACTCTTCATATTAGAACCTTTGTCATAAAGGTGACAATATTAACAATAACAATCCTCTCTAACAAAACACTAAGATCAGATCTGATTCAGTAAAAGCCACTTCCACTCTGCTCTGTCCGTGGATGCCCTGATTTCCATTTCTAGTCCTGAATACATATTGTTCAATTCAATAGCCTAAATTTTTACTAGTAAAACAGAAAGTCAAAATCAATTCAGTAATTAGCTTTCCCATTAGGAGTCTCATTTAATTTCAAAGCTAATGCTATCCACATTTCTATTTCCAATTAATCCAAATATAGAAATGCTATAGTAACCAGACAGTATGTTCTTTGAAGCTCTGATCTTATAACATTGTCAGGACATCAGCAAACTTTCATCAGAGATGTTATTATAGAACACAATTCTGAACAAATAGAACTTTTTCTCATTTTGTTCCTTGAGTATACTTATTTTGCAATTTTAAAACGTTTGAGAAATAGGCAACTTCTCCTGGTCTGTTTGCTGAGAAAAATTTTTAAGCATTTGTAAACAGAATAAGTCTTTTTGTAAGATGAAGAATGGAAGAATATGGATTGAGGGTATTTTGAGATCATATCCCTAAAATGTAAAGCAGTTATGAAAAATTTCCTTGAGAACTAGTGAAAATAAACATAGGCCTAACTGGTGGGATAGAGTTGCAGGTTCCATTGCAGTAGCAGGTTTGGCATATGTGAAATTATGTGATGTTGTGATCATTCCTTTAGCTCTATAGATCTATATTCTAAACTTATCTAATAAAACACTGATTTTTGAAGCTATATCTAATTGTTCTCCAGTAGAAAAAAATTGTTAAATGGAATATGGCATTTGTCTGCTCCCTGTCCAGCAACAAGGAGGCTTATTTTTGAATGTGGTTAATTCTATCTAAGTCACATTTTCAACTGATGCTGTCAGGGTTTCCCTAGAGAAAGATAGAGGTAGAAATTTGTCATTGGGTAAATATTTAAATATATAATTCTATGGCTCTTACCTATATTCATACTTATGTAAGAAGCAGAATAAAATGTCATCTTACCAGTCAGAGGCCAAACTGGATGACTTTATCTGGGAAAATTTCTGATCAATTCATAGAAACAATAGGCTTGAGACAACCCAAAAAGAAACACAAGAACTATCTGATCAAACATAATCACAAACAGAGAAAATGAAAAGAAGCATTCAGAGAGACCCAATGCCTACTGTCATCAAAATGAGTATTATTGAGTACAATGAGATAAATTGGATCCTCTCAAATGGTTGGAATTATGATGATTAGGATAGCTTTATAGGAATAATTTTTAGATGGCTGCAATGTGGTTTTCAAATAAGGATTATACAATAGCAGTTTTTAAAATCTTCTTAAAAACTGGTCAGGCAATAAGGTTGTGTGACCTCTGCTTCCTCTAACCAAATCAAAATCAGGCTGTTTCATAAGAACAGAGCACCACCTTGTGTTGGTAAGTTATTACACCTCCCTGGGACACCCGAGGAGGCTCTTGCCATCAGCAGAAGAGAGCTTGTCAGTAATGCTACTGAGTAAAACACTCCTTACATATTAGCTGCGTTTATATTCTAGGAGAGATAAGGAATGAAAACAATATGAAGAGATAGCTAGTTAGACAAATATTTTGTGTAACTTTTAATATAAACACTTCATCTCCAGAAAGAATTTTGTAATCTAAATTCATCACTCTGATCTCAAGTTGATTTTGCGTTTAACAAATTATGCTCACTATTTTTTAACTTGAGCCAGGTTAAATATCAACAAAGCAATTTTGAATTTGAAGTAACTTAGAAGTACATTCGTTACTTCCTGAATATTCAGTAAATAAAGTTATTTAGAAACCACCGAATGTCAACTGTCTTAAGTTGAAAATACATTCACCTTATATGTTTCTAGTAAAACCATAAGAGTATTTATGTAATAAGAAGTAGTCAAACATCATTACAAACTCTCACTTTTGTAGAGTCATGAATCTAAAGGTTTTATTTTTTATATAAAATGAGAAATTTAGAGTATTGCAAATGTAGTCTTCAAATTAAACTTACCTCATCCTCAGTATTCCTAGGGCACTGGTTTAATAAAATTTAAAACAGTTTCATGTTTAAGTGGTTTTGGCTCATGTCTCATCTTCTGTCTTCAGTTCTTTGGCACAGGACCCGGCCTCATGGCTCAGACGGTTAAGCGTCTGTATACAATGTGGGAGACCCAGGTTTGATCCCTGGGTTGGGAAGATCCCCTGGAGAAGGAAATGGCAATCTACTTCAGTACTATTGCTAGGAAAATCCCATGGACAGAGGAGCCTGGTATTCCATGGGGTCGCAAAGATTTGGACACAACTGAGCAACTTCACTTTCACTTTCACCTAGAAGAGTACTTAAGCTATAGAATATTCTGCAGTGGTAGAAATGTTTTCTGCACTGTCCAATATGGTAGTCACTAGGACAGTTGAAATGTGACTTGTGTGACTAAGAAATTTTAAGTTGTATTCAATTTTATTTGACATAACTTACATTTAAATATTCATATGTGACTAGTGCCTATTGTATGGACAGGGTGCATCTACAAAAATGCCTTAAAAGAAAAATCTATGTTAAATGAATATATGTCAAGGGCTCCAAAATCACTGCAGATGGATTGAAATTAAAAGACACTTACTCCTTGGAAGAAAAGTTATGACCAACCTAGATAGCATATTCAAAAGCAGAGACATTACTTTGCTGACTAAGGTCCGTCTAGTCAAGGCTATGGTTTTTCCAGTAGTCATGTATGGATGTGAGATTTGGACTGTGAAGAAGGCTGAGAGCCGAAAAATTGATGCATTTGAACTGTGGTGTTGGAGAAGACTCTTGAGAGTCTCTTGGACTGCAAGGAGATCCAACAAGTCCATTCTGAAGGAGATCAACCCTGGGATTTCTTTGGAAGGAATGATGCTAAAGCTGAAACTCCAGTACTCTGGCCACCTCATGCGAAGAGTTGACTTATTGGAAAAGACTCTGATGCTGGGAGGGATTGAGGGCAGGAGAAGAAGGGGACAACCAAGGATGAGATGGCTGGATGGCATCACGGATTCGATGGACGTGAGTCTGAGTGAACTCCGGGAGATGGTGATGGACAGGGAGGCCTGGCCTGCTGTGATTCATGGGTTCGCAAAGAGTTGGACATGACTGAGCAACTGAACTCAACTCAACTCAACTCATTTGAACATAATAGGTTAAATGATCTCTACTTTTTTAGTGTAGGAAATAATTAAAATTGTAATCTTCACATTATATATATATATATATATATATATATATATATAGCCCATATAACTCATCCATGTGAGAATTTTTCATAATCTAAATAAGTGGGATAGTTTCGCTTGCTGCCTGTACTTCTGTTCTTCATTTCCATATGGCTTAAAAATAATTTTGTTTTCTTCAATGAAGTGCAAACATTGGTCGCTCAGTCGTGTCCGACTCTTTGTGACCCTGTGGAGGCCAGGCTCCTCTGTCCATGATATTTCCCAGGCAAGAATACTGGAGTGGGTTGCCATTTACTTCTCCAGGGGATCCTTCTGACCCAGGGATCAAATGCAGGTCTCCTGCATTGCAGGCAAATTCTTTACCACTGAGCCACCAGGGATGCTGGAGGAATTCTGAAAGCAATAAATTTAATTATTGGCTTCATTAAAATAACATAGGAGATTTTTTACATGGCTATGTAAGTAGCTTTGAAATATCTATGAGCAGATTTGAAGTTTCTATGAGTAGTTTGAAATTCAGTACAATCTTGTCCAAAAGTTCAAAGTAAAGTTATAGTAGGAACCCTTTATCTCATTAATTCTTTTTCTGTCTCCATCCTAAGCAAGTACTTAGGACCATATGGCATCCTGAAAAGTTGGGGTTTTTTTTTTTTCCCCTTTGGCTGGAATGTATATGGGCACATCTTAATATTTTGCATTTAAATTCGAACTTTATTTGCCTTTGTTCAGCAAATGTTTATTAAATCTATATTATACATCATGTAATCTTCCAGGTACTGGGGCTGATATAAAAATCAACTCTATTCACATCCTTAACATTTGCAACTTTGGGACCAGGAATCAGTTACTTTTAACAGTTAAAAATATATATAGAATATTTAATTCCTCCAACAGCTCAGTGAGATACTATTATTAACTTCTTTAAACTATTATAACTGAACAACGGGGAAGTCAGGATTTGAATTTGTGTCCTATTATTTGCAAGCCAGAAACTGGTCGCATCTATGCTACACTGAATGGTCTATTCATAGGAATTTTAAGCATTTCTTTCTCCAGGGGGTCTTTCTAACCCAGGAGTCGAACCTGAGTCTTCTGCATTGCAGGCAAATTCTTTACCATCTGAGCCACCAGGGAAGCCCGAACAAAAGATTATGAGGGCCTAAAGAGTTTTGTTTATGTAGAATACATCATGAGAAATGCTGGGCTGGAAGAAGCACAAGCTGGAATCAAGATTGCTGGGAGAAATATCAATAACCTCAGATATGCAGATGACACCACCCTTATGGCAGAAAGTGAGGAAGAACTAAAGAGCCTCTTGATGAAAGTGAAAGAAGAGAGTAAAAAAGTTGGCTTAAAGCTCAACATTCAGAAAACAAAGATCATGGCATCTGGTCCCATCACTTCATGGGAAATATATGGGGAAACAATGGAAACAGTATCAGACTTTACTTTTGGGGGGCTCCAAAATCACTGCAGATGGTGATTGCAGCCATGAAATTAAAAGACACTCACTCCTTGGAAGGCAAGTTATGACCAACCTAGACAGCATATTAAAAAGCAGAGACAAAACTTTGCCAAGAAAGGTCCATCTAGTCAAGGCTATGGTTTTTCCAGTTGTCATGTATGGATGTGAGAGTTGGACTGTGAAGAAAGCTGAGCGCCAAAGAATTGATGCTTTTGAATTGTGGTGTTGGAGAAAACTCTTGAGAGTCCCTTGGACTGCAAGGAGATCCAACCAGTCATTCTGAAGGAGATCAGTCCTGGGTGTTCATTGGAAGGACTGATGCTAAAGCTGAAACTCCAGTACTTTGGCTACCTCGTGCGAAGAGTTGACTCATTGGAAAAGACCTTGATGCTGGGAGGGATTGGGGGCTGGAGGAGAAGGGGACGACAGAAGATGAGATGGCTGGATGGCATCACTGACTCGATGGACATGAGTTTGATTAAACTCTGGGAGTTGGTGATGGACAGGGAGGCCTAGCGTGCTGCGATTCATGGGATTGCAAAGAGTCGGACATGACTGAGTGACTGAACTGAACTGAAAGAGTTTCATGGAAAATGTTATGAAAACTTGGTTAAGGAAGTCATTGAAAGTAGATTATGTCTCATGAATTTGTGTTTATGGAGTATATTCTTCTTTGATATATAGGATTCAAGCATGATGAAGCATAATGAGGTATTTCGTCTTATAATCAGATAAACAAATATTTGCCAAGCAATATCTAATTTGAACTAGAGACAAAACAGATCCCCTGATTATATAAACTAGTATTTGATGCTGTGCAGGAATTCCTGATCATGCCTTTTAAATTCAGCCATGGACATCTCTGAAAAACTATTGGAATAAACTATCCCCAAACAGCATCAGACAGTGTTTTGTGCTTAATTACTAAATATGAACTGGAAAACAGATTTGGATCATTCCAACAGAATGACATGGTGACTCTTCTCACAACTGACTTTTCTTTAGGAAGATGGTTGTTTTTAGATTTTATTTAACTTGAAACATATTCTCTATCTTTTAGAACAAGAAAATTTGACATTTAAAAATTTATTTTTTCTCTTTGTTTAGTTTTTTCTAAATGTGCAAACAGACAGCATTAAATTTTTTTATTATTTTGTATTGGAGCATAGTTAACGATATTGTGTTAGTTTCATATATACAGCAAAGTGATTCAGTTTTACATATACATGTATCTATTCTTTTTCAAACTCTTTTCCTATTTAGTTTATTACAGAATATTGAACAGAATTCACTGTGCTATGCAGTAGGTCCTTGTTGGTTATCTACTTTAAATATAGCAGTGTCTAATTGTCAATCCCAATTCCCAATCTATTCCTCTCCCCTACCCTTCCTCCCGGTAACCATAAGTTTTTTTCTCAAAGTCTGTGAGTCTGTTTCTGTTTTTTAAATGTTAATCTGTACTTTTATTTTTAGATTCTGCACATAAGTGATATAATATGATGTTTATCTTTGTCTGACTTCCTTCACTTAATATGATAATCTCTAGGTCTATCCATGTTGCTACAAATGTCAATATTTCATTCTTCTAAATGGCTAAGAAGAATTCCATTGTACATATGTGTCAGGTTTTCTTTAACCATCCCTCTGTTGATGGACATTTAGGTTGTTTCCATGTCTTGACTATTATAAACACTGCTGGAATGAAGATTGGGGTGCATGTATCCTTTCAAGTTCAGTTCAGTTCAGTCGCTCATTCGTGTCCGATTCTGCAACCCCATGAATCGCAGCATGCCAGGCCTCCCTGTCCATCACCATCTCCCGGAATTCACTCAGACTCAACGTCCATCGAGTCCGTGATGCCATCCAGCAATCTCATCCTGGGTCGTCCCCTTCTCCTCCTGCCCACAATCCCTCCCAGCATCAGAGTCTTTTCCAATGAGTCAACTCTTCACATGAAGTGGCCAGAGTATTGGAGTTTCACCTTCAGAATCATTCCTTCCAAAGAAATCCCAGGGTTGATCTCCTTCAGAATGGACTGGTTGGATCGCCTTGCAGTCCAAGGGACCTTCAAGAGTCTTCTCCAACACCACAGTTCAAATGCATCAATTCTTCGGCACTCAGCTTACTTCACAGTCCAACTCTCACATCCATACATGACAACTAGAAAAACCATAGCCTTGACTAGATGGACCTTAGTCAGCAAAGTAATGTCTCTGCTTTTAAATATACTATCTAGGGACCAGATGCCATGATCTTCATTTTCTGAATGTTGAGCTTTAAGCCAGCTTTTTCACTCTCCTCTTTCACTTTCATCAGGAGGCTTTTTAGCTCCTCTTCACTTTCTGCCATAAGGGTGGTGTCATCTGCATATCTGAAGTTATTGATATTTCTCCCGGCAATCTTGATTCCAGCTTGTGTTTCTTCCAGTCCAGAGTTTCTCATGATGTACTCTGCATAGAAGTTAAACAAGCAGGGTGACAATATACAGCCTTGACGTACTCCTTTTCCTATTTGGAACCAGTCTGTTGTTCCATGTCCAGTTCTAACTGTTGGTTCCTGACCTGCATACAGATTTCTCAAGAGGCAGGTCAGGTGGTCTGGTATTCCCATCTCTCTCAGAATTTTCCACAGTTTATTGTGATCCACACAGTCAAAGGCTTTGGCATAGTCACTAAAGCAGAAAGAGATGTTTTTCTGGAACTCTCTTGCTTTTTCCATGATCCAGCGAATGTTGGCAATTTGTTCTCTGGTTCCTCTGCCTTTTCTGAAACCAGCTTGAACATCAGGAAGTTCATGGTTCACGTATTGCTGAAGTCTGGCTTGGAGAATTTTGAGCATTACTTTACTAGCATGTGAGATGAGTGCAATTGTGCGATAGTTTGAGCATTCTTTGGCACTGCCTTTCTTTGGGATTGGAATGAAAACTGACCTTTTCCAGTCCTGTGGCCACTGCTGAGTTTTCCAAATTTGCTGACATATTGAGTGTAGGACTTTCACAGCATCATCTTTCAGGATTTGAAACAGCTCGACTGGAATTTCCTCACCTCCACTAGCTTTGTTCATAGTGATGCTTTCTAAGGCCCACTTGACTTCACATTCCAGGATGTCTGGCTTTAGATTAGTGATCACATCATCATGATTATCTGGGTCGTGAAGATCTTTTTTGTAAGTTCTTCCGTGTATTCTTGCCACCTCTTCCTAATATCTTCTGCTTCTGTTAGGTCCAGACCATTTCTGTCCTTTATCAAGCCCACCTTTTCATGAAATGTTCCCTTGGTATCTCTAATTTTCTTGAAGAAATCTCTAGTCTTTCACATTCTGTTCTTTTCCTCTATTTCTTTGCATTGATCGCTGAGAAAGGCTTTCTTATCTCTTCTTGCTATTCTTTGGAACTCTGCATTCAGATGCTTATATCTTTCATTTTCTCCTTTGCTTTTCGCCTCTCTTCTTTTCACAGCTATTTGTAAGGCCTCCCCAGAGAGCCATTTTGCTTTTTTGCATTTCTTTTCCATGGGGATGGTCTTGATCCCTGTCTCCTGTACAGTGTCACAAACCTCATTCCATAGTTCATCAGGCACTCTATCTATCAGATCTAGACCCTTAAAACTGTTTCTCACTTCCACTGTATATTCATAAGGGATTTGATTTAGGTCATACCTGAATGGTCTAGTGGTTTTCCCTACTTTCTTCAATTTAAGCCTGAATTTGTCAATAAGGAGTTCATGATCTGAGCCAGTCAGCTCCTGGTCTTGTTTTTGTTGACTGTATAGAGCTTCTCCATCTTTGGCTGCAAAGAATATAATCAATCTGATTTCGGTGTTGACCATCTGGTGATGCCCATGTGTAGAGTCTTCTCTTGTGTTGTTGGAAGAGGGTGTTTGCTATGACCAGTGCATTTTCTTGGCAAAACTCTATTAGTCTTTGCCCTGCTTCATTCTTCATTCCAAGGTCAAATTTTCCTGTTACTCCAGGTGTTTCTTGACTTCCTACTTTTACATTCCAGTCCCCTATAATGAAAAGGACATCTTTTTTGGGTGTTAGTTCTAAAAGGTCTTGTAGGTCTTCATAAAAGTTCAACTTCAGTTTCTTCAGCATTACTGGTTGGGGCATAGACATGGATCACTGTGATATTGAATGGTTTGCCTTGGAGATGAACAGAGATCATTCTGTCATTTTTGAGATTGCATGTAAATACTGCATTTCAGACTCTTTTGTTTACCATAATGGCTACTCCATTTCTTCTGAGGTATTCCTGCCTGCAGTAGTAGATATAATGGTCATCTGAGTGAAATTCACCCATTCCAGTCCATTTTAGTTCGCTGATTCCTAGGATGTTGACGTTCACTCTTGCCATCTCTTGTTTGACCACTTCCAATTTGCCTTGATTCATGGACCTGACATTCCAGGTTCCTATGCAATATTGCTCTTTACAGCATCAGACTTTACTTCAATCACCAGTCACATCCACAGCTGGGTATTGTTTTTTCTTTGGCTCCATCCCTTCATTCTTTCTGGAGTTATTTCTCCACTGATCTCCAGTAGCATATTGGGCACCTAATGACCTGGGGAGTTCCTCTTTTGATATCCTATCATTTTGCCTTTTCTTACTGTTCATGGGGTTCTCAAGGCAAGAATACTGAAGTGGCTTGCCCCTCGTCCAAGATAAGGAGCAGCGGCTGTGCTTTCCTGGAGCAGCCGTCAAGAGATACCCCACGCCAAGGTAAGAGAAACCCAAGTAAGATGGTAACTATTGCAAGAGGGCATCAGAGGGCAGATGCACTGAAACCACACTCACAGAAAACTAGTCAATCTAATTACACTAGGACCACAGCCTAACCACAGCCTAACTCAATGAAACCAAGCCACGCCTGCGTGGCAACCCAAGACGGGCGGGTCATGGTGGAGAGGCCTGACGGAATGTGTTCCACTGGAGAAGGAAATAGCAAGCCACTTCAGTATTCTTGCCTTGAGAACCCCATCCTTTCAAATCATGTATTTTTCCTGATATATGCCCAGAAGTGGGATTGCTGGATCATATAATAGCCCTATTTTTAGTTCCTTAGGGAACTTTTATATTGTCCTCCATAGTGACTATATCACTTTGCATTCCCAACAATAGTGTAGGAGGGTTCCTTTTTATCCACACCATCTTCAGCGTTCATTGTTGATTTTTGTGATGGTAACCATTCTAATTGATGAGAGGTGACACCTCATTGTAATTTTGATTAGCATCCTCTAATAGTTAACAATGTTGAGCATCTTTTCATGTACCTCTTGACAATTAAATAGACAGCTCTGATATCTAGTTTTTGAGTTTTGATTGAAGAGGTGATGACCACCCTTTGTAGAAAAACTGTATTATTTTCAAACAACTGTATTCTGTACATGTGTGTTTAAATGTGAAAATCTAATATTGGATTGGTATAGTTTCATGTCACAATAACCAATGTTTATTAAGTTAGCATTTACTGAACCTATCAGTTAACATGTATCACCACACATAGTTAGCATTTTTTTATTGAAATGAGAAAATTTAAGATCTACTCTCTTATCAACTTTCAAATATCCAATACAGCATTATTGACTCCAGTCACCATACTGTATATGACATCCCCAGGATTTATTTATCTTATGACTGGAAGTTTGTACTTTTTGATCACCTTCAATCATTTTGTTCACTTCCCCAGCCCTCACCCTGGAAACTGCCAGTCTGTTCTCTCTGAGTACAATATATTTTTTAAAGTCTGGTAAAATATTCTATTTCATTTATTTTATTTTTTGTATTTCCTAGTGTTTTGTTATAGCTGGATTTCAAGCCCAGCCAGTTTTGCTTATGATGAAGCAGTTTTGTACTCCACCAAAAACATTAATTAGTTCTTTGGTTTTTTTCTTTTTTATTTACCTACAGACATCTATGAGATTAACCAATTTACAAGGCTTTGCTTCCTGAGTACTTAGAGAGTATCCAGAACTGCATCAGGGAATACAGAAGGGGTGAGGGAATACAAAAGTTATGTCCTCACAGAACTTACAAGTTGCTTGGGTGCCAGAATTCACAAATATCATCAGTATTATTAGAAAAAAAATAAAATAGCATTAGGTCAATAAAGCAAAAGGAATGGAAAAAAAAATGGGTGAACTCAATATTCTTTTCATAACAGCCCTGGAAGGTAGGAATTATTTCACTCCATTTGATAGATAAGAAAGCAAATATCAAAGAAACTAATTAGCTTTTGAGAATTTGACCACATGGGTTATGTTCTTTCTGCTGTGTCACAGTGTTAGGGAAAGCCAGAGGTAGTATTCAAGCTGAGTTTCCAAAAATGTCTTTGGTTGAAATAAACAGGGGGCAAAGGTCAGCAACAGAGCCCAAGGTGGCAATGAATATGACAGAGGGGAAGGCTTGCCTGATGAGCCAGAGCTATGTGTTGGCTATTAAGATTTTGGACCAGAGACAGAAGGTCTTGGATGCTATACACACTAAGGAGCTGACTCTTTCTGTGATAGATTTCAGAGCAGGGCAATTATATATATATATATATTTTTTAATTTTTATTTTTACTTTATTTTGCTTTACAATGCTGTATTGGTTTTGCCATACATTGACATGAATCAGCCATAGATGTACATGAGTTCCCAATCCTGAACCCCCGTCCCACCTCCCACCCCATATCATCTCTCTGGATCATCCCCGTGCACCAGCCTTAAGCATACTGTATCCTGTATCAAACATAGACAGGTGATTCGTTTCTTACCTGATAGTATACATGTTTCAATGCCTCTCCCTCTCCCACAGAGTCTAAAAGTCCATTCTATACATCTGTGTCTCTTTTGCTGTCTCGCATACAGGGTTATCATTAACATTTTCTTAATGTGTTAGTATACTTTCTGGCTTACTTCATTCTGTATAATTGGCTCCAGTTTCATCCATCTCATCAGAAGGGTTTCAAATGTATTCTTTTTAATGGAAGAGTAATACTCCATTGTGTATATGTACCACAGCTTCCTTATCCATTCATCTGCTGATGGACATCTAGGTTGTTTCCATGTCCTGGCTATTATAAACAGTGCTGCAATGAACACTGGGGTTTCCTCAGTGTATATGCCCAGCAGTGGGATTGCTGGGTCATAAGGCAGTTCTATTTGCAATTTTTTAAGGAATCTCCACACTGTTCTCCATAGTGGCTGTACTAGTTTGCATTCCCACCAACAGTGTAAGAAGGTTCCCTTTTCTCCACACCCTCTCCAGCATTTATTTCTTGCAGACTTTTGGATCGCAGCCATTCTGACTGGTGTGAGGTGGTACCTCATTGTGGTTTTGATTTGCATTTCTCTAATAATGAGTGATGTTGAGCATCTTTTCATGTGTTTGTTAGCCATCCGTACGTCTTCTTTGGAGAAATGTCTATTTAGTTCTTTGGCCCATTTTTTGATTGGGTCATTTATTTTTCTGGAATTGAGCTGCAGGTGTTGCTTGTATATTTTTGAGATTAGTTGTTTGTCAGTTGCTTCATTTGCTATGATTTTCTCCCATTCAGAAGGCTGTCTTTTTGCCTTGCTTATAGTTTCCTCTGTAGTGCAGAAGCTTTTAATTTTAATTAGATCCCATTTGTTTATTTTTGCTTTTATTTCCAACATTCTGGGAGGTGGGTCATAGAGGATCCTGCTGTGATTTATGTCAGAGAGTGTTTTGCCTATGTTCTCCTCTAGGAGTTTTATAGTTTCTGGTCTTACATTTAGATCTTTAATCCATTTTGAGTTTATTTTTGTGTGCGGTGTTAGAAAGTGATCTAGTTTCATTCTTTTACAAGAGGTTGACCAGTTTTCCCAGCACCACTTGTTAAAGAGATTGTCTTTAATCCATTGTATATTCTTGCTTCCTTTGTCGAAGATAAGGTGTCCATAGATGTGTGGATTTATCTCTGGGCTTTCTATTTTGTTCCATTGATCTATATTTTTGTCTTTGTGCCAGTACCATACTGTCTTGATGACTGTGGCTTTGTAGTAGAGCCTGAAGTCAGGCAAGTTGATTCCTCCAGTTCCATTCTTCCTCCTCAAGATTGCTTTGGCTATTCGAGGTTTTTTTGTATTTCCATACAAATTGTGAAATTATTTGTTCTAGTTCTGTGAAAAATACCGCTGGTAGCTTGATAGGGATTGCATTGAATCTATAGATTGCTTTGGCTAGTATACCCATTTTCACTATATTGATTCTTCTGAGCCATGAACATGATATATTTCTCCATCTATTAGTGTCCTCTTTGATTTTTTTATCAATGTTTTATAATTTTCTATATATAGGTCTTTAGTTTCTTTAGGTAGGTATATTCCTAAGTATTTTATTCTTTTCATTGCAATAGTGAATGGAATTGTTTCCTTAATTTCTTTTTCTACTTTCTCATTATTAGTGTATAAGAATGCAAGGGATTTCTGTGTGTTAATTTTATATCCTGCAACTTTTCTATATTCATTGATTAGCTCTAGTAATTTTCTGATGGAGTCTTTAGGGTTTTCTATGTAGAGGATCATGTCATCTGCAAATAGTGAGAGTTTTACTTCTTCTTTTCAAATTTGGATTCCTTTTATTTCTTTCTCTGCTCTGATTGCTGTGGCCAAAACTTCCAGAACTATGTTGAATAGTAGCAGTGAAATTGGGCACCCTTGTCTTATTCCTGACTTTAGGGGAAATGCTTTCAATTTTTCACCATTGAGGATGATGTTTGCTGTGGGTTTGTCATATATAGCTTTTATTATGTTGAGGTAAATTCCTTCTATTCCTTCTTTCTGGAGAGTTTTTATCATAAATGGATGTTGAATTTTGTCAAAGGCCTTCTCTGCATTTATTTAGATAATCATATGGCTTTTATTTTTCAATTTGTTAATGTGGTGAATTACATTGATTGATTTGCAGATATTGAAGAATCCTTGCATCCTGGGATAAAGCCCATTTGATCATGGTATATGATCTTTTAAATGTGTTGTTGGATTCTGGTTGCTAGAATTTTGTTAAGGATCTTTGCATCTATGTTCATCAGTGATATTGGCCTGTAGTTTTCTTTTTTTGTAGCATTTTTGTCAGGTTTTGGTATTAGGGTGATGGTGGCCTCATAGAATGAGTTTGGAAGTTTACCCTCCTCTGCAATTTTCTGGAAGAGTTTGAGTAGGATAGGTGTTAGCTCTTCTCGAAATTTTTGGTAGAATTCAGCTGTGAAGCCGTCTGGACCTGGGCTTTTGTTTGCTGGAAGATTTCTGATTACAGTTTCAATTACCGTGCTTGTGATGTGTCTGTTAAGATTTTCTATTTCTTCCTGGTTCCGTTTTGAAAAGTTGTACTTTTCTAAGAATTTGTCCATTTCTTCCACATTGTCCATTTTATTGACATATAATTGCTGATAGTGGTCTCTTATGATCCTTTGTATTTCTGTGTTGTCTGTTGTGATCTCTCCATTTTCATTTCTAATTTTATTGATTTGATTTCTCTCTCTTTGTTTCTTGATGAGTCTGGCTAATGGTTTGTCAATTTTATTTATCCTTTCAAAGAACCAGTTTTTGGCTTTGTTGATTTTTGCTATGGTCTCTTTTGTTTCTTTTGCATTTATTACTGCCCTAATTTTTAAGATTTCTTTCCTTCTCCTAACCTTGGGGTTCTCCATTTCTTCCTTTTCTAGTTGCTTTAGGTGTAGAGTTAGGTTATTTATTTGACTTTTTTCTTGTTTCTTGAGGTATGCCTGTATTGCTATGAACTTTCCCCTTAGCACTGCTTTTATAGTGTCCCACAGGTTTTGGGTTGTTGTGTTTTCATTTTCATTAGTTTCTATGCATATTTTGATTTCTTTTTTGATTTCTTCTGTGATTTGTTGGTTATTCAAAAGCGTGTTGTTCAGCCTCCATATGCTGGAATTTTTAATAGTTTTCCTCCTGTAATTGAGATCTAATCTTACTGTATTATGGTCAGAAAAGATGCTTGGAATGATTTCGAATTTTTTGAATTTATCAAGGCTAGATTTATGGCCCAGGATGTGATCTATCCTGGAGAAGCTTCCGTGAGCACTTGAGAAAAAGGTGAAATTCATTGTTTTGGGGTGAAATGTCCTATAGATATCAATTAGGTCTAACTGGTCTATGGTATCATTTAAAGTTTGCGTTTCTTCGTTAATTTTCTGTTTAGTTGATCTGTCCATAGGTGTGAGTGGGGTATTAAAGTCTCCCACTATTACTGTGTTATTGTTAATTTCCCCTTTCATACTTGTTAGCATTTGTCTTACATATTGCGGTGCTCCTATATTGGGTGCATATATATTTATAATTGTTATATCTTCTTCTTGGATTGATCCTTTAATCATTATGTAGTGGCCTTCTTTGTCTCTTTTCACAGCCTTTGTTTTAAAGTATATTTTATCAGATATGAGTATTGCTACTCCTGCTTTCTTTTGGTCTCTATTTGCATGGAATATCTTTTTCCAGCCCTTCACTTTCAGTCCGTATGTGTCCCTTGTTTTGAGGAGGGTCTCTTGTAGGCAGCATATATAGAGGTCTTGTTTTTGTATCCATTCAGCCAGTCTTTGCCTTTTGGTTGGGGCATTCAACCCATTTATGTTTAAGGTAATTATTGACAGGTATGATCCCGTTGCCATTTACTTTATTGTTTTGGGTTCGGGTTTATATGCCCTTTTTGTGTTTCCTGTCTAGAGAATATCCTTTAGCATTTGTTGGAGAGCTAGTTTGGTGGTTCTGAATTCTCTTAGCTGTTGCTTGTCTGTAAAGCTTTTGATTTCTCCTTCATATTTGAATGAAATTCTTGCTGGGTACAATAATCTGGGCTGTAGGTTATTTTCTTTCATCACTTTAAGTATGTCTTGCCATTCCCTCCTGGCCTGAAGCGTTTCTATTGAAAGTTCTGCAGTTATCCTTATGGGAATCCCCTTGTGTGTTATTTGTTGTTTCTCCCTTGCTGCTTTTAATATTTGTTCTTTGTGCTTAATCATTGTTAATTTGATTAATATGTGTCTTGGGGTGTTTCGCCTTGGGTTTATCCTGTTTGGGACTCTCTGGGTTTCTTGGAACTGGGTGATTATTTCCTTGCCCATTTTAGGGAAGTTTTCAACTATTATCTCCTGAAGGATTTTCTCATGGTCTTTCTTTTGGTCTTCTTCTGGGAATCCTATAATTCGAATGTTGGAGCATTTCATATTGTCCTGGAGGTCTCTGAGATTGTCCTCATTTCTTTTAATTCGTTTTTCTTTTTTCCTCTCTGATTCATTTATTTCTACCATTCTATTTCACTAATCCTGTCTTCTGCCTCCAGTTATTTTACTATTTGTTGCCTCCAGAGTGTTTCTGATCTCATTTATTGAGTCATTCATTATATATTGACTGTTTTTTATTCTTCTAGGTCCTGGTTAAACCTTTCTTGCATCTTCTCAATCCTTGTCTCCAGGCTATTTATCTGTGATTCCATTTTGATTTCAAGATTTTGGATCATTTTCAGTATCCATATTTGGAATTCTTTCTCAGGTAGATTCCCTATCTCTTCCTCTTTTGTTTGGTTTGGTGGGCATTTCTCCTGTTCCTTTACCTGCCAGCTATTCCTCTGTCTCTTCATCTTGGTTATATTGCTGTGTTTGGGGTGGCCTTTCTGTATTCTGGGAATTTGTGGAGCTCGCTTTATTATGGAGTTTCCTCGCTGTGGGTGGGGTTGTATCAGTGGTTTGTCAAGGTTTCTTGGTCAGGGAAGCTTGTGTCGGAGTTCTGGGTAGAGCTGGATTTCTTCTCTCTGGAGTGCAATGAAGTGTCCAGTAATGAGTTATGAGAAGTCTATGGTTTTGGAGTAACTTGAGCTGCCTGTACTTTGAAGCTCAGGGGTGTGTTCCTGTGTTGGTAGAGAATTTGCGTGATATGTCTTGCTCTGGAACTTGTTGGCCCTTGGGTGGTGCTTGGTTTCAGTGTAGGTATGGAGGCGTTTGATGAGCTCCTATCAATTAATCTTCCCTGGATTCAGGAGTTCTCTGATGTTCTCAGGATTTGGACTAAAGCCTCCTACTTCTGGTTTTTAGTTTTATTTTTACAATAGACTCAAGACTTCTCCATCTATGATAAAACATCTAGGTTAAAGATGAAAAGTTTCTCCACTTTGAGGGACACCCAGAGAGGTTCACTGAGTTACATGGAGAAGACAAGAGGGAGGGGATAGTTAGAGGTGACTGGAATGAGATGAGGTGGGATCAAAAGAGGAGAGAGCAAGCTAGCCAGTAATCACTTCCTTATGTGCGCTCCTCAGTCTGGACCACTCTGAGATGTTCACGGATTTATACAGGGAAGAGGAGAGGGAGGAAGTAGACAGAGGTGGCCAGGAGGATAAAAGAGGGAAATGAAAAGGAGAGAGACAGATCAAGCCAGTAACCAGTTCCCTAAGTGTTCTCCATTGTCTGGAACACACAGAGATTCACAGAGTTGGGTAGAGAAGAGAAGGGGGAGGGAAGAGACAGAGGCCACCTGGTGGAGAAAAAGGAGAGTCCAAAGGAGGAGAGAGTGGTCAAGCCAGTAATCTTGCTCTCAGGTAAAATTGGGTACTGAAGATGGGGTTTTTAAATGTACAAAATTGACAACAAATACCAAAAAACAAAGATTAAAAATCTAGAGTAGAGGTTGGATTTTCAAAAATACAATATTAAAGAAAAGAAGAAGAGCAAGAAGAAAAAACAAAAACAAAGTGACAAGAATTATTAAAAACAATACCAACAACCACACACACACACACACACAATATATATATATATATATATGAATATATATATATATATGGTGTTTGCTTTAAAAAGTGATAGTAGGTTATAAAAATTAAAATTAAAGGAGAAATAGAGGACTTAAAAATTTAAAAATAGTTAAAAAAAGGAGAAGAAAAAGAAAAGAAGAAAAAACAATCAAACAACAACATCAACAACAACAAAAAAGAGAATGGTTGTAAAAATAGTAAAGATATTTCTGGGACTTTCTCTGGTGGTGTGGGCAGTGTGGGGTCACTTCCAAGGTGGTTCCCTCTGTTTAACTTCTTCTGTTTGCTGGTCTCTTCAGTGTCTGATTTCCACCCTGACACAAGGGGGGCGGTGGTGGACATTTTTTTTTTTTTAGGCTCACTTGTTCAGTCGCACTGTGGGGAGGGAGGGATGCTGAAAACAAATAACACTGGCGTGTGCTTGCAGTGTCTCGACCACGCTGGGCATGACCCTGCACACGGCGCACACTGCTCAGGCTCTACATTGCTCCACCAGGAACCATCTGAGGCTGGCCCTAGGCTGCATGCACCTCCCCAGTCTAAGCCGCTCAGGCTCAGCTCTCAGGTAGCCCTCAGAGGCGCAGATTCGGTTGGGCCTGCGTTTTGTGCCCTTCCCAGGACCGAGTGGCTCAGGTGTTTGGCAAGTGCGGTCGCTGCGACTTATCGCCTTTTCCTGCTGCTCAGTTTTCTGGGTGTACCGCTGGAGCCCCTTGTCAGGCAGACGGTGACTGTCCAGAACCCCAAGAAGTCTTAGTTAGCAAAGAAGCCTGCTTGCAGTTTGGTAGGTAAAGTCTCTCTGGGGTGCAATTGCCCCCTTCCACCCCTTACAGCTCTGGCTGCCTGTCACCAAAGGGGGATGGTCTGCAGCCGGGTATTTCTGTTCTGTCCTTTGTTCTGTGCGTGGTCCTGGCGGTGTCTTATGTTAGAGCTTTTAACGTGGTAGCTATCCCACAGTCTGGTATGCTAGCCCAAGTTAGTTTGCTCTGGTTACACTTGGGGCATTCCAGCCCGATTCTTAAAAAGCACTGCAGCCGCATCTCCCTGCCCAGCCCCAACTTGCTAGTGGTAGATGCAGGCGTCTGCACTGCTTCTCCGCTGGGGGAGTTACCGTTGGGCTCATAATCTGTTGGTTTTAATTATTTATTTATTTTTCCTCCCTGTTATGTTGCCCTCTGTGCTTCCAAGGCTCACCACAGACTTGGCAGTGAGAGTGTTTCCTGGTGTTTGGAAACTTCTCTCTTTTTAAGACTCTCTTCCCAGGACAGGACTCCCTTTCCGGGACAGAGCTCCCTCCCTACCTCCTTTGTCTCTTTTTTCACCGTTTATATTTTTCCTACCTGTTTTTGAAGACAATGATCTGCTTTTTTGGGTGCCTGATGTCCTATGCCAGAATTCAGAAGTTGTTTTGTAGAATTTACTCAGTGTTGAAATGTTCTTTTGATGAATTTGTGGGGAAGAAAGTGGTCTCCCCGTCCTATTCCTCTGCCATCTTAGGACCGCCTCCTGCAGGGCAATTATATATTTACAGGACATTCCCAGGAAGATTTCTTTATAGGTAAAGATGGATCAGAGTGGGGGAAAAATAGTTGGCAATCAGAGAGTCACCTGTCTGGAAGAACTGTAGAGAAAATACTGCACTGAATACAAAGTTAGAATACGAAATCTCTCTTTATTTTTTTTGAACTCTGAGCTTCTGTAATAAGGGGTGTATTCATCATTTGTATTTATGTATCCACCATTTTCTTCTTAGCCAACACAATGTGGCTTCCATAACCACCATTTTCAATTATGTTGCTCAACAAAAGAATAATTTGCAACAAACCACTTAGTTATTTATTTTAGGTCTCCACCAGAATGTAAGTGCCAGAATTATAAGAAAGAAGAAGTATCTTACTCATCTCAATATTCTTAGAGCTTTTAATGTATCCTGGCACATAGTAAATGCTGTTGAAATGTGCTTTTAAATTTTACATGATCAGCTTTTGCTTAAATCATTATATTATCTTTCAGGCTTAGTGTGGGAACATATTTGCATGGCAGGATTGGAAATAGACATTATGCAGTGCTTAGCAAAGGTGCTCATGGGAGAATCATATACTGGAATGTAACTAAGTTTAAAATGATGGTCGCTTAATTCTAATTACTTAGAAGCTGATTAGTTTGTGAATTGTCCACAGACCCCCTGCTTCTCTTCCTTGTAACTGCTGCCAACTTTTGGCTAGTTTTGTGCTCATTAGCACATCCTCTAGAGCTTGGGCAAGGCATGAGTATGACCTTTTGAGTCTGTCCATTTGGCTGCTTATTAACAGTTTTGGGGAAGATTTCATGAGATATAGGTTATAACTATTGATAAAGATGAATATTTTATATTATTACACATAGGTTTTATTTATTCATGTTATTATTCATTCTTTCTGCATGACCTATTTGAAAGGCAAATGTGTAATGTGAGTATGATATACATAATGATCTCTCTGAACGTGAACATTTGCTGATATTCCATACATATGAAGTATAATGGGAATAGATCTTTGAATCCAAAGGTTAAATTCAACACAGGTGTCATGCCAAAATGATTCGGTGTAATAGTATATTGTATGTCTCTTAAAGTTCTAGGAGCTAGATGACTTATGTAAATTCCTACAAAATTTTTTAAACATATTTTTTAAGAGCCAAATGTCATGTTTTAATGACTTAGTTTGACCACAAACTCATATACAGGTAATGAATATACTGAGTTCTGTGATGGATTGTAAAATAATGTAGAAAGACATGAAGAAACAACATAAAAAATAAACTGTAGTTATAAACTCAAATTAAAGATAAAGTGGAGATATCAGGAAGGAAATTTAATTATATAGATAATTTTCTACAAGACTCATGGGACTTATAATTTACCAGTAGTTGCATTTTCTAAAGAGGTGCAGTAAAAATGCCCAACTGTGAAGACTTATCCAACTGTTTGATGAAATATGTTCCTCTTATGATACAAACTAGTCTTCTGTGATTGTGAAATTGCTACATGAAATATGTTATTCTAACTAGCATATGTCTGTGTGATTAATAAGGAGGTCAAGGATTATATAGGTACAGAGATCAAACTGGAATATTTTATCTTTTGGGAAGGCACAAATGGAAGTAAAAACATAGTCAATGATATTTTTAACTGTTTTTTGAAAAATTAAACTCAAAATGGATTTAGTCTCAAAATTTTACTAGATATTTGCTAGATATACACAAAAATAATATAGATGAAAATAAGAGGTATGGCTTAAATGGATGGAGAAAATTATGCAATATTTATGAAGAGGTTTTACTTACTTTGCTGAAAGTCATTTGTACTAGTAAATGGGCAGTAATAAATCAAATTATATCATTCTTAAATGCAGTTCTTAATAGTTTCTCAGCATAACACAAATATGCTTATCTCAAGATATACCATGTTTTACTCAATGTTTTCAAGAATTATAAAGTGCAGTCAGTGAAGTTCTTACTAATCAGGTTTTACTGTCTTTCCAAAATTTACATAAAATAAGGTGAGATATAAATATACATACAAATAAACAAATAAGTTTAGTAATATCCAAATTCCTAATTTTAAATGCATCAATCCAACATACTGTCACAAATTCTGTTTGTATCAGAAAAATTCTGAGGGAAGAGGCAAGTAATTTAGTTATTTTAGCAATGTCGCTTGACTATTTAGGAACCTGCCAGAGAAGCATTACTAATCACTGATTAATGCAAATTTATATTGTTTATTTTTGTGCTTTCTTTGCACAGATAGTTGTAAACAGGACTGGTATCTGAATGCTACTCATCAGTACTAGTTGTTTATGGATGGCATCTGTTCTGGAGGGTCCTTGCCAAAACCATACTAGCTGTTGCTGTTGCTGCTACTGCTGCTAAGTCGCTTCAGTCGTGTCCGACTCTGTGTGACTCCATAGACGGCAGCCCACCAGGCTCCGCCATCCCTGGGATTCTCCAGGCAAGAACACTGGAGTGGGTTGCCCTTTCCTTCTCCAATGCATGAAAGTGAAAAGTGAAAGGGAAGTCGCTCAGTCATGTCTGACTCTTTAGCGACCCCATGGACTGGAGCCTACCAGGCTCCTCCGTCCATGGGATTTTCCAGGCAAGAGTACTGGAGTGGGTTGCCATTGCCTTCTCCTACTAGCTGTTAAATATCTTGAATAACATCCTAGTTGTAAATATAATTACACTGTCTCATACACATGAAAACAGGAATTTTGCCAGTGGATAACTAGCCTTAGAAAACAAACCATTCTTAAAAATTAATAACTATTTGTTCAGTTTACTTAGAAAAGTAACCATGTTCTTTGTACTTCCTAGGAACTCATGTTATAAATGGATTATTCTCAAAATAAGGAGTATTGTGATTGACAGAAGGACATGAGCAGATGCATCCTAAAGACATATAATTCTTTAACAATACAAGACAGAGATAGCTTTGCAGAGATTAACTAGAACAGGTGTTACCACAGCATGCTCCCAGAGAGGAGCCGTTTGGCCACCCTCAGATCCCAAAGGGGTGGTCAGCAACTTAGGAGACCACCTGTATGGGGTTAGAAGGCATCAAGTATTAGGTGCTCTCCCTGTTTCACCTTTTCAGAGATTTTATATCCCCCCTGAGAACTCTTCCCAACTGCCCAGGGACTCTGACAACATGTCTGTCTGCACCCTAGTTCTGGAACAAAACAACCTTGGTGCATTCCTCAGTCATGACTGGTTCACATGTGAAACGAACTCTGTTTTCCAGCAAGTGTCCTCAGCTGGCCCAGGCTTCAGGCCTGTGTGACTACTCCTGGAGGAGTATAGTGACATCTTCTACTAGTCGGCCTGGATCCAGTATTCTGATGTGTGAACAGTGGAATAAATGCTTATTATTCAACTAACTACTTTTTTCAACTTCAGACAATGAGAACTACTCAGTCCTCACTCTGCACCCAAAACATAATGAATATCTATTCTCCCTCTGTCTGGAGTTTTTCTCCATGCAGAAGATGCCATTTCATTTGGGTATATCACACACTTAACATAAGGTTTTGTAGAGCTATCCATTTAGTATTAGAAGAACTATTTTTTATTTGGGATATAAAATGTAGTGAATACAGAGATTCTTTGTGCCTCGAGAGGTCTAGAGATGACACATTGTTCTGAGATCTTATAGGATAGGAGAATGGAAGACATTAAGGGATTTATCATGTTCTCCAATAGACGATCCAGATAATCACGATGGTGTGATCACTCACCTAGAGCCAGACATCCTGGAATGTGAAGTTAAGTGGGCCTTAGAAAGCATCACTACAAACAAAGCTAGTGGAGGTGATGGAATCCCAGTTGAGCTATTTCAAATCCTAAAAAATGATGCTATGAAAGTGCTGCACTCAATATGCCAGCAAATCTGAAAAATGCAGCAGTGGCCACAGGACTGGAAAAGGTCAGTTTTAATTCCAGTCCTAAAGAAAGGCAATGCTAAAGAATGCTTAAACTACCGCACAATTGCACTCATCTCACATGCTAGTAAAGTAATGCTCAAAATTCTCCAAGCCAGGCTTCAGCAATACACGAACCGTGAACTTCCAGACGTTCAAGCTGGTTTTAGAAAAGGCAGAGGAACCAGAGATCAAATTTCCAACATCCACTGAATCATGGAAAAAGCAAGAGAGTTCCAGAAAAACATCTATTTCTGCTTTATTGACTATGCCAAAGCCTTTGACTATGTGGATCAAAAACTGTGGAAAATTCTTCAAGATTTGGGAATACCAGACCATCTGACCTGCCTCTTGAAAAAGCTATATGCAGGTCAGGAAGCAACAGTTAGAACTGGACATGGAGCAACAGACTGGTTCCAAATAGGAAAAAGAGTATGTCAAGGCTGTATATTGTCACCCTGCTTGTTTAACTTATATGCAGAGTACATCATGAGAAATGCTGGGCTTGAAGAAGCACAAGCTGGAATCAAGATTGCCAGGAGAAATATCAATAACCTCAGATATGCAGATGACACCACCCGTATGGCAGAAAGTGAAGAGGAACTAAAAAGCCTCTTGATGAAAGTGAAAGTGGAGAGTGAAAATGTTGGCTTCAAGCTCAACTTTCAGAAAACTTAGATCATGGCATCTTGTCCCATCACTTCATGGGAAATAGATTGGGAAAAAGTGGAAACAGTGGCTGACTTATTTCGGGGGGCTCCAAAATCACTGCAGATGGTGACTGCAGCCATGAAATTAAAAGACGCTTACTCCTTGGAAGAAAAGTTATGACCAACCTAGATAGCATATTCAAAAGCAGAGACATTACTTTGCCGACTAAGGTCCATCTAGTCAAGGCTATGGTTTTTCCTGTGGTCATGTATGGATGTGAGAATTGGACCATGAAGAAGGCTGAGTGCCGAAGAATTGATACTTTTGAACTGTGGTGTTGGAGAAGACTCTTAAGAGGCCCTTGGACAGCAAGCAGATCCAACAAGTCCATTCTGAAAAAGATCAACCCTGGGATTTCTTTGGAAGGAATGATGCTGAAGCTGAAACTCCAGTTCTTTGGTCACCTCATGTGAAGAGTTGACTCATTGGAAAAGACTTTGATATTGGGAGGGATTGGGGGCAAGAGGAGAAGGGAACGACAGAGGATGAGATGGCTGGATGGCATCACTGACTCGATGGAGGTGAGTCTGAGTGAACTCCAGGAGTTGGTGATGGACAGAGAGGCCTGGTGTGCTGTGGTTCATGGGGTCGCAAAGAGTCGGACACGACTGAGCAACTGAACTGAACTGAACTCCTTGGAAGGAAATTTATGACCAACCTAGATAGCATATTCAAAAGCAGAGACATTACTTTGCCAACAAAGGTCCATCTAGTCAAGGCTATGGTTTTTCCAGTGGACATGTATGGTTGTAGAGTTGGACTGTGAAGAAAGCTGGGCACTGAAGAATTGATGCTTTTGAACTGCAGTGTTGGAGAAGACTCTTGAGAGTCCCTTGGACTGCAAGGAGATCCAAGCAATCCATTCTGAAGGTGATCAGCTCTGGATGTTCATTGGAAGGACTGATCCTGAAGGTGAAACTCCAATACTTTGGCCACCTCATGCAAAGAGTTGACTCACTGGAAAAGACTCTGATGCTGGGAGGGATTAGGGGCAGGAGGAGAAGGGGATGAAAGAGGATGAGATGGCTGGATGGCATCACCAACTCAATGGACATGAGTTTGGGTGAACTCTGGGAGTTGGTGATGGACAGGGAGGCCTCGTGTTCTGCGATTCATGGGGTCGCAAAGAGTCGGACATGACTGAGCAACTGAACTGAATTGAATCTTGAAAACACACAAGAAGTTACACAGAAATGCACACACACACCCACGGACACACACACACACACACACACACACACCTCTAGGTGTTTATAATAGCATCCACTGGAATTATCTTCTTGTCCTGAGGTGGTCTTCTTTCCTGATCACGTATTTTCTTTAGAACATTATGCCTCTTACAGGGCCATTGAGTTTTGTCTACCTTCTGCTTCTCTTGAAGTTGAGAGGAAATAAGACAGCATAGCAACATGTCTTGGAGCTCTAACACAGAACAAAGGTAAAATAAGTCCAGGCTGTATAATAGGTACCTTACACATAGGGTATTCAGTAATCCAATTTAGGAATATATATTAATAAAACATGCCAAAATATGTTTCTCCATTATTCTCATGAGCACAGATGTTCTTTGCACATACAATTAGAAGTGGTTATATTCATCTGCATTCATCTTTACTAGGCACATGGTAGGAAAGGTTTATTGCTGCAAAATAGAAATAATTTTATTTTTTAAAAAATTTCAACTTGGAGTGAGAAGAATCTGTGCAAAATCTAGAATAGCTATATTGTTTAACACTGTGAACTTGCTTTTAAAATTGAATTTCAAGACACTATTTCTTTTGAGTGTTTTATTCTTTTTAAGTTACAAAGCAATGGATATTTAGAGAAATAAATAAGAGATAAAGAAAAATTGCTAATCAACTAAACTATACTTTCAGCCCCTAGAGCGCTCCCCTCAAATGTAACTCTCATGGAATCCTTGCACGTCATTTTTAAGCTTATACAAACTTTATTCATATATAGATGTATATATATATATATATATTTATTTCTGTTCTCCTCTTTTTTTGTTAAATAGATATAGGATTCTGCTAGAGAATTTACTGTGAAACTGCTTTTTTGTTCAATACATCATGGACACTCTTGCAAGTTAATATACGGAGCTCTGACTTTATTTCAGATAACTACCTGATATTTCATAATATGAATCTTCTGAAAGCTATTAAACCATTCTCCTAAAAGTGACGTAATGATTGTTGTTGCTGTTATTTTCTAGTATTTGTGACACTTAGGCAAAACTGCAGTATATGCTTACCTCCATATCTTCCTGTGCATTGACAATACTGTGGTTCCTCCAACCTATGTTCCTGTAAGTGAAGTTTCTGGGTCAATGTCTTGTTTCTATTTAAAATGTTATGTTTGTTAATGTGGTGTATTACATTGATTGATTTGTGGATATTGAAGAATCCTTGCATCCTGGGATAAAGCCCACTTGGTCATGGTGTATAATCTTTTTAATGTGTTGTTGGATTCTGATTGCTAGAATTTTGTTAAGGATTTTTGCATCTATGTTTATCAGTGATATTGGCCTGTAGTTTTCTTTTTTTGTGTGGCATCTTTGTCAGGTTTTGGTATTAGGGTGATGGTGGCCTCATAGAATGAGTTTGGAAGTTTACCTTCCTCTGCAATTTTCTGGAAGAGTTTGAGTAGTATAGGTGTTAGCTCTTTAAATTTTTGGTAGAATTCAGCTGTGAAGCTGTCTGGACCTGGGCTTTTGTTTGCTGGAAGATTTCTGATTACAGTTTCAATTTCCGTGCTTGTGATGGATCTGTTAAGATTTTCTATTTCTTACTGGTTCAGTTTTGGAAAGTTGTACCTTTATAAGAATTTGTCCATTTCTGCCACGTTGTCCATTTTATTGGCATATAATTGCTGATAGTAGTCTCTTATGATCCATTGTATTTCTGTGTTTTCTGTTGTGATCTCTCCATTTTCATTTCTAATTTTATTGATTTGATTTTTCTCTCTTTGCTTCTTGATGAGTCTGGCTAATGGTTTGTCAATTTTATTTATCCTTTCAAAGAACCAGCTTTTGGCTTTGTTGATTTTTGCTATGGTCTCTTTTGTTTCTTTTGCATTTATTACTGCCCTAATTTTTAAGATTTCTTTCCTTCTCCTAACCTTGGGGTTCTCCATTTCTTCCATTTCTAGTTGCTTTAGGTGTAGAGTTAGGTTATTTATTTGACTTTTTTCTTGTTTCTTGAGGTATGCCTGTATTGCTATGAACTTTCCCCTTAGCACTGCTTTTATAGTGTCCCACAGGTTTTGGGTTGTTGTGTTTTCATTTTCATTCATTTCTATGCATATTTTGATTTCTTTTTTGATTTCTTCTGTGATTTGTTGGTTATTCAGAAGTGTGTTGTTCAGCCTCCATATGTTGGAATATTTAATAGATTTTTTTCCCTGTAATTGAGATCTAATCTTACTGCATTGTGGTCAGAAAAGATGCTTGGAATGATTTCGATTTTTTTGAATTTATCAAGGCTAGATTTATGGCCCAGGATGTGATCTATCCTGGAGAAGCTTCCGTGAGCACTTGAGAAAAAGGTGAAATTCATTGTTTTGGGGTGAAATGTCCTATAGATATCAATTAGATCTAACTGGTCTATGGTATCATTTGAAGTTTGTGTTTCTTTGTTAATCTGTCCTTGGGTGTGAGTGGGGTATTAAATTCTCCCACTATTATTGTGTTATTGTTAATTTCCCCTTTCATATTTGTTAGCATTTGTCTTACATATTGCAGTGCTCCTATGTTGGGTGCATATATATTTATAATTGTTATATCTTCTTCTTGGATTGATCCTTTGATCATTATGTAGTGGCCTTCTTTGTCTCTTTTCACAGCCTTTGTTTTAAAGTCTATTTTATCTGATATGAATATTGCTACTCCTGCTTTCTTTTGGTCTCTATTTGCATGAAATATCTTTTTCCAGCCCTTCACTTTCAGTCTGTATGTGTCCCTTGTTTTGAGGTGGGTCTCTTGTAGACAACATATATATGATATGGAGAGGGTGGTGGGAGGGGGTTCAGGATTGGGAACTCATGTATACCCGTGGCAGATTCATGTCAATGTATGGCAAAACCAATACAGTATTGTAAAGTAAAAATAAAATAAAATAAAGAGCAAAAATAAATAAATAAATAAAATATTATGTTATTTTATAAAGAGTTTTATGAAGTTGCACTCTTACCAGTAAAACTCACCTTTGCTGTATGTTGTAGAGCTTTTACTTTTTATTAACTCAGTAGGTGAAAAAATAATACTTTGTGTTATTTAAGTCTGTTTTTTCCTGATTACCAGTGAGGTTGAGGGTCTAATTTTATGCTCATTATTCATGTGCACTTCTTCTGTGTGAATCTTTTCCTTGTCAATTTACAAGAACTTTTGTCACTTTATAGATGTTTGCCTTTTGTCATGTGGTTTCAGGTATTTTTATTTATGGTTTTGTGATGTGAAGTTTTAAGTTCATAAGTCATGGTATATATTTTTTGCTATTATTGCTTTTGGGTTTCATTATTTGCTTTAAGATTTTATTTATTCTAAATTAAAAAATTTTCTAAGTATCTTACTAACTTTTAATCTATACTTTGGAACTTTATTATGTTAGAGATTTCTTAATGGTTTAAGGTAGGGTCCCCAACTTTTTTGTTCTTAAGGATAGACAATTCTCATACTTCTGAGTAAAATGCCATCCACGCTATTTATCATTTTCCTAAACACTATTTTCCATTTAGGGATTTTTTGAATTGGTTTTCCAGTGGCTTGTTTTGTTATTATTGCAATGACTGTATGGTATGTTTTGGTATCAGGTAAGGTGCTTGATGAAAGTGAAAGTGGAGAGTGAAAATTTTGGCTTCAAGCTCAACATTCAGAAAATGAAGATCATGGCATCGGTCTCATCATTTCATGGGAAATAGATTGGGAAACAGTGGAAACAGTGTCAGACTTTATTTTCTTGGGCTCCAAAATCACTGCAGATGGTGATTGCAGCCATGAAATTGAAAGACACTTACTTCTTGGAAGAAAAGTTATGACCAACCTAGATAGCATATTCAAAAACAGAGACATTACTTTGCCAACCAAGGTCCATCTAGTCAAGGCTATGGTTTTTCCTGTGGTCATGTATGGATGTGAGAATTGGACTGTGAAGAAGGCTGAGTGTTGAAGAATTGATGCTTTTGAACTGTGGTGTTGGAGAAGACTCTTGAGAGGCCCTTGGACTGCAAGGAGATCCAACCAGTCCATTCTGAAGGAGATCAGCCCTGGGATTTCTTTGGAAGGAATGATGCTAAAGCTGAAACTCTAGTACTTTGGCCACCTCCTTCAAAGAGTTGACTCATTGGAAAAGACTCTGATGCTGGGAGAGATTGGGGGCAAGAGGAGAAGGGGACGGCAGAGGATGAGATGGCTGGAAGGCATCACTGACTCGATGGAGGTGAGTCTGAGTGAAGTCCGGGAGATGGTGATGGACAGGGAGGCCTGGTGTGCTGCGATACATGGGGTCGCAAAGAGTCGGACACAACTGAGCGACTGAACTGAACTGAAGGTGCTTCAAAACCTCTCTCCAAGAATTGAGAATTTCAAAACATTTTTGGTAATGTTTTGATTTTTTAATGTGAATTTTAGTATAATTCTGTCAACTTCAATATCTTTATTTGAAATTATAACATACCAATTGTAACTATATATATAGTTTATATGTGTGTATATATGTATATATATATATAGCCTTTTAAAATATAAAATCTCATTAAGAAGCATGATTATATTCTTTAATGGAATTTTTTCTCATCGGTGTTATATCTTTTTACTAAAAATTTATCTGATGTTTTTGATACTTTTGTTTGCTTTTGTAAATAGATTTTTCTCCTCACTTCAAAGACTTTATATTTTATTTTAAGTTGGAGGCACTTATTAGCATATCATTATAAAATTATCAATATCTTATATAGGAGCATGTCATTTTCTTCAATCTTGAAAAGTGTCAAATGATTTAAACTTAAAATAAGAACAAGTAAAAATAAAGAAACAGTAAAATCCTCCATATCTGTAATCTTGCCTAAAGTGTAGTACTCTTTTTCTGGGAAGAATGACCCATTAGGCAGCTGCCAAGTGTTAAAGATAATGCACAAATGTGCAAGAAAATTAAGAGCAACTCTTAGTCAATCAATTTACTGGAATAAAACCTGGAAGTCATTGAAAAGACAAATGTCAACCTCAGAGAACTGTTGTCCCATTCAGTATATTTAGTAACGTTCCACAAAAAATATATTAGCTGTTAAAAATAAGTCAAATATCTTCCACATTTTCTTTGTAAGAGCTAACAGAAGTTCAATTATCATTTCCTATGCTTGTCTTAAATGGAGTTTGGTTAAGATATCAATCAGTAAAATCATGTTGAATTGATGTTTTGAGTGATGAAACTCAATCTAGAATAAAGTACTTTAAAATATAAAATCAATAGAGTTTATTTTTTATATTCTTTAGTTGAAGTGAACTTTTACAATCATTTAGGTATGGTTATAGCTTACAATGATGGAATCAATATATATGCTATCATTCTCCTTCAAACTATGGTATCTTCTTTCTTGACTGTAGAAAAGTTCAATGACATAAAAATTTGAAAATATATTGAAAAGCTTTAATTGCCAGCTTAGCTATATAAAATAAAAATTTCTGTTTTTATTATTTTAGCAACATTTATGATGGTATCAATTTATTTGACCAACTTTTATGATTGGACTGGTTTATATAATAACAATATGAAAACCACTGATAATTTTTGATGCCTTTTAAAAAAAATGTGGTCACAATGTGAATATTATCCATTTAAGACTTATCTGTGAATATTCTACTAGATAAATAAATTCAAATCATGATCATTGAACTTTCCTGCTCTTTCTCTAAAAGAGATTTTACATAAATAAATGAACAGCTTTCACTAGTTATGATTTCTTATTAATACTGAAGTCGGATTTCTACTCTTGTCCCAGAAGTTTTCAGTAACTTTTCTCAAGTACTTATAATGAAACTTGCCATGTGCCCTGTCATCTGCCCAGCTGTTCTACTCACTAATGTGAAAAAGAGTTGTTTGAAAGAACTCTAATGACAAGCTTCCAAAGAAAACAGTTAAATTTGTTTCACATAGATATATAGGGAAATAGAAAATAAGTTTGACTACAATAAAATGTTTTCAAAATATTAAAAGCATTTTATTGTAGGCAGATGTCCTTGTTTTAAACTATAATCCTCAAGATCTTTGGCACTCTTCCCACTGAGATGTGGGGTCTGTGTCCTGTCCTGTCCCTTAAATCTGGGCTCCGAGGCTGCTGGCTATGGAGCATAGTGGGAGTCATACTCGACCAGTTTCCCATCCCTGGCCTTAAGAAGCTGGTACTTCTATTCCTTTTTCTTCAAGCATTCATATATGGAGCCCTGAGGTACCATATAAGAACTCTGAATCTGCTTGTTGTGAAAAAAAATGACCACAATCATGTTGAATGGTGTCAGTGTCAGTGTCCTGGGTAAGCCCAGCTGAGGTCTCTGCTGACAGCCAGGATCAGCCATCAGCCCTGTGAGTGAAGGGCCCTTGAGGTGATTCCAACTGAGGCCCCAGACGTGGTGGAGTAGATCTTTCACTGTAATGTGCTTCTTTGCAGATTCCTAAAACATACATTCAGCAAGTCTAATAAATGGTCATTTTAAGCTTGTAAATTGTGGAGCAGTGTGTTACATACAGGAATAGTAACTGAAACAGAAAATGTGCTTAAAGCATATCTTCCTCAAAATCTAAGTCACAGCCCTGCAATGACAGTGGCTGAGTTTCAGAGAAGGCTGGGCTAGGGTAGGATGACATTTTTTTTTTTTTAATTTTAAAATCTTTAATTCTTACATGCGTTCCCAAACATGAACCCCCCTCCCACCTCCCTCCCCACAACAGCTCTCTGGGTCATCCCCATGCACCAGCCCCAAGCATGCTGCACCCTGCGTCAGACATGGACTGGTGATTCAATTCTTACATGATAGTATACATGTTAGAATTCCCATTCTCCCAAATCATCCCACCCTCTCCCTCTCCCTCTGAGTCCAAAAGTCCATTATACACATCTGTGTCTTTTTTGCTGTCTTGCATACAGGGTTGTCATTGCCATCTTCCTAAATTCCATATATATGTGTTAGTATACTGTATTGGTGTTTTTCTTTCTGGCTTACTTCACTCTGTATAATTGGCTCCAGTTTCATCCATCTCATCAGAACTGATTCAAATGAATTCTTTTTAACGGCTGAGTAATACTCCATTGTGTATATGTACCACAGCTTTCTTATCCATTCATCTGCTGATGGACATCTAGGTTGCTTCCATGTCCTGGCTATTATAAACAGTGCTGTGATGAACATTGGGGTACATGTGTCTCTTTCAATTCTGGTTTCGTCAGTGTGTATGCCCAGCAGTGGGATTGCTGGGTCATAAGGTAGTTCTATTTGCAATTTTTTAAGGAATCTCCACACTGTTCTCCATAGTGGCTGTACTAGTTTGCATTCCCACCAACAGTGTAGGAGGGTTCCCTTTTCTCCACACCCTCTCCAGCATTTATTGCTTGCAGATTTTTGGATCACAGCCATTCTGACTGGTGTGAAGTGGTACCTCATTGTGGTTTTGATTTGCATTTCTCTAATAATGAGTGATGTTGAGCATCTTTTCATGTGTTTGTTAGCCATCCATATGTCTTCTTTGGAGAAATATCTATTTAGTTCTTTGGCCCATTTTTTGATTGGGTCGTTTATTTTTCTGGAATTGAGCTGCATAAGTTGCTTGTATATTTTTGAGATGACATTTAAAAATAACCTTGATGTGTGCAGGCAAGTCACTTCCTTTGTGTCTGACTCTACAACCCTATGGACTCTAGCCCATGAGGCTCCTCTGCCCATGGGATTCTCCAGGCAATGGGTAGGTTGCCATTTTCTACTTCAGAGAATCTTCCTGACCCAGGGACTGAACCTATGTCTTATGCATTGTACGCAGATTCTTTACTAATGGGCCACATGGGAGGCCTCAACCCTGATTAGCAGTAGTGGTTTATAACCATGGTTCTGACACAAGTTTCAGGGCAGTTTGTGCCAGCTTGTCAACATATATAGTTTATTGATAACATCAATATTTGTGCTTTGAACCTGGTTTTGGTACCCGTGGGCTTACTGTTTGGACTGCTCACATAGCAAGGATATGCCTACCTGACCAGTGGGGTGTTAGAAGCACCAGCTAAGATTCCATTTTGGGGAGCCTATTTCCAAAATGTTTTATATCCTTGTTAAAGGTTCCTGATTTAAGAGAGAAAGTTCTTCCAGGATGGCCCTGGAGAAAAAGGACAATTGGAATCCACAGGGAGCCTCTTGGGACCCTTTGCTGTGAGGCAACCTTGGCTCTGATGCATATCCTTAGTTTAATACTGATGTTATATTTTTATGATTTTCCTGCAATAAAGTATAGATTTGTAAATGTGGTAATTGAGTCCTGTGAGTCCTCTTAGTGTCTTATTTAGTTTTCTTTAGTGTCTTATTGCCATTGTTAGTATGGATTCTGTAAGCAGACTCCTGTGCTGGTTTCAGAATATGCTCACACATACAAGTGCACATTGGGAGACTCTTTATTGGCTAAATTACTCCTTTTTTTTTACCCCATTTTATGGTAACTTCTGCTGTTTCCTGTTCTTGAATATACTACAGTCTTGACTAGGACTTTCCCTGGTGTCACAGACAGTAAAGAATCTACTTGCAGTGCAGGAGAACCAGGTTTGATCCCTGGGTTGGAAAGATCCCCTGAAGAAGGGAATGACTACCCACTCCAGTATTCTTGCCTAGAGAATTCCATGCACAGAAGAGCCTGGGGACTATAGTCCATGAGGCTGCAGAGTCAGGCACGACTAAGTGACTTTCACTCATTCAGGGGTTAAAAAGGTTGATGTCAAGGTGAAATATTAGAGTGCGTTTCTGAAGTTGAAAAGATATATTTGCATTTAATAGACTGCAATACTGTATACTAATAGGGTATTCTCACTAATCCACTGTTGGAAATGACTTTTTAGTGACAAAATCAAACATAATTATGGAAACTCAAAGAGGTGTATTGGTGTTCTACTAATGTTCCCCCACCACTAGGCAGTTCTCTAGTGAAGTTCTCATAGACATTCTCTTCTTGCTATAGTCACTAAAATAGTGCCAAAGAACTAAAACATGAGGTGGTACACTCATATTTCAGCTGTTATTCTTCTGGGTACCGTTCTTCATTACCTTTACTTAGACATAGTCATGTGATTTGTTTTCTCCAGTGAATAATCTTCTAAAGTGATATGTCACTTCTGCATAGAAGTAGTACAGAGGGCACCATTGTCCAAATTCTCTCTGAAGATCATTGGAGTACGTGACAGGGAGTACTCTAATAATAGGAGTAACTGCAGTGGGCAGTAGCCCCTAAGTGATGGTGCTGGACATAAGATGTGAGCAAGAAATAAATTTTATATGTTAAGCTGCCGATAGGGTTTGTTACTGCAGTGTAACTTAGCCTATTCTAGGTAATACAGGGTATTCTTATTTTAAATACGCCTTCTGATAATAGTGAACTTCTGGGATATTCTGTCTTCTATAATTCTAGGAGAGATGATTTGTTGAATGATTCCTCCATAAAACTTCCTTTTCAAAAAAATTGTTTTTAAAACATTTCCCTTTTTATTTGTGGATTTCAAATATCTTTGCAAATTGTGTTTCAGTTGCTTTTGATTTTGTGTATCTAGGAAAGATTTTTCCCTAACAGGTGAGTTGAATTCTAAGGGTAAAATGGAGTATATATTTCCTCAGTTCAGTTGCTCAATTGTGTACGACTCTTTGTGACCCCATGGACTGCAACATGCCAGGCTTCCCTGTCCATCTGAGCCAGGTTTGCCTGTGAGTGTCCAGGAGTCTCCAGCAGAGGCATAGGTTGACAGTGGCCTGCTGCTGGGTCAGGCCCTACCATAGTTTGGCCTCAGGCCAAACAACAGGGAGGGAACACAGTCCTGCTCACCAGCAGAAAATTGGATTCAAATTTACTGAGCATGGCCCTGCCCTTTAGAACAAGACCCAGATTCCCCCACTGTCAGTCTCTCCCATTAATTAGCTTCCACAAACCTCTTACCCTTATCCATCAGAAGGCATACAGAATGAAAACCTAAATCACAGAAAACTGACCAAACTGATCACATGGACCACAGCCTTGTCTAACTCAATGAAACTGTGAGCCATGCCTTGTAGGGCCACCCAAGACGGATGGGTCATGGTGGAGAGTTCTAACAAAATGTGGGCCACTGGAGAAGGGAATGGCAAACCACTTTAGTATTCTTGCCTTGAGAACCCCATATTCCTTCAGGGAGTCATTTATTTCTTGATTTTCCTGCAGCAGTGTAGTAACTATGCTTTCAATCAATGCCCTACTTCAGTGGTTACTGGTTACACCCATTTTTGCACAATGACAAGAGTAACACAAGCAACAATAATTTTGAAATTCATTACAATGCCAGGCTTTATATGCTCTCATTAAGCATTAATTGGTAGTTGATGGCTATTGCTATTTTTAACACCATTAGTTCATAGCAATATAATTAGTAACGCTAAGTACAGGAACCACATTAATAGCATTACTAATTGTAAATCTGGAGATAGAAACGCAACATGACTGGTTAATTTCCAGGCAATATCTCATGATAATTAGCTGTAGGACATTTGTGCCAAACTAGAAAGGTAAATAAATTAAATTCTTTCTACATTTTTTTGTGGTTTGTGAATGTGTGGATCTCATCCCACCTTCAGAAGTTATTTTTTTTTTCTTTTGAATTCCTTTTTGGTATATGCTAAATAATGATTCATTTGTCTCTCTCAAGAAAAATGTATAATCATTTGTTGAACAAATTTTATTGCCCCATACCCAAGTTGCAAAAAGTAATATATTAAATGACTCACTACTTCTATTATATTGTAATTGGTTTCTAATGTTTAGTACAAGGCCCAATAGTCTTTGTTGTATACCCTCTCTTTCCTCATTTCTCTAGCAGTAAAATGAAACTGACCAACTTTAGAAGTCTAGTATGAAGTTTCATGATAGTGGAGTTAAGGTGGAAAGGTACAGATATAGCTGCAATATAGGAAATACAGCTACAATAAGTAAATAAAAAACAACAATAACTTGATATTCTATACCTACATTCATGTTGTTTACCCTGTACTAATTCCTTTTGTTTAGTCACCTTTTCTGAGCTGGAAGAATCTATACTGCCTACAAGACTGGAGAAACTATTCCTTAATTATCCTTTTATGTGCTTTATAAAGGACAGATTTTAGAAAAATATTCTCAATTATTTTCTTTTCAGAATTTTGATGGAATGTATGTGAGGAGACTGGGAATGATTAGACACTGATCATTCATCAGACACTGGTATAGTAAAAAAAAAAAATTGAGTCATTGTTTAAGAAATCACAAAATACATAATTTAATTTTGCATTAATTTTTAAAAGCTATTTTTTCAGTTAGGGTATGATGCTCCTCAGAGACAATACTGCTAACATGCCATTTCAGGCATGTCTTTGTGTTTGTTTTGGCTTCTGAAACAAACTGGATTACATTTGGAAACACTGATTTTCCTCTCTTGACTCGCTTTTCCTTATTCGTTTCACATCTGAGAGTCACCATGTGTATCTTGCTGCTTCATTGGCACTGGGGGCAACAGCCAAAACAATGATTTCAGCATATTGAAACTTTGAATGTCAGTAGATTCTATGGTTTATGATTGGTTAAAATCAGGAAATATAAGTTGATAGCTTAGTGTATTATTGTAAAATGTTAACATAAATCCAAATGCCTTTTACCCAGTAAGAGCAAGAGGGTAAAAGAAAGACATGTGGTTGGTGAAAACTCTCAAAGCGTTTATTTCCCATATTGGCTCTGAAGATTTTGTGAGTGTAATAGCTTCATTATTCTCTTTCTTGAGCTTTCAACTCTTAACAGAATGTGTGTTAACTTGTCAAAATGAACTATGCTATTATTTAATTGTAATTAGTTAATGATTATGTCGCTTCTTTTGGCAGGGAATGCCTTAACTGATGAAACAATCTTCTACCTGCTTTAAAAATATACATATATAAACAATAGAGAAAAAGCACTGGGAAGGCACATGATGATTATTTTCTGTCACATTAGCACATTAATGTGCAGTGAGTTTAAAGAAGTGGCATGAATAAGCTGCTCCACTATATTCTTGGTAATATTGACTTTTATGGGCAATTTAGTTTTAAGTCTACAATATATGATTTAACACAGTTCTGCTTTTCCAAAGATGGAGTATGAAGGCGATCCTTGTTCAGTGAAACACCCTAAGAAAATAAATTATTTCATCTTCCTGGCGATGGTTAAGTTTAGTAGAAATAATACTACCAGTTGCTTTACTTTCATCAGGTAATCCTTTTTCAAATGTAAGGTGATAATTACTTAGCTACAGCTGATTATTGCTGGATAACCTTGTGTGGCTGAGTGGGAGAAGAATGTTTCGACTTACTGCTAAAATTATTAAGAAGCTTCCCCCCCACCCCATGAAAAAATTAGAGTTTGAAAGTTTGAGACATTAATAACATTATCAAATTTACTTTACTTTTGTTTCTGCAATGTGAGAAAGTGGTTTTTCTTTTCTCTTGCATGTTTCATGAGGATCTGGAAATCCAAAGCAGGTAGCAGAACAGGTGATGGCTTACGATGGAGAGTGTGAACTCCAAGGGCTACAGTTTTCATGCCATCTGCCCCAGAGCACATACGCTTCCAGAAAACCTGAGGTTTTCAGGATAACATATGGTCAGTCTGGAGATAGAAATTAAATACACATGTGAATCTACTGTGAGAAGAATGCATATTTGTAATAAAGGCAAGTTTTATGTGACCTGAGAAGAATAGGACTGTGAAATGATAGAATATTTACTTAGAATTTTAACAGCCATGTACTATCTGAAGCAGATGCATACGAGAAAGGCTACAGCCTCAGACCAATGCCCTGGCAAACACTGAGAAGGCAGTGTTTTATTGTCCCAGACCTTTATTTATCTACCAGCAGATGTCCCTATAAGGCAGTAATATCTTACAGTTAGAACAGCTGATTATGAAAAATCAGAAACTGAACCACTCATCATATTTCCAAAGATTAATGGGATTAAATCCACCATGTACTTCAAAATCTTTCTGGAGATAGATTAAGTGCAGAATAGTACGACAGTAAATTTAGTGTACTTCTGAAAACCACATGGAACAAAATTCCTTCTTAAAAAAAAATCTAGCAGTCCCTCATGACCTTAATTAGCATTAAAACCTCTTTCTAAAGTAAAATACTATTTTTTATTATATCTGTGTTATCAGTTATACTATAATTTTCATTGAGAGAGGAAAATACTCAAGGTCCAAAAACTACTCTGAATTCAGTAAAATGCATTTTGTATTTAAATGAATTTTGTTAGTGGTAAAGAATCCACCTGTAATGCAGGAGATTTAAAGAAATGCAGGTTTGAACCCTGGGTCCAGAAGATCCCCTAAAGTAGAGCATGGCAACCCACTCCAGTATTCTTGCCTGAAGAATCCCAAGGACAGAGGAGCCTGACAGGCTAGAGTCCATAGCGTCGCAGAGTTGGACATGACTAAAGTGACAAGGCACACAGCATAGTCTCTTTGAACATTTGAAAAATAACAGAACAGACACACACACACACACACACACACACACACATATAATAATGTATGTGATACATTATATATATTACTCAACTTTCAGCCAATTCCAGATAGATGTAAATAGTCTGGCAGTAGCTTAAGCTACAGGTCATGAAGTACCTTCTTCATTTCTTCTCTTCCAACTTTTCATTCTTTAGTGACATGACACTTCTTGGTAAATAGAAAGCAGCATAGAGAAAAACTGTTGCAAAGAAATACAACTGGCTTCCTTTGTTGATAAAACATGAAAACACAAAGTCGGTATCAATGCTGATTACCATTTCTGTTTTTAGAACTAACAGGTGCATTTGTTTTTCTCTTTTTAAGAGAGATAAATGCTATCGAGACCAAAGAGGTGACCTCAATGTCATGAAAAATTATGGATTTTGAAACTAAATAAACTCAAACTTCTAAATATCATTGCCATTTTCTAGCAGTGTGAATCAGGGCAAGTTAACCAACATCTAGCTTACGTGTCCTCATTTGAGAATAACATCAGAAATCTCATGGAATCAGTACAAATATTAAATAAGATCATTAATGATCATGCTGATATATTATAGGAATTCAGTAAATGCCAGCACCCCTCCTACATTTTTCTCAGTCCATTCCTTTAAGTACATTTTAGGATTTAGGTAAATATTATTAGTCCACTTACTCTTAGAATAAGGTGCTCTGACTTCCTATTATGGGAATTAGGTAAAAGATCAAGATCATGGAAGATGCTTCAGTCATGTCCGACTCTGTGTAACCCCATAGATGGCAGCCCACCAGGCTCCCCCCGTTGTGGGGATTGTCCAGGCAAGAACACTGGAGTGGGTTGCCATTTCCTTCTCCAATGTATGAAAGTGAAAAGTGAAAGTGAAGTTGCTCAGTCCTGTCCGACTCTTAGCAACCACATGGACTGCAGCCTACCAGGCTCCTCCGCCCATGGGATTTTCCAGGCAAGAGTACTGGAGTGGGTTACCATTGCCTTCTCCGAATTTAAAGTATTATCCTTATGTAACATGTAATAGAAAGCCAGCTTCATATGCATTTTTAAGAGAACATACAAGTCTTTAAAAGTCCTGCTGATGTACACTTGCTCTCCCTTTCTGCCTCTATGGGCACTTTGGTGGAGACAGTTTTAGAAACACACCTCATTGAGTCACATGAGGAGAGAAAAGCCCTTTGGATGATCATTTTCACTAGAATGCTAGAAAAGGAGATTTTATTTTTAGTTAAGTTTAGAAATAAAAATTTCACTGTGCAGAACTTATTTCTATATTTCTAGTGCAGTTGTTATTACAGATTTACAGAAGTTTCTCCAAGTCGGAAGAAACTTTCCAGAAAGACATTTACAAATTTGTCCTCTGTAATTATATTCAAAATAACACAAATTCAGGATCTCTATATCTATCTATATATCTCTATCTCTCTATCTGTCTATCATCTATCTATCTATCACAGACTGCAACCTTTACTTGTATGCTAGGACACATGTTTCTATACAAAAGATATGGCTAAAAAAAAGCAAAATAGTGGAGATGATAGAAAATAGTGCGAGAAACATTCTAAAATATACAAATAGACAAAAAAATGAAGAGAGGAGATGATGATGAATGAAAAATGATGCATGAATTCCATGCCTCTTATAAAACAGATTTGAAGGGGTTGATAAAATTATATATAACACACACACAAAAAAAGGACAAAATATGTGACTGAAAAAATGAGAGAAAAGGCATAAAAGGATGGAAAAAATAAAATGAAGCCAGGAGTAAGCTGAATACAAAAATGCATACCACAAAGTGATATACACATTATATTGATCAACTGAAAATTTTATCCTGAGCTTCCTGGCAGGCAGTTAGAAAGAAGGATGCCTTCATCTTTTTGTTCATTTACTCGTTCAACAAATATCTGAGCATCTTCTGTCAAGCATTATTCTAGGGGCTGAGAGTAGGCCAGTGAACAAAACAGAATGTTCTCCTCATTTGGTGGAAGGAGACAGGCAATAAAAGAAGTAAAGTGGCTCAGCAGTAAAGAATCCACCTGCTATTGCATGAACCTGGGTTCAGTCCCTGGGTCAGGAAGATCCCTTGGAGAAGGAAATGGCCATATTCTTGCCTGGAAATCCCATGGATAGAGGAGCCTGGCAAGCTACAGTCCATAGGGTCACAAAAGAGATGGACACGGCTGAGTGACTAAACAACAATAAGGGAAAGTAAAACAAGGAAGAGAAATGGAATCATGTGGAGAGTGGAAATCCTTTCCATTCTAAAATAGGGTGGCCTCACTGAGAAAGTGGTAGCTGAGGAAAAACCTCCAGAAAGCGAATGTGAACCTTAGGTGTCAACTCTGCAGATCTGCGAAGGAGCAAAGGCAAGCAGCAGAGTTAACAGGTGGGAGTGTGCCTGGCAAGGTTTCCTGGGAATGAAAGAAACCAGGATTTCTGAACCTGAAAGAGGTATGAGTGAGTGGGCACACTCCTCAATTATAATTCTTCTTTAACTGCAATCTCAAGTACCAATACTTTGGTTACCTGATGCAATTAGCCAACTCACTGGAAAAGACCCTAATACTGGGAAAGATGGAAGGCAAAAGGAGAAGAGGGCGGCAGAGGATGAGATGGTTTAGATAGCATCACCGACTCAAAGGACATGACTTAGAGCAAACTCCAGGAGACAGTGGAGGAAAAAGGAGTCTGGCATGCTGCAGTCCATGAGATCACGGAGTCAGACATGACTCAACAACCGAACAACTTTCTTGGGTGGTGTTCTTGGGGTGTTTTCCAGTCATGTAGTGTGGGCTTAACATTAGGGAGCTGTTCAGTGAGATCGATTCCAGAATCCCACAAATGATGCTGTTTGGGGACCATGATTTCTAATTGGCCATCTCAGTCCAAGATGTACATTAGTTCACCTAGAAGTGCCTAACCTAGTGACAGGGATCCACACACCCTGATTTGAATATATACACAATAGTGTGTCCTTTTCTTTGGAGAAGGCAATGGCAACCCACTCTAGTGTTCTTGCCTGGAGAATCCCAGGGACTGGGGAGCCTGGTGGGCTGCCATCTATGGGGTCGCACAGAGTCGGACACGACTGAAGTGACTTAGCAGCAGCAGCAGTGTACTTTTCTAAAGTTTCTAGTTTTCAGCAGATTCTCAAAGGGTTTCATGACTAAAAAAGGATTAATATTCATAGGTCTAGATTGATAGAACTATATACTACAGGCAATATCTCTTACAATTGTTTTATTTCTTTTTAATCACTATTGAATTTGGGGGGAGATGTAGATGGCAGTTATATTCTGCAGCTGAGTAAGGAGAGTCATGCTCTGATAATCACCCCAGAAAGGGTCAGGTAGGAAAAAGTAATAGCAAGTGCAAGTGAAAATGAGAGGCGTGAGAGAAACACTAGATGTGAAGTTTCACGTGTTGAACAGTGACTGTGGAGGAACCTGCTAGGAGAAGATGGGTGTTCATGGTGGGTGGACCAGAAGGAGATGCTGAGTAGAATGAATGGGAGAGAACAAGAGGATGGGAAATAGTCATGGCTTAGTGAGAGTAAGAGGATGTGGGTGGCCAGTGGGGACAGGATACTGATAAGATATAGCATGATAAAGTCAATTTTCTTGGTAAGGCTTTCTTATTTTTTTCTAATTTTATTTTATTTTTAATTGAAGGATAATTATTCTACAATATTGTGATGGTTTCTGCCATACATGAACATCTCATTTGTTTTTAATCTAGACAATTTACATGAAAAGTTCTTATAGCAAATAGCATTCTAATGTTAGATACTTCTAATATTAGAATTATTCAATTAGATAATGCTAGGAAATATTGGCTGTCTCAAGATACTCAGACACCCACTTTAATGTCTATGTTCAAAAAAATGAATATTGCTAAAAGCTTTGAAATTGATAGTATCTTGTTAACACAAAGTAATACTGTAATTGATGAATAAGATGATAAATGAGTAAAAGGGAGAAGAGGGGAAAAAAGGGTTTGTGTAAGACAAAAGGAAGGATTAAAAAGAAATAAGGAAACATTTCTCAAAGTCTCTGTACCTGACACTTCCATCTCATAGTTTGCTCTATACCGTTTAGAAATTAAGCCTGTCTTTACAAATGGTTTATCATTAATAGCCCAAAGAGAATGAATTATTAACTCTGAACTATTTAGGTGAGATGAGAAACATGAATTTTGACCATCAGTCAGTAGATGCTGGAGCAGCCTGCCAGGAAGGCTGTGGGGCTCCTGGTAAGATGGCTGTTTAAAAGAGGAGAGAACCCCATCACTTTGGGACCATTTTCATAGCCTTCCCCGCTCCTCTCTCCTATCCTCGCCACAGTGAAGGATTGGAGAGTAATAAATCACCTTTGCAGCCTCCTTCCACCCTGAGACTTTAAGATTCTTTGCATTCTTCCTATCTACCCTCAAAAGGCATAGAAATTTAGTCAGCACTCTTTTTTTTTTTTTTTTTTTTTTTCAGGGACTCCTCAGCCTTTCAGGCATTACCAAACATGTAATTAAGGGATGCTTTAAAGCTTTAGCAGGCTCAGTTTTGAACACCCCCTTCCTTCTATTTGAAATGCAAAATGGAAATGCTAATGAGGGTTTCCTTGTCTGTCACCATTTTCCAAACTGAGAAATGCTAGATCTCAAATATCTTCAGATTTTCTCTTCACATAGGTAATGAGGAACACAGGAGGTTCTATCCTTCAGGTAATTACAAGCCCCAGATTTTCACAACAAATTTAAATTTACAGGGAGGTGGTGATTGTTGAGCCAAGCCTCGTTTTTTAGGAGAAATGGAATGATCCAGATCTATCCTTGGAGTTGTTTTCCTCTGACCTCTGCCCTTATCCCAACATATATCCTGAGCCTTTCCTACAAGAGGGAACAGTTTTCTTAGACGTACAATTGGAGGACAGGAAAAAGCAGCTTTGTGTTATATCATAGAATGGTCCCTAGAAGGTAGCACATTTCCTGAGGAGGTAAACTTTTTATGGTTTAATTTTTAATTGCTCACTCAACATCTCCACCTCAATGCCCACAGGAGCCTCAATGTCTCTATGCCCCAACTGAAAATGCCCACCTTCTCCATTTCTATGGTATCTCCCTTCTCCCAGCTACTCACTTCAAAACTTAAATGAGTGGGAGCTTCCCAGGTAGCAAAGTGGTAAAGAATCTGTCTGTCAATGCAGGGGACACAAGAAACATGGGTTCAATCCCAGGGTCAGGAAGATCCCCTGGAGGAGATCATGGCAACTCACACCAGTATTCTTGCCTGGGAAATCCCATGGACAGAGGAACCTGGAGGGCTGCAGTCCATGGGGTCACAAAGAGTAGGATATGACTTGACTGAGTGACTGAGCATACACACACACACACGCAGACATACACACTCACACACAGTGGAGAGTGGAGTGATCTGGCAGACACTGCCTTACCCAAAAGCTTTGAATGTCAGGATTCATGTGTAGTGGTCGGAGAATAACAGGAAGAAAAAGCAGAAACTTCCTTTTAAAGCATTAAGGAGGTTGGGCTGAAAACATCCAGTCTGATATCAACTAATCCCAGGTAGCTACAAAATGACTGGTTTTTTTTTTTTTTTTAGCTTGTAATGTGTCCTCAGGAAATTTCACCAAATGAATAACTAAAACAAGCCCATATGGGCATTCTTGAATATCTCTAGTCTATTACAATGAGGAGAGCACCTGTTTAAAAATAGTCTGGGTGATAAATCACAGAAGGTTGCATTAATCAAGGTAGCCTAGAGCTGATAAGTGCAATTATGGGTTTGTCACCCCAGGGAAACATCTTGATCAGAGCTCCTCAAACCCAGTATAAACCCTCAAATTTTTGCCCAAAGACGCATGTACCTAATTTGGGGACTTAGCACATCTTATCCATAGGGTATTGAAGGCCTTCTGGCAGGGCCTTATCCAATATCCACAGTAATGAAATCTTATTCTGGTGAGATCTATTAATGGCGTCATGATGGACTACCTCTACAACAAGGGGCAGCAGTCTTCACACATCACAGGTGAAAAGAAACAGAAGCAAAAGCCAAGCCTGAGTCCTGAACTCTCCTGTTCCTATGTGCCCTAGAATTTTACATAAATGGATGAAGGCAGACTAGTTGTATCTCACCATTCAGTGAGATGCTTATATTTGCTTTGGATGACTTTTTTAATGCTATGAAACTAGAATTTTTAAAGCACTATCATAATTCAAAAAACAAATATATTTAAGACCAAAATAGGAATAATTGAGCCATCAATATTGAATGTTATTTTAAGATTATGCATTTTTACTGATTGGTAGCAGGTATTTGCTATGATGCTAACATCATAATAGTATTTTCTGATTTTTCCTATAGTCACAAAATGAGAGGGATCTGCATGCTCAAATATTCAGAGCTCCTGGATTCTGGTATTAGTCGTCTAATTTCATTTCAAGGGCTATGTCAGTTCCCCTTGCTCCAAATTTCCTCTGCACATTACAGTCTATACTATGTTCACTTCTGATTTCAAACCATCTATCACCAGCTGTTTCTCCTACATATTTTGTCTTGCCATGAAAGATAACACATGGTATTGTTGATTAACACTTTATGTATGTGTATGATATCACCCTGTTACCCCCTACAAGCTGTAAGACCCTATGGGAGGAGTTACCACCCTTTTTTGTATTTTCATAACTCTTATTCCATGTTACACTCAATGTATGTTTGCTAAGTGACAGAGTCTGGCAGAAAATTGGTGCCTCTTGTGCTTTTGAGATAGTATGGGATCCAAAATGACAAGATCCCAGAAACAGATGCCAGTGTGTTCATGAATTTAGTGTCAAACAAAAGTTAAAAACTTAATACAACAGGAAAGAATGGTTTATTTAGCAAGCAATGCCAGCAACTCTCCAGGCCAGAATACTGGAGTGGGTAGCCTTTCCCCTCTCCAAGGGATCTTCCCAACCCAGGAATGGAATTAGGGTCTCCTGCATTGCAGGTGACTCCTTTACCAACTGAGCTATGACCCAGGCTAGTCATTAATTGGTTGTATGACCTTGGACAGAGTGCTGAATATTTCTTGCCCTCAGTTTACTCATTTGTAAAATGGAGAGACAGCATATTAAACAGCAGAGACATTACTTTGCTAACAAAGTTCCATCTAGTCAAGGCTATGGTTTTTCCAGTAGTCATGTATGGATGTGAGAGTTGGACTATAAAGAAAACTGAGCACTGAAGAACTGATGCTTTAACTGTGGTGTTGGAGAATGCTCTTGAGAGTCCCTTGGACTGCAAGGAGATCCAACCAGTCCATTCTAAAGGAGATCAGTCCAGGGTGTTCATTGGAAGGACTGATGCTTAAGCTGAAACTCCAATACTTTGGCTGATTGATGCAAAGAGCTGACTCATTTGAAAAGACAGTGATGCTGGGAAAGATTGAAGGCAGGAAGAGAAGGGGACGACAGAGGATGAAATGGTTGGATGGCATCACTGACTCAATGGAGATGAGTTTGGGTAAACTCCGGGAGTTGGTGATGGACAGGGAGGCTTGGTATGCTGCAGTCCATGGGGTCTCAAAGAGTCGAACACAACTGAGCGACTGAAATGAACTGAACTGAAAATGGAAAGAAAGTCTGTACTAGAGACTGGATTATATGACTTGTAAGCATGCTTGGCAAAGTGCTGGGCACACTGCAAGACCCAATACTTTACATGAAAAATAAATCAATGTCAACTGGAGACTTGGATAAACTGGGAGTCAGGAAAAAGAAGTAGTGCTGAATTTAATAGACATTTTTGATATGGAAGCCATTTGAAAAATGGTTATGCACAATTAGTTGTCTTCATTCCCTGTAACACCAAGGTGCAATAAATAATCTTGAAATTGTCTGCATGGGATTCAGGTTTGCACAGTGGGATCTCGCCTTGCTTTGGCTGGTTTGCACGTCTGTTTCCAGTTGTTTTCATGTATTGTATAGATGGATCATGCTTTCAGATGCACCAAGTTGTTCTCCACAAAGGAAGAATTTATGAAGTCCTGTGGTTTTCATTTCATGAAAAGTGGATGTAATGTTTTTAGATCATTCAGCTAAGATTATAGGTGCTCTTCCCTAATAGAATTTTCTTCTTATATATTGGCCTCATTTTTAAGAAAATAGGTTTACTCGTACACTAAATTCATCCAAACTGGAGGCCTGGCTATGTAGAAGACAGATAAGTAAGCCAGCACTGATTGTAGTAGATATTTTTGATACAGAAAGCTGTATGGAACAGGATTATGCACTATTCACTTTTGAAAGAAAATTTTCACATTAAATCAAGTTGTGAACTATGAAACATGACATTTGAGGACATTTAAAATTATTATTATTAACTTTAACTCTTCCCAACACTGGGAGAAATTTGATAGAGTTTTATGTACACGGTCCCATTTGATTTTAATTTATTCTAATATATTTAAAGATTTTGGTATAATTAATAATCCAAACATCTTTCTCATGTTCAGTTTTTTCCGCTTACAAAATATAATCCACTTATGAATCCTTTAAGGAATTTTCACAATGGTCTTATATCATCTTTTAAATTAGTCCACTGTAGATCATCAGCTAATCCAATATCTCTTAGACCATCAGCTAATCCAATATCTCTCATTTATCCACTGGATATTATAAATTTTCCTCCCATTAGAATTCCCCCATCCAGAAAAGCTCTTTCTTCATATTTTTCTATAATATTACATTCTTTTGTAAATCTTTAGGCCTATAGAGCAGCACTTACTGAACCAATTTACCTTATAAGGCAAAAATCTAAAACAAATATCTTCTATCCAAACCAACCTAGTAATTCATAAAAATCATTCTTTAATTATTTTCCTCAGGCCATTGTACCACTTTTGGTAAATATTTGTTCTACTCTGAATGGCCCCATATGAATAGGACAGGCTGATTAGCTCAGATTGCTTCTTAGGTTAAGATTGTACCACATGCTATAGACAAAAAAGAAAAACTCTTTATTCCTGTATCATATATGCTGATTTTTCCACACCAAGCTCCTTGAAAGGTGTTTTGGCTCATAGAGCTACTTTTTAAAAAACAGCCCTAAGATTCCCACTTTATGAATTGGATCTATGTGTTGTTCTATGTTGTCTTTCATTTGTATGAATTTCTTCCTGTGTTTTTCAACTCAAAAGTGAATAGTCCATATTGAAACAATATGCAGCAAAGATGTGATAAAATGCCAATTATCACACATTCTCATATTACTAGTCTTGCTTTTCTACTTGCTCACATAAATGCATATAAGCACATAAATACAGAAAAATATAGTTTTGGTTGGTTGATTATTTTATCACCAGAAGCATAATATACACATTTCCTTTCAACTTGTTTTTGCTTTTATTCAGTTAATATCTCATAGATAACCCTATATATGAGTAGATATTCAACTATGATTTTTCTACTTTAATACATGCTCATAAACACATTTGTACAGAAATGGGAATAATGCAAGCTGGTTTGATATTTTTTAGAATAGTATTTTTCTTCTTTTTTGTTTAGATATATGCTTCTTACCTTGACAGTTAACCTTATAGATCTTACTTTGACCTTTAAACAAATTCTGCCTCTGATTTTTTTGGTCCCCATCTTTTGGCAATGATGGATACACTTAATATTTGAGCAATCATGAAAGATGCTTCATTACTTTACCCAGTTCTTCACTGCCTGCATTTCCAAGTAATATTAAATGCTAGGTAGTAATTACATCACCCAAGAAATGGAACCATCTCTCTCAGGTTTTAATATGACTGGCCTGTTATTTTTTCAGATTATATGGGTGCTTGATGAAAATCTCTGAGGTGAAACCTGAATGGGGTATTAAGACAACAAGAAGGTTTGATAGCTTAAGTCCCCATATGCTTCTCAAGCTGCTTGATGTGGAGGGCATGGTCTATGGTTTTCCCCCGAGGAACCTCGTGCTTGTGAATTATACATAAGTTCAGCTCAGATCAGTGAAAGGTTAACCTATGGGAATACCAACCTTAAGAAAACGGTTTACCTCACAAAATGTTTTTATTGTGATTAAGTAAACATTTTTTTTCCCCCTGAACTTTCCCATCTTCGCATATGCTAAATTTGGTCATCTATAATTGTGAGGGTGCTATGATGTGCTTCTTAGATGCTTCTTTGGAAAAGAAGACTTGTCATCCCAGCTGCTGAGAGTATTGCCAGCAGTCAACCTTCTTCAGAAATTGTCTCAGTCAGGAGATACACCTGGCCCATGGCCACATCTCTCTGAGATTTAAAAACCCAGCCCTCTTGCCCTGACTCAGGACAGCTCTGCGTGCCTGCTCTGCTAGTCACTCAGTCGGACTCTGTGAGTCCAGGGACTGTAGCCTGCCAGGCTCCTCTGTCCATGAGATGTTCCAGGCAAGAATACGGGAGTGGGTTGCCATTTCCTTCTCCAGGCGATCTTCCCAACCCCGGGATTGAACACAGGTCTCCACATTTATTGTACTTACTAGTATATTTGGACACATTTCTGCCATACTGTTTTCTGTTTTTTTTTTTGGTTTATTATGGTTTTTTATGTTTATTATGGTTTCCCAGTTTTCTTTATTTTTTCCTTTCTCTTCTACCTTCTTTCAAGTTTTTTACAGTTTCTTTTATTTTTCTTCTTTTTTTTTTTAATGGAAGTATATTTGTTCCAAAATATTATGTTGCTGGTGTATCATACAGTTAGTCATAAATTTTAAATGTTATACTCCATTTATAGTTATTACAAAATATTGACTATCAGTTCAGTTCAGTTCAGTCACTCAGTCATGTCCGGCTCTTTGCGACCCCATGAATCGCAGCACGCCAGGCCTCCCTGTCCATCACCATCTTCTGGAGTTCACTCAGACTCACGTCCATCGAGTCCGTGATGCCATCCAGCCATCTCATCCTCGGTCGTCCCCTTCTTCTCCTGCCCCTAATCCCTCCCAGCATCAGAGTCTTTTCCAATGAGTCAACTCTTCGCATGAGGTGGCCAAAGTACTGGAGCTTCAGCTTTAGCATCATTCCTTCCAAAGAAATCCCAGGGCTGATCTCCTTCAGAATGGACTGGTTGGATCTCCTTGCAGTCCAAGGGACCTTCAAGAGTCTTCTCCAACACCACAGTTCAAACGCATCAATCCTTCGGCGCTCAGCTTTCTTCACAGTCCAACTCTCACATCCATACATGACCACAGGAAAAACCATAGCCTTGACGAGACAGACCTTAATCGGCAAAGTAATGTCTCTGCTTTCGAATATACTGTCTAGGTTGGTCATAACTTTTCTTCAAAGGAGTAAGCGTCTCTTAATTTCATGGCTGCAGTCACCATCTGCAGTGATTTTGGAGTGCAAGAAAATAAAGTCTGACACTGTTTCTACTGTTTCCCCATCTATTTCCCATGAAGTGATGGGACCGGATGCCATGATCTTTGTTTTCTGAATGTTGAGTTTTAAGCCAACTTTTTCACTCTCCTCTTCCACTTTCATCAAGAGGCTTTTTAGCTCCTCTTCACTTTCTGCCATAAGGGTGGTGTCATCTGCATATCTGAGGTTATTGATATTTCTCCCAGCAATCTTGATTCCAGCTTGTGTTTCTTCCTGTCCAGCGTTTCTCATGATGTGCTCTGTATAGAAGTAAAATAAGCAGGGTGACAATATACAGCCTTGATGCACTCCTTTCCCTATTTGGAACCAGTCTGTTGTTCCATGTCCAGTTCTAACTGTTGCTTCCTGACCTGCATACAAAGATTTCTCAAGAGGCAGGTCAGGTGGTCTGGTATTCCCATCTCTTTCAGAATTTTCCACAGTTTATTGTGATCCACACAGTGACTATAGTGTTGTATAATAATCCTTGTAGCTTATTTTACAGCTTTGGAAATTGCACTAGTTAGGGTTTTTATTTGCAAACAGCCAAAACAAACTCTAGCTGATCTGAGCAAAAAAGGCATTGATTAAAAAAATATTGAGTAGCTATTAAAATTAACTGACAAGAATATGTGGGGTGAGTTATAAGGTGGTTTTTTTCTGATTATCTATAAGCTTAAATTAATTTATAAGGATCACAATATATATTTTAATGAAACCCATTCTAATGAATTATATATAAAATGAGTTACCATGTGTTCCTGTTTATGACTGTCATTTCAAATTTTTAAATTACATGTGTAATTTTATTTTTAAAGCATCATACAGTATATTTTTAGTGTGTAGTTCAATTGATTTTTAAATATTTTTAAATGAAGTATAGTTAATTTAGATAGTCAGCAAACTGATTCAGTCTATATGTATATATATATATATATATATATATATATATGTATATACATGTGAAACTCCAATACTTTGGCCACCTGATGCGAAGAGCTGACTCATTTGAAGAAAACCCTGATGCTGGGAAAGATTGAGGGCAGGAGGAGAAGGGGACGACAGAAGATGAGATGGTTGGATGGCATCACCAGCTCAATGGACATGGGTTTGGGTGGACTCCGGGAGTTGGTGATGGACAGGGAAGCCTGGCGTGCTGCGGTTCATGGGGTCACAAAGAGTCGGACATGAATGAGCAACTGAGCTGAACTGAACTGATACATGTATATATTCTTTTTGAGATTTTTTTTCCATTGTAGGTTTTTATAAGATATTGAATGTAACCACTTTGCTATACAATAGGTCCTTCTTGGTTATCTGTCTTATATATTGTAGTGTGTATATGTTAATCCCAAACTCCTAATTTATTCCTCCCCTATACCAAAGGGGATAGCCCCCTGCTATATACCCTTTGGCAACTATATGTTTGTTTTCTGTGTTTGTGAGTCTGTTTTGTAAATGAGTTCCTTTGTTTCATTTTCTTTAGATTCTACCTATAAGTGATATATGATATTTGTCTTTCTCTGTCTGATTTACTTCACTTAATATGATAATGCAAATGGCATTATTTCAGTCTTTTTTATGGTTGACTAAATTTCCATTTTATATATATGTATATACACGCACACCATATCTTCTTTATCCATTTATCTGTCAATGGACACTTGGATTGTTTTTATGTCTTGGCTTGGCTATTAAAAATAGTGTTTTTATGAACACTGAGGTGCATGTATGTTTTTGAATTGTAGTTTTCTCTGAATATATTCCCAGGAGTGGATTGCAGAATCCTATGGTAACTCTATTTTTAGTTTTTGAAGGATCCTCTATACTGTTTTCCGTAGTGGGTGTACCAATTTACATTCCTACTAACAGTGTAGGAGGTTCTTTTTCTCTACACTCTCGCTAACATTTATTATTTGCAGGCTTTTTAATGATGGTCATTCTGATGAGTGTAAGGTGAGATACTACATTGTAGTTTTGATTTTCACTTCTCTAATTATTAGTGATATTAAGCATCTTTTCATGTGCCTGCTGGCCATCTGTATGTTTTCTTTGGAGAAATGTCTGTTTAGGTCTTTTGCCCATTTTTGATTGGGTTATTTTTATATATATTAAAGTATATAAGCTGTTTGTATATTTTGTGTATTTGTATATTTTGGAAACTAATCCCTTCCCAGTAGTATTTTTTGGAAATACTTTCTCCCATTCTGTAGAATGTGTTTTTACTTTGTTTATGATTTGCTTTGCTGTGCAAAAGCCTTTAAGTTTAATTATATCCCATTTGCTTATTTTGTTTTTATTTTATTGCTCTGCAAAATGGATCAAGAAAGATATTGCTGAAATTTATGTCAAAGAGTGTCCTGCCTATGTTTTCCTTTAGGAGTTTTATAATATTGATTGTATTTAGGTCTTCAATCCGTTTGACTTTATTTCTGTATGTGGCATTAAAGATTGTTCTAATTTCATTCTTTTACATGTAGCTGTCCAGTTTGGCATCCGGTCCCGTAACTTCATGGCAAATAGATGGGGAAACGGGGGAAACGGTGGAAACAGTGGCAGACTTTATTTTGGGGGGCTCCAAAACCACTCCAGATGGTGACTGCAGCCATGAAATTAAAAGACGCTTACTCCTTGAAAGAAAAGTTATGACCAACCCAGACAGCATATTAAAAAGCAGAGACATTATTTTGCCAACAAAGGTCCATCTAGTCAAGGCTATGGTTTTTCCAGTGGTCATGCATGCATGTGAGAGTTGGACTATAAAGAAAGCTGAGTGCCAAAGAACTGATGCTTTTGAACTGTGATGTTGGCGAAGACTCTTGAGAGTCCCTTGGACTGGAAGGAGATTCAGCCAGTCCATCCTAAAGGAAATCAGTCCTGAATATTCATTGGAAGGACTGATGCTGCAGCTGAAGCTCTAATACTTTGGCCACCTGATGTGGAGAACTAACTCATCAGAAAAGACCATGATGCTAGGAAAGATTGAAGGCAGGAGGAGAAGGGGACAGTAGAGGATGAGATGGTTGGATGGCATCCCTGACTCGAAGGACATGAGTTTGAGCAAGCTCCTGGAGTTGGTGATAGACAGAGAAGACTGGCTTGTTGCAGTCCATGGGGTCACAAAAAGTCAGATATGACTAAGTGAGTGAACTGATTAGGTCATATTTTGTTTTGAAGTGTTGGGATTCTTGGTGGTTATTATGTTACCAAAATATGAATAAATAGTTGAAAGAAGAAAAACAGGACATGTGTAGACTGACTATAAGTAAATGTGAATCAAGTATCATGTGTAATCCAATTTTGTGTAGGTACAGTTTAAGAAAAAACAGTTAAATCTAAACCAGCAAAAAACTAGTTGTAGATTATACAAGGAACAGAGATTATGTGTAATCTATTAGCTAACTCAGTTTATTTTCTTTTGAAAGTGATCAGGTAGTGCAGATTTTTTGGAAAAATCAGACCTCAAATTTTACCCAATGACATCATCATCAGCTGTCTTTTGGATCAGAAAGCATGCTGGCTGTAACTACATTTAACAGTTATTTAGCTCAGCACTGTTTCAACATTCATGCCATCATAGAGTTTTCTAGAGTTGAACACTGCCTGGATATTGAGAAGACCATCGCCCCATCAGGCACCTCTGAGCTGCATGTAATTCTCAAACTTTCCTGGCTGAGTATTACTCCAAATTGTATGACTGACACACTAAGCTCCCTCCCCCTACACCTGCCTGCCTAAGTCCTTTGTATTCTTCCTGTCATTTTCAACTTAGATGTCACCTGGGAACCTTCCCCAACCTCCCTACCACCCACCTCTACCTGGATTAAATTTATCTCCCTGTGCTCCAATTTGGATATTGTAGAAGCTAAAAGGTTAATGTTCACAAGAATTTTTCTTCATTAGACTATGAGCTCCAGATGGACTTTTTGTATCTCCTTATTTGACGCTCTATGAGGTATCTATGTTTTCTTTATTTACATATGCATTTCTTTACATGGAACCTATGAGTCAAGTTAAAAAAAAAACAAACAACACTCTTGTTTCTTTTACAATTCCAGAACTATATTTTACAACTTAAAAGCTTTCATATTTATGTTTATTGGATAAATATTAAGTAAGTGCTGCAAATTATGTTTCAGCAGCTGACTGCCAAAACCACCTTAGTCAGAGACACATATGCTCTAGCTATGGCTACTATTTTATCTGACAGAAAAGCTACCCATTTTTTGGGGAAGGATCTCATTTTCCAGTCATTCATAATGGACAGTTAAGGAAGTGCTGCATTTAAAAGAGAGCATTGCTTCATGGAGTTTATGTCAACCCACTGACCGTACGTAAAGATTCACATACATACTTCCTTCCTTTGTTGTCAGTGAGTGGACTTTTGCTTTATATTTCCAGATCTACACTTTAGAATTGCTTCAAGATATTTTTTTTTTGCAACAAAATACACCCTTGGGTTATTTTAGCTAATAATCAATCCATTGAAAACAACCAAAACTCTCAGGAGGAATAGCTATACCAAGAAAAGCGACTGGTGTTGGAATTCACCTCTCTTCTGTATTGGCACAGGATATGGCAGTGTGAGAAAACTAGCAAAGCTAGAACATTTTTAAGATAAAATTCTTGAGCCTATTTTCCCTATTCTCTCAGTACATAATTTCTGTTTTTGCTAATTTCTGCTAATAAATATACCTTGGAAAGGTATATGGTGTGGTTAGTGGGAAGGGAATGAGATTTAAATTGAAACAGAAGAGACTTTAAATCTTGGCATTAGCTTCTATTCAATCACGTTACTTAACTTTTCTGAGGCTCAGTTTCCCTGTCTGTAAAAATGGAGATAAAGGTACATTGAAGATAATCATGAGGCTACAGAATAATGCACTTGATGCACTAGACATAGACTCCATGCTTGACAACAATTAGTTGCCTTTATTACTAGATACAGCAGGAAAAGAAGACCAGTTACCTAAATCTTTGCACTGAAACATGTTTTCTTTATTGAATGGGCTTTGGTTTTAAGGCTGTTTGTATATCTCTTCTCACAATGAGTATTTGTGAAGACTGATGAAGCTCTTGGTAGACCATGACTCAAATAGTGAAAATAGCCTTTGTGTGACTTGGATGTTTTCTGATTTCCTCCGAGTAACAGCTGGTGCTCAAAACTGTTTTGATAGTAAGAAATCTGCTCATTTTGTATGGAAGATTGCATAACCAGTTACAAACAAGGTGCTTTGGGAGTAATGATATTCTCCTTAATACCTTGAATGTACAGGTTGTCAACTGAAAGCAAGCCTGTGCATTTTGTTCAGAATTAGGGCCATCAAAATATTGTGCACAGTGAATGACTGTAGATTTAGTCTACATGTTTTGTAGTGCTTTAGAAATGCATCTTTATTTCTGAGGTTAGTGATGAAACTTCTGATCTCTGCTCCCTGTATATGTGCTAGAGGCAGTCCTGGAAAGCAGACTGATGCTGGCGTGTGCTGGCTCAGGAGATGTATTTGTTTCTTTTTGCGGATCTGTAACTCTTTCCCCAGGGCTAGAATTTCCAACACCAAATAAACCTTTAGGTTTTGCTCAGCTCTGATATCATCACTTCAAATATGTAGGTGTTGTTTTTTTTTTTAACTTTCTTCCTGATTCTGAATGGGGATTTAGTTAAATGCCTGTTTAAGAATTGATGAGTAATTTAAAGGATTTAGGAGAACATTCTGTGCTATTATATGCAAATACATGCCATGCATGGCTCCCTATGTCATTAACCTGGCAGTCATTTCACGCATGACTCCCCATCTTATTAAGCTAGCAGTATGGAATATTTGATTTACTAAACTGGTATGAACTACTTAGTGAGCTAATATAGGAATATAACTTTCAAATTTCTTTGGAATAACTATCTCCGAAACAGATTCTTGAAGACGATAACATTATTTTGACAGCTGTGCTCAGTTTCTAAAAGTCTATTTTAGGAAGCTTCTTATAACTGTTGGAAATGTACCTGTGTGATTGGAATGAACCATACAATAATTGAAAATGAAAACCATCATAGCAATAAGAGCCCTTTGAATTCTGTAGCAAGTGATTCGACAACATAGGTAAATAAATTTGGTGGAAGTGTTTGCTTCTAGACAGGATGTTAAACAGTGTACGGTTGCCTGCGAGTCTGCCACTAGGCTCCCAGTTACCATGATGCTCTGAAACTCTTTTTATAGCCATGGCCCCCCTGGCTTTCCAGACATTCGTTGCCATAGCAGCATTCATCGGCCATGGGATTTACAGGAAAAAAAAAAAAAAAAAAAAAGGAGGAGGGCTGCATATTTGTAAAGTTGGTGCAGTGCCAAATGTAGCAGGAATTATAGATGCAGGATGCTGGGTTCTTCCTTTAGTGTCCATTTCAGCTGGCGCCTAATGTCATCCACATAATCACAAACCACTCTGTCATCATTCAGACCAGCTGCATGAAATGAGACAAAGGGAAATTTAGCAGCAACGAAGGGAATGGTAATTTAGAAGGCTTTTAAATGATGTTTTCTATGTTCCTCAATCAACAATATTTTAAAGCCTTTAATTTTTTTCCCCTACAATAGGATTTCCTTGTTGTTGCTGGCTTGACTGGTGACATATTAGCACTAAGTTGGCCAAAAAAATGTCAGAGACTAGAAAGGAGGTCCAATAGATAAATTCAAACAGGAGTAGAAAGGAAATATTTATAGTAATCTTCATTTCTACTAGATTGCATTGCCTTTAAATTATATAGGTAAATTTTCCTTCACTATTTGCCTAAGGTATAATTTTTGAACCTCAGATGTTTAATGTTTATCAGATATTCCTTTGAATAAATGCTCCCAGATTTGTGATATGTTCGTTTCTTCAGTCATGACACGTATTTGAGAGTTCACAGGCAAGAAGGAAAAAAAATGTTCATGGAGGAAGAAAACCAAGTGAATAATCCAGGGAAGCTGGTGAACTGTGACATGTGTGGGGTCGTGTGAGCCATGAATATGTAAGGCGACCAGTTAGACTGCTGTGGGGTGGGGGATGTTAGGTGTGGAATTTGTTCAAGAAAGAGAAAATATACAATGTGTTTGTTTGCAGCAATACTAGGATTTGGGCAAATGCGCTAGGATACGGGAATGGATGCAGAGATCTCATAAAACTGGAGTAAATCAATAGCAGATGATTAGAAACAGAGGAAGTGGCTATGAGAGGCCCATCCGTGTTTAGCTGAGTCTTTTCCTAGTTAAAAACATTTCCTCTTTATGAACTCTTCATCCAAAATTGTAACTAGTACTTGCATATAAGGGTGGATAATAACACGACTGGAATAGAGTAGGGGTCCCAGACATGGACTCGCCATTATCTGAGAAGCTGGTGAACCACAGAGTGTTGCTTAGTCCCTCAGCTTGTCCAACTCTTTGCGACCCCATGGAGTGTAGCCTACCAGGCCTTCTGTCCTTGGGATTTCCCAGGCAAGAATACTGGAGTGGGTTGCCATTTCCTCCTCCAGGAAACCACAGAGGTGGCATTACAAATCAGTGGGGAAAGGAAAGACTGTTTAATGATCAGTTTGAGGATGATTTGGTTATCTACATGGAAAAAAAATTCGTGTGTCACATCATAAGAAAAAATAAGATTGGCTAAACACTGGGTAAAGGAATCTAAATCTTTAAGAAAAATAAAGAAGTTTATTTTTATTACTGTAAGGGAGGTAAGGGTTTTTTAAGCAAGCTATGAAAGTACAAATTTTAAGGGAGAAATAGAAGGGTTTGACAAAAACAAGAAACAACACAAACACAGTGAAAAGGCAAATCTAGAAGAAGCTATTTTCAATGCAATAATTGACTGAGGATTGTTTTGCAGAATAAATAAAGTGCCCCTCTAGGTTAACAAGAAAAAGATTAAAAAAAAAAAAAACCCTCTAAGGATTTATGAACAGGTCATTCACAGAGGAAGAACCCTGAATGCTAACAAATATATAAAGAGGATCAAAATGTTTAGCAGAGCAATACAAAGGAAAACAAAAGTGATAAAACATGTATAAATCTCAGATCAGCAAGTATGTAAAGCCTGACAAGGCCAAGTATTGGTGTAGATGTAGAGAGAACAATGCTGATGGGAATTTAAACTTGTATCAGGACTTTGGGAATCTATCTGGCAAAGCTTAGAATGTGCCTCCTGTTGGACTGAGCAATTCAGTGTTTAGGTGTACACATGTGCTAACAAAATATTACAGCATTTATTACATTAGACACAAATATATCATGGCATCTTATTGTGTGACATTATATGCCTAGTAAAATGAGTAAAGCGTAACAGATAAAATTTTTAAAAGATGAGGAAAAAATTTGAGTGGGAAAAGTAAGTTTTAGTATCAGATATAAAATATGATATTTTTGATAACATAAATGTGCTATTATGTTAATATATAGTGAGCTACTTGTGGATACCTGACCATGTATGTGTGTATGCATGCTAAGTTGTTCCGGTCGTGTCTGACTCTTTGTGACCCTATAGACTTTAGCCCAATGGGCTTCTCTGTCCATGGGATTCTCCAGGCAAGAATACTGGAGTGGGTTGCCATGCCTTCCTCCAGAGTATCTTCCTGGCCCAAGGATCAAACCCATGTGTCTCTTATGTCTCCTGCTTTGGCAGGTGGGTTCTTTACCACTAGCACCACCTGGAAAGCTCTACCTGACCATATAGTAAAATGATAAAAACATGAATAGAAAGAATATACTCCTGATAAAGGATCAATTGGTAAGGAATTAGATCGAGGCTAAAAGAACACTTGAAATGCTGGCTGATGGAAGAACACTCTGTCTCTTCTGAGGTGGTATTTCCCCCCACTCTTAAACCAGACCTGAATCTGGTTAAGTCTTGAGTCTCAATAATAAATTTTTAGGAAATACAGAGGAACAGGGGAACATTTCAAACCTACCAGTGGGGTGTAATCAATGAAATCCACGCTATGAAAATACTCACTGGATATTTCATGTTATTTTAAGTGTAGTGAGTGGCTCAGTGGGTAAAGAACCTGGCTGCAGTGCAGGAGACACTGGAAATATGGGTTCGATTCCTGGGTCGAGAAGATCCCCTGGAGTGGGGCTCAGCAACCACTCCAGTATTCTTGCTTGGAGAATGCCATGGACAGTGCAGCCTGGCGGGCCACAGTGCATAGGTTGCAAAGAGTCAGACACGACTGAAGTGACTGAACACAGCACAGCACCTCACCTTGGTAATATAATATATTTAGAAATATACAGAAAACAAAGAAAAATGTGGAGAGGACAGCAGGGCCATTCCAGCTCTAATTTTACTACAAATGAGAAGTAAGGAGCAATAAGGTCTGGACACATCTCTAGAGTGATCGCAACAAGCTCATTCATTCATTTGGTCACTTAACAAATATACAGAGGCACCATCATATATCACATAACAATATTCAGGCACTGGAGATGTTGGGAAACTAAACAGAAGAATATCCTTGTCCTCATGGGGTTTGCACTCTTTGGAGGGAAAAAATGGACAGAAGTCAAATAAACATTCAAGTAAATATGTCACTGGTAATCAGTAATAGAAAAATAAAACAGACAATGGGTCTCAAAGGGTGGGCTATTATTCTATATTGTGTCAGGAAGGCTTCACTAATAAGATGTTATTCACAGAGAGAGTTCTGAAATCAGCATAAACATACCAATAGCTGGGGGAGTGAGCCTTTTAGGCAGAAGAGACAGCAAGTTCAAAGGATGTGAAGAGACAGAGAGTAGCCGGGGTGATTGGGAAAGAGTGCAGAAGTCAAGTGAAGCTGGAGTGACAGAAGATGAGAAGAGGCAAGGAACACAGGGAGACAGGTCACGTGGAGCCCTGCAGGCCTAAGGAAACCATTGCACTTTTCTCTGAATGAGGTGGGGATCTGGTGGAGCTCTTCAGGGAAGGTATAGACACTCTGACTTAAATTTATAAGGATGACTTTTTCTGTGTTGAGATTAGATGTTAAACAAAAGTATATATAAGAAATCCAACCAGCAGTCAGTCAATTACAGCAATTTAGTTAGGTGCTGTTTCACTTCAGTCTCACATTTTCACAACCAGTGTTCTTTCCCCCTGGATCTGCAGCTCCTATAGTCCTCTCACTTATTTTATTGAACCGAATCCCATATTTCTCTTTCATTCCCATGCAAAATCACTGAGACTTGGGACTCTGTCTTCAAATTATATTCAGAATGCAATCTTTTTTAATTGTTGTAGTTGTGGTAAAATATACATAATATAGAAATTTACCCATTTCATTTTAACCATCTATAAGTGCATTTTCTATGGCATTAAGTACATACATGTTGTTGTGAAATCATCACCAGCGTTCATCTCCAGTAGATGTTCATCCTCCACAGCAGAAACTCTGAACCTGTTAACACTAACCCCTTATTTCTTCTTTCTCCCCAAACCCTAGCAACCACTATTCTATTTTCTGTCTCTATGTGTTTTACTACTCAAGGTACCTAATGTAAGTGAATCGTAAAATAAGTGTCCTTTGTGACTGGCTAATACCAATCAGCATAATGTCCTCAAGGTTTACCTATGTTATGGCACGTGTCAGAGTTTCTTTCCTTTTAAAAGCTGAAGAACATGTCATTGCATGTATATGCCACATTGTGTTATACATTCATCCATCAATGGATACTTAGGTTGTCTCCAGCTTTTGGTTGATTGTGAGCAACATTGCTGTGAACATATCTGTTTGAGACTCTTCTTTCAATTGTTTTGGGTTTATATAAAGGGATGGAATTACTTGATCATATGGTAATTCTGTGTTTAGTAATTTTGTGTCATGAAAATGGAAAGTGTGATGGAAAGTGTGAAGAAATGTTTCAAGATGTAGAAAGTGATCGGGAACTCCCCCGGTGGTCCAGCGGTTAGGAATCTGCCTGGCAATGCAGGGGATATGAGTTCTATCCCTGGTCCCAGAAGACTGCACATGCGATGGAGCAGCTAAGCCCATGCATCACAGTTACTGACCCTGTGCACCTAAAGCCTGTGCTCTGTAACAAGAGAAGCCATCCCAATGTGAAGCCTGTGCACCACAATGAAGAGTAGCCCCTGCTCTCCAAAACCAGAGAAAGCACGTGCATAACAATGAAGACCCAGTGCAGCCAAAACTAAATAGATTTAAAAAAAAATAAGTAGAAAGTGATCAACAGTATCACCTGTCACTAAAAGATAAGTTAAAGTGAGAATCATTGGGTTTAGCAATGCAGGAGTCTTTTGTGACTTCATCCAGAGGTGTCTTTGTAAAGAGTAGTAAGAATAACTCCTGATTGGCATGGCTTCAAGTATGAAGTAGAGAAATTTGTGATAAGAGAGTCAGACAACTTGTTCTAAAGGGAAACAGAGATATGAGGGTGATATAAAACTCCACCAGGGAATAGGCATTTTTAAGTGGTAATTGTTAATGCAGGGAGTCTGAGGGTTGGAATAGAATAAAAAGATGGAGGAAGGGCAAGGTTGATCTTTTTGCTTAAGCTAGAACACCCATCTTCTCCTGCCCTTGGACACTGGAGTTCATGGTGTTCAGATCTTCAGATTCAGACCAGGCCTTAAACCATCAACCATGATTCTTGGACCTCTGGAAATGTGAAGTCACTGCCTTATGTGTATATATATAAGGCCCATACAGTCAAAGGTATGGCTTTTCCAGTAGTCAGGTACAGATGTGAAAGTTGGACTATAATGAAGGCTGAATGCTGAAAAATTGATGCTTTTGAAATGTGGTATTGGGGAAGACTCTTGAGAGTCCCTTAGACAGCAAAGAGATTAAACCAGTCAATCCTTAAGGAGATAAACCTTGAATAGTCATTGAAAGGACTGATGCTGAAGCTGAGGGTACAATACTTTGGCCACCTGATGCAAAGAGCCTACTCAATGGAAAAGAACATGATGCTGGGAAAGACTGAGGGTGGGAGAAGAAGGAGACAACAGAGTATGAGGTGATTGGATGACATCAAGGAGTCAAAGTATATGGGTTTGAGAAAACTCAGGGAGATAGTGAAGGAGAGGGAAGCCTGGCATGCTGCAGTCCATGGGGGCACAAAAAGTTGGACACGACTGAGGAACTGAGCTTGCATACATGTAGCTGGAATAGAGTGCGTGTCAGGGAGACCTGGTGGAGGTGAGTTCACAGAGAGTTGAGTAAGGGCAAGAGGGAGAAGAACAAGAAGGGAAGATCAAGTAGATAAAGGACTTACTGTGTATTCTCCAAAGTATATTATTATATGCTACAGTGTATTATCACAATAGCAGTGAACCTGGGAAAAATTATTCTGGTTGCTACATGTACTTTGGATTTAAGCAGAAATATTTTGATTAAGGTGGGTACAGTACTTCAGGGAAAGATGATTGGAGTCTTACCCAGGATAGTAACTGAAATGGAAAAAAGAAATAAACCCCACTTCAATTTTCCTCCCCCAAGAGGGAGGGTCCCCAGTAGATGGCTCTCTTTCAAGTTCCTAGAGTTTCATGTTTCTTCCTGCCTTAGACAGGCTCCCATTCCAAGATATTTTCCCTTGCTTTATTTATTTATTTTTTTTCTGGTCATTTCTCAGACCAAGTTTGGCATCATCAATCATAGTATTGAGTAGTACAAGGCACCTTTATTCCTGGTCAGTTGCACTCATCACAATTACAATTAATTATTTAATAATACCTTTTACTCTTTACTATACTGTGAGATCATTCAGAGGAGGGATCAGATAATTCTTGTCACTTCTCAGGTCCCAAACTTAAAGTATAATAAAATTTCTTCTTTATATTTCTTAATAACTATATAGTAATTGCAAAGGGGGGAAACGATGATAGTTCCACTTGTGGTTCTAAGTAATACCAAAATTTAAAAATGTTTTAAAAGCCAAATGATTTACACTACTCATTTAGTAAGTTGATGATAGCTCTGTGTCAAAGCTTCAGCAAATATTTAATTGCCTAATAAAAGATGTAGATTATCTCATATTTTATGAAAACGTAAAGAATCTTTACACAAAGATCTCATGTTATATTGTTTATAAATCTGAAGCAGATAGAAAAGCTAGCAACTAAAAATTTTGTCTGTCAAGGAAAACAAGGTCAATACATTGAAGTGTTGCTTTATTTTTAATTTCAAACTTGTGAAAAATTTTTATATTCCTTCAATTAGCAACATTATCTAAGTAATTTGACCACATTCTGTGTTTTAATAAAATTTATTGTATATAAATTATAATGTAAATTATACATAGTGCACCATATTTGATTTCTTCAACCTCAATATTTAAAATGGTGAAAACAATTCAAATCACATTTGTCAAAACAAATTCACAATGTCTTTACCATTCTGCCTTGTAAGAGTTAACTAGAAACATTCATTAATCTAGCACTTTATGATTTTAATTTCTAGATGGAATGGTTAGCATATCTGAGCTCTATATATTCAAACAACAGAAGTAAGCCCTTTTCAGGGGTCACTGGGGTCAAATAATTTAGACCTAATATTTTGCTACGTTAACCATTGTGCAGTCTATGTAACTCATTTAAAATAATCCATTCTGACATTATATTATCATTTTTAAGATTTTGCTTATAATACAAACTATTTTATTTGGACTAATAGTATCAATATGACAACTCTTGAAGAGTTCAGTTCAGTTCAGTCAATCAATCATGTCTAACTCTTTGTGACCTCATGGACTGCAACACATCAGGCCTTCCTGTCTGTCACCAATACCCGGAGTTTACCAAAACTCATCTCCATTGAGTCGGTGATGCCATCCAACCATCTCATCCTCTATCGTCCTGTTCTCCTCCTGCCTTCAATCTTTCCCAGCATCAGGGTCTTTTCAACTGAGCTCTTCGCATCAGGTGACCAAATCATTGGAGTTTCAGCTTCAACATCAGTCCTTCCAGTGAATACTCAGGACTGATCTCCTTTAGGGTGGACTGGCTGGATCTTCTTGCAGTCCAAGGGACGCTCAAGAGTTCTCCAACACCACGGTTCAAAAGCATCAGTTTGGTGCTCAGCTTTCTTTATAGTCCAATTCTCATATACATAGATGACTATTAGAAAAATCATAGCCTTGATGAGATGGACTTTTGTTGGCAAAGTGATGTCTCTGCTTTTTAATATGCTGTCTAGGTTGGTCACAGCTTTTCTTTCAAGGAGTAAGTGTCTTTTAATTTCATGGCTGCAGTCACCATCTGCAGTGATTTTGGAGCTCACAAAAATAGTCTTTTACTGTTTTCATTGTTTCCCCAACTATTTGCCAAGAATTGATAGGACCAGATAATCACAATGCTGTGATCACTCACCCAGAGCCAGACATCCTGGAATGTGAAAGGAAGTGGGCCTTAGGAAGCAAAACTAAGAACAAAGCTAGTGGAGGTGATGAAATTCTAGTTGAGCTATTTCAAATTCTGGAAGACGAAGCTATGAAAGTGATGCACTCAATATGCCAGCAAATTTGGACAACTCAGCAGTGGCCACAGGACTGGAAAAAGTCAGTTTTCATTATAATTGCAAAGAAAGGCAATGCCAAAGAATGCTCCAACTACTGTACAATTGCACTCATCTCACACCTAGTAAAGTAATGCTCAAAATTCTCCAAGGCAGGCTTCAGCAATATATGAACTGTAAACTTCCAGATGTTCAAGTTGGTTTTAGAAAAGGCAGAGGAACCAGAGATCAAATTGCCAACATTTGCTGGATCATCAAAAAAGCAAGAGAGTTCCAGAATAACATCTATTTCTGCTTTATTGACTATGCCAAAGCCTTTGGCTGTGTGGATCACAATAAACTGTGGAAAATTCTGGAGGAGATGGGAATACAAGACCACCTGACCTGCCTCTTGGGAAACCTATATGCAGGCCAGGAAGCAACAGTTAGAACTGGACATGGAACAACGACTGGTTCCAAATAGGAAAAGGAGTACATCAAGGCTGTATATTGTCACCCTGCTTATTTAACTTCTATGCAGAGTACATCATGAGAAACGCTGGGCTGGAAGAAGCACAGGCTGGAATCAAGATTGCTGGGAGAAATATCAATAACCTCAGGTTTGCAGATGACACCACCCTTATGGCAGAAAGTGAAGAACAACTAAAGAACCTCTAGGTGAAAGTAAAACAGGAGAATGAAAAAGTTGGCTTAAAGCTCAACATTCAGAAAACAAAGATCATGGCATCCAGTCCCATCACTTCATGGCAAATAGATGGGGAAACAGTGGAAACGGTGACAGACTTCATCTTTTTGGGTTCCAAAATCACTGCAGATGGTGACTGCACCCATGAAATTAAAAGAGGCTTGCTCCTTAGAAGAAAAGTTATGACCAACTTGGACAGCATATTAAGAAGCAGAGACATTACTTTGCCAACAAAGGTCCGTCCAGTCAAGGCTATGGGTTTTCCAGTGGTCGTGTATGGATGTGAGATTTGGAGTATAAAGAAAGCTGAGTGCCGAAGAATTGATGCTTTTGAACTGTGGTGTTGGAGAAGACTTTTGAGAGTCCTTTGGACTGCAAGGAGATCCAACCAGTCCATCCTATGGGAAATTGGTCCTGGTTGTTCATTAACTGATGTTAAAGCTGAAGCTACAGTATTTTGGCCACCTGATGTGAAGAGCTGACTCATTTGAAAAGACCCTGATGTTGGGAAAGATTGAAGGCAGGAGGAGAAGAGGATGACAGAGGATGAGATGGTTTGATGGCATCACTGACTCAATGGACATAAGTTTTGGTAAACTCCGGGAGTTGGTGATGGACAGGGAGGCCTGGCATTCTGCGGTTCATGGGATAGGAAAGAGTTAGACAGGACTGAGTGACTGAACTGAACTGAACTGATGGGACTAAGATGCCATGATCTTCGTTTTCTGAATGTTGAGCTTTAAGCCAACTTTTTCATTCTCCTCTTTCACTTTCATCAAGAGGCTCTTTAGTTCTTCACTTTCTGCCATAAAGGTAGTATCATCTGCATGTCTGAGGTTATTGATATTTCTCCTGATTCCAATCTTGATTCCAGCTTGTGTTTCTTCCAGTCCAGCATTTCTCATGATGTACTCTGCATTAAGTTAAATAAGCAGGGTGACAATATACTGCCTTGACATACTCCTTTTCCTATTTGGAACAAGTCTGTTTTCTATGTTCAGTTCTAACTGTTGCTTCTTGACCTGCATACAGATCTCAAGCAGCAGGTCATTAGTTTCTTTTATTTTTATGCATAGGACTACTTGAGTTTATTGTTTTATTTTGTAAATTGATTATGTGAAAATAGTAGACACTATTGTAAGAATTGAACTGAAGTTCATTGCTGCAGTTGTAATTCAGATCATTATATTACTTCATTAGTTACATCATTCTCTTCTTTCTGGAAAGTAGTTTGAAGAAACATAAAATCAGATACACTCTCATTAACAAAGAAATATTTAATATTTTGGGTTGCTAAGAAAGTTCATTGTTTTTTTTTTCTTTTCTGTAACGTGTCTAGTACCACTTCGTTGTTTTTAACTTCAAAATAATTTTGCTAGATTGTATTGTGACAGCTTTCATATCAGCATGCATTAGAAAAACATCAGAATTGGTTATTTTTGTGTGTGTAGCCATTTGAATATTGAAGGTGGAAGAAAGAAAGCCACACTTCTGGCATTTTTTGCCTTATTATTTCAAGAAAGGTAAAAACACAACTGAAACAGAGAGAAAATTTGGTGCAGTGTATGGAGAAGGTGCTTTGACCAAACACAGTTTATGAAGTGGTCAAAGTGATTTGCAAAGTTTCATGCTAGAGCTTTCTCACTGGACATTGCTCCATGGATAGACCAGTTGAAGTTGATAGCAATCAAACTGAGACATTAATTGAGAACAATCAACATTATACCACGCTGGAGATAGCTGACATACTCAAAATATCCAAATCAAACATTGAAAATAATTTGCACAATTGTGGTTATGTTATTCATCACTTTGATGTTTGAGTTCCACATAAATTATGCAAAAAAATAATCCTTCTTGATGGTATCTCTGCATGTGATTCTCTATTTTAACCTAACAAAAATGTTCCATTTTGCAAACAGTTGTTATTGGTGATGAAAAGTAGATATTGTACAGTACTGTAAAGTGGAAGAGACTACAGGGCAATTGAAATAAACCCACCAGCCAAACCAAAGACCGGTCTTTGCCCAAAGCAGTCCTCTATTATGAGCTCCATCCTGAAAACTAAGCAATTAATTCCAACTAGTACAGCTCCCAATTAGACCAACTGAAAGCAGCACTTGATGAAAAATGTTAAGAACTAATGCATAATTTTCCATCAAGATAGGGGCTTCCCTGGTAGTTCAGACAGTAAAGTGTCTGCCTACAATGCTGGAGATCTGGGTTCGATCCCTGGGTCGGGAAGATCCCCTGGAGAAGGAAATGACAACCCACTCTAGCACTCTTGTCTGGAAAATCCCATGGACTGAGGAGCCTGGTAGGCTATAGTCCATGGGGTCGCAAAGAGCTGGACATGGCTGAGCGACTTCACTTCACTTCCATCAAGATAACAGAAGACTGCATGTTTCTTTGATGGCCAGGCAGGAACTGTTACAGCTTGGCTGAGAAGTTCTGATTTATCTACCATGTTCACCAGACATTGCACCTTTGGATTTCCATTTGTTTTAGTCTTTTTGCAAAATTCTCTTAATGGGAAAAATTCAATTCCCTGGAAGACTGTAAAAGACACCTGGAACAGTTTTTTGTTCAAAAAGATAAAAAAGTTTGGAGAAGATAGAATTATGTAGATGCCTGAAAAATGGGAAAAGGTAGTGAAACAAAATAGTGAATATGTTCAATAAAGTTCTTGGTGAAAATGAAAAATAGATCTTTTATTTTTACTTAAAAAGCTGAAGGAAGTTTTGGATCAATCCAATATTAAAAAGCTTTAGGTGGAGGAAAGCAATAAGGAAGACTAGAAAATATAAATACCCGCAGTTTTGTTCAGAGAGAGCATTCATGGAAATGTGAATTACTGAATCAGTTATTGAATCAGTCCTTAATGGGTTCTTGTAATGAAGCCCTTGTTGAGGTTATGTTACACTAATTCTTTGAAGTCATGACTTGCTGTGGTCAGCCCTTATTGGCTATGGTGATATTTATGGTACTCATTATAACATCAAAGAAATGCAGGAGACCCTGGTTCAATTCGTGGGTTGGGAAGATCCTCTGGAGAAGGAATAGGCTACCCACTCCAGTATTCTTGAGCTTCCCTTGTGGCTCAGCTGGTAAAGAACCTGCCTGCAATGCAGGAGACCTTTATTTATTGTCTATGTCATCTTTCTCCACTAATCTGCAATTCCAGATTTATTGTTTCTCATATATTCATAGGTTTGTTTTGGGTTTACTCCATTGCTTTACTTTCCTCTTTCTGTGTCAATACCAGAGTTTAATTTTAATAATTTTATAGTCAGTTTTGATATCTGTTGGTGTGACTGCCCCATATAATTCTTTAAGAGGTTTTTCATTAAATCTACCTCTTTGCTTAACCATTTAAAATCTCAAAACAACTTGCTTGCTGCTGCTGCTGCTAAGTCGCTTCAGTCGTGTCTGACTCTGTGTGACCCCACAGACGGCAGCCCACCCGGCTCCGCTGTCCCTGGGATTCTCCAGGCAAGAACACTGGAGTTGGTTGCCATGTCCTTCTCCAATGCATGAAAGTGAAAAGTGGAAGTAAAGTCGCTCAGTCGTGTCCGACTCTTTGCGACCCCATGGACTGCAGCCTACCAGGCTCCTCCATCCATGGGATTTTCCAGGCAAGAGTACTGGAGTGGGGTGCCATTGCCTTCTCCAAACAACTTGCTTACTTGTGTATTAATTTAATCTTATCTTTACCTGTCAAGTTGCATTTGTTTTGCTATGAACAGGAACCATTACATTACTATGGACAGCAAATACCTGATACTCAACGGGTCTGCATAAGGTAAATCTCTACAGGGAAGTAAACCATCTAAACATAATCAAACATGCAGACCATCATGGAATTAGATAATCACAGAGGACTGACTACACATGCCAAGAATCTCATTGAATAGACACCTAGTAGTCTTTTTTGCTTAAAAATTCACCACAATTCTTTGTTATAGTCCCTTCCCCAAACCTTGTCATCATAAATAATTTCTCTCCCAAGATTATTAATCACAAAATGAATTGTCCCATACGGGTTGTGGTTATTATTTATACCGGTGCAGTAAGAATAATAAACCATGTAGACCTCCTTGAGATACTTTGCAAATGTAGAAGTACACAGTAGTAAGTGGCCACTACAGACATAGAAAGAACCTCTGGAAATTTTCATAAGGAATATCAGGTTGGACTTTTAAAACTTTCTATTCTGTGTATTGCAAACCCTCCCAAAACTTCTCCACTGAATTTTATCTGCTACATATAGAAACTTGGGGCAACTTCCCTTTTATTAAGGTTCCCTGAATTTGCTAAGTTTCTTAACTTGACAGGAGTTGTCCTTCCTTACTACCTGTAAAACTAGAAACCCATTAGTCTGCTACCTTGCCACTATTCCTTGGAGGTCAGTGACTTATAACTGACTGAATGAAAATCATTCTGAACTATGCTGCTTAAGGTAAGGTCTTGTTTATATAATCAGTTTGTGCAACTATATGCTAATAAAGGGGGCTTCTCAGGTGGCCTTATTGGTAAATAATCCACATGCCAATGTAGGAGATGCAAGAGATAAGGGTTCGATCCCTGGGTCAGGAAGATGCCCTGGAGGAGGGCATGGCAACCCACTTCAGTGATCTTGCCTGGAGAATCCCATGGACGGAGGAGCCTGGCTGGCGACAGGATCTCAAAGAGTCAGACACGACGGAAGCAACTTAGCATGCATACATGCCTGTTAATATAAAGGAGGACAGATTATACTTGAACTTCTGCACATGACTCTTGCCATAGAAAGGATTCCTACTAAGAGTTTCTGAACTCTGTTGACTGAGAAGCAGACATCATTTTAAAATGTTTCATCTTAATTTGCAAAGCAATCTATTTAATTTAGTTAGAGACAATTTAAAAGGAGAAAAGATTTCTTCATACAGTGTTTTTTTAAAAAAGCACTAAAATGGGATCAACAGTATTCTAAACAAAAACCATGACAAAAACGTTCTAATCAGTTCAATGGATGCTGCTTAATTAACTCTTATCTGCTGGATTTAGGTCAGTAGACTGGATTTCATGAAGCCTTTTACCTTTGGACTAAAAATTGTTCTTTTAATACTGACTCAATCCAGTGGAATGGACTGAAAGTTATCTAAGCAAAATCAGCTCAGTAACTTATACCCAAGAGTCTATTCTTTGCCAGTTGTTTACAGTATCTTGAACAATCCTTTTCAAGAGGTTCTCATACTTCTCTTGTTGAAGACATAAAACCCAAGTCTACAACTTGCAACAGAACCCTCAGGCACAAATTTAAGGATATCAAAAATTATCTGTAGATGATACCCACTTAATGATGGTGGTTCATTTATAACTGAAAATAGTAATAGAATGGAGGAGAGTAATATTCTCTAATTGAGCATAATAAATGTCTATTTTGTAAAGATAGTCTTTCCCTTGAGGGTAAAAATGTTATGTTTAGAAAGAACATTGAGACAGCTCTTGGGCTTTCTTATAAAACATTCAAATTTAACCTAAGGAAGACTGAGTGTCTCTCCTGGTTTAATAACTCTTTTCATGTAGCTCTTCCACTGTGGATCTAATTAAGAAATAAGATCCAAATATATATTCAATCTTGGGAAAGCAAATAAAAGTTATCACAGGAAATATGAGTGTTTGACTAAGATAGATACGATCATGAATGCCTGAAAAACAGCACTAAGTTATCAATTTAATGGGTGTGACAGTGCAGCATCTAAAAATAAACACAGAAGGAAAGAATACTATTGTGAGCAATCTTAGCTCTTTCACACAGAAAGAAACTGTTTCTTGTTAATTCTCAATTGTAAGGAATCTTAACTCTTTCATCACGAAAAACTGCTTCTTGTTAATTCTCAAGGGCATGGTGAAGATAATATAAAACACAGACAAAGCTTCTTGTGAGACACAATCTCTGCCATCTATGTAGACTACATAGAAGGAAAAGAATGACTTCTTATATTTTAGCTAAGGGTTGTGAATCTTCCCTACAAATGGCAAGATAGTAAATATTTTAAGATTTCTGGGCAACAGAGTCTCTGTTACAACTCCTCAACTCTGTTATTATAGAATGAAAACAGCCACAGGCAATATGTAAATGAATGGTTTGGCTGTGTTCTAATAGAAGTTTATTTACAAAAACAGGTGACAGGCCAGATTATTGCTCATGGGACATCATTCACTGCCCCATTGTTTTAGGTGAAGGCTTTACCTTGTGGCCGGAGAAGGCAATGGCACCCTACTCCAGTACTCTTGCCTGGAAAATCCCATGGACGGAGGAGCCTGGTGGGCTGCAGTTCATGGGGTTGCTAAGAGTCGGACACAACTGAGCGACTTCACTTTCACTTTTCACTTTCCTGCATTGGAGAAGGAAATGGCAACCCATTCCAGTGTTCTTGCCTGGAAAATCCCAGGGACGGGGGAGCCTGGTGGGCTGCTGTCTATGGGGTCGCGCAGAGTAGAACACGACTGAAGCAACTTAGCAGTTACCTTGTGGCTCAGCTGATAAAGCATCTGCCTGCAATGTGGGAGACCTAGGTTTGATCCCTGGGTTGGGAAGATCCCCTGGAGAAGGGAATGGCTACTCACTCCAGTATCCTGGCCTGGAGAATTTCATGTACTATATAGTCCATGGGGTCACAAAGAGCTGGACACGACTGAGCAACTTTCACTTTCACTTAATCAGAAAATCAAGGAGGTGAGCTCATAGAAACAAAGTGTGAATTATAATACATTTCATAGCTTGGGGTTTTCAGAATCATGCACTATAAATCAAGGCAATAAACGCATGCCTCAGTGATATAAACCTCCTGTTGTTTTTTAATAGCTAAGTCATATCCTGAATCTTCTGTGATCCCATGGACTGCCAGGCTCCTCTGTCCATGGGATTTCCCGGGCAATACTAGAGTGGGTTGCCATTTCCTTTTCAAGGAGATCTTCCCAATCTAGGGATGGAACCTGAGTCTCTTGCATTGCAGGCAGATTCTTTACCACTGAGCCACCAGAGAAGCCCATAAACCTCCTGTAGAATATACAAATAAGAAGCAAAAATATATAAAAATAAATTAGTCTTTGATGAATGTTAAAATATTTTATCTCATTTAGAAAATATCTATATATCTAAGAATTACCTATTACTTTGCTCAATTTAACATTAATCTAAGGTTTTAAATATTACAATTAACACATTATAAATTACTAGTGATATAGAAATTCCTTAGCATAATGACTTAATTTAGTTAAATACAAACATATTTTTCATAATCTTAACGTTGTATAGGAGTGTTAGCTTATTCGATCTGTAGTCCAAATCCAGTATGAGTTTAGGATTTTCAGACTAACATTTTCTATGTGATAAAAATCCAAGTGAAACAAAAGGTATGCTTGTGTAATACTTTAGTGAGCCACCAGTGAAGTGAAAGTTGCTCAGTCATGTCTGACCCCATCCCATGAACTAGACAGTCGATGGAATTCTCCAGGCCAGGATACTGGAGTGGATAGCCATTCCCTTCTCCAGGAGATCTCTCTTACACAGGGATGGAACTCAGGTCTCCCACATTGCAGGCAGATTCTTTACCCTCTGAGCCACCAGGGAAGCCTGTGAGCCACCAGGGAAGACTGTGAGCCACCAGTGAAACCCATAAATCAGAGAGAAACATAGCTATTAATTTTTTAATTAAAAACTTTAAACTAGTCTCCTTTTCAAAATGTTTCTGTGCTAGCAATTTTTGTAAGAATGACTTTTTAAAAAGTCTAAGTCATTTAAAATGTTAGCAGTTTAATTCTTATTTTCTGGGACTTTTAGAAAAATATTTTATTTTGCAAATGTGCTTGTTTATCTCTATAAACCAACCCCAACACATTTGTTTTGAGACAAATAGTATGATTTCATTGAAAGCTTCCAGAAGTAGGAAAACAGGGAGACGTAAAAGCATTGTTTAAGTATACACAAAGATACTTACAGACAGACAAAAAGAAAGCACACAGCATCAGTTATTCAACTTCACACGCAGGTCAGAGTAAACACAAACATAAAACCACATTGTTTCCCACACCCAAGAGCTTTCTTCCCAATGAATACAGAATTTTAAAATCAAGTTGAACCCAAAATAAACAATTAATCAGTAAGACTAATAATTGAGATTGTCTTTTCTCTCATCTAACAGAATGAACATCTAATACCATTCGACAGTAATGACTAGAACAGAGGTTGGAAAACCGTAGTCTGTGAGCCAGATTGGCTCACTGCATATTTTTTTATCACTCACATAAAACAGATCTTACATTTTCAAGTGATTGGGAAAAAAATTAAAGTAATATATTCTGACATATGAAAATTGTAAGATTTTCATCCCTATACATAGTTGTTTTATGTATACGTACATGGCATATAGTCATGCCTATGTATTTGCATAATGTCTATGGTTGCTTTTATACTACAATGGCCAAATTGCGTAGTTGAAAAAGAAATTATATGACTCTCAAAACCTAAAATATTTACTATCTGGCCTTTTACAAAAGCTTTTGCTGACCCTTGTATAAGAACACAGAATAAATTCCCAATCATTGCTGCCACCAATGGGGAATAACTTACCAGTTATATGAAAATCAGATTAAAAAAAATCAACAAATTCAAAGCAGGGGAAAAAATCTACAGAAACAATAAACCGTTAAAACTTCTGTTGCCACTTGCGATTCACACTGAGTCAAGAACCGTGTTCTCTCACCTAAGCAGCTCATGATGTTCACTTCTCTGGTAATGTGGTTTATCTATCTCTGTAAGGTGAATCCATTGGGCATCTCTGTAGATGGTCTCCAAACCTTAGAGGATAACTTTTAAAGCATAGATTAATATAAAGGTATTTCAAACATTTTATTAACTCGACCTATAAGACACAAAACCCTGTTCTCAACAAGATCATTTTACGTTAATGTTCCAAGAAATTGACTATAGTTCTCTTTTTTTTGAGGTCTTTATCAGATATAGATATTAATGTTATATTTGGTTTGTATAAATTGTTTGAAAATTTTGTTTTTTTGTTTTGGATTTGGGGTATTTTATTTTGTTTTAATTTTTATTTTATTACATTGCAGCTAAAAAATGTTATTTATATTATTTCAATTTTATCTTTTTATATTGTTTGAATTTTATGAAGATCTCAAAAACTGTGGAGCAGGGAAAAGCAAATCCATTATGCCATACTTGAATCCCAGATCCGCAGGATCCAGGAGCATTAAAAAATTTTTGTTTTACACCATGAAGCTTTGGAGTGGTTTGTCACTGTGTAAGAGATAACTGGAACATGATAGAATGGCAAGAACATTTACTTTATTATTTTAAGAAACAGAATAAAAGAAATTCAGCCTTGAATGTGACACAATAGGTCATAAAATCCAATCAGCCTTCAGATGTTTGAATCCCTTCCAAACAAAATTGTAATTATCATCCAGGTTCTATTTAGATGGCTCAAGTGATTGATAGTTCACTGATTATAAAAGCTTTTATAATTATCCTAGAATTATTATTTTCGTACTGGCTTTAGCTAGTAGGAAATGACATAAAAGGAAAAAAAGTGGAGAGACTAAGAACTCACCCATTGATACCGACTAGAACCAGACACAGTTTTTCCAAAAGGTATAGCATATATGATTGCTTCTATCCAATTTTTCTAATAATTAATAGAGACAGAGTAGGTGTAACAGCTTTTATAATTTCTGCTTTATGTTTCTGTTCTCTATAAGATAAAGAAAATATAAAAACACTACTTGGTTCAGTTTGCAATTTATCAGATACCTGACAAAAAAAATGAATGGTCAGACTTCACTGGTGTGATATTAGCTATATTTGCATTATGTCCATGCATAGGAATAGGGCCAAAAGGGACAGTAAAAATTTAACACTGGTTTTCTCTGAGTTTTAAGATATTGCTATTTTTCTCTTAAAAATGTCTACATTTTAAAAAATTTTTGTATATGAACACATTTATAATTTGAACATGATTTCAAAATTTTCAAAAATATCTCTTACATGTTACTAAAATGTACCTACATTTCACAATTTGAAAAAATTGATTACTCTAAAAGTGAATAAAATAGTGGCCATCTTCTACATACTATGAGCAATGAATCATAAACTCATATGATTTTTAAAAATAGCTGCTCTGAATACCCTAGTCTTGCATTATTTTGAAGCAAATCCTAGGCATCATATCATTTCAACATCAACTATTTCAGAATATAATTCTAAACTATAAGAAATCTTTTCCTACACAAAATTACAATACCATTATCATAGCTGAAAATGTGACAATAATTTCTTAACATTAAATATCCAGTCAATATACAAATTCAACAATTGTTTCACAATTTTTCATATATTATTTGAGTCAGAATTCAAAGAAGATACATAGGTTTCAGAGTTTGATATATCTCTTAATTCTCTTAGTCTATAGGTTTCTCAATAATTTTTTAGACTTGAATTTTATTTGCTGGACAAACTGGGTCTTTTAACTTTTAGATTCCCATGATCTGGATTATTGGATTTTACTCATTATATTCTGAGTGTCATTTAATGTACTACCTGTGTTTTCTATACATTTCTAGTTAGATCTAGAAGCTCTAACAGATTCACACTGGTTTGCAATTTTCCTTTTCTTTTTATGTTGGTGACCATTTGTGACTATTTTAAAACATGTTAAAATGTTCTGATGCTCCCAACCATTAAAAAGTGAGACATTTGTGCTTTCCCCTTGAATCTCAGCTTACTCTAGTGATTTTCTTATAACCGATAGAACACAGCAGAAATAATACAATAAAACTTTTGAAGCCAAGTCAGAAACAACCATGTAGCTTCCACTTGGCTGGTTTTGGATGCTTTCTCTAGGGCAATGGTTCCCTACCAGAGGTGATCTCACTCCCCTCCTCCCTCTGGGGAATAGTTGGTAGTGGCTGAGTGACTGCAGATACTTGATGTGTCAAAGTTGAGAGGGTGATCTAGTGCCATCTAGTGGATAGAGGACAGAGGTGTGGCTAGTTCAGTTCAGTTCAGTTCAGTCGCTGAGTCGTGTCCCACTCTTTGTGACCCCATTAATTGCAGCACACCAGGCCTCCCTGTCCATCACCAACTCCCGGAGTTCAATCAGACTCACGTCCATCGAGTCAGTGATGCCATCCAGCCATCTCATCCTCCATCGTCCCCTTCTCCTCCTGCCCCCAATCCCTCCCAGCATCAGAGTCTTTCCCAATGAATCAACTCTTCACATGAGGTGGCCAAAGTACTGGAGTTTCAGCTTTAGCATCATTCCTTCCAAAGAACACCCAGGGCTGATCTCCTTTAGAATGGACTGGTTGGGTCTCCTTGCAGTCCAAGGGACTCTCAAGAGTCTTCTCCAACACCACAGTTCAAAAGCATCAATTCTTCTGCGCTCAGCTTTCTTCACAGTTCAACTCTCACAACCATACATGACCACTGGAAAAACCATAGCCTTGACTAGACGGACCTTTGTTGGCAAAGTCATGTTTCTGCTTTTGAATATGCTATCTAGGTTGGTCATAACTTTCCTTCCAAGGAGAAAGTGTCTTTTATTTCATGGCTGCAGTCACCATCTGCAGTGATTTTGGAGGCCCCCAAAATAAAGTCTGACACTGTTTGATCCTACAAAGCCCTGGATAGCCCTTAGAACAGTCATACAGCCCAAAATGTCAGTAGTGCCAAGGTTGAGAAGCTCTGCTCTAAGGGAAGCCAGCAGCCATAACAAGTCTAATTACTTTGAGATGGCTACGCTGGAAAATCGACTCGTTAATACCTCAGTCATGTTCCAAGAGCTCTCAGTTGAGAGCCAAAATCAACTTTCAGCTACATGAGTAAACTGTCTTAGATATTTAGTCTAGTTGAGTCTTCAGATCACTGTTCAGTTCAGTTCAGTTGCTCAGTAATATCCGACTCTTTGTGACCCCATGAATTGCAGCATGCCAGGCCTCCCTGTCCATCACCAACTCCCGGAGTTCACCCAAACTCTTGTCCATTGAGTCGGTGATGCCATCCAGCCATCTCACCCTCTGTTGTCCCCTATCCTCCTGCCCCCAATCCCTCCCAGCATCAGAGTCTTTTCCAATGAGTCAACTCTTCACATGAGGTGGCCAAAGTACTGGAGTTTCAGCTTTAGCATCAGTCCTTCCAAAGAACACCCAGGACTGATCTTTAGAATGTAGCCTCAGTCAAATGAGAAATACTCAGCCAGGTGCTTTAAGAATTCCTGACTTACAAGGAGGCAAGAATATACAATGGAGTAAAGACAATCTCTTTAACAAGTGGTGCTGGGAAAACTGGTCAACCACTGGTAAAAGAATGAAACTAGATCACTTTCTAACACCGCACATGAAAATAAACTCAAAATGGATTAAAGATCTAAACGTAAGACCAGAAACTATAAAACTCCTAGAGGAGAACATAGGCAAAACACTCTCCGACATAAACCACAACAGGATCCTCTGTGATCCACCTCCCAGAATTTTGGAAATAAAAGCAAAAATTAAAAAAAAAAGAAAAAATAAACAAATGGGATCTAATTAAAATTAAAAGCTTCTGCACAACAAAGGAAACTATAAGCAAGGTGAAAAGACAGCCTTCTGAATGGGAGAAAATAATAGCAAATGAAGCAACTGACAAACAACTAATCTCAAAAATATACAAGCAACTCCTGCAGCTCAATTCCAGAAAAATAAACGACCCAATCAAAAAATGGGCCAAAGAACTAAATAGACATTTCTTCAAAGAAGACATACGCATGGCTAACAAACACATGAAAAGATGCTCAACATCACTCATTATTAGAGAAATGCAAATCAAAACCACAATGAGGTACCACTTCACACCAGTCAGAATGTCTGCGATCCAAAAATCTGCAAGCAATAAATGCTGGAGAGGGTGTGGAGAAAAGGGAACCCTCCTACACTGTTGGTAGGAATACAAACTAGTACAGCCACTATGGAGAACAGTGTGGAGATTCCTTAAAAAATTGCAAAGAGAACTGCCTTATGACCCAGCAATCCCACTGCTGGGCATACACATGGAGGAAACCAGAATTGAAAGAGACACGTGTACCCCAATGTTCATTGCAGCACTGTTTATAATAGCCAGGACATGGAAGCAACCTAGATGTCCATCAGCAGATGAATGGATAAGAAAGCTGAGGTACATATACACAATGGAGTATTACTCAGCCGTTAAAAAGAATTCATTTGAATCAGTTCTGATGAGATGGATGAAACTGGAGCCGATTATACAGAGTGAAGTAAGCCAGAAAGAAAAACACCAATACAATATACTAACACATATATATGGAATTTAGAAAGATGGCAATGACGACCCTGTATGCAAGACAGCAAAAAAGACACAGATGTGTATAGCGGACTTTTGGACTCAGAGGGAGAGGGTGAGATGATTTGGGAGAATGGCATTGAAACATGTATAATATCATGTAAGAATCGAATCGCCAGTCTATGTCCGATGCAGGATACAGCATGCTTGTGGCTGGTACACGGGGATGACCCAGAGAGATGTTATGGGGAGGGAGGTGGGAGGGGAGTTCATGTTTGGGAACGCATGTACACCCATGGTGGATACATGTCAATGTATGGCAAAACCAATACAGAATTGTAAAGTAAAATAAAGTAAAAAAAAAAGAATTCCTGACTTACAAAATTATGAGCGTAATAAAATATTAGTTTAATCCACTAAAAATTGGGATAATTTGTTTATTGGCAATAGTAGGAAAACTAACCATTACTTAAATTCTCCTGTAGATTAGAAGTTATAAGATAAATATGATATTTATATTTTCTTCATTAATTATCATATTTTCATAAAGATAAAATTTGTGTGATTACTCGATTACTATAGAATGCAGCTGGTATAAGAAAGTCAGTATGAATGCTTGACTTAATAACCCAGTAAAATTGCAAATACATACATACATGTATAAAAGAGGAGGATATATTATTGAAGGCAAAAAAATGGAAGTTGATAAATTATTTCAAGGGGAATAGTTAGAGTGACGTCTGACTGTTCAACAGTCACGATGGAAGACAGATATCAATGGATAATAGTATCAGTTTGCTGAGAGGAGGTAACTGCAGTACTAGCATTCTATACTCAGTGAAAATATTCTTCAAGAGTAAATCGACAGCTCCTGAGAGGGCATATTTTCCAACATCCATTTCAAATATGTCAATCAAGATAGCTAAAAATGAAAACACTTGCAGAGGGAAAGGCAAAAGGTCATAATGATAATGGGCGAGGGTTTCCTACCCAGAAAGTAGACACTGATCTAACCATGGAAATTCTTAACCCCAGGGTGGTTAACCTTCCTAATGGTGTTTCTGTCAAAGTCCTTCATTGCCAGGGACTACTGATTCCATTGTTTCCTTTTCCAAGTGATGATTTTTGCAATTATCCTTTCTCTGTCATACAATATAGTATATTGAGTACATGGAGAGAGAGTCAGCTAACTATCCTTTCAGGTCATAGGTTCCAAGAACAAGACAATCTACATCAAAGGCTGATAGAGAAGACTGTATATAACCCAGATCACACACATACACACAACTTCCTAATCAATGTCCACCTTGAGTGTGGGAGTTAGAGTGGCATTTTATGTACAGTTCTGAGCTAGACATACTTCCTCATTTTACAAATGATAAAGTTGATTTAATCAGTACCTTGTAGTTAGTTTTTTGAAAACATTTTTCTACCACACATAATCACAGATATTATAGTTGAATTATAGAAAAATTTAAGGATAAACATGTTGGTACAGTTTAATATCAAAATATATTGAGTTAGTTTTAAAAATAACTACTGAGAATTTGAATTTAATTATCACTAAGAAAGTTGGAATTTTCTCTTTTTACTTTTCAGTCTACTGTGCTACTACTAGACTGTTGTCAATGAGTCATCATAAGCAAAGCAAAGTAGACTGCAGGTGTTGATAATGATTACTTATAAATTTTCACACTGTTCCAAAGCTACACCTTGTTACTTATTCTAGATTTAGCTATTTTTATTTTAATTGGTACTTTTAAGGATTTGATATCTAACCAGCTGGCATGGTCCAGCAGGTGAGGAAGAGAAATAGCACTTTCGTCTTGGTAAAATTGAAAGCAAATTGACTAACCTCTATCAATGATATGTGAAATAAACCACTGCATCTTTGTTGACTCATATTCATAAGATAATGTCTGAGAATATTTTCTACCTGGAGGACTTATACTTTTGCCACACAAAAAAACACTAAAGGACACCCACAAAATAGCACTAGGAACAAATAAGAAACTATAATATAGATTAATATCATTGATTTTGATATTTTATCCATCACTAGTGAAACTAACACTTCTTGTTAAAATCAATAAAACAATTCTTGAGACATAAATAATGACATAGAAGAAATTGTTTCCCACCCGCACATGCCTGCACCCAAGCTCTTAATATAAATTGTATGCCTAAAATTAGTGCAATGTTTTACATAAGAAGTTGATTCACAGATCTTGCAGATAATAGGTATTCCATAGGTATTTATTGATGATGTAATCTTTTATAAGTAGCTAATTAGTTATATTTTCTATACATTACACACATATGTATGCTGTATTCCACCATACATTTTTTAGGTCATTTTAGCCATGATTTGAAGAGGTTTGCTTCCCAATTTTTTCATTTTTCTGTTAAGTACACTAGAGTTGCTGTATTCCCTGATTTGTTAGTTTACTGCAAAATTTCGACGTTACTGAAGGTAAGTTTTTATGTCTCATTTCTGATTCAATCAATATTAATCATCTGCTTTTTTTTAAACCAGCAGCAGTCATAAATTACAAGGAGGTAATCTGACTAGTCAGAAAGGACTCTATATTCTTTATTATTATTTAGAATTTGGTTGAAAGATTATTCTAAGAATTTTTGGTTCTTTCTGTTAATGGCCTATTATGAAATGATTATTCATGGAGCCCACCAAACTCATATGCTGAAATATAATCTCCAATGTTGAGCATCCATATTTAGCAATTTCATATATTGGAGGTGAGACCTTTGGGAGATAATTAGGTGATGATAGTGGATCCCTCAAACATGGGATTAGCAAAACAGAACCCTGAGAACTCTCCTTCTTTCTGCCACCTGAGTATACAATGAGAAGTTAGCAGTCTGCACCTTAGAAGAGAGCTTTCACAGGAACCTGACACTATAATTTCAGACTTACAGCTTCCAAAACTGAGAGGCTGAGAAATAATTTCTGTGATTTATAAGACACCCATCTATGGCACTTTGATATCACAGCCTAAACTAAAACATTGCCTTTTATTTGATAATATAATCAGGATTATAGTTAAAATTCAAAGGGAAAAATTGATATGTAGAATGGAGGGAAGCAAGCCAAGGATGAATAAATAAATACTAGAATTTGAGATGATGCAAAGAGAAAAGTAGAGAAATATGTGTCAACATCTCTCTAACTTTCTCTCTCTTTTTTTTTTGCTATGTGTGTATATATTGATAGATATTTAGATATACAAAGATAAGTATATATATAGTTTATAGAACACTTGAGTATTAAATTTAACATATATTGTAGATGGCCTCATATACTTATTGTTGTGAGTTGAATTGTGTCTCCCCAGAAGATATGTTGATATCCTAAACACCAGTACTTATAAATGTGGCCTTATTTAGAAATAGGGTATTTCTATTAATAGATATAATCAAGTGACAAAAACATGTCCACTGGAGAAGGGAATGGCAAACCAATTCAGCATTCTTGCCTTGAGAACCTGATGAAAAGGCAAAAAGATAGGACACTGAGAGATAAACTCCACAGGTTGGTAGGTGCCCAATATACTACTGGAAAAGAATGGAGAAATAACTGCAGAAAGAATGAAGGGATGGAACCAAAGCAAAAACAACACCCAGCTGTGAATGTGACGGGTGATGGAAGTAAAGTCCAGTGCCGTAAGAGCAATATTGCATAGGAACCTGGAATGTTAGGTCCATGAATCAAGGCAAATTGGAAGTGGCCAAACAGGAGATGGCAAGAGTGAAAATCAATATTTAAGGAACAAGTGAACTAAAATGGACTGGAATGTGTGAATTTAACTCAGAAGATCATTATATCTACTACTGTGGACAACAACCCCTTAGAAGAAATGGAGTAGCCATCATAGTCAACAAAAGAGTCCAAAAGGCAGTACTTGGATGCAATCTCAAAAATGACAGAATGATCTCTGTTCATTTCCAAAGCAAACCATTCAATATCAGAGTAATCCAAGTCTATGCCCTGAGCAGTAATGCTGAAGAAGCTGAAGTTTAATGGTTCTATGATGACCTAAAAGGCCTTCTAAAACTAACACCCCAAAAAGATGTCCTTTTCATTATAGGGTACTGGAATGCAAAAGTAGGAAGTCAAGAAACACCTGGAGTAACAGGCAAATTTGGCCTTGGAATGCGGAATGAAGCAGGGCAAAGGCTAATAGAGTTTTGTCAACAGAACACACTGGTCATAGCAAACACCCTCTTCCAACAACACAAGAGAAGACTCTACACAGGGACATCCCCAGATGGCCAACACCAAAATCAGATTGATTATATTCTTTGCAGCCAAAGACGGAGAAGCTCTATACAGTCAGCAAAAACAAGACCAGGAGCTGACGGCGGGTCAGATCATGAGCTCCTTATTGCCAAATTCAGACTTAAATTAAGAAAGTAGGGAAAAACCACTAGACCATTCAGGTATGACCTAAATAAAATCCCTTACAGTTATACACCGGAAATGACAAACAGATTCAAGACTGTATATTGTCACCCTACTTATTTAACTTATATGCAGAGTACATCATGAGAAACGCTGCATTGGATGAAGCATAGTTCAGTTCAGTTCAGTTCAGTTCAAGTCGCTCAGTCGTGTCCGACTCTTTGCGACCCCATGAATCGCAGCACGCCAGGCCTCCCTGTCCATCACCAACTCCCGGAGTTCACTCAAACTCACGTCCATCGAGTCCATGATGCCATCCAGCCATCTCATCCTCGGTTGCCCCCTTCTCCTCCTGCCCCCAACCCCTCCCAGCATCAGAGTCTTTTCCAATGAGTCAACTCTTCACATGAGGTAGCCAAAGTACTGGAGTTTCAGGTTTAGCATCATTCCTTCCAAAGAAATCCCAGGGTTGATCTCCTTCAGAATGGACTGGTTGGATCTCCTTGTAGTCCAAGGGACTCTCAAGAGTCTTCTCCAACACCACACTTCAAAAGCATCAAATTCTTTGGCGCTCAGCTTTCTTCACAGTCCAAATCTCACATCCATACATGACCACAGGGAAAACCATAGCCTTGACTAGACGGACCTTAGTAGGCAAAGTAATGTCTCCGCTTTTGAATATACTATCTAAGTTGGTCATAACTTTTCTTCCAAGGAGCAAGTGTCTTTTAATTTCATGGCTGCAATCACCATCTGCAGTGATTTTGGAGCCCAGAAAAATAAAGTCTGACACTGTTTCCACTGTTTCCCCATCGATTTCCCATGAAGTGATGGGCACAAGCTAGAATAAAGATTGCTAGGAGAAATATCAGTAACCTCAGATATGCAGATGACACCATCCTTATGGCAGAAAGAGAACTAAAGAGCCTCTTGAAAGTGAAAGAGGAGAGGGGAAAAGATGGCTTAAAACTTAATATTCAGAAAACTGAGATCATGGCATCTGGTCCCATCACTTCATGACAAATAGGTGGGGAAACAATGGAAACAGTGAAAGACTTTATTCTTTTGGTCTCCAAAATCACTGCAGATGGTGACTGCAGCCATGAAATTAAGGATGCTTGCTCCTTGGAAGAAAAGTTATGATCAACTTAGACAGTATATTAAAAAGAAGAGACATTACTTTGCCAACAAAGGTCTGTCTAGTCAAAGCTATGGTTTTTCCAGTAGTCTTGTATGGATGTGAGAGTTGGACTATAAAGAAAGCTGAGCACTGAAATTGATTGTTTTGAACTGCAGTGTTGGAGAAGATTCTTGTAAGTCCCTTGGACAGCAAGGAGATCCAACCAGTCCATCCTAAAGGAAATCAGTCCTGAATATTCATTGGAAGGACTGATGCTGAAGCTGAAACTCCAATACTTTGGCCACCTGATGTGAAGAACTGACTCACTGAAAAAGTCCCTGATGCTGGAAAGATTGAAGGCAGGAGGAAAAGGGGATGACAGAAGATGAGATAGTTGAATGGTATCACTGAGTCAATGGACATGAATTTGAGTAAACTCTGGGAGTTGGTGATGGACAGGGAAACCTGGCGTGCTGCAGTCTATGGGTTCACAAAGAGTCGGACATGACTGAATGACTGAACTGCACTGAACTGAACTGGTAACCTTATATGAGGAGGAAAGAGACAAAGAGAGGAGAATACAGTTTTGACAGTGGATTGATACACTGTAGCTACAAGCTAAGGCATACCCAGCATGCTGACAAATTACCAGAAACTAGAAAGAGGCACAGAAGGATTATTGCCTTAGGTGTCAAAAGAAGTGTGACCCTACAGATGATATTGGCCATCTGTCCTCCAGAGCTACAAGACAATAAATTTCTGTTGTGTTAAACCACCTAGTTTGTGATACTTTGCTACAGGAGTCCTAGAAAGTTAATGCATTTAGGCATCAACTATTGGAAAAGGAAAACTAAATTTTTACAGGTGTTTGCTTAAAAGTATGAAACATCATACTTTGATGCCACTTGTTACAAACATATCAAAGATGAGTAAAGTATCAAATAAGAAAATCAGGAGGATGTGGCCTTTCTTAAACACAAAGGCAACATTTTTCTAGGCCAGAAACAGAAAAGAAATAGAAAGTTGTGAGGAGAGCAGATAATATGGACTTCCTGACTTTCGATAATGAGTAAACAGAAGTTTCCAGCACCTAAAGTCACCTTCAAGAAGAGGAACTGCAGTGAGATTTGCCACTTAAAGTCTAGAGCTGGCTATGGCTCCTGGTAAGATACAGGGTACATACAGAATAGCCTCATGACCAGAAAGTGAGCAAAGCCTCAGAAGACACTAAGCTGAGAAGATGCGTTTTACCAAAACTTCAAAGGGCCAAACATATTTATTTTATCTCCCCTTCTAGAGGGCAGTGAAAGCATGAAACTAAACATGGAACTACCATATGATCCAGCAATTCTACTTAGTATATATTGAAGAAAATGAAAACACTAATTTGAAAAAAATACATGCACTTCAATGTTCATGCAGCATTGTTTACAATAGCCAAGATATGTAAGAAACCCAAGTATCCATCAACAGGTGAATGGATAAAGTAAGAAACATACATATGTGTGTGTGTGTATAAATATATATATGTATAAATACATATATGTACAAGTAGAATTTGTAATTTATATGCAATGGAATATTATTCAGCAATAATAAAGAAAAAAATTGCCGATTACAACAACATGGGTGAACACGCAGTGTATAATTCTTGGTGAAATAAGTCAGAGAAAGACAAAAAACTGTCTATTGCCACTTATGTCTGGACTCTGAAAGATAAAAAAGCAAATATAACAAGAGAGAAACAAATTCATGGAGAACAAAGCAGTGGAGAGAGGGAAGGAAGGAACAGGATGATAGAGGCACAAAAGAAATAAGCTGCAAGGATATATTATACAACACTGTAAATATAGCCAATATTTTATAATAATTTTCAATGTACCATAACCTATGAAATATAAAATCACTATGTTGTACACCTGTAAGAGAGTATTATAAATCTATACTTCAGTTTTTTTAAAAAAGCAGGACATAAGGTTGTAAAGGCATCTCCCCTTCCCACTCTGCCGGGTAGGACAGAAATTATATCATTAGAAACAGCTCTAGACCTTTATCTGCACAGACATGGCACTGAAAGAAACATGATAAATTTTAGTAACCAGCACTTACCTTGGAGAAGGCAATGGCCACCCACTCCAGTACTCTTGCCTGGAAAATCCCATGGATGGAGGAGCCTTCCCATAGTTTGTCACCTGTAGAAGCTCAAAGGCCTGTGTCTTGTCACTTCTCTACAAAATTATTGTTCTTTGCTAATATGCTATCATTCCTTAAAGTTACTAATCTCTGATTGCTATTTGTGCATGTGAAATATATGTGTGCTTAGTCACTCCGTCGTGTCCAACTCTTTGCCAGCCTACAGTCTGTGGCCTGCCAGACTCCTCTGTCCATGGGATTCTCCAGGCAAGAATACTGGAGTGGGCTGCCATTTCCTTCTCTACTATATGCTGATATACATGTTAATACACTCTTCTCCTCTTATGAAGCTGTCTTCTGTCACTGTAATTTAAACGGCCCCAAATGGAGAATGCAAGCGAAGAAATATTTTTTTCCTCCTCTATGATGGGCTTTTAGATAAAATGATGTTAGAAAATTGTTAAACCACATGCACAATGTTAAACTAGATTCTTTAAAACTTTTCAAAAAATACAGAATCATATCTTTATGACCTTCAGGTAAGGAAGGATTTATCTACTCAAGGCACAAGAACACAAATCCTAAAAGAAAATGCTCACATATTAACTACATTATAACTAAAACTTTTTGCACAAAAGAAACTGTAAATAAAATGGAAAAACTAGTCATAGAGTGAGAGAATATACTTTGCAGCACACAAATTTCAATAACTACCACCTTCTGATGAGAATCTGCAAAGTGTATGAATAGATCATTCATAAGAGAAAAAATTTAAATGGCCAATAAGTGAATTAAAACATGCTTGACTTCACTAGTAATCAGGGAAATGTAAATTAAAGCTGTAAGAGATTCCTCTCTATACATATATCTATATATAAGATATCTGTATATACCAAAGACATGCAGATGGCAAATAAGCATGTGAAAAGATGCTTAACATCGTATGTCACCAGAAAAATGCAGATTAGAACAACAGCAAGGTACCACTATACACCTATTAGAATAATCAAAGTCCAGGGCACTAAGAACACCAAATGCTGGCAAGGATGTAGGGCAACTGGACCTCTCATACATTGCTGGTAGGAATGCAAAATGGTACAACCACTCTGGAGAACAATTTGACAGTGTCTTATAAAACTAAACATACTCTTGCCATGTGACCCAACAGTCCCTCTCATTGGCATTTACCCAATGGAGTTGAAAACTTTTGTTCACATACAAGCCTGCACATGGATTTATTTATAGCAGCTTCATTTATAAATTCCCCAAACTTGAAAGTATATTGTGATATTTTAATTTATAATAAAAAAATATATATGTTTGGTCTTTGTCTTCATTCCTGGCACAGAGCTTCTGAAACCCTTAGAACACTAGGATTGACTTTTGCTCTAATGAGAGAACTCTGGGTGGGCTCCTGAAAGGCTCCTGGATTGACTCTTTCTCCAGGCAGATAGGGTCAGAATTGTTGGACACCCAGCTTGTGTCACAGAGAATTGTTTGGTGTGGGAAGACACCCCAAACATTCAATGATCAGAAAAATCAGAAATGTTTTCAGTGTGCTTGTGGTGTGAGAGTAAAGGAGAGACACAAAGGAAGAAGACAAGTTTTTCTTCACACAATCAAAATGTCTTTCAGTGGGTAAATGGGTAAATAAGCTGGATATTCATACAATTGCCTGTTGACCACTTCCAATTTGCCTTGATTCATGGACCTAACATTCCAGGTTCCTATGCAATATTGCTCTCTACAGCATCGAACCTTGCTTCTATGACCAGTTCCATTTACAACTGGGTGTTGTTTTTGCTTTGGCTCCATCCCTTCACTCTTTCTGTATGCAGGTCAGGAAGCAACAGTTAGAACTGGACATGGTACAACAGACTGGTTCCAAATAGGAAAAGGAGTATGTCAAGGCTGTATATTGTCACCCTGTTTATTTAACTTATATGCAGAGTATATCGTGAGAAATGCTGGGCTGGAGAAAGCACAAGCTGGAATCAAGATTGCTGAGAGAAATATCAACAACCTCAGATATACAGATGACACCTCCCTTATGGCAGAAAGTGAAGAAGAACTAAAGAGCCTCAAGATGAAAGTGAAAGAGGAGAATGAAAAAGTTGGCTTGAAGCTCAACATTCAGAAAACTAAGGTCATGGCATCCAGTCCCATCACTTCATGACAAATAGACGGGGAAACAGTGGCTGACCTTATTTTTATGTGCTCCAAATCACTGCAAATGGTGATTGCAGTCATGAAATTAAAAGACGCTTACCCCTTGGAAGGAAAGTTATGACCAACCTAGACAGCATATTAAAAAGCAGAGACATTACTTTGCCAACAAGGTCCATCTAGTCAAGGCTATGGTTTTTCCAGTGGTCATGTATGGATGTGAGAGTCGGACTATAAAGAAAGCTGAGTGCTGAAGAATTGATGCTTTTGAAGTGTGGTGTTGGAGAAGACTCTTGAGAGTCCCTTGGACTGCAAGGAGATCCAACCAGTCCATCCTAAAGGAGATCAGTCCTGGATGTTCATTGGAATGACTGATGTTGAAGTTGAAACTCCAATATTTTGGCCACCTTATGTGAAGAGCTCACTCATTTGAAAAGACCCTGATGCTGGGAAAAATTGAGGGCAGGAGGAGAAGGGGACGCCAGAGGATGAGATGGTTGGATGGCATCACTGGCTTTCTGGACTTGGGTTTGTGTGGACTCCGGGAGTTGGTGATGGACAGGGAGGCCTGGCGTGCTGTGGTTCATGGGGTCACAAAGAGTCAGACATGACTGAGTGACTGAACTGAACTGAACTGAATGCATGCAATAGAATATCATCCAGCACTAAAAATAAATGAGCTATCAAGCCACAAATAGACATGGAAGAACTTTCAATGCATATTACTAAGTGAAAGAAGCCAATCTGTAAAGCCTACACACTGTATGAATCCAACTGTAGGACATTCTGGAAAAGGCAAAACCAAAGAGATGACAAAAGATTAGTGATTGCCAGAGGTTGGTGGGTGGGTTTGGGAGAGGGTGAATAAAAAGAGCACAGAGGATTTTTAGGGCAGTGTAAATGCTCTATACGATATCATAATGGCAGACATATGTCCATATACATTTGTACATTTGTACAAACCTATAGGATGTACAACACCAAGAGTGAACCTTATTGATGTAGAATAATGACTCTGGGTGATTATGGTGTATAAATGTAGGGTTCCTAAATTTTAACAAATATACCCTCTGGTAGGGAACGTTAATGGGGGAGAATGCACATGTGGTGAGGCAGGGCTATATGGAAAATCCCTTCCCCGCGATTAAACTGTGATAAGACTGCTTTAAAAAAGTAATGTACACACGATTATATTACCTATAATATATTATATATAATTAATACTATGTAACCTAGATAGCATATTGAAAAGCAGAGACATTACTTTGCCAACAAAGGTCTAGTCAAGGCTATGGTTTTTCCAGTAGTCATGTGTGGATGCGAGAGTTGGACTGTGAAGAAAGCTGAGTGCCGAAGAATTGATACTTTTGAACTGTGGTGTTGGAGAAGACTCTTGAGTCCCTTGACCTGCAAGGAGATCCAACCAGTCCATTCTGAAGGAGATCAGCCCTTGAATTTCTTTGGAGGGAATGATGCTGAAGCTGAAACTCCAGTACTTTGGCCACCTCATGCGAAGAGTTGACTCATTGGAAAAGACTCTGATGCTGGGAGGGATTGGGGGCAGGAGAAGTGGACGACGGAGGATGAGGTGGCTGGATGGTATCACTGACTTGATGGATGTGAATCTGAGTGAACTCCGGGAGATGGTGATGGACAGGGAGGCCGGGCATGCTGTGATTCATGGGGTTGCAAAGAGTTGGACATGACTGAGCGACTGAACTGAACTGATTAGTATTAATAATGTGTGTATATACACACACACGTATGGGCTTCCCTGGTACTCAGTGGTAAATAATCCACCTGCCAGTGCAGAAGACATGGATTTGATCCCTGTGTTGGGAAGATCCCCTGGAGAAGGAAATGGCAACACACTCCCATATTCTTGCCTGGGAAATCTCAAGGACAGAGGAGCTTAGTGGACTACAGTCCATGAGGTCACAAAGAATCAAATGTGAGTTGACTAAATGATGACAACTATATATATATATATATATATATATATATATATCAGTTCAGTTCAGTTCACTCTCTCAGTCATGTCCGACTCTTTGGGGCTCCATGAACTACAGCACGCCAGGCCTCCCTGTCCATCACCAACTTCCAGAGTTCACTCAGATTCATGTCCATCGAGTTAGTGATGCCATCCAGCTATCTCATCCTCTGTCATCCCCTTCTCCTCCTGCCCCCAATCACTCCCAGCATCAAAGTCTTTTCCATGAGTCAACCCTTCGCATGAGGTGGCAAAAGTACTGGAGCTTCAGCTATCGAATCTTTCCTTCCAAAGAAATCCCAGGGCTGATCTCCTTCAGAACGGACTGGTTGGATCTCCTTGCAGGTCAAGGGACTCTCAAGAGTCTTCTCCAACACCACACTTCAAAAGCACCAACTCGTCGGCGCTCAGCTTTCTTCACAGTCCAACTCTCACATCCATACATGATGACTGGAAAAACCATAGCCTTGACTAGACGGACCTTTGCTGGTAAAGTAATGTCTCTGCTTTTGAATATGCTATCTAAGTTGGTAATAACTTTTCTTCAGGAGTACGCATCTTTCAATTTCATGGCTGCAGTCACCATCTGCAGTGATTTTGGAGCCCCCCAAAATAAAGTCTGACACTATTTCTACTGTTTCCCCATGTACTTCCCATGAAGTGATGGGACCGAATGCCATGATCTTCATTTTCTGAACGTTGAGCTTTAAGCCAACTTTTTCATTCTCCTCTTTCACTTTCATCAAGAGGCTTTTTAGCTCCTCTTCACTTTCTGCCATAAGGGTGGGGTCATCTGCATATCTGAGGTTACTGATATTTCTCCCAACAATCTTGATTCCAGCTTGTGATTCTTCCAGCCCAGCGTTTCTCATGATGTACCCTGCATAGAAGTTAAATAAGCAGGGTGACAGTATACAGCCTTGACGTACTCCTTTTCCCATTTGGAACCAGTCTGTTGTTCCATGTCCAGTTCTAACTGTTGCTTCCTGACCTGCATACAGATTTCTCAAGAGGCAGGTCAGGTGGTCTGATATTCCCATCTCTCTCAGAATTTTCCACAGTTTATTGTGATCCACATAGTCAAAGGCTTTGGCATAGTCACTAAAGCAGAAAGAGATGTTTTTCTGGAATTCTTGCTTTTTCCATGATTCAGCGGATGTTGCCAATTTGATCTCTGGTTCCTCTGCCTTTTCTAGAACCAGCTTGAACATCAGGGAGTTCACGGTTCACATATTGCTGAAGTCTGGCTTGGAGAATTTTGAGCATTACTTTACTAGCATATGAGATGAGTGCAATTGTGCGGTAGTTTGAGCATTCTTTGGCATTGCCTTTCTTTGGGATTGGAATGAAAACTGACCTTTTCCAGTCCTGTGGCCACTGCTGAGTTTTCCAGATTTGCTGGCATATTGAGTGCAGGATTTTCACAGCATCATCTTTTAGGATTTGAAACAGCTCAACTGGAATTCCATCACCTCCACAAGCTTTGTTCGTAGTGATGCTTTCTAAGGCCCACTTGACTTCACATTCCAGGATGTCTGGCTCTAGATGAGTGATCACACCATGATTATCCAGGTTGTGATCTGTTTGTACAGTTCTTCCGTGTATTCTTGCCACCTTTTCTTAATATCTTCTGCTTCTGTTAGGTCCAGACCATTTCTGTCCTTTATCAAGCCCATCTTTGCATGAAATGTTCCCTTGGTATCTCTAATTCTTGAAGAGATCTCTAGTCTTTCCTATTCTGTTCTTTCCCTCTATTTCTTTGCATTGATCGCTGAGAAAGGCTTTCTTATCTCTTCTTGCTATTCTTTGGAACTCTGCATTCAGATGCTTATATCTTTCCTTTTCTCCTTTGCTTTTTGCTTCTCTTCTTTTCACAGCTATTTGTAAGTCCTCCCCAGACAGCCATTTTGCTTTTTTTGCATTTCTTTTCCATGGGAATGGTCTTGATCCCTGTCTCCTGTACAGTGTCACAAACCTCATTCCATAGTTCATCAGGCACTCTATCTATCAGATCTAGGCCCTTAAATTTATTTCTCACTTCCACTGTATAATCATAAGGGATTTGATTTAGGTCATAATTGAATGGTCTAGCGGTTTTCCCTACTTTCTTCAATTTAAGTCTGAATTTGGTAATAAGGAGTTCATGATCTGAGCCACAGTCAGCTCCTGGTCTTGTTTTTGTTGACTGTATAGAGCTTCTCCATCTTTGGCTGCAAAGAATATACTCAATCTGATTTCAGTGTTGACCATCTGGTGATGTCCATGTGTAGAGTCTTCTCTTGTGTTGTTGGAAGAGGGTGTTTGCTATGACAAGTGCATTTTCTTGGCAAAACTCTATTAGTCTTTGCCCTGCTTCATTCCGCATTCCAAGGCCAAATTTTCCTGTTACTCCAGGTGTTTCTTGACTTCCTACTTTTGCATTCCAGTCCCCTATAATGAAAAGGACATCTTTTTTGGGTGTTGGTTCTAAAAGGTCTTGTAGGTCTTCATAGACCCATTCAACTTCAGCTTCTTCAGCATTACTGGTTGGGGCATAGACTTGGATTACTGTGATATTGAATGGTTTGCCTTGGAGATGAACAGAGATCATTCTGTCATTTTTGAGATTGCATCCAAGTACTGCATTTCATACTCTTTTGTTGACCATGATGGCTACTCCATTTCTTCTGAGGGATTCCTGCCCACAGTAGTAAATATAATGGTCATCTGAGTTAAATTAACAGATTTCAGTCCATTTTAATTTGCTGATTCACATATATATATAGTTGTGTCCCCGGTGTCTCAGACAGTCAAAAAATCTGCCTGTAATGTGGGAGACACAGGTTTAATCCCTGGGTTGGGGAGATCCCCTGGAGAAGGGAATGTAACCCACTTCAACAGTCTTGCCTAGAGAACTCAATGGACAGAGGAGCCTGGTGGGACATGGGGTGGCAAAGAGTGGGACATGAATGAGGGACTAGCATTGCCAATTCTAACATATACATATATACATATGCATGTATATATACACATATCTGTACCATAAGAAAACTTTTTATATCCATCACTGGTAAAGATGAAAAATATGTAACAATAACAAACGTTAGAAAGAAATTTTCAGATACTCCTAGCAAGAATGTTAAATAGTTCAAATTCTTTAGAGATTATTTCAGTAATACATAGTAAAATTGAAGGAATTTACAACATAGAATTTTCACTTCTGAGTGTGCACCATGGAGAGACTCTTGTATGACTTAATGAGACATGTATAAGAATGATTGTCATATAATTCATAATGGCAAAAAATAGAAGCAAGTAAAATGTGTCAGTTGAAAAATAAATACTGGGCATTCATCTAACAGAACAGTATACAGATTTTAAAATAAGTTAGCAAGATGTATGTGTCTGTATATCAACATATATACATCTTTTTAAAAATCAAGTTTTAAATGAATTCTAGAATGTGAAGAATTATATAGTACTTACAAAAATGTAACAATCCTTCAATGTAGTGCATGATAAAATATAAATAATTTGTTGGTATTACAAGATAAAATATGTAGAGTAAAAGATATTTTAAAGGCTCATTGATTCAGTTCTAGATAAGCATGTTTTTATGGAATTTAAAATATATTTGAGTTGATCCTTTAGGCTTAGCATTTAACAGTAAGAAAATAAAATCTTATTAATTAAATGAGACAAATTAAGTAAGAACACGCATATGATGAAAGACAGAAATCTACAAATGATTCAAGCTAATTCTTCCAGATTCTCTCTAATGAGACTTTGTTAATAAGAAGACAGCATAACACATTTTGCGTGACTTTTTGCTTCTTCTACTCACCATTCAGCAGAAAGGCTAATTAACATTGAATTGACTGATAGTCAAGACCTGGGGGAATGAGAGACCCCAAAACTCCCTAGGTAATTTACAAACTAGATAATCAGCTCAATACTAATCAGAATTTCATACATACAAGTTCACATAATAAAATTAAACCAAATATGTAAAACTGTTCTAGGATTGTTCTTTTGAATCAACTTGGCCTCTTTGAGTGGCAGATATCCCCACCACTGTCATTATCAGAACTTGGGACAAGAACATAGCTATTATTTTTCTCTTTCAACAGCTTATCTAAACAACAAATTTGTGCTGAATTTGTTTCTGTGATTTTAATCTGGGTTCATGTTGTAGAGCGCATTAACTACACTAATACAGGAGTTGTATGTGTGTTTGACATCTTGTCTTTAGGATTCTAGAAGTCCACTTGTTAAAAAAGTGTCTTGAAATTTAAAAAAAAAGGGAAAGTAAGTTATGTCAACTCGTTCTTTATTATTTTCTCCAATGATTTAATTTAGAAATATTGAACCATTTTAATCATTAAACATTACAAAAAAGAATATTTTTGTAGAATTAATAAATATTCCACTAAAATCTATGAACTATTACTAATGGCAGACTTCAAAGCTATCTTCCTGTATATAAGCATACACCTCTCAGGAGAGAATAACTTTATATTAAGATGACTGTGGGGTATTTACAAGGGAGCTGCTCACATTTGGTTAGGCTTCCCTGGTGGCTCATTGGTAAAAAATCTGCCCACAATGAAGAGACTCGGTTTCCATCCCTGGAAGATCCACTGGAGAAGGAAATGGCAACCCACTCCAGTATTTTTGCTGGGAGATCCCATGGACAGAGGAGCCTGATGAGCTATACAGTCTATGGGGTTGCAAAAGAGTTGGACACAACTTAGTAACTAAACAACAAGCCAAAACAATAAGCTCACATATGGTCCAGTATTCCTGCCTGGAGAATCCCATGGACAAAGGGGCCTTGTGGGCTACAGTCCATGATGTCGCAAAGAGTCAGACAAAACTGAGCAACTAAGCATAGTAATAATAATAATAAATAAATAATAATAATAATGGTTATAGATTCATGGCTGATAATTATGGAGCACTTGACAATTTTAAAAATCCTTCACATTGTTGTGTCATTGAATTCTTAAAATAATTCTGCAAGGACACAAGATGCAGTATTTCTCATTTAACAAATGAGAAAATTGAGGTCTCAAAAGGCCATGTGACTTGATGAGATCATCTATTAGTACACAAGACTATTCAAATTTTGGTCTTTTGATTCCAAATCCAGGCTTCTTTTATATGCTTGGATGCCCTGTTTTATTAGACGAAGCATCAACAGACATCTTGATGTCTGTCATAGCTATGTTCTTGTCACAAGTTCTAATAATAGACATCTAGATGCTGGGAAAGACTGAAGGCAGGAGGAGAAGAGGGCAACAGAGGATGAGATGGTTGGATGGCATCACTGACTCAATGGACAGGAGTTTGGTCAAACTCAGGAGATAGTGAAGGACAGGGAGGTCCGGCATGATGCAGTCCACGCAATCGCAAAGAGTTGGACATGACCGAATAAAAACAACAAAATAGACATCTTGGCATTGTATATATGTTCATTTTTAAAAAATGTCTTTGACAGATCTCACCACTACATTCAGGAAAGAAGATTTGGAGTAAGTATTACTGTCCTCCAGAGTTCAAAAGGAAGTGAGATCATATATGTGGCAAGATCTAGAATATAGTAGAAATTCAGTAAATATATGACAGGCATTACACATTTCATTGCCCTACCAACCAGCGGAATGTTTCAAGCTAATTTCTTTAGATTTATCCTGTGGTAGAGCAAGGCTTTACCGAATGCCCTCCACTTCCCATGAGGCATCTGTGTCACTACCTTCTGTCTGGAGGCTTATACAAGAGTCCTGTGCTGGGACCCTAGCAGTCCAGTGGTTAAGACTTTACCTTCCAGTGCAGGAGTGGGGGTCTGATCCGCCTGGTCAGGAAACTAAGATCTCCACATGCCTCAAGCCCCCAAAAGACAAAACATAAAACAAAAACTATATTGTAACAAATTCAATAAAGACTTTAAAAAATGGTTCACATAAAAATAAAGAAGCAGTCCTACACTGCTGAGTATGAATTTGTTAATATTGGGATGGGTATAGCCTAGGAACCTGGATGAAGTTTCAAGGAACAGATAAGCATTAGGCCAAATTGGGTGATTGTCAATAACAGGCCTGCTTTAGGGTTCAGATAGCCCTGACATCTGCCTTTTCCTCAGGAGCTGGAGGTAGAGAGTATTTGTTCTGTCCCTTTCTTATTCTAACACTCTCTGCATGATTCCTAACTCTACTCTTCTTCACCTGACCATGACAGGACTGGGCTGGTGGATTTTAAACATGGTAACAACAATTATTAGCTAAATTTGATCTTATGTGTCAGGTGCTATTCTAAGCAATATATGCACGTAATCTCACTTATCTAGCAACCCTATTTTGTATGTGAGGGAACTAAGGCACATAGAAGTTAAATTACTTTCCTGAAATTATTTGTTTATCAGTTTTCAAAGCTGGCAATTGAACTCAAAGTGTTCGGCTCAAGAGCCTGCACTCATAACCACCTGGCTGTGCTCCTTGCTTAACAGGATATCATGGTGAGCTCATCAAGTGTAGCTTTTGTAAGTGGTAGTGGAGGGTGGTGAGGAGATGTTTAAGATATACTTTGGGGTTAAACTGAAGGAATCTATGAGTGTGGAATGGGAGGAAGAATTCCAGTTAATATCTCTACATAGTTGCTATTGTTGTTGTTCAGTCAATAAGTCATGTCCTATTCAGCTACCCCTGGACTGTGGCCTGCCAGGCTCCTCTATTCATGGAATTCTCCAGGCAAGAATCCTGGAGTGGATTACCATTACCTTCTCCAGGGGATCTTCTCAACTCCAACTTGGATCTCCTACACTGAAGGCAGATTCTTTATCAGCTGAGCCATCAGGGAAAGCCACTGTCTGCTATAGTTTGCTCAAATTCATTCCATTGTCAGTGATTCCATCTAACCATTTCATCCTCTGCCACCCTCTTCTCCTTTGGCCTTCAATCTTTTCCAGCATCAGGGTCTTTTCCAGTGAGTCAGCTCTTCCTATCAGGTGGCCAAAATATTGGAGCTTCAGCTTTAGCAACAATCCTTCTAATGAGTATTCAGGGTTGATTTCCTTTAGGATTGACTGGTTTGATCTCCTTGCAGTCCAAGGGATTCTCATGAATCTTCTCCAGCATCACAAATTAAAAACATTGATTCTTTGGTGCTCAGCTTTCTCTATGGTCCAATACTCACATCTGTACATGATGAATGGAAAATCCATGGCTTTGGTTATACAAAGTGATGTCTGCTCTTTTGAATACACTGTCTAGGTTTGTCATGCCTTTCCTTCTAAGAAGCAAGCATCTTTTTATTTCATGGCTGCAGTCATGGTCTGCAGTGATTTTGGAGCCCAAGAGAAGAAAATCTATTACTTTTTCCACTTTTTCTATTTGCCATGAAGTTATGGGATTGGATGCTATGATCTTAATTTTTTGAATGTTGAGTTTCAAGCCAGCCTATTTTCTCTCCTCTTTCACTCACATGAAGAAGTGCTTTGGTTCCTCTGCACTTTCTGCCATTAGAGTGGTATCATATGTATATCTGAGGTTGTTGATATTTCTGCCAGTGATCTTGATTCCAGTTTGTGACTCATACAACCCAGCATTTTCCCACAAATGGATATTAGCATTAAACATAATAGGCCAGATGTAAAACATGTTTTCATAATATATGTGATGTCTCTGTTTATCAAGCAGGTGAATGTATTTTTTTTTCATTTTATCATTTTTTAGGCGACTTATATTCAAACTTCATGCATGTGAATTTTCCATCTTGAATTACCTGTTCAAAATTTTCCATCTTTGAATAACAGGCCTCAAATTCAATATCAAATATTGAATATCAAATTTCAGATATTCAATATCAAATCAACTGACAGATTTTAGAAAGATAGTCACATTTTGATTTATTTAATTTGAATACAATATTAGGTTTTGTGAGTGCTCAGCTTCAGAGTACAGCTTTTTTCCCTCTCTCTTTTATGTGATATTCCAAAAGCCATGTAGGAACATTGATTTTTATTTTCTGGGGGGATGAATGATCAATTAACTCTGGTTCTCTCTGCTAAATATATTTCAGTTGTTCAAATGTTCACTTGCAATTATGCGTGTAGCTGAGATGTTCTTTCAGAGCTAAATTCTGAATTCTCAGCTGAATTTTATATTATACTCATGTGATTAGCTATGAATTTAAAAGTGTCCTAGTGATAGCACGTAAATCAATTTGGTAATAGTCTGTTGCTTTGGGGATAATTGCATTACTGTTTTGGTGTCAAGAGTTGTCCTAATGAACAAGAGCCATCTTGTTAGTCATCTCTACATTTCAAGCATTAGTCAATGAATGATGCAGTGAGGAGTGTAAATTAGAAATGGATGAATTGGTTGCACCAAATTAGAATTCCTCATTTGCTACTCTGGCGTATAAAACACTATTTCATAATTCAGAGTCACTCTTCGGAGAACTTCTGTTTGCTTCTTTTGCTTACCACTTTTTTTCTTTAAATGTTTATTGAATATTGATTTTTCAAAGTGGAAACTATAGCATACTCTTTGAAGTCATTTTTATGTATCATTTGCCTTTTCAAGACTTCCTTCTTGTTGAGATTTAAATATCATTGCATCTTTTTTCCCATCTCAAGTTTACTCATTCACCTTTAGGCAAGGGATTCTCAGCTATTATACCTCAGACAGTGAGGATTAACAAGTTTTTCAATGTACCCTTGAATAACTACAATTTAAAATTTTAAAGCAGTCTTCTTGGTCACATGAAGCTGTCTCTGATTACATAATTATTTTTGAAACTATTTCTTAGTCATTTCATACTTTTTACTGATTCTACCAAGTCATTTCATAGTTTATTAAATTAGATCATAACTTAGGTTTCAAAAACTCCTGTGAACGTTGATTTACCTATTGTTGGTTTATTTTTCTTCCACTCTCATAATCATAGAGGATAAAGGAAATTTTCAAGCTTTAAGGTTCTTATGAGTATAATGAGCCATGCATATCAGCCAGGGTTCTGAGTTGCAAGCACCAGAATCCTCTCTGGCAGACTTAAACAGAAGAAAACAATTTATTAAAAGATATTAGGTGTCTCAGAGAGTCTTCAGAAGGGTTGGAGAGACCATGATTCAAAATTAAATATATATTTGCACTTACATATAAACGCAGTGCTTACAGTGCCTGCAATGCTCACAACAAGGCTCATAAGCGGCATGGTGAAGAAGCCTCCACTGGTGCCACAGCCACCGCAGAGAAGCAAAGACCAGGAACGTGACTTTTCTGAAACTTCTGCTCCCATGCCCTAGAAGTCACTGCTTTTGCAGTAGCTCTACACTAGACACTTTCATTCCAACTGTACCAGCAACATGGAAGCTCTGTATCATCACTTTGTACTTGACATAGTGTTGATCATATCCAAAAAGTCTTGTCTTGCCTTGTATGGTTGATGTGGCTGTAAATGCAAGGGAACTAGCGCATCTGGGTTCTGCATCCAATTTGGGGGGGAGACTCTCGGTGTGGGAATGTTGTCACACATAGAAAGATCATTCCAAAATAGTTGGCAGTCATGAAAACGGTTAACATATACCAAGAGATGCTGTAGAATAAAATGTGTGTTTATCACTGCTACTTATTATCCTCCTATTTAACCAGACTGAATATGTAAGAATCAAATTAATCAATCTAAGTTGAAAGCAACTTGTCATTTGAACAGCATGTTCTCATTGGCCTATAAAGCATGACTTGATTAATAAAATGATACTTGAGTCAACCTCCAAATAAGAATGATATTGTAATATGAAGTGTAATATAAAATATTTTATGTTTATCATAAAAGATGAATCTGATACTAACACTTTCTAATAATTTGAGTTTACTGGCAAAACTATGTAGTCTTGTTGGAATTGAAATATCATGATAATATGGTGAATGATTATCAAGATAATGATTAAAAACAATAGTGATATAGTATTAATTCTTATCTAAACTTTAGGCCCATTTATTTCAACATAGGCTTGGTCCTTGGCAGCTTATTAACATTTAACACTCTTTAAACTTAGTTCAGTATTCACCTTGCACTCACAATTTATAAACAAGTACATAATAGAAAAGTTAACAGGATGAATCTGATGTCTACATGTTATTTTAGAAAGCGTCACATAAATGAGAACCACTACCGAAGGTTTTCTATATATTGAATGAAAAAAATTCATTTCCTTCGTGGGAGAGTTATGTCATATTGGGACATTTAATGTAATGTTTTTGTACTGTATTTGCAGGACTGGAGGCAGCCCCATGAAAGAAACAATTGTGGCCAAATCCCCAAAGGATGGACTGATGTCCAAATGGGTCTTTTTTATATCTCTAATTGCAGCTGTTCAAAGGGTGAAAAGAACAACACACAAAACGATAAGAAGGAAAACGTGAAGTACTTATGTTTCTAAAAACATCATTTAATAAATTATAAGAAGACTTAAAGGAAGTCAAGCGACTGAGCAGGGAAGCGTGGGTTTATTCCCCAGGTAACCCTTAAAAGATGAGGAGAAGAGGAAGCCAAGTGTGGACTGTGAATAAAATATTTACAAAACAAACCCCAACAGGCAATAATAATTGAATATTTTATATTTTGACTTATTCAACTTTTATGATTTAATTTTTTTTCTTCATTGAGTTTAATTAAGCTTTCCCCAGGGTCACAAGCCTGGAAAACTTGGAAAAAATAAAGCTATTCTGTTTACCAGGCAGGTTTCCACAGCCCTCTTTCAACTGAAGTATGGATTTTGTTAAAGTCTTTTTTCTAAGGGCTGCTGTTCAGCACTTTTAAGGTGTCTGCTGCTCTATTAAAAAATCCTATTAGTTTGGCAAAGACAGTGCCTTCTGGGGCTGAAATTTCTCTAAAGTTTTCTGCACTGCACTGTGCTGATATTTTTTATCAAAGGTGACTAACATCTTCAATATCTGTTATATGGGAAACATAATATTCTTGTAAATATTTTCTACTGTAAGGTAACTAAATGTATGTGCTTAATATAGGAAATGTACTATGGAACTATAATTCAAACATATAATCCAAATATATATTTTCCAATAATTCAAACTATTCCTTTCCTCTTATATTTATTCCAACTATTGACTAATTCATTCATCTGTATATTCACTCATTCAAATGCAGGAGGAAGATGTGCCACTTAGGAGGAAGGAGATACAGAAAAAGAAATAGCCAAAAAGACAAGTGGAAAGAGAAAGAGGGGGAGGAAAGGGAGAAGAAGAAGAGGAAGAGGAGGAAGGGGAAGAAGAGAAAGAGGACAAGGAAAAGGAAGCAGGGGAAGGGGAAGAAGTTGCTGATTTTCCTACATCTTTTTCTACAGAGTGGAGTTAACTCCTTCCTGCATGAGGTAATGGAATGGCTGTGTACACAGATGTCTGATCTATTATTGGATCTAGACTGGATCTGGGATAGACAGAAAGAATTAGAATGAAAGGACAACAGTTTCTAATTCTTTCATTCTACCACAATCCAAATATCCAGGCCTAGAAATTTACTGACTCCTTTGGCCACTGCTGGAAAGAAATGTAGCTATGATGGGATATGGAAGGGTAAGTAAGAGAGAAACTTGTGATTCTAAATAAAATAAATTATACTTTATGTCATCTGTATAATATACTATATAATAGTTTATTTGAAACAAAGTATATGGATCAAAAAGAGATTGTTAGAAAATCAGTAGTCAAGAGTTAACATATCGTCTTGTTAGGAAACATCACTTCTATTTAGAACAACACCTTTAAACTAAAAATACAACTGCCATATGACCCAACAATCTCACTCCTGGGCATATACCCAGAGAAACCATAATTCAAAAAGATACATGCACCCCAGTGTTCATTGCAACACTACTTACTATAGCCAGGACAGGGGTGCGTGTGTGCTCAGTAGTGCCTGACTCTTTGAGACCCCATGTATTCCTCCAGTCTCATGGGCCCATGGGATTATCCTGGCAAGAATTCTGAAGTGGGTTACCATTTCCTCCTCCAACGGTGTTCCTGACCTGAGATTGAAACCATGCCTTCTGTAGCTCCCACATTAGTAGGCAGATTCTTTACCCCTCATCACCTGTGAAGCCCACACCCGGGACATGGAAGCAACCTAAATGTACAGCAACAGAGGGATGGATAAAGAAGATGTGGTCCTCGTATACAATGGAATATTGCTCAGCCACAAAAAGGAAAGAAACTGGGTCATCTGTAAAGATGAAGATGGACCTATAAACGATTATATAGGGTGAAGTAAGCCAGAAAGAGAAAAACAGATATTATATATTAACACATATATGTGGAATCTAGAAAATAGTATAGATAAACTTATTTTCAAAGCAGATATAGAGACACAGACATAGATAACAAATGTATGGATACCAAGAAGGGACAAGGGTGTGGTGGGATGGAATGGAAGATTGGGACTGACATATATACACTACTGATACTATGTGTAAAATAGATAACTAATGAGAACATACTGTACATCACAGGAGACTTCACTCAACACTCTGTGGTGACCTAAATGCGAAAGAAATCCAAGGATGAGGAGATAAATGTGTATGTGTGGCTGATACCTTGCTGTACAGCAGAAATTAACACAACATTGTAAAGCAACTATATTCCAATTAAATATATATATATACATCTTTCTTGTCACCTTGGTGCTGCCCCAAACTGTTTTCCTTCTTTTATAAATAAGGTGATCTCCACACTGATCTTGGGCTTCCCAAGTGGCTTAGTGGTAAAGAATCCTCCCGCCAATGCAGGAGCTGCAGGAGACTTGGGTTTGATTCCTGAGCTGGGGATATTCCCTAGAGGGGGAAATGGAAACCCACTCCACTATTCTTGCCTGGAAAATTCCATGGACAGAGGAGCCTGGTGGGTCACAGTCTGTAGAGTTATAAAAATTAGACACGACTTAGTGACTGAATGTGCACACACCACATCAATCTTAATGATATTGGTGAGTTTTATAATTAGTAAACAGGGAGTTAAAACGGGCTAATAAAAAATAAGTCACAGAGGGCCAGATGTAGATAAGAGTTGATTGTGATGAGCCACCTGAACGTGATGATTCTGTCAGTTACATATCCTTTAGGCGTTTCTTTATGCACCAAAACATCAAAGAATGAAATATTCAGCTGGTTTGCTGATTTTTTTTTTAACTGAATTGACTGAGTGTCTTTTTCCCTCCTATATAATTTTTGTGAGAAACTCAAAACCTTTTTACTGAAGTGCGAAGTATTAAATAGAATAGAATCTAGTTTTCTGGTAAATTTAAAATATCTGTTTGACACTTTATTTATTAAAAGATTTCCATTGGTTTTAAATGTAATTTACTCAAACAACAGTTGCTAATGGGAGCACTGTGTAAGGTAGTGTTTCCTTACTAAGCAGATCACAGCAGTGGGAAGGGAGATGTTGCTTCATCTTGCCTTCATTGGTATCCATACACATTGACATGCTGGACTCAGTAATTCCAATTTGGTCTATTTTTGTTATCGTAGAAGCACAACTCAGAGTGTATTTGTTTCCAGTGAATGCTGGTGTTTTTTCTTGATTTTAAAAATAGAAGTAATGGAAGTATCATTGGCAGTAACACAGGACAATCCTTGTCAGTTCAGAGATCAAAAAGCTGTCTATCTTATATATATTATCTGCATACATATATTCATATTTCAAGTATATGCATTTTATATATAAAATATACATATCTACAACAACATTTATAAAATTATCACCACTTTTTTTTTTAAACCACTAATAGTCCTGGCAGGAAACGTTAAATGTTTACAGCAAACTACTTATTTTTATTCTCCTCATTTGGGCGAAATGTTTACAGGTGGATCCCTACTCTCTCAAGTCCCCCATCCATAAATGTCTTTTCAGTTAAAAAAAAGAGAAATCATCTGTATAAAATACACGTTAATCTCCAAAGTATTTCCCCAGGAAAAGGTGAGTTTCAGTACATTGACATTGTCCTAACAATTATCACAAGAGGTTAATCATTTACACACACCAGGATCACACACATATACCAGAAATTATTGTATATGAATATACACATATTTTATATAAGTATTCCCCATCATTCTGACACTCCTGACAACATTCTGTAACTTCCTCACTGGACTCTGAAAATAACATGATATAAATCAAACAATAGAGACTTGAGACTTATTTTTTTCCTCTTGTGAGACAGCCTGTCTGCCCCTATGGAAGCCGTTCTAAGGTCTTGTACTATAGCTCTGTTGAAAAATTGCACTGGCTCGCCAAATATCTTAATGACTTTTCTCTCAGCAGTTGGTAATTGTGAAATGTTATTCTAGTAACCATAATGTCCCTCATAAAACAACTGCATACAATATGTACTGTATTTCTATTTTAGCGAGCTCTTCTGTCAGAATAGCAGTGCTAGTAACCATTTAGCATTTCATAGCAAACTGCTTACTAGTCCTTCAAGTGTAATATTGCAGAAAGAGTGAAGAAATGCGTGATTAAAAACATTCACTGAGAGTGGACCATTTAACGCAACCTGACGCTGCAAAATAAACCAGCCATCACATATGTAGGCGCTCATCATATAAATGACAGTTCTATGTGGTCATTTAATTTTACGATCTCAATTGTCGCATATATTGCTCACATAAATATAGTGTTCTCCTGCAGGGAGGTCTGCTGGGTGTTATAAAATCAGTGAGACCTCAATGGGTTCAAATGGACATCTTTTATAATTATTGCTATAAAATTTCTAGACAATGTATTTTGTTGTCCAAAGCCTCAAGAAAATGATTTTCCAAAAGAATGGGTTTCAACAAAGAGAGTAAGGGAACCTGGGAATTTTTTCCTGTATTCACCCATATTTAAATTACCTTAGTTACCCTAACCTATTGGAGGACTTCGTGCTCTTTTCAAATAAAATCTTAGACTGTGGCTTCCAGTTAGAGGCAAGCTAGACATGAATTGTTTTCTATTTCATGATGTAATATGGAATATCTAGGGGGAAGGGTTAATTTGCTGTTAAGTGCAATTAAAATCTATTTACTGGGAATTTTTTATGAACTTGAAAATATAAGGAAAGAATAGAAAACAGAGTTCCTTAAACTCAGAAATAGTTTGGAGAACAGACTTTGAAAAATGTTTCCACTGGTACTATCCATTGTTTGAAGGATTCTCTTACTTTAAAAAAAAAACTTCTTCAGGATCATATATTTGACAGTGCAAAGAAATGAATGTGGTAGATTTTCTCTACAGTGCATTGGGCTATTTTGATTACCTCTTGGTTTTTATATTTCCTCTAGGATAATAAGTTGTAATTATTATTGTTGCCTTGTGTGACAAGTGTTTACTGGCATACTAATTGGATTTGGGCATTTGTTTCCTATGATTGTCCTGTAAGTACTCTAGCAAACTTATTGCTTACATGCATGTCTAGTGTTTTCTATTTACTGAGGGAAAGGAATTTAATTGCTTAATATTTTTTTTTAGCTTGAGTATTTTAAATATTAAAATATTAGTGAGTAGTTACATATGTTTAATTAGAAGGAAGGGAGGTAATCCATAAGCCATGGTTTCACCTTTGTGGAGAAAGCAAAAGTGCAGTGTGGCACAGGTTGAAAAAAGCATATCCTGAGGACATTCAGGCTCTGGGATTTTTTGTCCATAGGTCACTTCTTGGACCACCTGGAGGGATCATTAGTCCTTTGCCTCTACTGCTTTCAGTCCTGGTCTGGCAGCAGCACTAAAATTGAGGAGACAGCTCTTTTCATTCGGATCCCTCTTTCCATTTAAGGGATCATTCTAAATATCCCTTGAAGGAGGAAATGGCAACCCATTCCAGTATTCTTAATTGGAAAATCCCACGGGTGAAGCCTCATGGGCTATAGTCCATGGGGTTGCAAAGAGTCAGACGCAACTTAGCGACTAAATAACAACTAAAAAGAAGACCCTTGTGTGCACAGCATCCTCAAGAAATGCATAAATGAATGGTGATTAACCATGAGTTTTCTATCTACACACTATCCAACAGTGCCCAATTCTTACCATTATTTTTATGTTTGACATGCTGATTTTAAGTAACACAAAAAAGTCTTTTGCAACAAATCTTAGAAGAAACATATTTTGTCAATGATTAGTGCCAAAAGCTTCTGCCCCATCAACAATTATCCAAATCATTAATTTCCCTGATTTGACAAAAGAATAAAATGTAAATCAGATATTTAACTAAAGCATGTCCTTTCTTCTCCCATAAGAAAAATCTCCCACTACAAACACATCTAATATTTCACCTTTGCTTAGATCATTTCAATAAAAATTACATTAATCTCTTCCTATTCTAATGTCTCTTTTAACTACTCTCAATATTGACAATTATGTTTTGTGTAATTAATTGTGGAATTTTATATTCCTTCTATTTAAGAGTAATATTAATTAAAACTTTTAAAACACCTTCTCTAAGGTACATATCTTCTGGCTGATATCTCCTATTTGATTTTTCTGTGGGTTGATAGACCTCCTATTCTTCTGCAAAATTGGCTTAGATCGGTTTCCCCAAGAAACAGACCCCGAGACAAGGATTTGAGTGAAAGTAATTGGTTTGGCAAATGATTCAAGAAAATGTTGGTGGGAAAGTAGGGAAGTGAGTCAGCATGGGGAAGAAAGTCAAGAAAGGCACATTAATGAGCAAATTGCTGCTATTGTCAGCTGAAGTTCCATCCTGATGAAGACCTCTGAGAGACTGTGTAATTCATCTCTGTGAGTTGTCCTACCAGAAGTATAGAAAGCTGGGGTGTTTATCCTTCAGCTCTCATCCATCATTTGTTGAAGACTGTTGTGGGGGGCAGGGGCATTAATTCTCCAGCACTTCTGGCAGCCTTCTCTGTGTTGTGACTGCGTACACGCTTCAGCACTGGCTCAGAGCTTTGGGCTCTCACTTAAGAAGCTGTATGAGAACAGTAAGAGGCAAGAGGAGATGGGCAGAGCAAAGCAGGGCTGTTCTGGGCCACCCCTTTTACCTTTCAGATTCACTCATAGCATTTTAATTTCACTATATTTGCATGCGTGCAAAGTCGCTTCAGTCATGGCCGAGTCTTTGCGACCCTGCTCTCTCCATGGGATTCTCCAGGCAAGAACACTGGAGTGGATTGCCATGCCCTCCTCCAGGGAATTTTCCTGAGCCAAATATTGAGCCCATGTCTCTTATGTCTCCTGCACTGGCAAGCAGGTTCTTTACCACTCATGCCACCTGGGAAGGCCTATCACTGTGTTTGGTCACTTATTATTTAAAATGATAGTTAGTTCTTTCAAATAGAAATATCCTTAAACATGATAGAAAATGAAGACAAAAGTAAGGCTGATGCAGTTGGTCCCTAGACCATCATCTGTAAACTATATTCTTTTTAAAATTTTTTGTTGAAGTATAGTTGATATATAACATTGTGTTTAATTTCTGCTGTACAGCAAAGTGACTCAGTTTTATATATATGAGAACAGTAAGAGCCGAGAGGAGATGGGCAAAGCAAAGCAGGACTCTTCTGGGCCACCTCTGGTACCCTTCAGATTCACTCATAGCATTTTAATTTCACTCTGTTTGCATGTTCTTTCCCATTATGGTTTATCATGGGATATTGAATATAGTACCCTGTATTATACAGTGGGAACTTGTTTCTTATATATCCTGTATATAACAGTTTGCATCTAATAGTCCCAAACTCCTAGTCCTTACCTTCCTTGAACATTTTCCTGCTTGACAACCACAAATCTCTTCTATCTATAAGTCTGGTTTTGTTTCATAGATATGTCCATTTGTGTCATATTTTAGATTCCACATGTAATTGATATCATATGTCTTTCTGTTTCTTACGTTATTTAGTATGATAATCTCTAGATCCGTCCATGTTGCTGAAAATGACATTATTTCAATTTTTTAGAGACTGAGTAATATTCCATTGTATATGTGTACCACATCCATTCATCTATTGATGGACGTTTAAGTTGTTTCCATGTTTTGGTTATTGCAAATAGTGCTGCTATGAACACAAGGGTGCATGTATATTTTTAAATTAGAGTTTTGCCCGGGCATATACCCAGGAGTGGAATTGTTGAATCATATATCAGCCATGAAATTAAAAGATGCTTACTCCTTGGAAGGAAAGTTATGACCAAACTAGATAGCATATTAAAAAGCAGAGACATTACTTTGCCAACAAATGTCTGTCTAGTCAAGGCTATGGTTTTTCTAGTGGTCATATATGGATGTGAGAGTTGGACTGTGAAGAAAGCTGAGCACCGAAGAATTGATGCTTTTGAACTGTGGTATTGGAGAAGACTCTTGAGAGTCCCTTGGACTGCAAGGATATCCAACCAGTCCATCCTAAAGGAGATCAGTCCTGGGTGTTCATTGGAAGGACTGGTGCTAAAGCTGAAACTCCAATATTTTGGCCATCATCTCATGCAAAGGGCTGACTCACAGGAAAAGACTCTGATGCTGGGAGGGATTGGGGGCAGGAGGAGAAGGGGACAACAGAGAATGAGATGGCTGGATGGCATCACTGACTCAATGGACATGAGTTTGTGTAAACTCTGGGAGTTGGTGATGGACAGGGAGGCCTGGCATGCTGCAATTCATGGGGTTGCAAAGAGTTGGACATAACTGAGTGACTGAACTGAACTGAACTGAACTGATTGCAACTCTATTTTTAGTTTTTTGAGGAAATTTCATACTGTTCTCCATAATGATTGCACCAATTTATATTCCCACCAATGATGTAAGAGGGTCCCTTTTCTCCATACCCTCTTCAGCATTCATTATTTTTAGACTTTTTAATGATGGCCATTCTGACTGGTCTGAGGTGGTACCTCATTGTAGTTTTGATTTGCATTTCTCTAATAATTAATGATGATGAGAATCTTTTCCTGCACACCTGTTGGCCATCTGCTCACTCATCTACAATCTACCCAATCTTTATTCCTCTCACTCTCAGCCAGCATTCATCCCTTAGGGGTCTACGGGTTACTTCCTCATGTTAGGTCATAATTACTATAATTGTTGATTTATAGTTATCACTAGGCACTGGAACAGTGAAAGCTATGTTATTGAATCTTCTAAATATGTGCCTTCTTGCCCCATTTATGCAGCATTAAGCCATTTCCTTGTTATAATCAGGGTCAGTTACCCTCCTAGTACAACAATACTTTCTTTGCCTGTTCTCTACAAGAATGAGGAGCCTAAAATGATCAGGTAGTAGGTATAATTTTACATTTAGTGGAATCTTTACTGCATCTCCTGGGAAAAAAAATATATCCCCACTCTGGGAATCAGAACTTCTAATCTTGAAGTACCTAACATTTTAGGGACAGGAAATACACTTTACCCAAGACGGTCACTGAGCATGATGGTGAGAAGGGCCACTGCTACTTCCAACCTTTGGTTCTCAGGTCATTGTATTCTCTCTGAAACACAGCATTACATAATGGCCATTATTTGGAAGTATATCTAACATTTTAAAAAATAGTGTCCCAACCTTGCAGATGACTCAACTGAGACCTTAAGAGATTATCATGATGTGGTATATGATTGCATCAATGAGTCGTGTGGTCATTTGCCCATCCCCTCACCCTTGATCCAAGGCTATCCTATTCAAATCTCATGCCAATAGATCAGCTAACCTGTGATCTCAGCTATGATCCTAGGGGGTAAGAGAAGGTAAACCCATTGCTAAAACATATCTCTGTCCAAGTAAGGATGAAACAGTATTCCCTCCTGAGAGTAGAGTGTCCAGTGTAATCAGTTTGTTACCCAATGACTTCCTGCTCTTTTCAGAGATGATATTATATTGGTGGGCATTTAGTATCCTATGTAGATCACTGTTGTTTGCAGCTCAGACACTGAGCCACAGCAGTAGCTACATCTGTCTTGGTAAAAGGAAGCCCAGGATGTGGAACTGATGCACAGCCTCCTTTCTTGTCATCATGGCCCCTCTGTTCTTGAACCCATTGAGCAAGCATGAGGGTTACTGAGGACCAAGTCTAGTTCATATGTACTGTGCAACTCACTCAGTCTTCCTGGTTTTTAAGTGCTTCCTTTGTTGTGGGTACTCTCTGAGACAAAAAGATATACAGACTGTGTGCCCACTCCAGAAAGTTCTTCTTTCCCAGATCCTTGACCTCCAGTATTCCCATCTGCATCTGTCTAGGTCCCTGACCAATAAGTCAGCCCATCTGCCACTCCCCAGGAATATATATATATATGAATATATATATATTCATATATATATATTCTCATATTCTCATGTCAGGCCTCTTTTTCTTCTCAGAAGAATTAATTATCAAGTGTATTGCTTGAGAATTTTCTCTCATCACTGTACATTAAATGCCACGCATGTGTGGGACTGTAGTTAACAGATAATCAATTTAGCTTTTATGAATATATCAAGGTTCTCTGATCTTACATAACAAATATTTCCTAATATGCCCAACTTTGATCTTTTGGACTCTTTCCTTAATATTCAGTCAGTTCAGTTCAGTCGCTTAGTCGTCTCCGACTCTTTGTGACCCCATGAATTGCAGCACGCCAGGCCTCCCTATACATCACCAACTCCCGGAGTTCACCCAAACTCTTGTCCATCAAGTCAGTGATGCCATCAAGCCATCTCACCCTCTGTCGTCCCCTTCTCCTTCTGTCCCCAATCCCTCCCAGCATCAGAGTCTTTTCCAATGAGTCAATTCTTCAAATGAGGTGGCCAAAGTATTGGAGTTTCAGCTTTAGCATCAGTCCTTCCAAAGGACACCCAGGACTTATCTCGTTTAGAATGGATTGGTTGGATTCCTCAATATTAAGTCAAGGCATAACTGGCACCTCCACCTTGTGTATAGTAGATGACTGTGTTTATAAACTTCAAGGAGACATCCTAACAGTGGGTTAGGACCAGTTACAGGTGTCTTTGCCTGGAGATTAAATCCTAAGTAAAAAACGAGTGTTTTCATAGTAATTAACTTAAGTAAAAATTATACCCCAAAGCTTTCCAGTCCTCCCTCCCTGGTAAAGAGTTCTCAATATCTATTCCTCAGCCTTTTCTCCTGATTGCTTCCATGGCAAATTAACTAATTCTTGCAGTTCTTTTGGTGAACAATATATCTCTTCCCACTGCAAGGATAGTACTTTCTTACTCAGGCCCTGCTGTGGCTTAATCTCATTGATTCTGCCACTGATCATTTTGAAAACATACCATTCTCACAGATCTCATGCTCTCTAACAGAGCCTGCAAAACAGAATTATTGCAGAAGCTGTGGGGATGGCAGCCAGAACCATGACCTCTCCTCAGGGTCACACAGAAACTTCTTACCATCTCGCTCAGCTCCTGGAGTGTTGCTTCACTGCCTACAGCATAAAAGACCTCTGGTGGGATGCTCTGAGGAAACCTTTCCTCTTCCTACCCTTCTGGTATTCTCCCAATCTTCTTCTGGCCCTCTTGAAGGGGATTTGGACCAGAGGCTCAAGTTTGCAAGAAGAATATGTAGGCCTGGAGAGGGAGCAGGACCAAGACTGGGAGGCAGCCTGGCCCTCATCTCCAAGTGAGTTACAGAGATTTGGCCTTCCTTGCCCCCACTAAGGGAGCCAGTCCTGTTGGCCCTGAAGTGACTCCAAGACCTGGTTCCCCATCCTGTTGGAAATGTTCAAAGACCAGTGTGCATGGACAGGGTTCCCACTGTGTCTTTGTGTCAGACCTGCATAGGTCTGTGTCTCCCAGTGAGGGGATTTTTCGCACATGACCTATCTTGCATGAGGCCAATTTTATGTAATAAAATTGTGTTTATATTAAGAGAAGCCATCATTATGAAATCAAATATTTTTTATATTTTGTAAGTTTATGTTGTCACTCATGTATTCTATTACATAAGTAAAAAAATATTTTAAAGAAAAACTTTATACTTTGGTACCTTTAATGGTACAGTTTTTCTGCTTTGTGAACCAGGGAGCCCACATTTTTATTTTGCACTGATCTCTGCAAATTATGAGCATAATTCTTGATAAAATTCAAAGAGTCAGAAGAAGCAGGGAGGAACTGAGGGAGAAGAAGGGAGGGAGGAAGTAGAGCGGGAGTGGGAGAAGGAGAGAGAATGAGAGGGAGAGAAAGAAATCTCAATATTAATGCCTAACATAATTGTAAACATTCTCATCACATATAAAGATGTTTTGTGACACATGAAATAAGTTAATTGCAATGTCAGAGTTAATTATTGCTAATAACTGTGGTCATCACTTTGTGGCTTTTGAGATTGATTTTGTTAAGTATCAAAGGTGCTCTGTGTGTTCATCCATTTGTATTCAGTTGAGGTTTGATGCCATTTTTCTGACAGTTTTATTAATTGCTTAACTTTCTGGAGATTGGAACCAAATATATTGGCCTTGGAAGCAATTGAAACAAAGGGTTCACTAACCATAGAAAATATGCATCATGTTCTGCACTACACTGAAGTCTACCAAGAATCACTTTATTTATGCAAGGATATACTTGGAAGGACTGGGAAAGTCAATTGCCTTTTTTTTTTTTTTAATAGAAACAAGCCAAGTGTAATCAACTATACTTGGACATTTTGAAAAGGTAATTCTTTCTGTTTGTATTAAAAATAAGTGTACCACAGAAGAAGGACTGTCAATCAGGGAGACATAGTGGAGAGAACAAGCATAAGGAGGAAGGCGGCAGTGTGGGTGTTCACTCTGCAAGAGTAGGCTAAGAAGGAGAGGGAAGGTGGTGTGGAGGGAAGCTAGACAATAGCTCTTCAACTTGTCAGTAAGTTAGGATCTGCCACTTCCAACTAGCTGGCAAGCAGGATAGTGTTTACCACTTATTTGTGTAGTTTAAGATGCCTAAGCCAGAATTTATAAAGCAAATCCTTTTACTTTTTTCTCTTCTCATGATTCTCTCTCTACAGATTTCTTTCCTATTTTCTGTTAAGTAGGGCTCTCCTGCCAACGTATCTCTTGGTCTTTAACATGTTTCAATTTCCTTATTTCTTCTGAAACCCTGTAATTATAGTGGAATTTGATCTATTCTCCTCCTGTTCTAGGATAGTTTTTCTTCTATGATAGGTTTCCTGGTTGGGGAGGCTTCAGGTTAGCTAACAGACAGATTAACAAGAGAAAAGATTAAAAAGAAAAGTTTATTCATATGCATGCAAGTCACAAAACAGTTGTTCCCAAAATGGCTAGAGGTGGGGTTTGTATTCCAACTTAATAGAAGAAAGGGATCTGGGAGAAAGGGCTTCACTGGGAAGAACAAATGAGTTTATTGGGGAAATACCAGTGAGCTTTGTAGGGAAACAAATAGAAAGTGTGACAGTTCATGATAGTGTTTACGTAATTTATCCTCCTTGTGTCAGTGGTTCCTCTCTCTCCTGGCTGAGAAACTGCCCCAGAAAGGGAATTTATGGCAGCCTGACTCTTCAAAGTTTTTTTACTCTTAGTCAGATCAAGGAAGCTCCAAAAAGGCCTATTTTTGGATCTGTCATATCTCAAATGTCTTCAGTTTGAAAGTCTTCCCTTGCGTTGTCCTCAGTGCCCAAGAAGGAGCCTTCACAGGGCCCTTTCTGCACCACCATGAGACCCCATTCTATTGCTCCTGGTCGTTCTAGTGGCCCTGTAAATGTTTCTGGAAGGCTCAGCCCCAGCCCAGGTGGACCCAGACATCAGCAGCATCTTGGACCAGATCCTGGCATAGGTGAAGGAGATTGGAAACATACTGGAGGAAAAGATTCAGGATGTGGTTGACCACATCAATCAGAGCAACTTTCCTGCCAAGGCCTGACACTAACTTTCAGACAAATCCCACAAAACAAAGGAGGGACTTCATACCACCTCTGAATACCAGTAGGGTCACCTTGCTCCTCCTCAGCTGTGCCCCACACTCCTGCCCCTGTGCCAAGGACTTCCTTTATGATGTCCCATACCACCTCTGTCCTCCTCCCAATAAAAGTCATATGTTTAAAAAAACCTGCCATAAATTGTTAATGCAAAATCTAAGGTCCTGAGTGGGTCCCCACACTATAAATGACAATGAACGAATTTAAGGCAGAAGCAGATTAAAGTAAAACATGACCAAGGATCTTGTGGACATGAAGATGTGACTCTAAGTCATCTTCAGGTGTTGAAGGTAGCAAAATATGCTGCCCCAAACTATGCTCCTTTGGCTTGTTAGTTATGTTGAGCAGTAGTCACTTGAGAATCACAAGGAGAAGATTTCTCTGAACTCCCCTTATCTGTCTAAAGACAAATGCTCCAAAGGAATCAAGTGTCATAAATCCCCTCTTGGGGACTTTCATCAGCTGCAGGAGATTGACACTTACCATGTAGAAGTCCACACCATTTATTTTTCTAAGGGGCCATTCATCATTGTAAAATTATTTACTCTCCTCTAGAAGGTCCACTTCCCCCCTGGTATTGAAGTCTGAGTTCTAAGCCACCTCAGAGAGTTATTAATTTTTCCCCCCTGGGTATCTCCCAATGTATACATGCATTATACATATTAATAAACTTCTCTTTGTATCCCTCTTGTTAATCCATTGTTTCTTATAGTAGTCTCAGCTAAGAACTTGGGAAGGTAAAGGCAAAATTAGTTTTCTTCTCCTAAAATGTGTTAGGTAGCTCTCAATATTTACTGAAAGAACTCAACTTGAATAGAAAGAAATGCTTTAGGAAAATGCATGCATGCTAAGTCATTTCAGTCATGTCTGACTTTTTGCAACCCCATGGACTGTAGCCACCAGGCTCCTTTGTTCACGGGATTCTCCAGGCAAGAATACTGGTGTGGGTTGCCATTTCCTTCTCCAGGGGATCTTCCCAATCCAAGGATCGAATCCCTATCTCCTGTGGCTCCTGCATTGCAAGAGGATTCTTTACCACTGAGTCACAGGGGAATCCCAATAAAACCAACTAATCAACCAAATATGCAAGCAAACAAATAAAGCAAAACTCTCTCCTGGTAAAAATAATTAGATGGAATGATCAAGTGCGTCCCTGAAAAAAATAGTTGAAGGATGAGTGGTCATGTATGGGATGATCTTAGGGGAAGGGAGGGCTTAGACTGCCTGTATGTGAGTCATTCCTTCTGCTTCTCTTTTACATATCCATGGGACAACATTATTAGCCTAAAAAAGATAAATCTGCCTTCATAGATTAAATAAATAAAATTCAGGCCTATTTGTACCATTTTGTTCCAGGGTTAAGTGGTATTTTTGGTAGGGGTCAATTAGGGTATGTAAATGCTACAAATCATCCTTGTAAGTGGTGATTCTCCCAATTTGTCCCAGGAACACTAATTTATACAAGGTGAGAACACAAGGACCTGGACTATATGGATTTTCACACATCTTGAAGGAGAGTGACACTATGGGTTGAACTGTACCTCCCTTCAAAATCCATTGAAGTCATAACCCTTGGTACCTATGAAGGTGATAGTTCAGAAACAAGGTCTTTGCAGATGTAATCAAGTTAAGACAAGGCAATAGTGGATGAAGTGAAGTCAAGTGAAGTTAAGTGAAGTCGCTCAGTCGTGTCCCACTCTTTGCGACCCTGTGAGCTGTAGCCCGCCAGGCTCCTCTGTCCATGGGATTCTCCAGGTAAGATTACTGAAGCGGGTTACCATTTCCTTCTCCAGGGGATCTTCCTGACCCAGGGATCGAACCCGGGTCTCCCACATTGGAGGCAAACGTTTTAACCTCTGAGCCACCAGGGAAGCCCATAGTGGGTGAGGATGGTCCCTAATCCACTAAGACTGGTATCCTTATAAGAAGAGTAAAGAGAAACAAAGGAGGTGTGGCCACGTGGCATTGGAAGCAGAGATTAGGTTATGCTGACACATGCAGAGAGATATGTAGCACTATTAGACTCTAGAGGAGAAAGGGAGCATCTCCTACAAGCTTCAGAGAGAGCATGGCCCTTCCAACACATTGATTTCAGACTTTTCTAGCCATCAAAACTATGAAAATAAATTTCTGTTGTTTTAAGCCACCCAATTTGGGACATTTTGTTATGGTAGCCTTAGGAAACAAATGCAGGTAATAAAATAGTTGTCATTCTTAGGGGGTTGGGGCTGTTTCACCTGACTGAAGTAGTCATATGCAACAGAATCTGAGGTTCTCAACTTCTCTTTCCAAAACTGAGAGCTTCCCACAGATGAATGCACTGTTGGTTATTTTATAGAGCTGGGTGAGATGTATTTTAATTTAGAGATGAGTCCCCTGTTGTTCTTTCTCAGCTGGTATAAAAAGTCAATTACATTTTGTGTTCTAAATACTTCCCCAAAAGAGGTTTGAATAAAATCTAATGCAAGAAAGAATTGAAGAGAACCGACACACAATTCAAATTCATTTAGTTCAATTCTGCTTTAAACCTGTTGATACCACTTTAAACATTTATTTTTACCTTGGTTTTAGCAAAGTAATTATTGAATATATTTATTTTAAGGCTAAAGTATAAACGGAAGCAATGGGATTTATTGTTATTTTTTTACCCTTACTAGTGGCATGGGAGATATTAACTCCCCAACTTGGGACTGAACCCATGCCCCGTGCAATGAAAGTGCAGAGTCTTAACTACTGAACCAACAGGGAAATCTGCAAGAAACAATGGGCTTTATTTTAAAATACTATGTAGTACTTAGTCAATAATAAGTGCTAAGGGCAAGAGGCTACTGTTTTGTTAAAGTAAAGGAAATTTTGAAGGAAAAAAATGAGATAAAAGTGAGGTTTTGGTTATGTGTACATAAAGACTAAATATAGTCTAAAAACGTTTCATCATATGCTTGGGAAAGCAAGTTCTTTTTGGTGATGAACACAAAATACAAATGTATATGTTAATGTTATTTATGTAAGATAATTTAATGTTAAGAAATTCAATGTTAAGTTTTAGGCCTTAATGTAGTATTATAATTATGCTTATAAATCAAAAATCTTTTAAAAACAAATGATGAAGTTATCATTGATAAAATTATATGGTATCTAGTATTTACTTTCAAATACCAGTTGCAACAGAGGAGAATTAGATTGCTACTTAGGTGAAATGAAATTGGTAATAAATCACCAATTGTTGAAGCTAGATTATGAGAACATGGCTATTTAACATTTTTTATACTTCTATGTCTTTAAACATATTTCATACTAAAAAAAATGCAATAGACCTAATTTCTTGGCCTTGAAAGGACTGTAAAATCTAGTTAACATGTGAGAGTATATAAAATAAGCCACAAAGATTAATCACAGAGACTAAAGTGAACTATCAATTAAATAATGCATAGCTCTAAATGTTTTACAGACAAATTACAATCATAAGTCAAATTGGTTACGAAAGAGAGAATTTCTGACGTGGATGTAGAAAAATGGACTAGGTTAAAATAGGCAATAAGGGAAAAGGAAGAAGAAATAGATTGACATCTCAAACTACATTCTGGATTATGCTCCCTTGTTTAGCAAAAAGTTCTTTTTTTTCCTTTACTCTCACACTGAGTATTTCAGACAGTAGGTGTGAGGCTTTTGTCCCACACTGAGCAGTTCCTCAATACCAGCTGGGTGTCCTACTACTCAATGCAGTCTGACTCTACCTACCTTGAATTAGGGTTATTTCCCACAGGCGTCTAGTCAAGGCTATAGTTTTTCCAGTGGTCATGTATGGATATGAGAGTTGGACTATAAAGAAAGCTAAGCGCAGAAGAATTGATGCTTTTGAACTGTGGTGCTGGAGAAGATTTTTGAGAGTCCCTTGGATGGCAAGGAGATCCAACCAGTCCATCCTAAAGGAGATCAGTCCTGGGTGTTCATTTGAAAGACTTGTGTTGAAACTGAAACTCCAGTACTTTGTCCTCCTGATGCGAAGAGCTGACTCATTTGAAAAGACCCTGATGCTGGGAAAGATTGAGAGCAGGAGGAGAAGGGGACAACAGAGGATGAGATGGTTGGATGGCATCACTGACTTGATGGACATGGCTTTGGGTGAACTCTGGGTGTTCGTGATGGACAGGGAGGCCTGGCATGCTGTGGTTCATGGCGTCTCAAAGAATCGGACACAACTGAGTGGCTGAACTGAACTGAAGGGCTCAAACTCACAAGACTGTCTGCACTCAGATGCTAATCTCAAACCCCAGGTTGACACTTGTATTTCTGACTGACTGGTTATAAACTGGTGTTCCCCAGATCCCATTTTTGGTTCAGTAATTTGATAGATAAGTATTGATTGACAAATAATAGTTTGGCTCCAGAATTCAGGGAAATACTTTTAGCAGTTTATTGTAAGGATATAATACAGGATATATATGATATATATGTATATGTGTATATGTATATATACACTCTGGAGAAGGAAATGGCAACCCACTCCTGTATTCTTGCCTGGAGAATCCCATGGACAGAGGAGCCTGGCGGACCATGATCCATGGGGTCGCAGAGAGTCGGACACAGCTGAAGTGACTGAGCAAGCATATATACACACATATGCGTGCACGTGTGCTGGGTTGCGTCAGTCATGTTTGACTCTGCAGCCCTATGGACTGTAGCCCATCAGTCTTCTCTGTCCATGAGATTCTCCAGGCAAGAACACTGGTGTGGGTTGCCATGCCCTCCTTCAAAGGATCTTCCCAACCCAGGGATCAAACCTGCATCTCCTGTGGCTCCTGCCTTGCAGCTGGATTCTTTGTTGCTGAACCATCTGGAAGGTCACATACACAAAATCCATTCATGGATTACACCCTTGTCATGGTGAAGGGGCTTGTGTAACTCAGTGAAGTTATGAGCTATGCCATGCAGTGCCACCAAAGATAGATAGGTCATAGTGAAGAGTTCTGACAAAATGTGGTCCACTGGAGAGGGCAATGGCAACCCACTCCAGTATTTTTGTGTGGAGAACACCATGGACAGTATGAAAGGCAGAAAGATAAGCCCCCGCAGGTAGGAAGTTGTCCAATATACTACTGTGGAAGAACAGAGGGCAATTGCTACTAGCTCCAGAAAGAATGAAGTGGCCAGCTCAAAGTGGAAATGACACTCAGTTGTGAATGTGTCTGGTGATGAAAGTAACATAAAATGGTGAACATAAGGACAAAGGCTAATAGGGTTTTTCAAGAGAACACCCTGATCATAGCAAATACCTTTTAAAAACAACCCAAGAAATGACTCTACATGTGGACATCATCAGATGATTAATACTGAAATCAGATTATGTACTTTGCAACCAAAGGTGGAGAGCTCTATACAGTCGGCAAAAATAAGACCTGGAGCTGACTGTGGCTCAGTTCATGAACTCCTTATTGCCAAATTCAGGCTTAAATTGAAGAGTAGAGAAAAACACTGGGCCATTTAAGTATGACCTAAATCAAATCCCTTATGATTATACAGTGGAAGTGACAAATAGATTCAAGGGATTTGATATGATAGGCAGACTGCCTCAAGAACTATGGACAGAGGTTTGTAACATTGTACAGGAGGCAGTGACTAAAACCATTCCAAAGAAAAAGCAATTAAAGAAGGTAAAGGAGTCGTCAAAGGAGGCTTTACAGAAAGCTGAGAAAAGAAAAGAAGCAAAAGGCAAGGGAAAAAGGGAAAATATATCCAACAGACTGTACAGTTTCAGAGAATAATAAGGAGAAATAAGAAGGCCTTCTCAAATGAACAAATGAAAAAAAAAAATAGAGGAAAACAATAGAATAGGAAAGACTAGAGAAATCTTCAAGAAAATTGAAGATATCAAGGAAACATTTCAAGCAAGAAGAGCTTAATAAAGGATAGAAATGGTAAGGAGCTAACAGAAGCAGAAGAGATTAAGAAGAGGTGGCAAGAATACACAGAACTATACAAAAAATGTCTTAGTGAACTGGATAACCATGATGGTGTGGTCACTCACCTAGAGCCAGACATTTTGGAGTGTGAAGTCAAGTGGGCCTTAGGAAACATTACTGCAGACAAAGCTAGTAGAGGTGATGGAATTCCAGTTGAGCTATTTCAAATCTTAAAAGATGATGCTGTTAAGTGTCGCACTCAATATGTCAAAAATTTGGAAAACTTAGCAGTGGCCACAGGACTGGAAAACGTCAGTTTTCATTCCAATCCCCAAAAAATGAAATGCCAAAGAATGTTCAAATTATTGTACAATACACTCTTTTCACATGCTAGTAAGGTAATACTCAAAATCTTTCAAGCTAGGCTTTAGCAGTATGTGAACTGAGAACTTTCAGATGTATACACTGGGTTTCAAAGAGGCAGAGGAATCAGAGATAAAATTGCCAACATTTGCTTGATCATGGAGAAAGCAAGAGAGTTCCAGAAAAAACATCTACTTCTGCTTCATTGATTACAATAAAGGCTTTGACTGTGTGGATCTCAATAAACTATGGAAAATTCTTAAAGAGATGGAACACCAGACCACCTTACCTGTCTCCTGAGAAAACTGTATGCAGGTCAAGAAGCAGCAGTTAGAACTGGACATGGAACAACAGACTGATTCCAAATCAGGAAAGGAATATGTCAAGGCTGTACATTGTCCCCCTACTTTACTTACTTAACTTATATGCAGAGTATGTCATGCAAAATGCTGTACTGGATAAATCACAAGCTGGAATAAAGATTGCTGGCGAAAATATCAACAACCTCAGATATGCACCACTCTAATGGCTAAAGTGAAGAGGAACTAAAGAGCCTCTTGATGAGGGTGAAAGAGGAAAGTGAAAATCAATGTTAAAAAACTAAGATTATGAAATCCAGTCCTGTCACTTCATGGCAAATAGAAAGGGAAAAAGTGGAAGCAGTGACAGACTTTTCTTGGGCTCCCAAATTACTGTAGATGGTAACTGCCACCATGAAATTCAAAGACACTTGCTCCTTGGAAGGAAAGCTATGACAAACCTAGACAGCATATTTAAAAGCAGAGACATCAATTTGCCAACAAAGGTCTATTTAGTCAAAGGTATGGTTTTTTTCAGTAGTCATTTACGGATGTGAAAGCTGGACCATAAAGAATGCTGAGCACCGAACAATTGATGATTTCAAATTGCGGTGCAGTAGAAGACTCTTGAAAGTCCCTTGGACTGCCAGGAGAGAAAACTAGTAAATCTTAAAGGAAATCAATCCTGAGTAGTCATTAGGAGGACTGTTGCTGAAGGTGAAGCTCCAATACTTTGGCCATCTGATGCAAAGAGCTGACTCATTGGAAAAGACCCTAATGCTGGGAAAGACTGAAGGTAAAAGGAGAAGGAGGTTAGATATCATCAACTTAGTTGACATGATTTTGAGCAGATCTGGGAGATACAGAAGGTCAGAGGAGCCTGATATGCTGTTAGTCTGTGAGCTGGCAAAGAGTCATACACAACTTAATGCCCGAACAACAACAGATGACTAGTCAGTTGAATAGAAACATAAGCCTTCTCCCTTCAAAAGTGTTCTGAATGCAGGAACTCTGAACCCGTGGAGTTGTTGTGCACCACACTCCTGGCACATGGTGGTGTTCCCAACACGGAAGCTCTCCAATTCTGTACTATAGTGGGGTGTGTGAAGGCTTTATCTCATAGATGTGACAGATTATTAACTCCTTTTCCAGCCCCCTTCTCTTACTGGAGGATAGAGGTGGGCTGAAAAATTTCAAGCTTCTAATCATGTCTTGTTTTTTTCTAGTGGCCATCCCTCATCCAGCAACCCACCAAGAAATGTTTTATTATAACAGAAGATAGTCCTAGTCCTGGAAGTTCTGAGAGATTTAAGAGTTCTATGTCAGACACTCTTATCACTCAGGAAATTATAAAATTTTTCATAATTTTTCTGAAATTATGGGAAGTTCTTCATGAGGAATGAGATTCAAAGACCAAATATCATTAGGAATTGAGACCAGAGATGTATACATATATATTTTTATTATTTTATATCAGCCAGCCTTATTCCTTCCCCATCTGATTTAACTGTACTACCCTTTACTCTATTGTTCAGGCAAAACCTAGAGAATTGCTTGTTTCCTTTTTCTCTAATACTCATCATATCCTGTTGATCCCACCTACATCGTACATCTGGAATCTACCATTTTTCATTATTTTTCCACCATCACCCTAGTCAAAGCTACAACCTTCTCTTGCCTGGGCTACTATTTCAGTCTTCTAACTGGTCTCCTTTTGTCTTTTTTAAATCTACCCTCCACAGCTACTTGAGGGTAATCTCCGTATAATAGCTGTGATGAACATTTTGCAAGCTTAAATCTCATCACATCTTCCTTCCTACAACAACTTCTGCTCAGTGTTCTAACGTGCCTAGACCTCATCACATGTCTCCGTCCTTTGTTTCTACATTTCAGCCTTGAGCCAAGATTTTCCTTGCTATAGGGTCTTTGTACTCATTGCCTCTATGAAGAACCACTTTTCCCTAGGGAAAAAGCTATTTACAAGGTTCTCTAAGAAAATGTTATTATTCATATCCTTATACTAATTTAACTTCCTTTGAAAGAGACTTTTCCTAATCACCCATGCTATACCCTCCATTATATTTTTGAAACTTCTTCATAAGAGTGAAATTTCTGATAATCTGTTTATTTTAACCTGGCTATTGACTCTACCACTGAAGATAAGTTCCCAAAGGTAAGAACTTTGTCTTTTTAACTATAGTATTCCTATTTCCTAGAACAGTATCTGTGTGCTTAGTCACTCAGTTGAGTCTGACTCTTTGCAACCCCAAGGACTGTAGGCTTCTCTATCCATGCGGATTCTCCAGGCAAGAATACTGAAGTGGGTTGCCATGACCTTTTACAGGGGATCTTCCTGACCCAGGAATTGAACCAGGATCTCCTGCACTGCTGGCAGATTCTTTACCAGATGAGCTACCAGAGAAGCCCAGAACAGTACCTAGCATGTAGTTATAAATATTGATTGACTTGGTAAATGAGAAATAAAGCTAAAATATGTAAGACATGTTGGGTGGGGCCAGACCACTGACTAGGGATAATTGGTTTGGCTGGATTAAAGTTTAATGTGGGAAATTAGTTAGTAAACTTGTAAAGCTAATTTAAAAACTAGATTTTTATATGATGGTGTGATCACTCACCGAGAGCCAGACATCCTGGAATGCGAAGTCAAGTGGGCCTTAGGAAGCATCACCACAAACAAAGCTAGTGGAGGTGATGGAATTTCATTGACCTATTTCAAATCCTAAAAGATGATGCTGTAAAAGTGCTACATTAAATATGTCGGCAAATTTGGAAAACTCAGCAGTGGCCACAAGACTGGAAAAGGTCAGTTTACATTGCAATCTCAAAGAAAGGTAATGCCAAGGAATGTTCAAACTACTGCACAATTGCACTCATCTCACACGTTAGCAAAGTAATGCTGAAAATTCTCCAAGCCAGGCTTCATCAGTACTTGAACAGAGAACTTCCAGATGTTCAAGCTGAATTTAGAAAAGGCAGAGGAACCAGAGGTCAAATTGCCAACATCTGATGGATAATTGAAAAAGCAGAAGAGTTCCAGAAAAACATCTACTCTTGCTTTATCGACTACGCCAAAGCCTTGGACTGTGCGGATCACGACAAACTGTGGAAAATTCTTAAAGAGATGGGAGTATCAGACCACCTGACCAGCCTCCTGAGAAAACTGTATGCAGGTCAAGAAGCAACAGTTAGAACTGACATGGAAAAACAGACTGGTTCCAAATCGGGAAAGGAATATGTCAAGGCTGTATATTGTCACCCTGCTTATTCAACTTATATGCAGAGTACATCACGGAAAATGCCAGGCTGGATGAAGCACAAGGTAGAATCAAGATTGCTGGGATATGCCAATGACACCACCTTTAAGGCAGAAAGTGAAGAGGAGCTAAAGAGTCTCTAGATGAAAGTGAAAGAGGAGAGTGAAAAGTTAACTTAAAACTAAACATTCAGAAAAGTAAGATCATGGCATCTGGTCCCATCTTTTCATGGCAAATAGATGGGGAAACAGTGGAAACAGTCAGAGACTTTTTTGGGAGGGCTCCAAGATCACTGCAGATGGTGACTGCAGCCATGAAATTAAAAGACACTTGCTCCTTGGAAGAAAAGCTATGACCAACCTAGAAAGCATATTAAAAAGCAGAGACGCTACTTTGTCGACAAAAGTCCCTCTAGCCAAAGCTATGGTTTTACAAGTAGTCATGTATGGATGTGAGTGTTGGACTATAAAGAAAACTGAGTTCCAAAGAACTGATGCTTTTGAACTGTGGTTTGGAGAAGACTCTTGAGAGTCCCTTGGACTGCAAGGAGACCCAACCAGTCAATCCTAAAGGAGATCAGTCCTGAATATTCATTGGACGGCCTGAGGCTGAAGCTGAAACTCCAATACTTCACCACTTGATGCAAAGAACTGACTTATTTGAAAAGATCCTGATGCTGGGAAAGATTGAAAGCAGGAGGAGAAGAGGATGACAGAGGATGATGAAGGTTGAATGGCATCACCAACTCAGTGGACATGAATTTGAGAATCTGGGAGTTGGTGATGGACTGGGAAGCCTGGCATGCTGCAGTCCATGGGGTCACAAAGAGTCAGACATGACTGGGTGACTGCATTGAACTGAAAAAAACTAGATTTTATTTAGATGTTTTTGTCTTATAAGTTATGTAGGATTCATTGTTCTTCATAAGCAAATGCATTAAAAATCATAATTACCTGGAAGTCTACAAAGCAGATAGATAGGTAAAGATAGAATGACTATCTTGACCAGTAGGTAGGCTGATGAAATAAGGCACTTATTTTTTATTCTTATGACTTTTCACCAATTACTACAAAAGAGTGCTTCAGAACTAACATTCAGTAGTATTGACAACATTTAATCACCACTAGAGACTGGGTCCTTAACCAGGAACTTCACTTAATAACATTTAATTCGTTTAAGTCTCTAAATCACACAGTGAAATATGTATTATTACTCTATTTAACCTATAAAGAAACTGAGGTTTATAGAGTTTAAGTACCAACTGCAATGTTCTTACACTGCAGATGACAGAGTCAGAATTCAAACTGTATTTTTAAGCTTATCGATTGAAACTTAACATACAAAAAGCGTCCACAAATTTATGTACAGTTCAGTGAATTTTCACAAAGTTGACATCCCTGTGCATGTATAGTATAATATTACTTGCACTGAGAAAGCACCTTTTGTTTAACTTTTACCTTAATAGTGATTGAAGCTGCCTCTGTCCTTACCTATGTAAAAGAAAACTTGCACTAAACTAGTTAAGTAGGCTATAATACTTTGGCCACCTGATGTGAGCAGACGACTCATTGGAAAGACCCTGATGCTGGGAAAGTTTGAGGGCAGGAGAAGGGGATGATGGAGGGTGAGACAGTTGGTTAGCATCACTGACTCAATGGACAAGACTCCGGGACATAGTGAAGGACAGGGAAACCTGACACACTGTAGTCCATGGGGTTGCAAAGAGTCTGACAAGACCTAAGTGACTGAACAACAGCGAAAGTTAAGTGGGTGCTGTTGCTGCTGCTGTTAAGTCAGGTGAGGGAAACTTTATTCAAGATTATTACAACAGAGGGGAGAAATTGAACTCAAGTCCTTTGAAACAAATTGAATTCGACTTAAGTACTGAGATGAGCTAATGGAAAGTAAGAGAGGGTATTTTGTGGGAGATTGATCAACTCCCTTAAGGACTTCCTTGTTTGCTAATTGACATTTAAAACCATTAGGCTCCAGCCCTCCCCTAGAGACTGGGAGATCAGGGTGTTGTTTTTCCTGATTACATTTTAAAGAGATGGCCCCCAGTTCCTTTCAAAAGATATTCCAGGACTGTAGATTTACATCTTAAAGGGACAGAGAAAGAATTTATAACTGCAGTTTTCCAAAGTAAATGCTTGAAGTAAAGATAAGTCTAGGAACCACATTCAAGAAGAAACCCAATTAAAGTTTAGTCAAGCTGACAGGAACATTCAGGCCAACTTGGTCACCTACTGTTGATATTATTACATTTGCAGATTCATTTCCATCTCAAAGATGATTAAATTTAGGGAACAGTTTTGCATAATGCCAGAAAGGAAACTAAAAATGCAATCCCTGTGACTCTTCAGAGAACTGGAATCTAGACCACAGTTAAAAGTGTAGAGCAGATTTGCAGGACTTGGTCTATGCAGTGAGGTTAAGGGAACATTATTTGCTGAATTCTATGTAGAGATGGTAGCTTCCCTTGTGGCTCAGATGGTAAAGAATCTACCTGCCATGCAGGAAACCCAGGTTTAATCCCTGGGTCAGAAAGATTCCCTAGAGAAGGGAATGGCTCCCACTCCAGTATTTCTGCCTGGAGAACCCCATGGACAGAGGACCTGGCAGGTTATTGTCCATGGAGTCACAGAAAGTCGGACATGGCTGACCAACTGAGCACATAAAACGTAGAGAATAGACTGGACAAATGGTCACAATAGATCATAGATATTTGGGAAGTGATAACAAACATCAGGAAAAGATTTTTCAAACTGTTAAGGGTAGTTTAATGCAATGCAACAACCTGAAATTAGACCATTAGGTTAGGCATTAAGAAAGTATTTCTAAATGTAGGGTTGATTAGATTTTGGAATAATTTGCTGGGAAAAGGTCGCTAAGGTCCTATCAGTATAAATACTCAAGAGTAGATTAGATGAAATACAGATTGCTATTTAAGGCCAAAATAACAAGGTCAAACCCACAATAATACAGAGAAGCAAACTCTTTGACCCCAGGCATGTTTTTCCCCTTTATGAAAATATTCACTTGATTTTACAAAACAACAAAAAACAAAAGCCTCATAATTTGTAATATTCTCAACTGAGGATTCCCACATCAAAAAATGTATTTCTCTTTAACTTGTTTTCCTCTAAACTAGCTTTTAGGGGGAATATGATTGCATCAGTGAAGAGAATGAAAATAGTGCCCGTTTTACATTATATGGAATTAATTTGCAGCCAATGTGCTTATATTAACAAATTGTTATTTGGTTAGAAAATAGCCTAAACACTACTTTGTCTCTTTAATGGCCCTATTTAACAACTCAGTTTAGCTGTTTTTGCTTAGTTTTCATGCTAATTTTAAGCTATTTCCATTCTTTGAAAGTTTTAACAGTATTTTAAATTTAACAGTGTATTGATGTTTGCATTTAATTTTTATTTGATTTAGTTTATTCCAAATGACTTTTCACTTGATTGTTCTGCAAATCATGCAGAGGGGAGGGGATGAAATTCTTATGCAAAAGATTTATTTTCTGTTTAAATGAATGCCAGAGCATTCATTTACTAGAATGTAAATTCTCTAGAGTAAATCTTGAATGTCTCAGAGTACCATCTTTCTTGTCCAAATAGGAACGTCTTTATATGGGGATTCATGGCAGATTTTTGTCAGAAACATTTATTTGGCTTAATAACCTGTCTTCCCTTCATCAAGCCAAGTGTTAGTTACTCAGTTGTGCAACCCCACGGACCATAGCCAATCAGGCCCCTCTGTCCATGGAATTCTTCAAGCAAGAATACTGGAGTGGGTTTACATTTCCTTCTCCAGGGGATCTTTCCAATCCAGGATTGAACCCAGGTCTCCCACATTGCAGACAGGCTCTTTACTGTCTGCGCCATCAGGGAAGCCCCTAACTCCTTTCTAACAGAGTACATTTAGTCCTTTAACCAATATTTTGAACCAATATTTAAGATCACTTCCATGTGGCAGGAATTGTTCTAGGTGTTCCATCATATAGCAGTGAGCTAGAACAACAATGTTCATATCTTTACAGAACTTTCTCACAGTGAGAGAGATGGGTAATAAAGAGACAAATAAATATGTAACATAGGGTCAGGAAAGGGCATGGACTGTTGAGAAAAAATCAGGCAAAGTAAGGGACTAAGTGGTTGCATTTTTAGGTAGGTGTGGAGTGTCTCTGAGAAGAAGACATTTGAGCAGAAAGCTGCATCCCTAAGAGAATGACCCATAAGAAAGTGTATTCTAGGCAGAGGAATGGCAAATGTGGGGTCTGGATGCTGGTTGGTATATTCTAGAAGAGCAGGTAGGTCCAGTGTAGCTGGTGTGAACCAAAATGCAGCCTGCCATGTAAGTAAACAAAGGATGTTACAGCCGTCAAGCCACCACATTATAGCCACCCAGATGGTAAACACTGAAGGAACTCAGGCTAGTGTGAAATGAAATGTTTTCTGCTCTACACTGTACTAGTAAATAAGACTTTTCCAGATGCAAACAAAGGTGAAACAAAGCCAGATATTTGGCTACTTCCTCTCTGGTAAGTGCCAAGGACTTGGGGGGATCTGAGATTCCTGCCACATCTGCCATCTCTTTCAGTAAACAAGGAATTAGGATGTGAACAATAAAAAAAGCAGGATTGGCCCCAGATAGCTAGATGCATATGAAAGAAATGATTTCAGTAAGCCCAGGCACTTGCATCTTCCCATACATAGATTACTAAATCTCTTCATTAGAGAGATCTACTTTTTCTTAATTAACAGTAGTCTTTTAATATTCAGATTACCTGCCCTTTTCTGCCAACTTGTGTATACCCTGGCTCCTCCTCATCTCCTTGGAATCAGCTCTCTCGGGGTCTCCTGAGACACTGTCTCCTGGGCTTGAGTCCTAACATTCCCACCAAATAAAAACTAACACTCAACTTTTAGGTTGTGTGAATTTTTTTTTTCCAGTTGACAGTAGAAACAGGATGCCTGTCATCTAGCAGTCAACTGCTGCAGCACTTCCTGATAGTGTGCCCTGAGGAGATGAGGATGAGAAAGCACAAGAGACTGGCCCCAGATACCTGAGGTGCATATCAAATAAAAGATTTCAATGAGCCCAAACTCTTGTATCTTCCCATATATAGAAAAGTGCTGAATTCCTTAACTTGAGATGTCTCACTTTCTTTTATTAACAATAATCTTTTGCTCTTCCAACCACCTGGTCTTTTGTTGCAAAAACTCCCATTTATTCTGGCTTCCCCCCTTGCCTTTTTGGAGTAGTCTCTAAGAGTTATCTGAGATGCTGTGTCCCAGGCTTAAGTTTTCAGAATGTCCATTGAATAAAACACAATTCTCAATTTTTAGGTTGTGCTTTTTTTTTTTTCCCAGTTAACAGCGTGAAGAGAACATGATGTTTGTGGAGGAGTTTGTGGTCTTGTTGCAGGGAGGAAGCAGATTCTGACTCCATGTTGGAAACTGTTTATTTGACTTGCTTTTATTATTATAATCATACTCAATGGTTTACCTGGAGGACCCTGCCCCTCTGTTTGATTTTAAACTAAAGTGCTTTTGTTCAGCTCATGGAGAGATAGTCTGTCCCTGTCCACTTGTGAATAGAAGAGATTAACCCACTTCTTCTGAAAGCTGGACATTCCCTTGGAGATGTTTTGTAAGACTGAAGAACCTATCACTTTACTTCCCCACTGCATCTCCCTCCCTATTCTGCTTTTTGACTTTGGTTTCTCATTGCTTCTTTCTCTCAGATCTATAAAAGAACCTGGCATCCAGACCCCAATAAGATGGTTATTTGGAGGCTCTAGCCTGCCATCTTCTTGGTCTGCCAGTTACCCGATTAAAGTCTCTTCCTTGCCTCAAAACTTCCTCTCTCTGATTCATTGGCCTATTGTACTGTGAGCAGAGTGAGCTTGGACTTGGTAACAGTCTCAATGTCTCCTTCCCAAGAAGGCTGCTTAGGTTGAAGGAGCCAAATATGAATTAGATTCAGATTCTACTCTGTGTATTTCCGCAAATATGTATGAGGACTGCCTACTACATTACAAACATTGTTTGAGGCCTTTATACAAATTTTCTCTCAAAACCAGAGAATTCCTTCTTTGTAAGTAAATTTAATTATATGTAGTACAAATAGGATTTTTTAATTAATTACTTTATTTATTTTACTTTACAATAATGTATTGGTTTTGCCATACATTGACTTGAATCCGCCATGAGTGCACATGTGTTCCCCATCCAGAACTCCCCTCCTACCTGCCTCCCAATCCCATCCCATCCCTCTGGGTCATCCCATGCACCAGCCCCGAGCACCCTGTATCATGCCTCAAACCTGGACTGCTGATTCATTTCACATATGACATTTTAGATGTTTCAATGCCATTCTCCCATATCATCCTGGCCTCGCCCTCTCCCACAGAGTCCAAAAGACTGTTCAATACATCTTTGTCTCTTTTGCTGTCTCGCATACAGGGTTATCATTACCTTCTTTCTAAATTCCATATATATGCCTTGGTATACTGTATTGGTGTTTTTCTTTCTGGCTTACTTCACTCTGTATAATAGGCTCCAGTTTCATCCACCTCATTAGAACTGATTCACATGTATTCTTTTTAATGGCTGAGTAATAAGAGAAACCCAAGTAAGACAGTAAGTGTTGCAAGAGGGCATCAGAGGGCAGACACACTGAAACCATAATCACAGAAAACTAGCCAATCTGATCACACAGACCAAAGCCTTGTCTAACTCAATGAAACTAAGCGATGCTGTGTGAGGCCACCCAAGATGGAGGGTCATGGTGGAGAGGTCTGACAGAATGTGGTCCACTGGAGAAGGGAAGGGCAAACCACTTCAGTATTCTTGCCTTGAGAACCCCATGAACAGTAGGAAAAGGCAAAATGATAGGATACTGAAAGGGGAACTCCCCAGGTCATTAGGTGCCCAATATGCTACTCGAGATCAGTGGAGAAATAACTAAAGAAAGAACGAACGGATGGAGGCAAAGCAAAATCAATACCCCATTGCGGATGTGACTGGTGATAGAAGCAAGGTCCGATGCTGTAAAGAGCACTAATGCATAGGAACCTGGATGTCAGGTCCATGAATCAAGGCAAATTGGAAATGGTAAAACAGGAGATGGCAAGAGTGAATGTCGACATTCTAGGAGTCAGCGAACTAAAATGGACTGGAATGGGTGAATTTAACACAGATGACTGTTATATCTACTTCTGTGGGCAGGAATCCCTTAGAAGAACTGGAGTAGCCATCATGGTCAGCAAAACACGCCGAAATGCAGTACTTGGACGCAATCTCAAAAACGACAGAATGATCTCTGTTTGTTACCAAGGCAAGCTATTCAATATCACGGTAATCCAAGCCTATGCCCCAGCCAGTAATGCTGAAGAAGCTGAGGTTGAATGGTTCTATGAAGACCTACAAGACCTTTTAGAACTAACACCCAAAGGAGATGTCCTTTTCATTATAGGGGACTGGAATGCAAAAGTAGGAAGTCAAGAAACACCTGGAGTAACAGGTAAATTTGGCCTTGGAATACTGAATGAAGTGGGGCAAAGGCTAATAGGGTTTTGCCAAGAGAACACACTTAACAAACTCTTTTTTCCAACAACACAAGAGAAGACTCTACACATGGAAGTCACCAGATGGTCAACACTGAAATCAGATTGATTATATTCTTTGCAGCCAAAGATGGAGAAGCTCTATGAGTGAGTGAGTGAAGTCATTCAGTCGTGTCCGACTCTTTGTGACCCCATGGACTGTAGCCTACTAGGCTCCTACATCCATGGGATTTTCCAGTCAAGAATAATGGAGTGGGTTGCTATTTCTTTCTCTGGGAGATCTTCCCAACCCAGGGATGGAACCTGGGTCTCCCGAATTGTAGGCAGACGCTTTACCATCTGAGCCACGAGGGAAGTTTTTAAAGCTCTGTACAGTCAGCAAAAACAAGACTGGGAGCTGACTGTGGCTCAGATCATGAACTCCTTATTGCAAATTCAGACTTAAATTGAAAGTGGGGAAAGCCACTAGACCATTCAGGTATGACCTAAGTCAAATCCCTTATGATTATACAGTGAAAGTAAGAAATATATATAAGGGACTAGATCTGATAGAGTGCCTGATGAACTATGGACGGAGGTTCATGACATTGTACAGGAGACAGGGAACAAGACCATCCCCATGGAAAAGAAATGCAAAAAAAGCAAAATGGCTGTCTGAGGAGGCCTTACAAATAGCTGTGAAAAGAAGAGAAGTGAAAAGAAAAGGAGAAAAGGAAAGCTATAAGCATCTCAATGTAGAGTTCCAAAGACTAGCAAGGACAGAGAAGAAAGCCTTCCTCAGCGATCAACGAAAAGAAATAGAGGAAAACAACAGAATGGGAAAGGCTAGAGATCTCTTCAAGAAAATCAGAGATACCAAGGGAACATTTCATGCAAAGATAGGCTCGATAAAGGACAGAAATGGTATGGACCTAACAAGCAGAATATATTAAAAACAGGTGGCAAGAATACACAGAAGAACTATACAAAAAAGAGCTTCATGACCAAGATTATCATGATGGTGTGATCACTTACCTACAGCCAGACATTCTGGAATGTGAAGTCAAGTGGGCCTTAGAAAGCATCACTATGAACAAAGCTTGTGGAGGTGATGGAATTCCAGTTGAGCTATTTTAAATCCTGAAAGATGATGCTGTGAAAGTGCTGCATTCAATATGCCAGCGAATTTGGAAAATTCAGCAATGGTCACAGAACTGGAAAAGGTCTGTTTTCATTCCAATCCCAAAGAAAGGCAACGCCAAAGAATGCTTAAACTACCACACAATTGCACTCATTTCTCACACTAGTAAAGTATTGCTCAAATTCTGCAAGCCAGGCTTCAGTAATACGTGAACCGTGAACTTCAAGATGTTCAAGCTGGTTTTAGAAAAGGCAGAGGAACCAGAGATCAAATTGCCAACATCTGCTGGATCATGGTAAAAGCAAGAGAGTTCCAAAAAAGCATCTACTCTTGCTTTAATGACTATGCCAAAGCCTTTGACTGTGTGGATCACAATAAACTGTGGAAAATTCTGAAAAAGATGGAAATACCCGACCACCTGACCTGCCTCTAGAGAAACCTGTATGCAGGTCAGGAAGCAACAGTTAGAATTGGACATGGAAAAACAGACTGGCTCCAATAAGAGAAGGAGTACGTCAAGGCTGTGTATTGTCACCCTGCTTATTTAACTTATATGCAGAGTACATCATGAGAAACCCTGGACTGGAAGAAACACAAGCTGGAATCAAGATTGCTGGGAGAAAGATCAAGAACCTCAGATATGCAGATGACACCACCCTTATGGCAGAAAGTGAAGAGGAACTAAAAAGCCTCTTGATGAAAGTGAAAGAGGAAAATGAAAAAGTTGGCTTAAAGCTCAACATTCAGAAAATGAAGATCATGGCTTCTGGTCCCATCACTTCATGGGAAATAGATGGAGAAACAGTGGAAACAGTGTCAGACTTTGTTTTTCTGGGCTCCAAAATCACTGCAGATGTTGATTGCAGCCATGAAATTAAAAGATGCTTACTCCTTGGAAGGAAAGTTATGACCAACCTAGATAGTATATTGAAAAGCAGAGATATTACTTTGCTAACAAAGTCCGTCTAGTCAAAGCTATGGTTTTTCCAGTAGTCATGTATGGATTTGAGAGTTAGACTGTGAAGAAAGCTGAGCACCAAAGAACTGATGCTTTTGAACTGCGGTGTTGGAGAAGACTCCTGAGAGTCCCTTGGAATGCAAGGAGATCCAACCAGTCCATCATAAAGGAGATCAGTTATGACTGTTCATTGGAAGGACTGATTCTGAAGCTGAAACTCGAATACTTTGGCTACCTCAGGCGAAGAATTGACTCATTGGAAAAGACGCTGATGCTGGGAGGGCTTGGGAGCAGGAGGAGAAGGGGACGACAGAGGATGAGATGGCTGGATGGCATCACAGACTCAATGGACATGAGTTTGAGTGAACTCTGGAAGTTGGTGATGGACAGAGAGGCCTGGCATGCTGTGATTCATGGGATCACAAAGTGTCAGACATGATTGAGTGGCTGAACTGAACTGAATATTCCATTGTGTATATGTACCACAGCTTTCTTATTCATTCATCTGCTGATGGACATCTAGGTTGCTTCCATTGCCTGGCTATTATAAACAGTGCTGCTATGAACATTGGGGTACATGTGTCTCTTCTGATTCTGGTTTCCTCGATGTGAATGCCTAGCAGTGGGATTGCTGGGTCATATGACAGATTTTAAATTAAACTTAATAAACTTATAGATCTACCTTATGTGAAACTGTTATATGGTTATTGTTCATTTGTAATAGAATGCTGCTTAATTTCAATTGGTATTTGAAAAAAATACTATTATGGCTTTTCAATGCCTTCTAATTGCTTTAGACATTGCTAGAATTTGCCATTTTTGCTTTTAAAATAAATTCATCTCATCTGGATTGATACCATTCCTTTCTGACCATCATTTCAGACATTTCAATCATAAGTCTTTAGTTAAGGTAGAGCTATTACCTATTTTAAATATTCATCTTCTATTACTTCTCAAAACACTGGCTTTGTGGTTAATTCAATTAAAGAACTAATCTGTTTTTCTCTATTTAAATTGAGTGAATTTTATAAATCTGTCAGATTGAGTACATTTTTAATTTTTGCATGCAGAAAAATGGTGTATGTGGTTACCTGGGACCACAGTTAGATATTTTATTGTAGGAGAAAAAAGAAAACTTATTGAGCTTGGATAGGGAGACCAGGGTTTCACTCCTAGTCTGCCATCACCTGTAATCACCTGTATCTATTTTCTGGAAAATTTTTTAAACTTTTGGAACTCCCATGAGAAACAGATTCTACTCCTACAGATTTTTTCTTTCTTTTTTTTTTTTTTTTACATTTTAACTGAAAGCAGAGAAAAGCTGGTGTAGTAGTTAAGAACATAGGCCTAAGAACTAGTCTACCTACAGTTTTAAATCCAAGATCTATTACTTACTGGTGTTTACATCTTTGAGGAATTAAATTAGCCTCTCTGAGCCTTAGTTGCCTTTTCTATAAAATGGATCTAATAATACCTTTGTTCTGGTTAATGTGTTGATGTAGAGCAAATCGACCTAAGGCTCACTACTGTAAAACAACAATCGCTTTATTGTTCTAGTTTGTAGTTCAGGAATTTAGGCAGAAACTAAACTCTGTGGTGACTAGGACAGTACCTATGGAAGCCTGAATGGCTGGGGGTGGCTGAGATGACAGGACATGGTGTATACCTGGGGCCTTTGTTCTGGCTGGTCACTGGGCTCCTTTGTAGTTCTTGTTACATCTGCTAAGGGTGGATATCTGACAGCTTTAGTCACTGTCTGATACTTGGGCTGGTACAGTGAGAACAGTGGGGGCTGGACCACCCTTTCTATGTGGCCTCTCCGCATGGTTTTGTTAGGTAGTTAGAATAGGAAAAAGGAGTCAAAAATAGCAGTGGTTAAAACACAAAGGAAAAGCCCTTGAAAATGGAACAAAAGAAAATCCACTGACCAGATTGAAAACTTCAGGTGAAATAAACAGGCCCCCTTCTTGGTTAGCCCAATTTGCATAGAGCAGGCTCAAGGAGGCGAGGAGACAAACGTATAAAATGAAGAAAGCAAGATGGATTGAGGTCTCTCCTTTGGGGTCAGCCTGCCCTCACGCCTCCAGGGTGTACTTTCCTTTGCTTGCCTAATAAAACTCTAAGCTGTAACTGAGCTGTAACACTGGTCTGCCATTTCAAATCTTTGCTGTGGTGAGACAGAACCGAGAAAATTACACACTCCCCTGACATATCTGATGTTGTGACTCAGATTTAACTTGACTGAAACAACCTCAGCTTGCCCCACCCCCCACCCCCAGCAAGGCAGAGGCCAAGCACAGCAGAAACCCAACTCAGCAAAAGCTCCCGTGGTGGAAGCTGAATATGAAGAATACCCAGTACAATGGACATGGCTAGAAGCCTAGTGTGCTGGAACGTGGAACAGCAAAAACAAACTTGGCAGAAAGCTCACACAGCTTGGTCTCAGATTCCAGAAGACCTCTGGATAAGGTAGCAGGTCCTCGTTCCTATGGCTAGAAGGATATATGGCTAATAAAATCTTAATTCCTTTATAATTTCTCCTTCCTTGTTTCCTCAAACCCTCTGAAAACAGGTGAGCAGCAGTGGGTGCAATTGAGGGACTCTGGCAGGGGCTACCCCCCAGTGTGTCCTGAAGGCTCTACTATCCACTGTGCCTTAGTATTTGTTGCCCAAGCAGGTGGGAGTTCTTATGTTCTTAATCTTTGTGCCAAGGATCAGACCAATGAAAACTGTGAGTACAGGTCAGGTATTTAGCAGATTTTCCAGAAGGTTATGAAGGGGATTTTTCCACACTTTTTTCCCACTGCTTTTTCCTCCCATCCTTCAGCACCTCTCTCCACCTGTGGCACAACTTACAAAGTATTGGGCAGGTCATCATCTTTCCATTTCTGAAAGTTGTGTTTGAAACTGTTTACCTAAGATTGGGATTCAAACCCGGATAGCAGAGACACTGTGCTATGCTTAGTCACTCAGTCACATCTGACTGGGATTTGAGCCTGGCCAAAGCCCATGGTGCCTGGTTTCAGGACCTAATGAAGCTCAGGTTCTTGATGTCTCATTGCAAAAAATTCAGTGAGGGACACAGTGGTAGGTTAACAGTTAGCTTTGTTCAGATTCAGAGAGAAGCACACTCTATAGAAGGTGAGTACAAAGGCCATGGAATGTGGTGTGGTTAGTTTTTTATGGGCTGGGTAATTTCATATGCTAATGAGTAGGAGGATCATTCCAGCAATTGGGGAACCACCCACTCCTTGGTCTTTTCATAGTGCCTTGGAAATGTCATGGCACCTCTGGGTGTGTCATTTAGCTTGCAAATTGAGGATCAAGTTCAGTTCAGTTCAGTTCAGTCACTCAGTCGTGTCCAACTCTTTGCGACCCCATGAATCGCAGCATGCCAGGACCCCCTGTTCATCACCAACTCCCGGAGCTCACTCACACGTCCATCGAGTCAGTGATGCCATCCAGCCATCTCATCCTCTGTCGTCCCCTTCTCCTCCTGCCCACAATCCCTCCCAGCACCAGAGTCTTTTCCAATGAGTCAACTCTTCGCATGAGGTGGCCAAAGTACTGGAGTTTCAGCTTTAGCATCATTCCTTCCAAAGAAATCCCAGGGCTGATCTCCTTCAGAATGGACTGATTGGATCTCCTTGCAGTCCAAGGGACTCTCAAGAGTCTTCTCCAACACCACAGTTCAAACGCATCAATTCTTCGGCGCTTAGCCTTCTTCACAGTCCAACTCTCACATCCATACATGACCACAGGAAAAACCATAGCCTTGACTAGATGGACCTTAGTCAGTAAAGTAATGTCTCTGCTTTTGAATATACTATCTAGGTTGGTCATAACTTTTCTTCCAAGGAGTAAGCATCATCAAGGTTTAGTTGAATTTGATTTGTCATCTTGGACCCATTTGATTTTAATTGGTTTATGTTATGCCCTTGGGCTATGTCATTCTTTCAAAAGTTGTGCCCTGCCTCCTGTTTAATGCTCTTTTCCTGAGCCCCATCTGGCCCACAATGTTGCCACTACAATCTCCTGGTGGGAAAAACAGACAATAGCTGGCCCTTGGGAGGAAAACAAGGAGATCCAACCAGTCCAATCTGAAGGAGATCAGCCCTGGGATTTCTTTGGAAGGAATGATGCTAAAGCTGAAACTCCAGTACTTTGGCCACCTCATGTGAAGAGTTGACTCATTGGAAAAGACTCTGATGCTGGGAGGGATTGGGGGCAAGAGGAGAAGGGGATGAAAGAGGATGAAATGGCTGGATGGCATCACTGCCTCAATGGGCGTGAGTCTGAGTGAACTCTGGGAGTTGGTGATGGACAGGGAGGCCTGGCGTGCTGTGATTCATGGGATCGCAAAGAGTCGGACACGACTGAACAACTGAACTGAACTGGGAGGAAAACACTGTATAATATCCAATCACTCTAGAGATTCAGACCTTCATCTTTCATGTTTCCCACAACAAGTGTGACAACAGCAACTCTCAGTGAACCCACTAGGGCGGGTGACAGGCACACAATGCCTGCTAGAAGTCCATTTGTTGGTGGCATCCTTTCAAGGGCAGTTGGGGTTCCAGGGATGTTTGCCACTTTGGATAGCCTTACAGACCGTTTGGGCTGAAACCCTTACCACCTTTCTCTTAAAGTTACAAACATACCACCAGATCAAATCTCCACTCCAATTTTATGGAACATCTGGTCTGTTGCCTCTTACCAATTTTCTCTTAAGCCGCTTACTAACTCCTACAAGCAGGACCTGCCCCCTTGTAGGCAACATTGCTCCACCCCACTTATTAAATTATTAAAATACTAATATTATTAATTATTATTTATTTAATAGTTTAATTATTATTAAATTATTAAAATACTCCTAATACCCCTAACAGGACCAGATAACCCACTCCTTTGTCACTACTTCTGTTATTACTTAAGGTGGGTCTATGGCAATGAAACCATTGGAAACACCCTAAACTGCTCTTATGGAGAACTAGGGGAAGAATTCAGTGACTTACATTCCCTCAGAGCAGTAAGAGGATAAGGCTTATGGCTGTTTCACCAGGTTCCCAGTCTCAGGGAATAGGCTTGGATTGCTTTATGTCATGGTATCTATTCCTATCCATGGTGGACAAATCAACAATGAGTTAAGATTACAATCCCTTAATTTTACCCAGCACTGGTCATAATGGAGACCTTGGGGATGCCCAACTCCAGCCTCCAGGAAGTTGACCTGCCTCAACCTGCCTAGGGATCTGGTCCCTGGGAGCTTGTCATGCCTCAGCCTGCTCAGGGATCCACCACCTGGTATCCCAAGAGGTTGACCTGCCTCAACCTCCCTATGTATCTTGTCCTTGAGAGGTTGTCACACCTCAGCCTGCTCAGAGATTCACCAGTCCAGGGGTTCCAGTAGGTCAACATGCCTTGATCTGCCTGGGGATTCAATTTTCAGGAGGCTGTCACTCCTCAACCTGCCTGGGCATCTGCACCCTGACCCAGAGATGCTTGGTTCTCAGGTTGTAACAGCACTGGGTAGAATAAGCTTCAAAAAGACTCACCCCCTAAGGAAGTCTACCCATGGAAATAAAAGGAAGCCTATTACTTATGGGACTGTGCCCTGTCCCAGCAACAACTCCGGAGGCCAATGAGAAGCCTATTGCCTTTCTGCAAAGGCTAAAAGAGGCCCTCCAAAAGTTTACCAATCTGGACTTAGACTCTTGCAAGGGACAGGTGATTTTAAAGGACAAATTCCTTTCCCAATGTTCATCAGACATCAGAATAAAATTACAACAGCTGCAGCAGTAGGACCCTGCTGCCTCTTTAGATGACATGGTCCAGACAGCCACCAATACCTTTTATAACAGAGAACAGGAGAGGGAGCCCAAGGTCCAGGGAAGGGAGAAGAGGAAAGAGACAAGGCATGCCCAGACGCTGGTTGCCCTTCACGGAAGCCCTATGGAAAACCCCAAATCCTTAAAGGACAAGGCATGAGGCAGACGCCTACTTTGTAGACAGGCGGGGCATTGGGCCAAAGAGTGTCCAAACTGTGACAAGTCTCCTAAAATGGCTTGCTACACATGCCATCAACTGGGACATTGGGTGGCACTCTGCCCTCGGGACCCAAGAGCCTCAAGGTCAGGCGCCAAGCCTTCCCTCATGATGGTTCAACAGGACTGAAGGGGCCTGCTCCAGTCAGCCCACCTGTCACAGATAACCATCACAGGGCTGGAGCCAAGGGTGGAACTGGATGTGGCAGGTAGGTCTGAGAATTTCTTGGTTGATACAGGGGCTACCTACTCTGACCCAGTCTCCTGCTCCAGAGCCTTCTTCTCCCAAACCTGTACCATTTTGGGTGCCACAGGAAGAACAATTACAAAAAGATTCACCTGCACATTTCTTTGTTGCTGGGAAGGACAAATATTTTCCTACCAGTTTTTGGTGGTCCCTGAGTGTCCTATTCCATTATTGGGAAGAGATCTTTCCCTGCCTTCAAAATCTTGCAGCTATTGCAGTCCTAATAGAAGATGCTTTAAAATTCTCTCTTGGGGGCAAACTATTTTTACCAACCACCAAAGGAAACAACTCCTGAATGAGAGAGGCTATTTATGGATGCCTGATCAAAGGATCCTCAGATATCAAGTAGTGCTGATGGAAAATCCAGGCCTTACTATATCCCCTTGTGATGTTCTTAACCCAGCTACACTCCTGCCTACCCCCAAGGGCTCTCTCCTCTTTCACTCTTGCCTAGAAGCCTTGGACCACTGGACAAAACCCTGAGAGGGATTGTTGGAAGATCCTCTGACAAATCCTGAGGAAATTTGGTACACTGATGGAAGCAGCTTTGTCTTGGATAGAAAAAGAAGAGCTGGATATGGAGTAGTTTCCAATTTTTAAACCACAGAGACTAAACATTTGCCACCAGTTACTTCAGCCTAATTGGCTGAGCTCATAGCCCTGACTCGAGCTTCACAACTGGGAAAAGGAAAAAGAGTAGCCATTTATACTGACTACAAATATGCCTTTCTGGTGCTACAGGCACATGATGCTGTTTGAAAAGAAAGAGGCCACTTGACCGTCTGAGGGTCCCCAGTCAAATATGGTGATCAAATCCTTAGGCTCTTGGAGGCAGTCCATTTACCCACTGAGGTTTCATTCTCCCACTGTAAAGGATACCAAAACCAGAGAACAAAAGTGGCACAAGGGAACCAAGCAGCCAATCAGGCTGCTAAGAGAGCAGTATTACAGAACAATGACCCAGTGGGGGTTGCCACCTTAGTTCCACAGACTAATTTGCCAGAAACTCCTTCATATACTGAAGGTGAGACTCTTAAAACTAAGAGTGAGAGCTTTCAAGAAGATTATATGGGTTGGTTCCAAAAGGAGGGACTCCTTTTTCTGCCTGGGAACCTCCAATGGAAGTTGGTTAACTCCTTACATGCCATCACTCAAATAAGGAGGAAAGGCCCTCCAGAGAGTGCTAAAAAGGTCCTTCAGAGGGACAGGCCTCAAAAGCACTATAAGGCAAGTGGTCTCCTCTTATCCCACTTGCCAATTAAACAACTCCCAAGGAGCTCGAAGACCCCAGCTGGCCCAGCCCATCCAATGGCGTGTTTCCCACCCAAGAGAGGACTGGAAGATGGTTTTCACCCAGATGCCAGTTTCTCAAGGGTATAAATACCTAACAGTCATGACAGATACTTTCACAGGATGGATTGAAGGCTTTCCCACCTGGACTGAGAAGGCTGAGGAAGTAGTAAAAAACTGCTCCATGAAATCATTTCTAGTTTTGGTCTGCCCAGGTCATTACAAAGTGACAATGGGACATCATTTATTTTAAGGTCACCCAAGGGGCCTCTAAAGCATTGGGCATTACTTATCTCCATTGTGCCTGGAGGCCTCAGTCTTTAGGGAAAGTAAGAAGAGCCGACCAATTCTGAAAATCAGCATTAAAAAAGATAACCCAGGAGACCTCCCTGTGATGGAAGAAGGCTTTACCAATAGCTCTCCTCTGCACCAGTATTGCCCCTAAGGAACAGATTGGTCTTAGTCCTTATGGAATGCTATATGTGACACCTTTAGTTTATGTTAATGACTTCTTCCTAGATCCAGAGGCTCAGACCCTCCGGTCTTATATCATGGCCATTGGGCAATTCCAACAAGCTATATGCTTGTGGGGTGTCAACCAGGACCCAAAAGATTCTAAAGAACCACCAGTATATGTTCCAGGGACTCATGTCCTAATTAAAGTCTGGAAAGATGGGTCCCCAAAGGCTCCACTCCAGGCCACATGGAAGGGCCCCTACCCTGGAGTACTTTCTACCCCCACAGCAGTCAAGGTACCAGGACACAATTCCTGGATTCAATACTTACAAGTCAAGCCTTGGAAGAAAACAAAAGAGGACACTCAATACACCTGTGAGCCCCTGGGAGATCTCAGATACCCATTTAGGACTAAAAATGAGTGCCATTCTAATGAACACTCCCAAAATTAAGTTTCTGGAGATAAGATTTCTCAGGATGGCTCTAAAGAGCCAACACAGCTTGTCAGGTCTGGTACTCCAAAATAAACAGGAGATAGATCTCCTGATCCTAGAGACAAGGAGGATCCTCCCTGAACAAGGAGGAACTTGAGCCATCTTGAATGAGACATGTTGTTTCTGGGTAACTATCTCCAGCCAAGTATATAAAAAAAGTCTCACTGTCCTCAAGGAAAACATTCAGATCCTATGGGGTCTCAAAGAATGAGCTGGAGAGTCCTCGGAGTGGCTACAGTTTCTCTTTGGGGGGTCATTCTCCTGGTGAGAGGGAGTTTGGAGTTAGCTAATGCCCCTACTAATCCCTGTTATCACTATATTGATGCTGCTTATGATTGCTCCATGTATTATTAATGGTCTAACCCCTTTTGTCTCTGCCCAGGTCAACAAGCTACAACATGTGGTACCAGTTCAACAAGGATATATAAAACTACACCTGACCACAGAAAATATCACTTGTTCTTAGACGGACATTGCTACAAGGACTCTGAGGCTTGATACTAGCAAGAGGGTGAGGCCCAATGCCCCTTGCCATCCCAGCGCATCAGGAAGTAGCCAGAGAGACCTTGACACCCCTATTTCCAAAGAATTGGGCCTCCCATGTTCTGAGGGGGGAATGTTAGGTAGTTAGTATAGGAAAAAGGACTCCAAAATGGCAGTGGCTAAAAGACAAAGAAAAGGAAAGCCTGCGAAAATGGAACAAAAGAAAATCCATGGACAAGAGTGAGAACTTCAGGTGAACCAAACATGCCTCCTTCTTAGCTAGCCCAATTTGCATAAGGCAGGCTAGAGGTGGGGAGGAGACAAATGGATAAAAGGAGGAAGCCAAGACAGATTGAGGCCTCTCCTTTGGGGTTGGCCTGCCCTCACACCTCGAGGGTGTACTTTCCTTTGCTTGCTGAATAAAACTCTGAGGTGTAACATTGGTCTGCCATTTCAAATCTTTGCTGTGTTGAGACAGAACTGAGGAAATTACACACTCCCCTGACATATCGCTTGAGATTCTTGACAACATGGCAGTCCCATAGAAGTAGTCAGATTTATTCAGTGGTTACTGACTCACTCAAGAGGAAGCCTTTTATGAGGCTCTGGTAAAAGCTGCAAGGCTTATTGTGATCCAGCCTTGAAAGTTTCAGAATTTCACTCCTACCACTTCTGTTGTTCAAGCAAGTCTTCCAGGTCAACCCATACTCAAAGAAAGATAATAGACTCTTCTTCTCAATGAAGTAACATCAAAAGCATACATGGAGAGATAAATTTGGTGGTGACCATATTGGAAATTGAGAGTCCCTTGGACACCAAGAAGATCCAACCAGTCAATCCTAAAGGAAATTAGTCCTGAATATTCATTGGGAGGACTGATGTTGAAGCTGAAACTCAATACTTTGGCCACCTGATGAGAAGAGCTGACTCTTGAAAAGACCCTGATGCTGGGAAAGATTGAAGGCAGGAGGAGAAGGGGATTACAGAGGATGAGATTGTTGGAAGGCATCATTGACTCAATGGACATGAATTTGAGTAAGCTCCAGGAGTTGGTGATGGACAGGGAAGCCTGACACGCTTCAGTCCATGGAGTCACAAAGAGTCAGACATGACTGAGTGACTGAACTGAACTGATCTTGGCAATAAATTCTCACATTCTTTATAAAGTTCATTATGAGTACTGAAAGAGTTGACTTATGTAATATGTGATTCACCCAATAAGTGGTGGTTAGATAGCATCACCAACTCAATGGGCATGAATTTGAGCAAACTCCAGGAGATAGGGGAGGATAGAGGAGCCTGACTGGCTACAGTGCATGGGGTTGCAAAGAGTCAGATACAACTTAGTGACTGAATAAGAACAACACCATTTCTATATTACTATGTGAAAAGGTATTTTTTAAAAGAATGTGTTGTTTGTAAGATGGCATTATTATTGTTAGTAGAAAAAGGAAAGAAAATTACTTTATCCTCTCTTTGTTAAAATTTTAACCCATAAAAACTTAATTTTTATTTTGTCCCATGGACAAGGTGAGTTTTTCCACATCTTAAACAAAATGAAGCAGTAATAGCTGTTGTTTCCCTTCTTGTATGAGAAGTCTGAGGCCTCAAAAGACAGAACTAATTTCCCATGTCAGGCAAATTGTGATAATGGATGTTTTCCTAATACTTTTGAGTTAAAGTTATTACATTGAGAATGGCAAATGTGGCAAATACTTGGCCATTCCTCACCCTCCCCAGTCTCTTGCTCATGAATTATAATACTCTTTGCTGCTAAGGCAAAAGGCAGCCAGAAAATTTTTACTTTTCACAGTGAATAGTAGGACATGTGATCATGGAAGCAAGAAGTTGAGGCCATGATGTGAAATGATGTGAAAATAGAGTCATGAGCCAAGGAATGCATGGGGTCCCTGAAAAGGCAAAGAAATAGTTTTTCCTCTTAGAGCTTCCAGAATAATCTAGCCCTGTCAAACTTTGATTTTAGCCCTATGAAAGTCATTCCAGATTTCTGACCTCCAAAACTGTAGGAAAATAAATTTGTATTGCTTTAAGCCACTAAATACATACATATTGTTACAAAAACAATAGTAAACTAATACTACTTACTTTTTAAGATTTGGCTACTATAAACTTTAAATTTCATGTATGGCTTGCCTTATATAATATTTATGTTGCACAGCTCTGGCATGAATGTTTTTTATTGTCTTCTAGTAACATTTTTATTTTCATAAGATTAAATATTTCAGTCTAAAAATCTTTTATTATTTTCATGGGACATTTTTCTTAATATGTTTCAATCAGTTGGTGGTATTCAAATGCCCCAAATTTTTCTAGTTGATGTTAGGGATAAAGAAATATTAGACATATTCAAGTTTGTGATTCAAGACATATAGGAGTTAATAAAAAAGAAATATAAGAAGACCTGCATGGTCATAGGAGGCTTCATGGAGGAATATGGACTTGAGAGTTTAATGGTGGGTATATCTTGAATAATAGATGGAGATTTTGAGTAAATACAGAGTACGGAGCATGAAGAGAACACTGAATAAAAGTATAAAGGAGACAGAAAGTTAAATTGTAGATATAATTGCTAAATATTTGTAATTTTCTTGTTTATTGCAACTGATACAAAGTTACTATAAAACCTACGGTCTGCTAGGTAGGAGAGTTGATACAGGAGTGGGATGCATGAAAAAAATTGTTTAAGTACTTACACTTTTTCATTGAAAGTTTCAGGAAAAAATTGATGGGAGAGAAGCAAATGATAAATTTTCACCAGAGTGCAATAAGCATATGAGAAGTTGACAGAAAAAGTGAATTTAGTGGGTGGATGCTTTCTTATAAGAGAGAACCCTGAAACTCGGGGTTAGGAGCTTAGCTTGATGAGATTAAAAATAAGAAGTTATGAAAGCTTTGAGGGTTGCAATGATGTGATGAGAGTTTCTTAGAAGGATTCTTATATAAATACTTTGCATATTGGTTTAAATAAGGGGGAACTGAGGAGAATAATCAATGAATAACGATATGTTGTTGTGTAGTTGCTAAATTGCATCTAACTCGTTTGCAACCCCAAGGTCTGTAGCCTGCCAGGTTCCTCTGCCCATGGAATTTTCCAGACAAGAACATTGGAGCAGGTTTCTGTTTCCTTCTCCAGGGGAGCTTCCTGACCCAGGGATTGAACCCAGGTCTCCTGCATTTGCAGGAGGACTTTTACCACTGAGTCACCAGGGAAGCCCTGGTGAATAATCAATGAACAGGCATATGTTAGCTATCCTCTAAGTAGGAGCAAAAGAGGGATGGCTAAAGAGAACAATAAAGGGCATTAGGTAACCTAGCCTAGAAAACCCCAAACGATTAATATATTTCCTAACCCTGACATTCTGCTTTTTTATTTAATGGAGACTTTTAATGGAGCATTCAAAAAATTAGTTAAATGACCCACCCAAGTTCAGTTCTATTACTAATATAATTATAGGAATACTTTAAATGCATCCTTATATTTCTAAAGGTTAATAATAGTATAGTATAAAGGGCACCAGCTATGGAATCAGCATGGATTGAATTCAAATTCTGCCACAAACCTGCAAATTATATAACTTCTGTTAGTTTCAGTTTCCTCACATAATAGTGGTGTCCTTAATACTTATCACAAATGTTGTTTTAAAGATTAAAGTAGAAATAATATAGTTAAATACTCAGCATATCATAGTAAAATTCAGGAGATTGGAATACTATTTCATTCATCTAAATTCCATAAATTCAGTTATCTAGGCTCTGCAAATTATGAAAACACAAAAAGGTATGACACTGAAAGATGAACTCCCCAAGTCAGTATGTGCCTAATATGCTACTGGAGAAGTCATTCTAGAAAGAAGAAAGAGACAGAGACAAAGCAAAAAAAAAAAAAAAAACAACAACAAACAAAAAAAAAACCAGCTGTGAATGTGATGGGTGATTGAAGTAAAGTTCAATGCTGGAAAAAACAATATTGCATAGGAACCTGGAATATTAGGTCCATGAATCAAGGCAAATTGGAATCAAGTTTCATGAATCAAGGCAAACAGGAGATGGCAAGAGTGAACATTGACATTTTAGGAATCAGTGAACTAAAGTGGACTGGAATGGGTGAATTTAACTCAGACGAACATTATATCTACTAGTGTGGGCAAGAATCCCTTAGAAGAAATGGAGTAGCCATCATAGTTAACAAAAGAGTCCAAAATGCAGTACTTAGATGCAATCTCAAAAACTACACAATAATCTGTTTGTTTCCAAGGCAAACCATTCAATATCAGACTAACCCAAGTCTATGCCCTGACCAGTAATGCTGAAGAAGCTGAAGTTGAATGGTTCTATGAGAACCTACAAGAACTTCTAGAATTAACACCCAAAAAAGATGTCACCCTCATTATAGAGGACTGGAATGCAAAAGTAGGAAGTCAAGAGATACCCAGAATAATAGAAATAATAGGCAAATTTGGCCTTGGAGTACAAAACAAAGCAGACCAAAGGCTAATAGAATTTTGCCAAGAGAACACAATAGTCATAGCAAACACCATCTTCCAACAACATAATAGAAGACTACACAGGACATCTCCAGATGGCCAATACCAAAATCAGATTGATGATATTCTTTGCCACCAAAGATGGAGAAGTTCTACATGGTCAGCAAAAACAAGACCGGGAGTGACTGTGGCTAAGATCATGAAATTCAGACTTAAAATGAAGAAAGTTGGGAAAACCACTAAATCATTCAGGGATGACCCAAGCCAAATCCGTTACGATTATGGAGTGGAAGTGACAAATAGATTCAAGGGATTAGTTCTAATAGACAGAGTACCTAAAGATCTATGGACATTGTACAGGAGCAGTGATCAAGACCATCGCCAAGAGAAAGAAATGCAAAAAGGCAAACGGTTGTCTGATGAGGCCTTACAAGTAGCTGAGAAAAAAAGAGAAGTGAAAGGCAAGGAGAAAAGGAAAGACATACCGATTTGAATGCAGAGTTCCAAAGAATAGCAAGGAGAGATAAGAAAACCTTCTTCAGTGATCAATGCAAAGAAATAAGCAAACAAAAGAATGGAAAATATTAGAGATCTCTTGAAAATCAGGAATACCAAGGGAAAATTTCATACAAAGATGAACACAATGAAGGACAGAAAAGGCATAGATCGAACAGCAGCAGAAGATATTAAGAAGAGGTGGCAAGAATACACAGGAGAAATATACAAAAAATATCTTCATGACCCAGACACTCATGATGGTGTGATCACTCACCTAGAGCCAGATATTCTGGAATGTGAAGTCAAGTAGGCCGTAGGAAGCATCACTAAGAACAAAACTAGTGGAGGTGATGGAATCCCAGTTGAGCTATTCCAAATCCTAAAAGATGATGCTCTGAAAGTGCTGCTCTCAATATGCCAGCAAATCTGGAAAACTCAGCAGTGGCCACAGGACTGGAAAAGGTCACTTTGCATTCCAACCCCAAAGAAAGGCAATGACAAGGAGTGCTCACACTACCACACAATTGTGCTCATCTCACACTCTAGTAAAGTAATGCTCAGAATTCTCCAAGCCAGGCTTCAACAGTACATGAACTGTGAACTTCCAGATGTTCAAGCTGGATTTAGAAAAGGCAAAGGAACCAGAGATCAAATTGTCAACATCCTTTGGATCATCGAAAAAGCAAGAGAGTACCAGAAAAATATCTACTTTTGCTTTATTAACTATGCCAAACCCTTTGACTGTATGGATCACAAGAAACTGTGGAAAAGAACAAAACTAGTGGAGATGGATCACAAGAAACTGGAAAATTCTGAAAGAGATGGGAATAGCCGACCACCTGACCTGCCTCCTGAGGAATCTGTATGCAGGTCAGGAAGCAACAGTTAGAACTGTTGACTGGTTCAAAGGAACAATTGACTGGTTCCAAATCAGGAAAGGAGTACATAAAAGCTGTATATTGTCACCCTGCTTATTTAACTTATATGAAGAGTACATCATGCAAAATGCCAGGCTGGATGAAACACAAGCTGGAATCAAGGTTGCTGGGAGAAATATCAGTAACCTCAGATACACAGATGACACTAACTTTATGGCAGAAAGTGAAGAAGAACTAAAAAGCCTCTTGATGAAAGTGAAAGAGGAGAGTGGAAAAGTTGGCTTAAAGCCCAACATTCAGAAAACTAAGATCATGGCATCTGGTCCCAGCACTTCATGGCAAATAGATGGGGAAACAATGGAAACAGTCAGAGACTATATTTTTTGGGCTCCAATGTGGCTTCAGATGGTGGCTGCAGCCATGAAATTAAAAGAAGCTTGCTCCTTGGAGGAAAAGCTATGACTAACCTAGACAGTTTATTAAAAAGGAGAGACACTACTTTGCCAACAAAGATCTGTCTAGTCAAGGCTATGGTTTTCCAGTAGTCATGTATGGATGTGAGAGTTGGATTATAAAGACAGCTGTGCAGGGAAGAATTGATGCTTTTGAACTGTGGTGTTGGAGAAGACTCTTGAGAGTCCCTTGGACTGCAAGGAGATCCAAGTAGTCAATCCTAAAGGAGATCAGTCCTGAATATTCACTGGAAGGCCTGAGGCTGAAGCTGAAACTCCAATACTTTGGCCACCTGATGCGAAGAACTGAATCACTGGAAAAGATGTTGGGCAAGATTGAATGCGGGAGGAAAAGGGGATGACAGAGGGTGAGATGCTGGATGGTATCACCAACTCAATGGACATGAGTCTAAGTAGGCTTCCGGAGTTGGTGATGGACAGCAAAGTCTGGCCTGCTATAATCCATTGGGTCACAAAGAGTTGGACATGACTGAACTGACTGAGGCTCTGCAAAAATATATAGAGAGGATTTTCCCTGATTCAAATTATACCTATCCTCACTATTTCAAGGGAGGCTGCATGTGAATTGCAAAGGGAAACAGAAGGAAATAACTCTTTGCCTTTGACTTTATTAGGATCTAAGTCTTACAGTTTAGAAGGAAGCATAATGACTTTTCACTGGTAATGTTAACTCAAACAGATTGTTGTCTTACTTGATGACTGGAGAACCCACACCTGTATAAATGTAACTCCACTGTAAATGTGTTGTACATGTTCAATTTCAGCCTTTTTATAGAGTGCACACTCAAGAAAAGAGGTTCTGCTCAGTTCAGTTCAGTCAGTCAGTCATGTCTGACTCTGCGACCCCATGGGCTACAGCACAACAGGCTTCCCTGTCCATCACCAACTCCTGGAGCCTGCTCAAACTCATGTCCATCACATCAGTGATGCCACCCCTTTTATCCTCTGTCATCTTCTTCTCCTCCTGCCTTCAATCTTTCCCAGAATCAGGGTCTTTGCAAATGAGTCAGTTCTTTGAATCAGGTGGCCAAAGTCTTCTAATATCATGGCTGCAGTCACCATCTGCAGTGATTTTGGAGCCCCCAAAATAAAGTCTCTGTTTCCATTGTTTCCCCATCTATTTGCAATGAAGTGCTGGGACCAGATGCCATGACTTTAGTTTACTGAATGTTGAGTTTTAAGCCAGCTTTCACTCTCATCTTTCACTTTCATCAAGAGGCTCTTTAGTTTTTCTTTGCTTTATGCCATAAGTGTGATGTCATCTGTATATCTGAAGTAATTGATATTCCTCCTGGCAACCTTGAGTCCAACTTGTACTTCATCCAGCCTGGCATTTTGCATGATGTACTCTGCATATAAGTCAAATAAGCAGGGTGTGGTGACAATATATAGTTTTGACATACTCCTTTCCCGATTCGGAACCAGTCAATTGTTCCATGTCCAGTTCTAACGGTTACTTCCTGACCTGCATACAGATTCCTCAGAAGGCAGGTGGGTGGTCTGATATTTCCATGTCTTTCCAAATTTCCCACAGTTTCTTGTGATCCATACATCAAAGGGTTTGGCATAGTCAATAAAACGAAAGCAGATATTTAACTGGCACTCTCCTGCTTTTTCGATGATCCAATAGATATTGATAATTTGATCTCTGGTTCCTTTGCCTTTTCTAAATCCAGCTTGAACATCTGGAAGTTCACAGTTCATGTACTGTTGAAGCCTGGCTTGGAGAATTCTGAGCATTACTTTACTAGAGTGTGAGATGAGCTCAATTGTGTGGTAGTGTGAGCACTCCTTGTCATTGCCTTTCTTTGGGGTTGGAATGCAAAGTGACCTTTTCCAGTCCTGTGGCCACTGCTGAGTTTTCCAGATTTGCTGGCATATTGAGAGCAGCACTTTCAGAGCATCATCTTTTAGGATTTGGAATAGCTCAACTGGGATTCCATCACCTCCACTAGTTTTGTTCTTAGTGGTACTTCCTATGGCCTATTTGACTTCACATTCCAGAATATCTGGCTCTAGGTGAGTGATCACACCATGGTGATTGTCTGGGTCATGAAGATCTTTTTTGTATTTCTCCTGTGTATTCTTGCCACCTCTTCTTAATATCTTCTGCTGCTGTTAGATCTATGCTTTCTGTCCTTTACTGTGCCCATCTTTGCATGGCATTTTCCCTGGTATCTCATTTCCTTGAAGAGATCTCTAGTCTTTCCCATTCTGCTGTATTCCTCTATTTCTTTGCGTTGATCACTGAAGAAGGCTTTCTTATCTATCATGCTATTCTTCAGTTCAGTTCAGTCGCTCAGTCTTGTCCGACTTTTTGCGACCCCATGAATCTCAGCACGCCAGGCCTCCCTGTCCATCACCAACTCCTGGAGTTCACTCAGACTCACGTCCATCGAGTCAGTGATGCCATCCAGCCATCTCATCCTCTGTTGTCCCCTTCTCCTCCTGCCTCCAATCCCTCCCAGCATCAGAGTCTTTTCCAATGAGTCAACTCGTTGCATGAGGTGGCGAAAGTACTGGAGTTTCAGCTTTAGCATCATTCCTCCCAAATCCCAGGGTTGATCTCCTTCAGAATGGACTGATTGGATCTCCTTGCAAGAGTCTTCTTCAACACCACAGTTCAAAAGCATCAATTCTTCAGCGCTCAGCTTTCTTCACAGTCCAAATCTCACATCCATACATGACAGCAGGAAAAACCATAGCCTTGACTAGATGGACCTTTGTTGGCAAAGTAATGTCTCTGCTCTTCAATGTGCTATCTAGGTTGGTCATAAGTTTTCTTCCAAGGAGTAAATGTCTTTTAATTTCATGACTGCAATCACCATCTGCAGTGATTTTGGAGGCCAGAAAAATAAAGCCTGACACTGTTTCCACTGTTTCCCCATCTATTTCCCATGAAGGAATGGGACTGAATGCCACGATCTTTGTTTTCTGAATGTTGAGCTTTTAAGCCAACTTTTTCACTCTCTACTTTCACTTTCATCAAGGGGCTTTTTAGTTCCTCTTCACTTCTGTCACAAGGGTGGTGTCATCTGTTTATCTGAGGTTATTGATATTTCTCCCATACTTGGCATTAAATATGATATGTCTTTCTTTTTCTCCTTTGCTTTCGCTTCTCTTCTTTTCTTAGCTATTTGTAAGGCCTCATCAGACAACCATTTTTAGCTACCAGGAGCCAGCACGGGAGATCCCACCCATGACAAGGTCATGCAGGACTCGAGGGAATCCCTGGGCCATCCCACCCATGACAAGGTCATGCAGAAGAAACCTAATAAGCAAGGCTTCAGGATTCGAGGGGCCCCCTGGGCCTGCTCAAGCATCTACCCTAAAACCAAAATCTGTCTGTCTTACTATTTTATGTCTTTCACCAACTCTTCTGACATTAACAGAGGGCTGTCCCAGACCAACTTTCTCTGGAAAGAGTTAACTTAGGGCTCTAGTTGATAATCTCCTGAACATGAAAGGAGTGTTTCAAACCCCCTGTTAGCATTCTAGCTTACTTGGCAAGTTTATCCAGACTCTTGCAACATTGTTGAGCCAATGCTTGCTGCCAAGTTTTCACGTCCCTTATCCATTGTGTTCCTGGTAGTGCATATAGTCAGGATATAGAAATAACAAGCAGCAGCTTTAACATTAGCAACATTAGACTTTTATTTAATAAGTTCTTTCTTTGCTGTAACCCACTGAATCTTTGCTTCATAAAAATGTAACTCTGTACTTTAAAGGTGACACAGGCTAGGAATTTAAGAAGAAACACTCTAAGGGAAAATTATTGTTCTGGCTGACCAACCTTTATCAAAAAGAGGTCACAAAATATCAACAGGCCTCCAGGCCAGAAGATAATGTACAAAAAATAAGTCTCTTGCAGGAAGGAACCTGGTATCGATAAAAGTTAATACTGACGGAATGATGAGTTGACTGCATTTTTCACCTTGTTGTATGTACAACTCAGGGTATAAAAGCCCTCTCTGAAAATAAAGTAATGGGCCTCACTCGCTGAAGCTTGGTCACCCCGTGTCATTCTTTCCTTATCTCTTTCTCCATCTTCATTCACCGACGTCATCCATCCTGAGGATATCCCTGGACTCTGCTGAGGCTGGACCCTGGTAATTAGCCTTTTTTCATTTCTTTTTCTTGGGGATGGTCTTGATCCCTGCCTCCTGTACTATGTCATGAACCTCTGTCCATAGTTCTTCAGTCACTCTATCAGATCAAATCCTTTGAATCTATTTGTCACTTCCAGTGTACAATCATAAGTGAATTGATTTAGGTCATACCTGAATGATTTAGTGGTTTTACCTACTTTCTTCATTTTAAGTCTGAATTTGGCAATAAGGAGTTCATGATCTGAGCCACAGTCACTTCCCAGACTTGTTTTGGGTGACTGTATAGAGCTTCTCCATCTTTGGCTGCAAAGAATATAATAAATCTGATTTCAGTATTGACCATCTGATGACGTGCATTTCTAGAGTCTTGTCATATATTTTTGGAAGATGATGTTTGCTATGACTACTGCATTCTTATGGCAAAACTCTATTAGCCTTTGGCCTGCTTCTTTCTGTACTACAAGGTCAAATTCGCCTATCATTTCTATTATTCCAGGTATTTCTTGACTTCCTACTTTAGCATTCCAGTCCTCTATAGTGAGGAGGACATCTTTTGGGGGGTGTTAGTTCTAGAAGGTCTTGTAGGTTCTCATAGAATCATTCAACTTCAGCTTCTTCAGCATTTCTGGTCAGGGCATAGACTTGAATTACTCTGATATTGAATGGCTTGCCTTAGAAATGAACAGAAATCATTCTGTAGTTTTTGAGATTGCATCTAAATAGTGCTTTTGGACTCTTTTGTTAACTATGATGGCTACTCCATTTCTTCCAAGGGATTCTTGCCCACAGTAGTAGATATAATGGTTATCTGAGTTAAATTCATCCATTCCAGAAAAGAGGTTACATCCTATTGTATTTAATATTGTAGTCTCTGGATATGCCTACATTTGACAAAAAGCATATTGCATTCTAATCCCTCAGTGTTGGTGATGGAGAACTCACCTCAGTTTAGGCTCTTGCTGCCATATACTTAGAATGAGGCCATCTTGCAGATGAGTGAGGAAACATTTCCCTCTATTCTTTTTTTTTTAACATAATATCATTTATATTTGATTCTAAAAAATAAAAAAAAACTAGTAAATATAAAAATGAATCAGACTTACAGATATAGCAAACAAACTAATGGTTATCAATGAGGAATTTGAAGAGGGAGGGGCAAGAAAAGGGTAGGGAACTAAGAGATATAGTTCAGTTCAGTTGCTCAGTTGTGTCCAACTCTTTGAAACCTCATGAATCACAGCACACCAAGCCTCTCTGTCCATCACTAACTCCCAGAGTTTACCCAAACTCATGTCCATCGACTCCATGATGCCATCCAGCCATCTCATCCTCTTTCATCCCCTTCATCTCCTGCGCCCAATCCCTTCCAGCATCAGAGTCTTTTCCAATGAGTTAACTCTTCACATGAGGTGGCCAAAATACTTGGAGTTTCAGCTTCAGAATCAGTCCTTCCAATGAACACCCAGGACTGATCTCCTTTAGGATAGACTGGTTGGATCCCCTTGCAGTCCAAAGGACTCTCAAGAGTATTCTCCAGCACCAAAATTCAAAACATCAATTCTTCAGTGCTCAGCTTTCTTCACAGTCCAACTTTCACATCCATACATGACTACTGGAAGAACCATAGCCCTAACTAGATGGACATTTGTTGGCAAAGTATTGTCTCTGCTTTTTAATATGCTATCTGGGTTGGTCATAACTTTCCTTCCAAAGAGTAAGCATCTTTTAATTTCATGGCTGCAATCACCATCTGCAGTGATTTTGGAGCCCCCCAAAATTAAGTCTGACAGTGTTTCCACTGTTTCCCCATCTATTTCCCATGAAATAAAGGGACTAGATGCCATGATCTTAGTTTTCTTTTTTAAAAATATAAATTTATTTATTTTAATTGGAGGCTAATTACTTTACAATATTGTATTGGTTTTGCCATACATTAACATGAATCCACCACAGGTGTACACGAGTTCCCCATGCAGAACCTCCCTTCCCACCTCCCTCCCCATACCATCCCTCTGGGTCATCCCAGTGCACCAGCCCCGAGCATCCTGTATCATGCATCAAGCCTGGTCTGGTGATTCATTTCACATATGATATTATATATGTTTCAATGCCATTCTCCCAAATCATCCCACCCTCACCTCACCCTCTCCACAGAGTCCAAAAGACTGTTCAATACATCTGTGTCTCTTTTGCTGTCTTGCATGCAGGGTTATCGTTACCATCTTTCTAAATTCCATATATATGCATTAGTATACTGTATTGGTGTTTTTCTTTCTGGCTTACTTTGCTCCATATAATAGGCTCCAGTTTCATCCATCTCATTAGAACTGATTCAAATGTATTCTCTTTAAAGGCTGAGTAATAATTGAATGTATATATGTACCACAGCTTTCTTATCCATTCGTCTGCTGATGGAAATCTAGGTTGCTTCCATGTCCTGGCTATTATAAACAGTGCTGTGACAAACATTGGGGTACACATGTCTCTTTCAATTCTGGTTTCCTCAGTGTTTATGCCCAGCAATCGGATTGCTGTGTCATAAGGCAGTGGGCCTTAGAAAGCATCACTATGAACAAAGCTTGTGGAGGTGATGGAATTCCAGTAGAGCTATTTCAAATCCTGAAAGATGATGCTGTGAAAGTGCTACACTCAGTATGCCAGCAAATCTGGAAAACTCAGCAGTGGCCACAGGACTGGAAAAGGTCAGTTTTCATTCCAATCCCAAAGAAAGGCAATGCCAAAGAATGCTCAAACTACCGCACAATTGCACTCATCTCACACACTAGTAAAGTAATGCTCAAAATTCCCCTAGTCAGGCTTCAGCAATACGTGAACTGTGAACTTCCTGATGTTCAAGCTGGTTTTAGAGAAGGCAGAGGAACCAGAGATCAAATTGCCAACATCTGCTAGATCATGGAAAAAGCAAGAGAGTTTCAGAAAAACATCTATTTCTGCTTTATTGACTATGCCAAAGCCTTTGACTGTGTGGATCACAATAAAATATGGAAAATTCTGAAAGAGATGGGAATACCAGACCACCTGACCTGCCTCTTGAGAAATCTGTATGCAGGTCAGGAACCGACACTTAAAACTGGGCATGGAACAACAGACTGGTTCCAAATAGGAAAAGGAGTACATCAAGGCTGTATATTGTCATCCTGCTTATTTAACTTATATGCAGAGTACATCATGAGAAACGCTCGGCTGGAAGAAACACAAGCTGGAATCAAGATTGCTGGGAGAAATATCAATAACCTCAGATATGCAGATGACACCAGCCTTATGGCAGAAAGTGAAGAGGAACTAAAAAGCTTCTTGATGAAAATGAAAGAGGAAAATGGAAAAGTTGGCTTAAAGCTCAGCATTCAGAAAATGAAGATCATGGTATCCGGTCCTATCACTCCATGGGAAATAGATGGAGAAACAGCGGAAACATGTCAGACTTTATTTTTGGGGGCTCCAAAATTACTGCAGATGGTGACTGCAGCCACGAAATTAAAAGACACTTACTCCTTGGAAGAAAAGTTATGACCAACCTGGAGAGCATATTCAAAAGCAGAGACATTACTTTGCAGACTAAGGTCCTTCTAGTCAAGGCTATGGTTTTTCCAGTAGTCATGTAAGGATGTGAGAGTTGGGCTGTGAAGAAGGCTGAGCGCCGAAGATTGGATGCTTTTGAACTGTGGTGTTGGAGAAGACTCTTGAGAGTCCCTTGGGCCGTAAGGAGATCCAACCAGTCCATTCTGAAGGAGATCAACCCTGGTCTTTCCTTGGAGGGAATGATGCTAAAGCTGAAACTCCAGTACTTTGGCCACCTCATGCGAAGTGTTGACTCATTGGAAAAGACTCTGATGCTGGGAGGGATTGGGGGCAGGAGGAGAAGAGGACGACAGAGGATGAGATGGCTGGATGGCATCACTGACTCAATGGACGTGAGTCTTGATGATCTCTGGGAGTTGGTGATGGACAGGGAGGCCTGGCGTGCTGCAATTCATGGGGTCGCAAAGAGTCAGACACAACTGAGCGACTGGAATGAACTGAACTGAACTGAACTGAAGGCAGTTCTATTTCCTGTTTTTTAAGGAATCTCCACACTCTTCTCCATAGTGGCTGTACTAGTTTGCATTCCCACCAACAGTGTAAGAGGGTTCCTTTTCCTCCACACCCTCTCCAGCATTTATTGCTTGTAGACTTTTGGATAGCAGCCATTCTGACTAGCGTGTAACGGTACCTCATTGTGGTTTTGATTTGCATTTCTATGATAATGAGTGATGCTGAGCATTTTTTTCATGTGTTTGTTATTTTTCTAGAATTGAGCTGTAGGAGTTGCTTGCATATTTTTGAGATTAATTATTTGTCAGTTGCTTCATTTTCTATTATTTTCTCCCATTTGAAGGCTGTCTTTTCACCTTGCTTATAGTTTCCTTTGTTGTGCAGAAGCTTTTAATTTTAATTAGGTCCCATTTGTTTATTTTTGCTTCTATTTCCAATATTCTGGGAGGTGGGTCATAGAGGATCCTGCTGTGATTTATGTCGGAGAGTGTTTTGCCTATGTTTTCCTCTAAGAGTTTTATATCTTCTGGTCTTACATTTAGATCTTTAATCCATTTTGAGTTTACTTTTGTGTATAATGTTAGAAAGTGTTCTAGTTTCATTCTTTTACCAGAGATTGACCAGTTTTCCCAGCATCACTTGTTAAAGAGATTGTCTTTTCTCCATTGTATATTCTTACCTCCTTTGTCAAAGATAAGGTGTCCATAGGTGGGTGGATTTATCTCTGGGCTTTCCATTTTGTTCCATTGATCTATAGTTCTGTCTTTGTGCCAGTACCATACTGTCTTGATGACTGTGGCTTTGTAGTAGAGCCTGAAGTCAGGCAGGTTGATTCCTCCAGTTCCATTCTTCTATCTCAAGATTGCTTTGGCTATTCGAGGTTTTTTGTATTTCCATACAAATTGTGAAATTATTTGTTCTAGCTTTGTGAAAAATACCATTGGTAGCTTGATAGGGATTGCATTAAATCTATAGATTGCTTTGGGTAGTATATTCGTTTCCACTATATTGATTCTTCTGATTCATGAAAACGGTGCATTTCTCCATCGATTAGTGTCTTCTTTATTTCTTTCACCGGTGTTTTATATATATCAGTTCAGTTCAGTTCCGTCACTCAGTCATGTCCGACTCTTCTGCTCCCATGAATCGCAGCACGCCAGGCCTCCCTGTCCATCACCAATGCCCGGAGTTCACTCAGACTTGCATCCATCGAGTACATGATGCCATCCAGCCATCTCTTCCTCTGTCGTCCCCTTCTCCTCCTGCCCCCAATCCCTCCCAGCATCAGCGTCTTTTCCAATGAGTCAACTTTTCGCATGAGGTGGCCAAAGTACTGGAGTTTCAGCTTTAGCATCATTCCCTCCAACGAAATCCCAGGGTTGATCTCCTTCAGAATGGACTGGTTGGATCTCTTTGCAGTCCAAGGGACTCTCAAGACTCTTCTCCAACACCACAGTTCAAAAGCATCAATCTTCAGCGCTCAGCTTTCTTCACAGTCCATCTTTCACATCAATACATGACCACTGGAAAAACTATAGCCTTGACTGGATGGACCTTTGTTTGCAAAGTAATGTCTCTGCTTTTGAATATGCTCTCTAGGTTGGTCATAACTTTTCTTCCAAGGAGAAAAGACCTTCTATATATAGATCTTTAGTTTCTTTAGGTAGATATATTCCTAAGTATTGTATTCTTTCTGTTGCAATGGTGAATGGAACTGTTTCCTTAGTTTCTCTTTCTATTTTCTCATTATTAGTGTATAGGAATGCATGGGATTGCCGTGTGTTGGTTTTATATCCTGCACCCTTTTATATGCATTGATTAGCTCTAGTAATTTTCTGGTGGAGTCTTTAGGGTTTTCTATGTAGAGGATCATGTCATCTGCAAACAGTGAGAATTTTACTTCTTCTTTTCAAATTTGGATTCCTTTTATATCTTTTTCTGCTCTGACTGCTGTGGCCAAAACTTCCAAAACTATGTTGAATAGTAGTGGTGAAAGTGGGCACCCTTGTCTTGTTCCTGACTTTAGGGGAAATGCTTTCAATTTTTCACCATTGAGGATAATGTTTGCTGTGGGTTTGTCGTATGTAGCTTCTATTATATTGAGGTATGTTCCTTCTATTCCTGCTTTCTGGAGAGTTTTTATCATAAATGGATGTTGAATTTTGTCAAAGGCTTTCTATGCATCTATTGAGATAATCATATGGCTTTTATTTTTCAATTTGTTAATGTGGTCAATTACATTGATTGATTTGCAGATATTGAAGAATCCTTGCATCCCTGGGATAAAGCCCATTGGTCATGATGTATGATCTTTTTAATGTGTTGTTGGATTCTGATTGCTAGAATTTTGTTAAGGATCTTTGCATCTATGTTCATCAGTGATATTGGCCTGTAGTTTTCTCTTTTTGTGGCATCTTTGTCAGGTTTTGGTATTAGGGTGATGGTTGCCTCATAGAATGAGTTTGGAAGTTTACCTTCCTCTGCAATTTCCTGGAAGAGTTTGAGTAGGACAGGTGTTAGCTCTTCTCTAAATTTTTGATAGAATTCAGCTGTGAAGCCGTGTGGATCTGGGCTTTTGTTTTTTGGAAGTTTTCTGATTACAGCTTCAATTTCCGTGTTTGTGATGGGTCTGTTAAATTTTTCTATTTCTTCCTGGTTCAGTTTTAGAAAGTTGTACATTTCTAACAATTTGTCCATTTCTTCCACGTTGTCCATTTTATTGGCATATAATTGCTGATAGTAGTCTCTTATGATCCTTCGTATTTCTGTGTTGTCTGTTGTGATGTCTCCATTTTCATTTTTCTAATTTTATTGATTTGATTTTTCTCCTTTTGTTTCTTGAGGAGTCTGGCTAATGGCTTGTCAATTTTATTTATCCTCTCAAAGAACCAGCTTTTGGCTTTGTTGAACTTTGCTATTGCCTGAGTCCAGCTCCAGCAGCCAGGGAATCAGCCTGAAGTGGTGAGTGGTGTTGGTGGACAATGATGTAGACTCTGACTCGAGGTACAGGAATACATGTTTATTTCAAGCTTCAGGTTTTCTTTTATACTTTGACAAAAGCATTAGGTCAGACTTTTGACATTTTTAGTTTCTCCTACCAAGATTTATTGTCTCCAGAAATCACTGTTGCCCTAAAACAGAGTTCTTGCTTCAGCGATTCTCTCAGAATCAGCTTTACTATCTATTATCTACTTCCTCTTATGTGTCCTATACTTAACTTGTGATTACATTGTAACTCATGCTACATTCCTCAGTTTATTTATCTTTCTAAATCCTGTGTGCCCCTAGCATCTTAAGATCACTGTCTCCTAAAAAGGCTTCTAGCTTTTCTTAATTATTCCTAAACCCTAAGCTCAGCAAACTTCTTTTGCCATAAACATTCTCCTCACAAACAGGTCTCAGATAACAGTCCTTCCCATGGCCTCAAGCTGTGGCCTGCATGCTCATCCTGGAACATTCTTTGTAAAGATCCTTGAACAAATGTCAATGGTTACTTTATAGATTATTTTCTGGGCAGGACTGCAGAAGGCTTTATGCTTTCTTATGCTTCTCTCAAGAACAATAAGCACCGTAACATTCTTTCCAGTCAATTCAACAGAAGAAAGGAAAAAACAATTCAGAATCACAAAACCTAACTCCTTCATCCTGGGACCATGCCTGAGAGATGAGGAGAGGGAGTTGGGGCAGTGCCTCCATTTTGTCAGTAATACCTAATGTGGCTCCCGACATGCTATGGTCTCTTTTTTTTTCTTTTGCATTTATTTCTGCCCTAATTTTTAAGATTTCTTTCCTTCTACTAACTCTGGGGTTCATCATTTCTTCCTTTTCTAGTTGTTTTTGTGTAGAGTTCGGTTATTTATTTGACTTTTTTCTTGTTTCTTGAGGTATGCCTGTATTACTATGAACCTTCCCCGTAGCACTGCTTTTATAGTGTCCCACAGGTTTGGGGTTGTTGTGTTTTCATTTTCATTCGTTTCTATGCATATTTTGATTTCTTTTTTGATTTCTTCTGTGAGTTGTTGGTTATTCAGCAGCATGTTGTTCAGCCTCCATATGTTGGAATTTTTAATAGTTTTTCTCCTGTAATTGAGATCTAATCTTACTGCATTGTGGTCAGAAAAGATGCTTGGAATGATTTCAATTTTTTAAAAATTTACCACGACTAGATTTATGGCCCAGTATGTGATCTATCCTGGAGAAGGTTCTATGTGAGCTTGAGAAAAAGGTGAAATTCACTTTTTTGGGGTGAAATGTCCTATAGATATCAATTAGGTCTAACTGGTCTATTATATCATTTAAAGTTTGTGTTTCCTTGTTAATTTTCTGTTTAGTTGATCTGTCCATAGATGTGAGTGGGGTATTAAAGTTTCCCACTATTATTGTGTTTTTGTTCATTTCCCCTTTCATACTTGTTAGCATTTGTCTTACATATTGTGGCACTCCTATGTTGGGTGCATATATATTTATAATTATTATATCTTCTTCTTGGATTGATCCTTTGATCATTATGTAGTGGCCTTCTTTGTCTCTTTTCACAGCCTTTGTTTTAAAGTCTATTTTATCAGATATGAGTATTGCTATTCCTGCTTTCTTTTGGTCTCTATTTGCATGGAATATCTTTTCCCAGCCCTTCACTTTCGATTTGTATGTGTTCGTTGTTTTGAGATGGGTCTCTTGTAGACAACATATACAGGGGTCTTGTTTTTGTATCCATTCAGCCAGTCTTTGTCTTTTGGTTGGGGCATTCAACCCATTTACGTTTAAGGTAATTATTGATAAGTATGATCCCATTGCCATTTACTTTATTGTTTGGGGTTCGAGTTTATACACCCTTTTTGTGTTTCCTGTCTAGAGAATATACTTTGGCATTTGTTGGAGAGCTGGTTTGGTGGTGCTGAATTCTCTCAGCTTTTGCTTGTCTGTAAAGCTTTTGATTTCTCCTTCATATTTGAATGAGATCCTTGCTGGGTACAGTAATCTGGCCTGTAGGTTATTTTCTTTCATCACTTTAAGTATGTCTTGCCATTCCCTCCTGGCCTGAAGAGTTTCTATTGAAAGATCAGCTGTTATCCCTATGGGAATCCCCTTGTGTGCTATTTGCTGTTTTCCCCTTGCTGCTTTTAATATTTGTTCTTTGTGTTTGATCTTTGTTAATTTGATTAATATGTGTCTTGGGGTGTTTTGCCTTGGGTTTATCCTGTTTGGGACTCTCTGGGTTTCTTGGACTTGGGTGATTATTTCCTTCCCCATTTTAGGGAAGTTTTCAACTATTATCTCCTCAAGGATTTTCTCATGGTCTTTCTTTTTGGCTTCTTCTTCTGGGACTCCTATGATTCAAATGTTGGGGTGTTTAACATTGTCCCAGAAGTCTCTGAGGTTGTCCTCAATTCTTTTAATTCATTTTTCTTTTTTCCTCTCTGCTTCATTTATTTCTACCATTCTATCTTCTACCTCACTAATCCTATCTTCTGCCTCCGTTATTCTACTATTTGTTCCCTCTAGAGTGTTTTTGATCTCATTTATTGCATTATTCATTATATATTGACTCTTTTTAATTTCTTCTAGGCCCTTGTTAAACCTTTCTTGCATCTTCTCAATCCTTTTCTCCAGGCTATTTATCTGTGGTTCCATTTTGTTTTCAAGATTTTGAATCATTTTCACTATCGTTATTCAGAATTCTGTATCAGGTAGATTCCCTATCTCTTCCTCTTTTGTTTGGCATTTATCCTGTTCCTTTACCTGCTGGCTATTCCTCTGTCTCTTCATCTTGTTTATATTGCTGTGTTTGGGGTGGCCTTTCTGTATTCTGGCAGTTTGTGGAGTTCTCTTTATTGTGGAGTTTCCTCACTGTGGGTGGGGTTGTACAGGTTGCTTGTCAAGGTTTCCTGGTTAGGGAAGCTTGTGTCGGTGTTCTGCTGGGTGGAGCTGGATTTCTTCTCTCTGGAGTGCAATGAAGTGTCCAGTAATGGGTTATGAGTTGTCAGTGGATTTGGAGTGACTTTGGGCAGCTTGTATATTGAAGCTCAGTGTTGTGTTCTTGTGTTGCTGGAGAATTTGTGTGGTATGTTTTGCTCTGGAACTTGTTGGCCCTTCGGTGGTGCTTGGTTTCAGTGTAGGTATGTAGGTGTTTGATGAGCTCCTATTGATTAATGTTCCCTGGTGTCAGGAGTTTTATCGTGTTCTCAGGATTTAGATTTAAGCCTCCTGCTTCTGGATTTCACTCTTATTTTTACAGTAGCCTCAAGATTTCTCCATCTATACAGCACCATTGATAAAACATCTAGGTTAAGGATGAAAAGTTTCTCCACAGTGAGGGACACCCAGAGAGATTCACAGAGTTACATGGAGAAGAGAAGAGGGAGGAGGGAGATAGAGGTGACCCAGATGAGATGAGATGGAATCAAAAGAGGAGGGAACAAGCTAGCCAGTATTCTCTTCATGTGTGCTCCACAGTCTGGACCACTCAGAGATGTTCATGGAGTTATATAGAGAAGAGAAAAGGAAGGAAGGAGACAGAGGTGGCCAGGAGGATCAAGGGAGGAATCAAAAGGAGAGAGACAGATCCAGCCAGTAGTCAGTTGCCTAAGTGTTCTCCACCGTCCGTAACACACAAAGAAATTCACAGATTTGGGTAGAGAAGGGGGAGGGAGGAGATAGAGGCAACCTGGTGGAGAAAAAGGAGAGTCCAAAAGGGGGAGAGAGAGCAGTTATGCCAGTAATCTCACTCCCACATAAAAATGGGTACGGAAGATTGGGTTCTTAAAGGTACAAAATTGATAACAAATACCAGAAAGCAAAGATTAAAAATCTAGAGTAGAGGTTTGATTTTCAAAAGTGCAATGTTAAAGAAAAAAAAGTCACAAAAATTATAAAAATTATATATATGAAGTTTTCTTTAAAAAAATAAGGTCTCTCTCTTTCTTTCACAAAGTAATAGTAGGTTATAAAAATGAAAATTAAAGGAGTAATAGAGGACTTAAAATTTTTTTTAATTAAAAAAGTAAAGAATGATAGTAAAAATATATCTAGGACTTTCTCTAGTGTTGTTGTGGGCAGTGTGGGGTCAGTTCAGTTTTGGATAATTCTTTGATCCGGCTTATATTTCTCAAGATCTATAGGCCCCTTCCTATGTATTCGGTACTAACTACAGGGTTTTAATCTATTGCACCTGTCACGTCCAAGGAGGTTCCCTCTGTTTTAGCTTCTTCTGTTTGCTGGTCTCTTCAGTGTCTAATTTCTGCCCTGACACAAGGGGGTGGTGGTGGACACCTTTTAGGCTCACTTGTTCAGTCGTGCTGTGGGGAGGGAGGGACGCTGCCAGCAGATAACACTGGCGTGTGCTTGCAGGGACTCAGCCACACTGGGTTTGCCCCAACTCACAGCGTGTGTGCTTTCCCTGTCTACATTGCTTAGGCTCTAGGTTGCTCTGCTGGGAACTGTCTGAGGCCAGCCCTGGGTTGTATGCACTTCCCAGGTCTAAGCCACTCAGATTCAGGTACTCGGGTAGTCCTCAGAGGTGCAGACTCGAATGGGCCTGCGTTTTGTGCCCTTCCCAGGTCCAAGCAGCTCGGGTAACCAGGTGTTTGGTGAGCTCAACTTACCGCCTCCGCTGTCCCTGCCACTCGGTTTTCTGGGTGTACAACCAGCGCCCCTTCTCAGGCGGATGGTGACCATCCAGAATCCCAACAAGTCTTAGTTAGCAATGAAGCCTGCTTGCAGTTTGGTAGATAATGTCTCTCTGGGGCCACCATTAACCCTTCAGCTCTGGCTGCCTGTCACCAGAGGGGGATGGTCTGCAGCCAGCCAACTCTGCCCATTTCATTGTTCTGTGAGCAGGCCTGGTGGTGTCTTAGGTTAGGGCTTTTCGCGTGGTAGCTATCCCACAGTCTGGTTTGCTAGCCCAAGTTAGTTCCCTCAGATTGCCCTCGGGGCATTCAGGCCTGGTCCTTACTCTAAGCAATGCAGCCTGCTCCTCCCTGCCCAGCACCCCCTTGCTAGTGGCAGATGCAGGCATCTGCACTGCTTCTCTGCTGGGGGAGTTACCGTGGGGCATGTAATCTGTGGGTTTTAATTATTTATTTATTTTTCCTCCTGGTTATGTTGCCCTCTGTGGTTCCAAGGCTTGCCACAGACTCAGCAGTGAGCATCTGGTGTTTGGAAACTTCTCTCTTTTTTTAAGACTCCCTTCCCTGGACCGAGCTCGGTCCCTACCACTTTTGTCTCTCTTTTTGTCTTTTATATATTTTCCTACCTCCTTTTGAAGACAATGGGCTGCTTTTCTGGGTGCCTGATGTCCTCTGCCGGCATTGAGAAGTTGTTTTGTGGAATTCACTCAGCATTCAAATGTTCTTTTGATGAATTTGTGGGGTAGAAAGTGGTCTCCCCATCCTGTTCCTCTGCCATCTTAGGACCGCTTCCTCCTCTGTTCTTTTGTTTCAAAGGATGTGAACATTAGGTGACTTATTATACTAAATTGAACTGGAAAATTTTTTTCTCCCACAAGTGAATAAATACCTAACATTTGCCAACCAATTCTTTATGATTAGGAATAAAATAGGCCCTGTCTGAGGAGATACACTGCAGTATCATCTGATGTAGTCATTTTATTTTTCTTTATACTTTTATTGTGTTTTATACATAGATAATATATGTATCTCTTGATTTGCTTTGTTAGAGACTGTAAATGAAACTTCAGAAAGCCATCTTGAAAATCACAGAGTGAAACAAGAGTTGGAAACATTTTTTTCCTCCTTATCATCATTGTTGCTTTCAGTTGAATAAATGTACATTTCTTGCTGACTGCAGAAAAAGCCATTAAAAAGCTGTTCCCAGCTAAAAGGTTTCAACACATAGGGAATTATATCACTTGTTTTATTCCACCCCCACCCCTTAGCAGAGACAGACGTGCTTATAAGAGCCAAATCAAAGAACATTTGTTTGAATGATCTGTAATCAGCACTGCTGTTGTCCATGGAAGCTGTGAACAGTTCTACCCCCCTTAAATCCTTGTACCTGGAAAACTGCATGTATTGCTTTCAGTTTAAGCACAAGTACTGTAATGCTAATATTAAAATAAAATAATGGATAACTATCATATTAATAAGTCTTTTATCTGTGAATGCAATATGGTGATTTAAAATGCAATATAAATAACAAATATCAAATGCAAATAGTAAGAATTAAACAAACAACAGAAAAATCTATTATCAGTGCTGAGCTGAAACAGCCTCAACTAGTGAGATGGCAGAGTGCTAGAAATCAGTCGAATTATTCCACAATGGTTTCCTCTGAACTGCACAATTTCCTGATAGAGAAATTCAGGTCGATATCTCTATCATCTCATTTGTGACACATTGCTTGAATTTTAACTTTAACATAAGGGAAAGAATTTTACAAACTGGTATATTTCTAAATGTGATTAATTTACTCAGTATAAGAAAATATTTAACTTTAGGTTGTTAGTTCTGTTTTTAAAACTTTTTATTTTATATTAAGGTATAGCTAGTTAACAATGTTATAATGGTTTCAGGTATACTGCAAAGGGACTCAGCTATACTTATACATGTATCCATTCTTCCCCCAAATCCCCTCCCATCCAGGATACCACATAGCATGTCAGGTCATTTTTACACTGTTCCAGACATGATGCAGAAATAAGTGATTCAAGAAGAACAATCATATCTGCATGTTCTTTTAGAGTTTACAAAAAAACTTTCACCTAGATTCTCATTACATCTTCACAATAATCTTATGAGATAGTTAGTAAGGTGGTCAGACTCATTACTTTTCAGGGGATAATATATAATTATAATGATAAATGTATAGTATCATATATATTTTTTCCCTGCCAACTTGACCCCATTGAGTCATTTTTTCCCTAAAAGATAGAGACTTTCTTGGAAGTGAACAATCATCCTCCTGGAACAGTTTCCCCATTAGATTACTTCTCAGTGTGCAGTAACATCGATGTACACATTGCTCTTAAAATACAGTATAAGGAATAAAACCTATAAGCCAGGTCTCCAGAAAGAGTTGAATAGCACAAGAACAAGACATACCCCAGTTGCATGAACTTGGCAAGAAATGGGGTATATTTCCATGTAAGGAATTTTCTGAATTAACAATAGTTCTTAGAGATTATGGTTCCATTGAATTTAAAAATGGTAAGGAGAGAAAAGGACTTCTCTGGTGGTCATCAGTAAAGAATCTGCCCTCTGATGTAGGAGATGTGGGTTCAATCCCTGGGTAGGGAAGGTTCCCTGGAGGAGGACATAGCAGTCCACTCCACTATTCATGCCTGGAGAATCCCATGGGCAGAGGAGCCTGGTGGGCTATAGCCCATGGGGTCACAACGAGTCAGACATGAAGCTACTTAGCATGTAAGAAAAAGAGAACTCAATATCCTCAGTCCTTCAAAAATGTATTTAGTGTTATTTGATGTGTTTTTAAAATTAAATTTTACAGTAAGAAAAGCAGCAGTAGTTTAAATGAGACTAACTACGTTGCTCTGACTGAAGTCTTCTTTTGTGTGTGTCTGTGGAATTAGAATACTGACCACAATATTTCCCACTCCATAAAAATAAAATCAAAAGAAAGGTAATTGATTGGATTATATAAAAGATGAGTGTGGGTGGAAATGAATGGTTTGGAATTCAGTTTGGTTTATGTCATGCAAAGAGTTGACTCATTGGAAAAGACTTTGATGCTGGGAGAGATTAGGGGCAGGAGGAGAAGGGGACGACAGAGGATGAGATGGCTGGATGGCATCACTGACTTGATGAAGGTGAGTCTGAGTGAACTCTGGGAGTTGGTGATGGACAGGGAGGCCTGGCGTGCTGCAATTCATGGGGTTGCAAAGAGTCAGACACGACTGAGCGACTGAACTGAACTGATATAAGTAAAATTGTTTTTCTTAAGTCACAAGAGTCAACAAAATTTGGTTTGCTTTACCTCCAGTTCCATTTAGAAGTAGGAACTGTAAAAATAAGTATTTATAAAATCACACACATACATATGTGTAAATTAATTACAAAAGGGAGCAAAGTTTCATGAATCTTAAAAGTGGGAATTAAAAGTTTCAGCTTACTCTAGCTTTATTCAAAACTTCTTTTATGGCATTATAAAGAAAATTTCAGGCATAAACAACTTGCAATTAATTACATTTATAAAAATGTAAATAGTATTGCTTTTCTTATTTTTAAAAAAATACAATATTTTGTGACTATTTCAGGGATTATATCAGTGGCTATTTCAGGATAATAAATATAAGAAAGGAAGTATGTAGAAATACCATAGAGAAGAGAGGAAACTACTAATAACCCCACAGTATAAGAATAACTCTGGTAAGATTTTGTTATAATTCTTCCAAAACTTCTATGTTTTGCAATAGTTCCATTGATCATAAGCTTGGACATTCACAATATAGGTCAGGGCAGTAAGAGATAGAAACTTAAAGAAGCAGAAGGGAGTCCATAAGAAGTAGCAGCATTTAAAGCTAAGACATGTTCATGTTATAAATCAAGCCAGAGTTTAAAAGTAGTAGAAGGCATAGTACCATCTGCTTTTAGACCAGATGTACCCAGGTGAAAAACTAGAAGGTTTATCTTGTGACTATGACATGTCTGAGAGCATGTAAAGATTAAGGTAAAGAAAAGCACAAAATTGCATTACATTTTAAAGGGAGTTATGCTATTATATTACAGTATTCAGTATTCTTAATTTGTAAACCACAGGCCTAATGAATGGCTACCTGGTTTTATTTTTCAACTAAGTGTAGAGTTTATCAATTTAAGTAAATGAAAGCATATCTCTTTTTTCAAAAGTCTTTATTTAATTTGTTACAATATCTATTCAGTCTTATGTTTTGAATTTTTGGCCATACAGCATGTAGAAACTTAGCTCCCTGACCAGGGACTGAACTTGCACCCCCTGCATTGGAAGATGAAGTTGTAACCACTGGACTGCCAGGAAGTCGCAGAAAGCACATCTTTTACAAAGACTGAAAATAGACTCCAACTTTATGACAAGCTCCTAAGCAAATATATAATTAGATGGCTTTATTCTCAGAGGTTTAATTTTGATATGGCAGTCAGCCAGTCCATTCTTATAGATATCAGGGTCTCTCAGGATCAGAGCACTATGCAAGAATCATCTCATTTGCCAGCTCTAAATCCTCAGAGCCACAGGAAGGAATCTCCCCTGCTTGTTAGGGCCCCAGCTGCCTTTACTCACCCAACTTCAGTCGTACTAGCAAGTGAACCAGCTCGTTTCATTGAATGGGGGTTGACCAGCTATACATTTCACCTTCAACAAAGTGTAGCATTTTGTGTGTCTTAGAGGATAAATCATTCCTAGATGAGAAATCACTCACCTAGAGCCAGACATCCTAGAATGGAAAGTCAAGTGGACCTTAGGAAGCATCACTATGAACAAAGTTAGTGGAGGTGATGGAATCCCAGCTGAGCTATTTCAAATGCTGAAAGATGGTGCTGTGAGAGTACTACACTCAATATGCCAGCAAATCTGGAAAACTCAGCAGTGGCCACAGGACTGGAAAAAGTCACTTTTCATTCCAATCTCTAAGAAAGACAATGTCAAAGAATGCTCAAACTACCACACAATTGCACTCATTTCACATACTAGCAAGGTAATGCTCAAAATTCTCCAAGCCAGGCTTCAACAGTTCATGAACCGTGAAGTTCCAGATGTTCAAGGGGATTTAGAAAAGGCAGAGGAACCAGAAATCAAATTGTCAACATCCATTGGATCACTGAAAAAGCAAGAGAGTACCAGAAAAATATCTACTTTTGCTTTATTGACTATGCTAAAGCCTTTGACTGTGTAGATCACAACTAACTGTGGAAAATTCTGAAAAAGATGGGAATACCAGACCACTTGACCTGTCTCCTGAGAAAACTGTATGCAGGTCAGGAAGCAACAGTTAGAACTGGACATGGAACAACAGACTGGTTCCAAAAAGGAAAAGGAGTATGTCAAGGCTGTATATTGTCACCCTGCTTATTTAAGTTATATGCAGGGTACATCATGCGAAATGCCAGGCTGGATGAAGCACAAGCTCAAATCAAGATTGCTGGGAGAAATATCAATAACCTCAGATATACAGATGATACCCTTATGGCAGAAAGTGAAGAATTAAAGAGCCTTTTGATAAAAGCAAAAGAGAACAGTGAAAAAGTTGGCTTAAAACTCAACATTCAGAAAGCTAAGATGATGGCATCTGGTCCCAGCACTTCATGGCAAATAGGTGGGGAAACAGTGGAAACACTGTCAGACTTTATTTTGGGGGGCTCCAAAATCACTGCAGATGGTGACTGCAGCCATGAAATTAAAGGACACTTGTTCCTTGGAGGAAAAGTTATGACCAACCTAGATAGCATATTAAAAAAAAAACAGAGACTTTACCTTACCAACAAAGGTCTGTCTAGTCAAAGCTATGGTTTTTCCAGTAGTCATGTATGGATGTGAAAGCTGGACCAAAGTATTGATGCTTTTGAACTACAGTGCTGGAGAAGACTCTTGAGAGTCACTTGGACTGCAAAGAGATCCAACCAGTCAATCCTAAAGGAGATCAGTCGCAATATTCATTGGACGGCCTGAAGCTGAAGCTGAAACTCCAATACTTTAGCCACCTGATGCAAAGAACCGAGTCATGGAAAAGAGAGTGATGCTGGGAAAGATTGAAGGCAGGAGGAGAAGGGATGACAGAGGATGAGATGGTTGGATGGCATCACCAATGCGATGGACGTGAGTTTTAGTAGGCTCCACGAGTTGGTGATGGACAGCAAAACCTGGCCAGCTGCATTCCATGGGGTCGCAAAGAGTCAGACACAACTGAGTGACTGAACTGAGGAGAAACGGCTCTAAAATCACTGCGGACGGCAACTACAATCATGAAATTAAAAGACAAGACACTTGCTCTTTGGAAGGAAAGCTATGACAAACATAGACAGCATTTTAAGAAGCAGAGATGTCACTTTGCCAATAAAGGTCCATATAGTCAAAGCTATGGTTTTTCCAGTAGTCATGTGAGGATGTAAGAGCTGGACCATAAAGAATGCTGAGTGAAAAAGATTTGATGCTTTTGAATTGTGGTGCTAGAGAAGACATTTAAGAGTCCCTTGGACAACAAGAACAAGCCAGTCAATCCTAAAGGAAATAAATCCTGAATATTCATTGGAAGGGCTAATGCTGAAGCTCCAACACTTTAGCCATCTGATGTGAAGAGTGACTTGTTAATAAAAACTCTGATGCTTGGAAAGATTGAGAGCAGGAGAAAAGTGAACAGCAGAGAATGAGATGCTTAGATAGCTTCACCGACTCAATGGACACGAATTTGAGCAAACTCTGAGAGACAATGAAGGACAGGGAACCCTGGCGTCCTGCAGTCCATGGGGTTACAAAGAGTTGGGTATGATTTAGCAGTTGAACAACAACAAGAGGAGGAAACACAGCATAGTGTGGTCACATGACTTTTACCATCTTTCATGGCACAATTGGGCAGATAAATAACTGTATGAGGTCAAATATTGATGAGGTATGAGGTCAAATATTGATCCCACAGGATTATAGGATGGATAGACTACCAGAAAAGAAAGAGCTGTAGGGTATAGCAGAATGTGGTGGCTAGTTTTATAATCAGAGGCAATTTACAATGTAGGAAGTCACTGGTGAATGCATATTTCAGGGCCTCACAAAAATCTTTTTGGACTTAGTTTACATGCTGGGACTATGGGAGAATATATCCTGAGTTTTTCCCTAGACTCAAATACATAGTAGAATTAAACATTAAACATTATAAGTGCAAATGATTCTATTAGAAGAGAAAATCTCCATTCTATTACCAAGAAAGCATCTTTTGCCACTGACACTTTTCAAAACTGTTATTCTGAGAGGAGAATGAACTCAGTCCTAAACTCTACAGGTTACAATTTAGCTGCTCTCTTTTACACATTAAAAATGCTATTATCCCTATTTGTGAAAATTGAGTTATTCAGAGAAAATGTCTCTGCTCATTGGGTAAAATTTACCCCTCCTTTTTGAAATTAATCCTTCCCTGCATCTTTATTCCACTACTGCCTATAATTAAAGGCTTTGTTCCATTAATTATGCTCTTCCTATTGTATCTATAATATTTTCCTCTTCACAAATTGCATTGATTCTATCTATAAACATGTCTGGTTTCCCTGGCCCTAACAAGCCTTTTCCCACAATCCACTTGAGGTAGTATCTTATGTCTCATCATTTTTTTTTCATCACCACGCTTCTACATAGAATGCTGACCATCATAGCTTGTTTTTTCTTGTGGCTAATAAATTTCTTCTAGCTTTAAGACCTGTCACTCCTTAGATCTGCTCCTCTAAAGGTCACTGATGCTTGTTAAGCACCAGAACCAAGTCTGTTCTTGGTGAATTATTTGTGGCCTTCAATCCTTTTTATTAAAACCTGCTTCTAATCTCCCTTGGCTTTCATTACCCCACAATCTTGAGTTCTTTACCTGCTTCTCTGGTGGGTTCATTCCCTGTCAGTTGCGTACTTGAAATCTGTAAGAAATCACTGCATTAGGACTTTGCTGGTCATTCAGTGGTTCTGTCTCTGTGCTTCCAAAGCAGGGGACCCTGGTTCAGTCCCTGGTCGGGGAACTAGATCCTACATTCCGCAACTAAGAGTTCAAATGCCATACCTGAAAGACCCTGCATACCACAAAGACTGGCACAGCCTAAATAAATAAATGGTTTTTTAAAAATCACTAATGAAATGCTCTTTTATCTTCTTGCTCTCTTTCTTTCTGTGGTAGGTTTAGCCAAACAATTTTCATTTTCAGTTTTATAGAGACACGGCTGAAATAAATATCTTCTATTCTGAACTAGATACACACACACACATAATTCCAGCTCTTCAGGCTACATATGAAACATATTAATTTTTCAGTTTCCAAGTTCAGATTAGTCTTTTTCTAGATTTCTAACCCATTTGTGTTAATGGCTCTTCTATCTTCTCAGTAGCTGAAGCTAAAAAATTATTCCCTACTATGGGGACTTCCCTGGTGGTCCAGTGCCTAAGATTCCAGGCTCCCAATGCACGGGGCCTGGGTTTTATCTCTGGTCAAGTAACTATTAATAGATCCCACATGCAGTAGGGTCTGCATGCTGCAGGTAAGACCCAGAGCAGCCAAATAAGTAAATAAAAGAAATCACTCCCTATTATATAGGCCCATAATACCTATCTCTCCTATCCCTCTTTTCCACTTGTCATTACTTTCCTGGTTAGATGCTCATTTCCCCAAACTGGTCTAAATATTTTGTCAACCACCTGATGAGTCTTTAGGCCACTTTTTTCCCCTTCCCAGGGCTCCTGTGGTGGCTCAGATGGTAAAGAGCTTTTCTGAAATGTGGGAGACCCATGTTCAATCCCTGGGTTGGGAAGATCCCCTGGAGAAGGAAATGGCAACCCACTCCAATATTCTTGCCTGGAGAATCCCATGGACAGAGGAGCCTGATGGTCTATGCTCCATGGGGTTGTAAAGAGTTGAACACGACTGAGTGACTAACACTTGACTTCCCCCATTTAATCCCAAATGCCACCAGCAGGTTAAGTTATCTTAAATGTGACTGCAATCTCTTTATTTTCCTACTGAAAAATTTTCACTGCCCTTCACTGCCTATTGAATTCTTTAAAATCCTCTCATTTCATTGTCTAACATCCCATACAACTCATTCATGAGACTCCTATGACAGATATCATGTTATATCATCTGATATAGCTATTCATGTCAGTCTCTTTTATTTTCCTGATAGAATGGAAGCTCTTTAAGAATAAGAATCAAAAATTTTAAGCTGTTTGATCCTCTGACTATCAGTTCAGTTCAGTCCAGTCACTCAGTCACGTCCGACTCTTTGCGACCCCATGAATCTCAGCACGCCAGACCTCCCTGTCCATCACCATCTCCCGGAGTTCCCTCAGACACGTCCATCGAATCCGTGATGCCATCCAGCCATCTCGCCATCTGTCGTCCCCTTCTCCTCCTGCCCCCAATCCCTCCCAGCATCAGAGTCTTTTCCAATGAGTCAACTCTTCGCATGAGGTGGCCAAAGTACTGGAGCTTCAGCTTTAGCATCATTCCTTCCAAAGAAATCCCAGGGTTGATCTCCTTCAGAATGGACTGGTTGGATCTCCTTGCAGTCCAAGCAACTCTCAAGAGTCTTCTCCAACACCACACTTCAAAAGCATCAATTCTTTGGTGCTCAGCCTTCTTCACAGTCCAGCTCTCTCACATCCATACATGACCACAGGAAAAACCGTAGCCTTGACTAGACGGACCTTAGTCAGCAAAGTAATGTCTCTGCTTTTGAATATGCTATCTAGGTTGGTCATAACTTTTCTTCCAAGGAGTAAGCACCTTTTAATTTCATGGCTGCAGTCACCATCGGCAGTGATTTTGGAGCCCCCCAAAATAAAGTCTGGCACTGTTTCCCCATCTATTTCCCATGAAGTGATGGGACCAGATGCCATGATCTTCGTTTTCTGAATGTTGAGCTTTAAGCCAACTTTTTTGCTCTTTTCTTTCACTTTCATCAAGAGGCTTTTTAACTCCTCTTCACTTTCTGCCATAAGGGTGGTGTCATCTGCATATCTAAGGTTATTGATATTTCTCCCGGCTATCTTGATTCCAGCTTGTGTTTCTTCCAGTTCAGCATTTCTCATGATGTACTCTGCATTTAATTTACCTAGTACCATATGGCTATACAAAGCAAATATTCAGTAAATTGAAGATATGGATGAGGAATATTTTATGCATTTAGAGAACAGATTTTGAGTGTAAGCCAGAGAGTATTCAGATATGTTAATTGTCTTATCAATATCTTAATAAACTTTTGACAGATGAAAACAAATGTGCTTTCTTAACTACCTCACTGCATTCATTCTATACCTAATACTTGAACATAATTTCAACGTTTTTAATAATAAGAAAGGAAATTAAAAGAAGACATCTTTTAATATTTTAATAATGTTAAATAATTAAGTTATTTAATAGATAAATAGATAATCCCAATATTGATGAAAATTCCAAAGTATGATCACTTTATTATACTATTGATAGAAAAATGTTTTGATGTAAATTTATTATATAAGTTATAAAAATATAATGCAAAAGCTTTAAAATTAAAAAATACTCTCTGACCAGAAAATTCACTTCTATGAATATATCCTATTTAAAAAATGATTGTTCTCAAGCGCTTAGCTTTCAGGATGTTTATTATAGCAATGCCAGTAATATAAAATTGGAAAGGAAAAATGAGAGGCATAAAGATTGAAAGGGAAGAGATAAAACTGTCATTATTTGCTGGTGATATGTTTAGCTATGTCGATAACCTAAGAGATCAACAGGCAAGTTATTAGTTCTAATGAGAAAATTGATTAAGCTTGCTGAATACAAGAATAGCTAACAAAAATCGATAGACTTTTTTTATGGCAATAAAAATAATTAGCTAGAAAATACAGGAAACAACATTATATTATTTACAAGAGCAAAATAATACAATCGCAAAATGAGTCAAACATTTGCGGGGAAATGATTTAAAGGAATATAAACATATTGTGACTCACCTTCAGTAAATAAAACATACTACAGTCATGTGTGTGTGTGTGCTAATTTCCTACTGTCATGTCCAACTCTTTGCAACCCTGTGGACTCCTCAAAGGATCAGGCTTCTCTCTCCATGGGATTTTCCAGGTATGAGTACTATAGTGGGTTGTCATGCCCTCTTCCAGGGGATCTTTCCAACCTTGGGATGCCACATCTCTTGTGTCTCCTGCATTGGCAGGCAGATGCTTTACTACTAGTGCTACCTGGGAAGCCCACTACAGTTGTAATATGGGCATAATACTGGACACAAGGGGCCCAAGAATAGAGTATTCAGAAGTAGACCTGTTTATATGGGACTTGATATGTAAATTGAACAATACAGAGCAATAGGGAAAGAAAAATTATTTAGAAGTTGTTGGGAAAATTGGTACACTGCATGGGGTAAAAAGTTTGAATCCCTTTCTTATATCATATGCAAATGTGTATACCATATGGATTAATGACCTAAATATGAAAGATGAAAATTATAAAATTAATAGAAGAATATGTAAAAGAATCCCAGACCCTGAAAGTGAGGAACAGCTTTGCATAGAAGACTGCAAATGTACAAATCATACATAGTTTATTTAGCTACATCAAATTAGAGGCATATTTCAATGAAAGACACAAACAAAAGTAACAGATGGTTGTAGGCAGAGAAAAGGTGTTTAGTATTAAGAACAAGAGGTAAATACATGAAATGTGCAAAGTGTTGTCTGAAAATCAAGACTGTAAATTCAGTGTAAAAATGGGCAAAGGATATGAACTGGCAATTCACAGACAGGAAACTAAATGCCTAACAAGAATAAGAGATGTTTCAATTCATCAGTAATCAAAGCATACAAATTACAACAACAACGGTGAAATACTTCACCTCTATCAAATTGTAGAACTTAGAAAACTGGATAGCATTAAGGATCATCAGTTACATTGTGAAACAGAGACCTCCCTACACCACTGACTCAGCTGTTGTGAAGCACAATCTGGTTAGATTTAGTTATACTCCAACAATCTTTAGTCTACGATTCCATTCATAGGTATTTACTCCAGTGATACTCTGGTATAAATCCTTAAAGGGACACATAGGAATATGTTCAGCCCAGCACTGTTTGTGGAAAAGGGGAATTAGAGTCAGCCTAGAGTATCAGTGAGTCCAGGAATAGATAAATAAATAGAGACAGATGAAACTCTTAGAATGCATGTCTGCATGCTCAGTCACTTCAGACATGTCTGACTCTTTACACATTATGGACTGTAGCCCACCAGGCTCCTCAGTCCCTGGGATTCTCTAGGCAAGAATACTGGAATGGTTTGTCATGTCCTTTTCCAGGGGATCTTCCTGACCCAGGGATCAAACTCGCATCTACTGCATTGCAAGCAGATTCTTTACTGACTGAGCCACCATGGAAACCCATCTTATAGAATATCACACAGTAATTAGAAGCCACAAAGCCATCATACATAGCTGTAAAAGAATGATGTTAGGGTTGAGGATAGACTTTTTAACACTATGTCATTTGTGTGTATTAATTACTATATATTTCATAAGGATGAAGATATATCTCAGTATATATATAAAAAATGCATTAGAGTGAGTACAATGGGGAAAAGGGGTTAAAACAGACTTAAGTATAAAATAAAAATAAATAAATATCTAAAAAAAAAAAAGAGAAGTTTTGTGGGAACTGGCTGGGCCAATGAACTATGAATGGAGGAATGTGATCAGCTTAAGTTTCTACTTCAGGTGTTGTGTAATAAAGAATTTGGTCATTGCCTCAGGTTCCTAGAAGTTAATCTCTGAACTTTTGATATTTCCCAAGTGACAAGGGTAATATTATGCATGGTGGACAGTTTATGCTGATGAGATAACTCTGGATGAGGGCTGGCCATGGCAGGAAGATCGACCACATGATTAAATAGTTAGATCTTGAAGCTTTGTGACATGAGTCTGGGATGAGAAGGCGGCTGCAGATGGAGTTTGACTCCATAACTAACCGTTCAACTAATCATACCCATGTTATGAAATCCCAATAAAACTCAGGTAAATTTCCCTGGTCAGGATTACTGTGTGTTTTGTCACACATGGGTGTGCCTGAGGGCAATGCATCCCCGTGGATGATGGAAGCTTCTCATTTGGTGCCTTCCGAGACTTGTCTTTATGCATTGTTTCCTTTGGCTGGTTCTGATTTGTATTGTTTTGCTAAAATAAAACTGTAGTACGTGTAGCTCTTTCTTGAGTTCTGTAAGACATTCTGGGAAATTGTGGAAAGTGGGGGATTGTTTAGTAGGGATTCCCAAATTTGTAGCCAGCTGGTCAAGAGTGGAGAGGCATGGATAACCTTGAACTTGTGGCTCTTTTCAGAAATGAGGGCATTCTTGTGGAGGAGTATGCCCTTCACCTGTGACGTTTGGCCTAACCCAGGTTGTTGGTGACAGAAGGCATCACAGATGTATACAACAACAATGAAACCATCTAAATACTTAAAATAGGTTATCAATGAAATAGAGTATCTTATTTCATTCAGCATTAAGTGATCCATAATATTGCACTTTCTTTTCCAGCTTTATTAAGATATTATTGACATAAATTATGTAAGCTTAAAGTGTACAACATAATGATTTGATGCACACATACTTTGTCAAATGATTACTTTGATAAGGTAGGTTTATATCTCCATCCCTCCCTTAATTAAAATTTATTTTTTGTGATGATAGATTTTAAGATTTACTGTCTCAATAATTTTCAAATATATAACACAATATTTTTAATTATAGTCACCATGCTGTACAATAGATCCCTAAAAATTTATTTATCTTATAGCTAGATGTTTGTGCCCTTTAATCAGTATCTCCCCATTTTCCCTACCCCAGCCCCTGGCAACCACTATTCTACTCTTTTTTTTTTTTTTTTAATTTGGCATTTTGAAATTCCACTTGTAAGTGATGTTATACAGTATTTGTCCTTCTCTGTTTTACCTGTTTTACTTAGCATACTGCCTTCAAGATCCATCCATGTTATTGCAAAAGGCAGGCTTTCTTTTTATTGCTGAATGGCATTCTATTGTTTTGAGGGAATATGTTTTGACATTCTACACTTTCTTTATCCATGCATCTGTTGGTGGATCCTTAGGTTGTTTCTATGTCTTGACTATTGTGAATAATGCTGCAATGAATATGGGTTTACAGTTATTTCTTCAAGATAGTGATTTCATTTCTTTTAAATATCCTAACCCAGAAGTAGGATTGCTGGGACATATGGTAATTTTAATTTTTTTTGAGGAACCTCCATGATGTTTTCCATGGCTGTTGCACAAATTTACATTCCTACCAACAGTGTACAAGTACTCCATTTTCTTCATATTTTCACCAGTGTGTGTTATCTCATCCCTTTGATAATAACCATTCTGAGAGTTTTAAAGTAGTATCTCATTGTGATTTTGATTTGCATTTCCCTGATGATTAGTGACTTGGAGGATCTTTTCATGTGGCTCTTGGCCATACATGTGTCTTCTCTGGAAAAAATGCCTATTCAAATCTTTGTCCATTTTTAATCATATTATTTTTTGCTATTGATTTGTATGAGTTCCTTATATATTTTGGATATTAACTCCTGATCTGGTGGCTTGCAAATATTTTATTCCTTTTGTAGGTTGCCTTTCTAGATAGAAAAATACCTTAAAACACCATTGTAAATATACTAAATGACAAAAAGAGAATGAAATATTGCTGTTAGCTCTGTTTTGTTAAAAAATATACATGTATCTTTTGTGACAGGTTATGAAATTATTTTTCCTTTATATTTTTGCTACTTTCTAATTTTACTTCATTAAACCTATAGAATTTTCTAAGAATAAAATTCAATTCTCTGAATTTTTACAATTACATTATTACAATAAAATCCACATTATTTTATAATTTTATAACATGTTTCTTTTCCCATAAGTTGACTGTGGCTAAGGTGAATACTAGCAAGGTCCTTTGATGAACTCTAAGCTCCTCTGAAACAGCTGTTGGCTGGTTGCAGCTCAGCTTCGGACCCTTGCTTGCTTGTCTGCTATCAAGCATCCTGGACTTGTGATGTGGTTCTCAGCATTTGAACTTTAATATTAATGTCTCAGCAGAGACTTGGCTCTCAGCTCTCAGACCTTCTGCTTAAGGCGTACTCTGGCAGAGTGAGTGATTGTATCTTTCAGATGGTATGAGAGACAAGAGTCCTTGGAAAAAGTTCAGTCTATCCAATCCCCCAATCAAGGTCTATAAGGAAAACTTTGAGCCCCAAAAGTCTATAGAAATGGGCTATTGTTTAACTCAGTGTAAAAAGAATGGTCAGGGATATGGAAATTTAGGCCTGAATACACCTTGTAACATCATATCAAGTGATGTGGATCCATCTGGGGAAGATCGGGGTCTCTGTGAAAGCTTGTTTGTTCAACTATTGACATACTATTCCCATTTAGACAATATTGCTCTATAGAAATTAGAAAAACAACTAATACAGAAGTAACAAAAACATTAACCTGAAAAGATACCTGCACTCCAGTGTTCATAGCAGCACTATTTACATTAGCCAAGATATGGAATTAACCTGTGTCCATCAACAGATGAAAGAATAAAAAAGATGTTTTATATATATATATATATATCACTTTATCCACCTCGGTTTTATATATACGTATATATACATACATACATATACATATGGGGCTTAAAGAACCTTAAAGATTTGGATGCGACTGAGCGACTGCCAATGCAGGAGACATAAGAGATGCATGTTTGATCCCTGGGTCGGGAAGATCCCCTGAAGAAGGAAATGGCACCCCACTTCAGTATTCTTGCCTGGAAAATCCCATGGACAGAGGAGCCTGGCAGGCTACAGTCCATGCGGTCACACAGAGTTGGATGACTGAGCAACTTAGCACAGCATAGGACAGCACATATATATACATACACATACATTGCAATACTCTGCAGCCATAAGAAAAGAATGAAATCTTGCCATTTGTAACAACAAGAATAGACTTCAAGGGTATTCTGCTAAGTGAAAAAAGTCAGAAAGAGAAAGGCAAACACTGTATGATATCACTTATATGTGGAATCCAACAGTAAAAGAAACTAGTGAATATACCAAAAAGGAAACAGACTCACAGACATAGAGAACAAACTAGTTGTTACTAATGGGTAGAGGAGAGGGAAGAGGGGCCACATTGGGGTGAGATTGAGAGTTACTTACTACTTTGTATAAAATAAGCTACAAGCATATAATAATTATAAATGGAGTATAACCTTAAAAATTATGAATCACTATATTATACACCTGCAACTTAGATAATATGGTATATCAACTGTACTTAAAAGAAAAGCAAGCTAAAATATAAGACATCAGATACAGAATCATTTTTCCCTTCCACATTTTTTACCTTAAACATGAATTTGTCTCTTAAAGAGTCCTCTTCACACATAACTACGTATAGGCTAATTATAACTCAGATTTTATGAATATTTTTGTTCCCTCATACACTAAGAACTTTCATAATGTGTTTGCTCAGTCACTCATGCATGCATGCATGCATGCTAAGTTGCTTCAGCCATGTCCGACTCTGTGCGACCCCATGGACAGCAGCCCATCAGGCTCCTCTGTCCACAGGATTCTCTAGGCAAGAGTACTGGAGTGGGTTGCCATTTCCTTCTCCAGCTCAGTTGCTCAGTCACGTCCAAATCTTTGCAACCCTGTGGACTCTGTCCATGGAGTTTTCCAGGTAAGAATATGGGATAGGTTGCCATTTCTTCTTCCAGGAAATATTCCCAACTCAGGGATCAAACCCGCATCTCCTGCATATCCTGCATTGACAAGAGGACTTTTTTTTCACCATTGCACAACCTTTCATACAGTATTTCAAATGATGATAGTCTGTGGTCTCTAAAGTATAAGGTTTAAAGTACTAATCTTCAGGTCATTTTTTTTGAATAGTAATATTAAAAGGATCTCATGGAATGCCTATATGTAGTTCTTACATTATTTAATTTAAAAGGACAAATATATGCACCTCATTTTCTTATCTCTAGGAAATCACTTTCTAAAGAAATTATGTGAGAATACAGAGTCTATTCAAGGTTATGGTTTTTCCAGCTGTCATGCATGGATGTGAGAGTTGGATCATAAGAAGGCTGAGCAGCAAAGAATTGATGCTTTTGAACTCTGGTGTTGGAGAAGGCTCTTGAGAGCCCCTTGGACTGTAAGGAGATCAAACCAGTCAATCCTAAAGGAAATCAACCCTGAACATTCATTGGAAGGACTGATGCTGAAGGTGAAGCTTCAATACTTTGGCCACCTGATGGGAAGAACTGACTCTTTGGAAAAGACCCTGATGCTGGGAAAGATTGAAGACAGGAGGAGAAGGGGACGACAGAGGATGAGATGGTTGGATAACATCACTGACTCAATGGACATGAGTTTGGGCAAACTCTGGGAGATGGTGAGAGACAGAACAGCCTGGTGTGCTGCAGTCCATGGGGTTGCAAAGAGCTGAACATGACTGAGCAACTGAACAACAATAGCAGTCTAGAGGAGTGAGCTTGTGCTGTAACTGGAAATTTTAGACTGCATTTCTGGCTCTTGTTTTAACAGAGTGAAGATAGAGCACAATATTTTTAATAAGAAAATGATGTAGGCAAAACTATTTCCTCTGAATTCTTCCCTTTGTTAGCTATTAAACTAGTAATGATAATGAGCGCTTTGTGAGGTTCTGTGGGAAGTCACTAGGAAGAAAGTCTCATTGCCCACCCAGAAGGGGATAATGGTCATTTTTATTTTAATGGCTTACATGCTGCCCGAGACAAATAGCTCCCCTTATGTCCCCATGGGTGAACTGATTTAGTCTGAATACATGGGGACCCAGGAACTCTTTTTAATGAGAGACTTTTTTCCTTCTATGTTTTCTTTTTATGCACCACTCCCCCATCCCTAGCCAGATACATTTTCTTTCCTATTCAGTTCATTCTGCTTCAGGAAGGTATGTATGGAGAAAGAGAGAGGAGCCTTGAAGGAGACAAAGGTTCTCATAAGAAAGTGTACAAAGCTGTACTCTAATTTTTATATTGCTAAATCAGTATTTGGCCAATATCAGTAACTCAATACTGTAGCTATATAAAATTTTTCTTGATATGGTTCATCATTCTTTAAAACCACCAAAACCCTTAATTCACTGACTCAACAACATTTTCACTGTCACTTGACCCTTTATGAACCTTAGACTCTGCATTTTCTTGCATGGACTTCCTTGCTAGTTTCTGCCAAACAGTATCTGACCAGCAAAATCCTAACTCTAGTTAAATACAGTTATTAATCTTGTACCTATAGAACTGAGTGTTGCTGGAGAAAAACATGTAGAGACTTACATTAAATTTGTGACCGCTAGCCTCAAGTGAGACCTTGCTGCCCAACAGATAATCCTATTAGACATTTCTGTAAACAGCTCATTTTCCATTTTCCCTTAAATAATAATTTCACATATTTCCTTTTTCTTAAAATTTTCAATGCTTTCTACTCCTCTACAATATCAGAAAATTACATATCTTTTTAGACTGTTCAGTTCAGTTCAGTCTCTCAGTCATGTCTGACTCTGCAACCCCATGAACCGCAGCATGCCAGGTCTCCCTGTCCATTACCAATTCCTGGAGTCCACCCAAACCCATGTCCATTGTGTCAGTGATGCCATCCAACCATCTCATCTTCTGTTGTCCCCTTCTCCTCCTGCCCTCAATCTTTCCCAGCATTAAGGTCTTCTCAAATGAGTCAGATTTTCGCATCAGGTGGCCAAAGTATTGGAGTTTCAGCTTCAACATCAGGCCCTCCAATGAACATCCAGGGCTGATCTCCTTTAGAATGGACTGGTTGGATCTCCTTGCAGTCCAAGGGACTCTCAAGAGTCTTCTCCAACACCACAGTTCAAAAGCATCAATTCTTCGGTGCTCAGCTTTCTTTATTGTCAACTCTCACATCCATACATGACTACTCGAAACATCGTAGCCTTGACGAGTTGGACTTTTGTTGGCAAAGTGATGTCTCTGCTTTTTAATATGCTGTCTATGTTGGTGATAAATTTCCTTCCAAGGAGCAAGACTGAGAAAATATTAATAGAAGCAATCAAGAATATCCATCTGCTGCCATCATTCTGTTTGCCAAATATCCAGTATCCCCACCAAAAATACCTTTTTTTTTGTTATATGTGTGAACTACTTGTGTTCTTGAAAGTGAAATTGTGTTAGTCACTCAGTTTTGTCTGACTCTTTGTGACCCCATGGACTGTAGCCTATCAGGCTCCTCTGTCCATGGGAGTCTCAGGCAAGAATACTGGAGTGGGTAGCCATTCCCTTCTCTAGGGGATCTTCCTGACCCAGAGATCAAACTTGGGTCTTCTCTATTGTAGGCAGATTCTTTACCATCTGAGCCACCAGAGAAGCCCTGGTACTCAAAGCACTCAAAGATTTCATATCTGCATTGTTCTTCTCTCCTAAGTTATCAATTTTACATCACTACAGGATAATTTCCCTCAGCTGGCAAACATGTGGCACTCTCTGCCCTTGAACTCACATCTCTTTCTAGTCATTGCCTCATTTCTTTGCCCCCTCCATTTATTGAAATATCTTCTTGAAAAGATTGTCCAAATTCTATATTCTAAACCTTCCATTTGGTCTTCCCTGGTGACTCAGATGGTAAAGAATCTGCCTGAAATGCAGGAGACCAGGGTTTGATCCCTGGGCCGGGAAGATCCCCTGGAGAAGGGAATGGCAACCCTAGTATTGCCAAAGGAATGGCAACTCTAATATTCTCACCTGGAGAATCCCATGGACAGAAGAGCCAGGCGGGCTACAGTCCATGGGGTTACAAAGAGTTGGACATGACTGAGCGACTAAGGCCAAACCTTCTATTCACTCTTAAAAACTTATTTTAGTGTGACATAAGCACTTAGGCAAAACACTGCAGAAAACACGATGTAGATGAATAATGTATAGGAACACTTACAAGGGGACCACTCCTATAATCATCACTAAAGATAAGAAATAGAGCATAGTCAGCATCCCAGTAACCTCCACGTATCCTTTCCAAGTCACATTCCTTTTCCTCCTCCCAAGAGGGAACCACTAACTTGACTTTTATGGTAATCATTTTCTTATTTTTATTTAAAGTTTTATAGTTTGACTGCCAATGTAGATGTCCATAAATATTTAATAGTATTATTTTGTTCTACTTAATTCTGAACATTCAGTACATGAAATTGTGTAGTAGGTAACTCTGTGTCTTGTTTTTTTTTTTTTTTTTTTTTTTTTTTGCTTAGTTCAGTTCAATATCTCAATCATGTCTGACTCTTTGCGACCCCATGGTAGCTTGCCAGGCTTCCCTGCCCATCAACAGCTCCCGGAGCTTACTCAAACTCATGTCCATAGAGTCAGTGATGCTATCCAACCATCTCATCCTTTGTCGTCCTCTTCTCCTCCCACCTTCAATCTTTCTCAGCCTCAGGGGCTTTTCCAGTGTTCTTCCCATCTGGTGGCAAAGTATTGGAGGTTCAGCTTCAGCATTAGTCCTTCCAGTGAATATTTAGGACTGATTTCCTTTAGGAGGGACTGGTTGGATTTCCTTGCAGTCCAAAGGACTCTCAAGAGTCTTCTCCAACTTTTTTTCTTTTTTGCTCAGTATTAGGTTTATAAGGTGCCTCTATATTCTTGTTTGTACCTTTAGCTTGCTCATTTGTAATACTGAAATATCTTACAGTATGACTATACTCCACTTTATTCATTCTATTATTTATGTTTCTGTGGTTGACTGTCTCTCTTTATGCCACTGCATCATTCTGCCTTTAATCTTCATTATGGCTCCAAACCACTCTGTTCAAGGTCTTTAGGTTACAAAACACCAGTGGTCAATTCCCATCCTAATTTTACTGGATCTTCCGGCATCATTTGACATCAACCTTCTTGAAACAGTTTCTTTTCCTGGGATATCACTCCATCAAATTTTCTCTGCCCTTGTGGCTGTTCCTTATCAGTGCCTTTTGCTGACTCCTCCTTATAGACTAAATCTTTCAGTGTTGAAGTGCTCCACATATCAGTTCTTGGACACTTTTTTCTTCTATTTATACTCATGCTTAGGTAATCTCATGCAATATGCCTTCAGGTTTCATCTATATGATCTCTTCCAAGTTTATTTCTCCAACCTGTGCTTCTCACCTGACTATCTGACTCTGCCTATTGAATGATTCTACTACAGAAATTTAAATGCCTGACATTAAACTCTTATTCCCCTACACCATCCCTGCCCCCCCAATCCTGTTCCACTGTCATACTTTCTCAATTCATAAAAAATGATACTGCTGCTGCTGCTGCTTCTGCTAAGTCGCTTTAGTCGTGTCTGACTGTGTGACCTCATAGACGGCAGCCCACCAGGCTCCCCCGTCCCTGGGATTCTCCAGGCAAGAACACTTGAGTGGGTTGCCATTTCCTTCTCCAATGCGTGAAAGTGAAAAGTGAAAGTGAAGCTGCTAAGTCGTGTCCAACTCTTTGGGACCCCATGGACTGCAGCCTACCAGGCTCCTCCATCCATGGGATTTTCCAGGCAAGAGTACTGGAGAGGGTTGCCATTGCCTTATCTGAAAAAATGATACTATATTCTTTTAAATGCTAAGACAGAAACTGTGATGTCATCCTTGATTTGTTCTCATACTTATGTTTTAAGTATAATTTTCCAATGTAAAATGCACAAAGGTCATGCAAATATAAAATGAATATGTGTCAAAGGCATGACGGAACAAGTAATATGTATTTATAAGCACACTAAGAAACACTAAGAAGAGGTTGCTGGGTTATATATAAAATGGATTAATATCCCACAGAAAAATAAACTATAATGTTTGGGAGTACCTTTTCCACTAGATAGGAATTATTCGCATCTCCACTGGACCAAAGTTTATAAGTTAACTTGTAACTTCAGTGAGCCTGAAGCCTTTAATGCAAAGAAAGTAGATACACCTAGGTAACATAGTTAGGCCTTTGCCTCCATAGGACATCGAACTTATACCCCATCCACTTTTTGCCTTGTTTCCAAGTTTTGAACATTTTTATTAATACCTGACAAACAATCCATCAATAAATTCTGTTGGCTCTTGCATAAAACTACTTTCAGGATTCAATTATCACTTTTTTAGCTATAATTCTGGATGAGGTCCTCATCATTTCTTGCCTAGATTTTTGCAATTGCTCCTTAGTTTGTTTCTTTACTTCCTCCCCTGCTTTTTCATTTTTCTCTGCCACGTCAAAGACAGAGCAATCCTGATTTGTTCAAAAACACACCAAGGTCATCCCATCTCACTGATGGGAAAATTCCAAGTTTTTACCTTGGTCTACAAGACATTATGTTCTTTTTCTGGCTAAGTGGCTGGTCTTCTCTCTTCCATTTCACCTTAGCCTCCTTACTCACTCTCTGGCAGGTAGCTCTCCTGCCTTAGGGATGTTCTTACTTTGAAAGTTCTTATTCCTTGTATTCCTCCCTCTGTGCTACTTCCTCCTTCACTTTATTCAGGTTTCTCCCAAATGTTATAAAGTCTTTTTCTTATTCTCTGTTTAATTCACTCCCACTCCTTGATTTATTTTTTCTTCACAGCACTTATTATCACTAACATATTCTAAATTATATTTGGTGCTAGTTTCTCCCTCCTAGGATGTAAATTCCATGGTAGTAGCCACTTTGTTTTGTTAACTGTTGTAAACCCAATACAGATCTACTAAGATGGTAGATCTTAGTCAATATCTGTTGAATCAATGAATAAATAAATGTATGAATTTTCCTTGAAAATGATATCATGGAGAAGCACATGTGCTTTCAATCATCACATCTACTGATTACATATTTCATTACTCTGTGAACTCATGTAAATCCATTTTTGCAAGCATGCACCCTATATCATAATTATAAAAGCCATTTCTTCCCAAATATGTCATCTCAAAATAGCCAGAGTTTTCATTTTGCTGTAACTCTTAACATAGGCATTAATGTCTAGAAAGAAGTAAAAATAATATTTCTGAGGAAGCCAGAGAGATTAACTTTTTAAAAGACTCTCCAGTACCAGGCAGGGTTTCACTAGCCCAGTTATCTGTAGCTTAATATGCATTTAAGGAAGTTCTAGCCCCTGGCTTCTATTCCTCTTCTCTTGCTATGTAACTTGGTCTAGTGGTTCACAAAGCACCCTTCCAGAGCCAGTATTAAATGGGATCTGGCTACAGATGCAAATTTTCAGCCTCAACTCATTCTCACTGGCTCTTCCATCTGTGTTTTAACAAGTTTTCCACATGATTGGGATGCTCATGTGTAGCTAAAACCACTGCCTCAAGTAGTTGGCCTCTACCCCTTCTGATAGAAGGTCTTCCTTGGTGACTCAGACAATAGAAAGTCTTTCCTGATGGCTCAGACAGTAATCTGCCTTCAATGCAGGAGACCTGGGTTCGATCCCTGGGTTGGGAAGATTCCTTGGAGAAGGAAATGGCAACACACTCCAGTATTCTTGCTTGGAGAAGAATCTTCCATGGACAGAAGATTCTGGCAGGGTACCATCCATGGGGTTGCAAAGAGCTGGACAAGACTGAGCAACCAGCATACATCCCTCCTGAGGCAGTGGTAAAGGTAAGTCAACTGACTCAAACCAAACCTTAACTCTGCTGCATGGTAGCTGTGTGACTGTACTTTCTTGATGGCTCAGCAATAAAGGATCTTCCTGTAAAGCAGATCTCAAAGGAAATGTGGGTTCAATCCTTGGGTCAGAAAGATCCCATGGAGGAGGAAATGGCAACCTACTCCAGAATTCCTGCCAGGAAAATCCCATGGACAGAGGAGCCTGGTTGGCTACAGTCCATGGGGTCAAAAGAGTCTGACACGACTGAGCACAGCCCAGTTGTGTGACTGAAACTAAGCTATTTCTCTATGTCTCACTTTCCCTATATGTGAACTGAAGATGTTAATAGCACAGGTTTGATTCCTCATCAGGTAACTGAGAGCTTGCATGCTGTGCTGCCAAGAAAATAATAGTAATAAAATAAATTAAATAAAATGAATACCTATCTAATTAAAGATTAAAATGAACTCTCAGTATTTAAAAAAATAGTACAATCTTGTAGGTATATTATGAAGATTAAACTGATTAATACAGCCAAGTGAAATGCTTAGGACAATGTGTGGCACATAACCAACTACAGAATAGGGAAGAACATTGGCATTGTTTACATAAAGTGTCTGTATTGTTGAATTCTTTTGGTTATATTTTCTCTAGTAACATAAATTCTTCAAGTACACAAGCTATGTTTTCTATTTCTCTATGTCCCTTGTGGTGGTAGTTTAGTTGTAAGTCTTGTCTGACTCTTGCAATCCCAGGGACTGTAACCCTCCAGGCTCCTCTGTCCATGGAATTTTTCAGGCAAGAATACTAGAGTGGGTTGCTGTTTTCTCCTCCAGGGGATCTTGCTGACCTGGAGATCGAACCCATGGCTCTTATATTACAGGCAAATTCTTTACAACTTAGTCACTCAGAAAGCCCCTCTACATCTGTAGAACTGAGCATATCATTATTGATATTATAATCATTAACTGAGTGCTTACCATGTCATTACCATTTTATGATAAATATCTTTAGTTGTTTGAAGCACTCTGTTGATTACTCAATTGAATGAGAAATCTGCATTAGTTTGTCCACTGAAATTATTTTTGCATTATTTCAGAAATTTCTTAAATATATCTGCTCATGAGTCTCAGCCATTACTTACCTACAGATAAGCAAGTCACACAAATTGTAGATCTCTTGTAGCCTAATTATTTGAATTGTATAGGATATCTGTGTACCCATATATTTATATATCTCATTAATTTGTTCTAAAGAGCAAAAAAAACATTGTTAATGCTAAGTCAGGCTGTCTGTAAATGACTTAAGGAATATGTTAATGATCTTGCACCAAATGAATAATTACAAAGCAGGTGCACTTGAGATATGAGTGTTTAACTGACAGCACACAGCTTCTAATGGCTTCAATAACTAAGATGAAGGTGATATCAGTCTGTTAAGCTCATGGTTCACACCATCCATTTAAAGCAAAAGAGAACTTCAGGTAGAATCTCCCGGTAGACTCATTGTCCTGCTTATTTAAATAGCAGTTAATTTAAAGACACACACATACACACGCACACACACACAAGTTAAACTCCATTATTTCTAACACATCTCTTTCAAATAAACTATATTCTCCTATGGCAAAACCCTGACTGAAAGAAACGGTTTCGTATATTTATATAGTCATTGTCTTTTGCTGTTGAGTTTTTCCCCCAAATTTATCGTTCATGGTTAAAGACACAGGAAATGTAGAAAACCAGAAGTACAGATTTCTGAGCAAGGTCCTAAGAGGTATCCACCATCATGTCCCCCAGTCCCAAAAGGAAGAAAAGCAAATGGGAATAAACAAAGTTGACAAAATTTTGATTTGCTGTGTTTGGGATCCTTAGCTGAAATGAACATAATTCACATCTCTAAAAACAAACTAAATCTCAAAATAATGGTTACAAAAATAGATATAGGGGAAAAATGATAGTGGGTTTGAGTTCATTCCACTTGATATTCAAATTTCACTTCTCAGTATGACACTGGCTATAAGTGAGAGGAATCAAACTCCAACTAGCTTAAACAGAAAAGGGAATTTACTGGCCTTCTCTGGTGGTCCAGTGGTTCAGAATCTGCCTGCCAATGCAAGGGGGCACTGGATCAATCCCTGGTCTGGGAAGATTCCACATTCCGGGGTTGGCTGGGGGAAGCAACTAAGCCATATGCCACAAGTGCTGAGCCCGCACTGTAGTGCCTGAAAGCTGCAACTACTGAAGCCCATGCTTTAGAGCCCATGCTCAACAAGAGAAATCACTGCAATGAGACACCCACTCCCCACAACCAGAGAGTAGGTCACACTCCCTGAAACTAGAGAAAGCCCATGCTCAGTAATGAAGGACCAGAGCAGCCAAAAATAAATAAAAGCAATTTTTAAAGAAAAGGGAATTCATTGACTCAAATATCTGAAAAATCTCAGGGGAGATCTGATTTCAGCCATGGCTAGACCCCGGGGCTCAACACTTTCCTCTCCCTCTGGCTTCTCTTCCAGACAGGATCTCCCACAAATGGGGCAAGACAGCCATAGTGTACCCCAACAGTCTCGCCAAAGGCCCACAACAAACCAGCTTAACCTCACCTGAAAAATGACTTCTTCCTTGTTTGATCTGGAAAAAAGTACCTAGTGGAGGCTTTGATCGGTCTAAATTGGGTTGTGTGTCAGTCTCTACACATACAGAGAAATGGGACAAGCTCTTTTGAACCTAACCATGGTATATCAGTACTTCACATGAAAGAAGGGTTTCCTTTACCAAATGGAAAATATTGCTGAGCACCTTATAACCTGAGATTTCCTTGCATTTTATTGTGGGTTTTCCGGCAATATGCACCTCACCTTCTTTCTTCCATATCTACTTTTAAAAACATAATACATAACAACTACCATATAGACTCTGAAGTATATACACCCCTTCTCTGGTGTTCAAATTCTGCATCTATTTCCATGTTCAGGATTCTCCAGTTATCTGCATTTGTCCTCTGGTTAGGACATGGTTCTTCATGATATGGTCAACCATGGCTAATAACTCAGCCCCCATTTTAAAATCTGTTATTTGCAACACAACAATAATAACTATAAAATTCCTAATTGAAAATTTCAAGTCCAGGTCAAGAGTATGCTGTCTTTGTTCTTAACCTATCTCTTTGACAGACTCTTCCCATATTGTGTGCTGTTGATATCCCAAATACTACATTCTAATAGCTTTGCATCTTCAGTAGAAAAGGAGTTGAGGATTAAATGAGATTATGTTATAAGGATTATATCACAGTATCCAGCATATAGAAAGTACTCAATAAATAATGCCTCTTTACGTTACAGCTCACTTGGTTAGCCTATCACCATCATCATCATCATTCCCTAATAACTCTGGTAGGTAGATCCTAGGATTGGCTTGACTTAGGTCAAGTATCACCCTTGTTGTAGGAGGGGAGGGAGATGGAGGATACTCACTCTCAGTTAAACTTTGAGAAGGATTTGCCCCAGGCTAGATGGGTTCTATTTCCAGAAGAAGGTACAACAAATATCAAGCAGGCAAAAACAACATATATGCACTGTAATTCCCTTATCAACTATCTGGCCAATTCCTTTCTTGAATGAATGAATGAATGAATTTATTGCTAAAGATCCTTAAGCTTGTGCAAATTTGTAAAAGTTTTCTTATGCCACAGTTTGAAGCTCTGGATATCTGACCTAAGTTGGGTTATTTTAAGGCTTGCTTATTTAGATATATTAATAACATTGATAATATTATTCATAAAATTATTAGATTCAGAGACTTGATATAATTAAAGTGCATGTTTCCAAGTTTGTAAGATCAACTGTATTATAGGTCAAAGTATTGTTATTTAAAATTGGATGTAGAAGTCCCTTGTAGATAGAAACATTGGTTTAACTTATTTAAAATGCAACAGTATTTTTATAGGTAAAATGAATATAGGTAATATCATCTATATATGTATCCTACTGTCTGTTTCTAGGATTTTCATTTAAGAGTAACAAACTACAATACTATAAGAAAGGCGGGGGTGGGGGGATGGGAACCAACAGTCTTGTGAAGATAGCTGCTCTAAACATAATGAAACAGGTGTGCCTTAATAGGTCTAGTAGGAATGTTTTGGCTGTTAGCATCTTTTAAATGCTTCTGCTGAGAAACCATGTTTTCATAACAAGGTTGGTGAGTATTAAACCTGTGATAGTTCTTTCTGGGATTACTATAATTTACAAAAACAATAAAAACCTGCTAAAAACATTTATGTATTTTTAAATGTTGTAATCTAGGGATCCCACTGATATTTGTGGTGAAAGATTTGCCCAGGGCTACATAACCCTGCTTGTACATTGCCAGGACTGCAATCTGTTTTATGACAAAACAGATTCATTTATCTCCAAATAAATAAATTACTTTTGTGAACATTTAGAAACATTTGCATAATTAGGCTGTAAGATCTTAGCAGTCTTTTTCATAATAATTAAACTAATCTAATCTTGGACAGGGTAAACAGACTTACTAGGATGAGAGCAGCCTTCAGGCAAGGAACTTACCGCATTCTGCAGGAACTGTAAGGCTGATGATGTTTGTTAATTATGCAGAGCTTTACTCCCCAGTAATAGCAGCGTTTGTATTGCCTGAAGCTTAGATAGCTACTCCCAGGCACATAAAATTAGACTCTGCTTTTTTGACATTCTCTTAAAAAAAAAAAAAGATGATACTTCAAAATGATTACATGCTTTCAACAAGGAGGGCATTAGCTTTCCACTGATGGATTCTGGATCTGCAAGCAATTGGTCCATTCTTCAGTCATGTGATCTTGATTATCTTTAGATCTGGAGCCTTTCAGACTGTCTACAGATACACCAAGCTGAGGCTTAATGAAAGAACAGCAAGATGAATGATTACATTTCAGTCCTCAGAACTTCCTAGAATCCCAAGTTTACCAAAAAAAGACACTTTAGCAAATCACTTGTTTTAAACTCAGGCTCATTTTATTTATAGTTATCAAAAGGGAACATGGTATATACATCATATATATGTATCAAATGAAAATGAGGGTTTTGAGAAATTTCAGTGCTTTTGCTAAACAGTCCTACAGACAGGTGGACTCATGTAGTGGTTTTAATTGTAACTCAGCTGGAGGGAACCATTGCCTGCTTTTTTGATTATAATTAATATATTTACCCTAAAAACACAAAACTGAAAAATGAACAGGTAATAGATACAGGATGATTTCACCATATTTATTGACAAAATTTTCATGTAGTAAAATTTCCATTTTTATATCTCTCTTCACAAATGAGAAGTACTGCTGTATAGATTTTTCAAAAGAACCCTAAATAATTGATATTTCCAAAACCAAATCCTGAGAACATGTGAATTAAGAATATATAAGTGGAATAAATGTTTTTTGGAGCCACAGGTACACAGAAATATGTAATGCATTTAATCTTGTTCCTATGAAATATTATTAGAAATGTGGTTGCAGGAACACTAGTCATCAGAAAAGTAATGGCATTATCTGTCCTTTACATGTTCTTTCTCCTTTTTGTTTATAAGTTATTCATTTATGCATCATATATTTTATTTTCACTTGTATTTAGATTGGCTCCAGGAATGATTATTTATTCCTGATATGTTCAAACCTCACAGTGCATTTAATTAAGGCATCACAAACTGCTAGCTCCATGGGAAGAGATTTGTGATGTCACAAGCATGGGGCATATGAGACTGGCAATCAAGAGTTAGAAGATAAGGATTTTTTTTTTTAAAGTGTCATGTAAACTCCAATGTTTGGAGAAGAGAGTGGGAAAGATAAGGCAAAAAGATACCATTCATCAGTCTTTCTCAAAGAAGTTTGTCTACAATGAAAGTGGAAGCAGTGCTTTCTGCCCAGTCTTTTATAAATTAGATTTTTGTAACCTGAAAGTTTAGGCTTCCCAGGTGGTTCAGTGGTAAAGAATCTGCCTGCAAATGCTGGGAAGATGGGTTCGATCCTTGGGTCCAGAAGATCCACTGGAGAAGGAAATGGCAACCCACTCTAGTACTCTTGCCTGGAAAATGCCATGGGCAGAGGAGCTTGGCAGGCTACAGTCCATGGGGTCACAGAATCGAGCATGACTAAACAACAGCAACAACCTGAAAGTTTATTAAATATTTATTAAAATTTTGGGATTTTTAGCCATGAAACATGGCTTCAACAAAACATTCTTTTTTAAATTATGTTTAAAGTTTTAAAAATCTTTCCAGGATTCTAGGAAGTTTGTATTTTCCCTTTGGTACTTTTAGAAATTACAGATATAGCAGAGTATACTACCTCTTTTCTTTTTCTTTTTTAAAAAATATTTATTTATTGGCTGCATTGTGTCTTAGTTGTGGCATGCCTGTTTATCGCTGCCCCAGGCTTCTCTCTAAGTGCTGTGCACAGGCTTAGCTGCCCCACAGCATGTGGAACCTTAGTTCCCCAACCAGTGATTGAACCCATGTCACCTGCATTGCAAGTCTTTTTCTTTTAATTAAACAAGTATTATATAAAATAAGATTAAAATTGCAGCTGATTTTTTTCTAATAATTTTGTTTTCTGTCTACAATTGTAACTTGTTGCACATTTAAAAATACTAATTTTCTATCTTGTTTAAAGAGCAGTAGTAGATACTCATTAAAAAAAATTCTTTTTTTTTTTTTCCAGAAGTGCAAGTACTGAGGTGAGGTATAGAGAAATTAGTTTGCCTGTCTCTGTTGCAGAGGAGGACTGAAATAGGATCCAGATCTACTTAATTCTGTTAGGTAGTTAGATAGGAAGTGAGTGAAAGTCTCTCAGTTGTGTCTGACTCTTTGTGACCCCACGGACAGTATAGTCCATGGAATTCTCCAGGCAAGAATACTGGAGTGGAAAGCCATTCTCTTCTCCAGGGGATCTTCCCAACCCAGAGATTGAACCCAGGCAGGCAGATTCTTTACTGATTGAGTCACCAGGGAAGCCCTGAATAGGAAAAAGGAGTCTAAAACGATGGTGGCTGAAGGACAAAGAAAGGAAAAGCCCACAGAAATGGAACAAAAGAAAATCTGAAGACTGGAAAGAGAACCTCAGGTGAAACAAACAGCCCTCCTGGCTAGCCCAATTTGCATAGGGTAGGCTCAGGGGCTTCCCTGGTGGCTCAGAGGTTAAAGCGTCTGCCTGCAATGCAGGAGACCTGGGTTTGATCCCTGGGTCAGGAAGATCCCCTGGAGAAGGAAATGGCAACCCATTCCAGTATTCTTGCCTAGAGAATCCCATGGATGGAAGAGCCTGGTGGGCTACAGTCCACGGGGTCACAGAGTCAGACACAACTGAGAGACTTCACTTAGACTTAGACTTAGGCTCAGGGAGAAGGAGAAAAAATGTGTAAAAGGGGAAGCCAAGGTGGATTGAGGCCTCTCCTTTGGGGTTGGCCTGCCCTCAGGCCTTGAGGGTGTACTTCCCTTTGCTGTCCAAATAAAACTCAGCTGTAACTGAGCTGTAACACTGGGCTGCCATTTCAAATCTTTGCTGCAGTGAGACAGAACTGAGAAAATTACACACTCCCCTGACAATTCCAAAGCCTAGGTCCCTTGTTTTACTGTCTTCCTCATTGACAGGGATCTTAGCCAGTTTTTTCTGAATTATTTTTAAATCTAGTGGTTGGTTAAAATAATAGATATCTTAAAATTTTCATTAATCTTACACTTCTGACAGAGGCAAAACAAAAGGACAAAATAGATGTTTAAATAGTTAATCCCAGTTGGAGATTTTAAGGATGAAAATATGGGAGACCGCTGTAAGTTAATGATTACTTGGGAAAACCAGGTTTGCTTAACTACAAAACCAAACAGTCTTGCTTAATAACAAAACCATGCAACAAAAACACGAGACATGCCCCAAAGCAATAAAACAGTTGTGACATGAGACCCACACCCTGCCCAGTGAGCTTAATAATTTAATAATGCTTTGGATATGTTCTGCACACATATAAAGAAACAATAATTTGTGGATCTAGCTTGACCACGGAGGGACAAGAAAACTCTCTTGCTCAACTTGCAGGAGGAGCTGATGATGAAACATGACATCTATTCAAACAAAACAAACAAGATCTTCTCCCCATCCCCACATTTCCTTCTATTATAAAACTGTAGCCCATTAAATTCTCGGGACACAACATTTCTTGTCTGTGCACTTGTAAGCCTCAGAAACCTCCTATTCGAATAAATCCTTCCTATTCTAATAAATCTACCACTTTTTTCCTGCTGAATTATTCTCTACACTGAGACATAAAGGACTAAAGTACCAGAGCTCTTTGGATCCTTCCAAAAATGACACCAATTCGTTTCACTTTTATTAGTCAAAAATTTTTGGGGGGGCAGGATAATACATTCCTAAGATATATATTTGTGTATTTATTTTTAAATTAGGTGCATACACTACTATCACTAAATATAATTAATATGTCAACTAAAAAGATGTACAATATAATATTTGTGAATCGAGTTTCATTTGGGGCAAAATAAGGACTGCACCAGAGAGAGCACTTCAGATAGATTTGAGAGACTGCTCCACAGGGCTACTGGAGGAAGGTCAATATAGAAGATTTTGGTGACGGGGGAGTTCAGTGCAATCAAGTGCTTGCTTTGCAAGTGGTTTTCTGCTAGTCACAAGGAGCTGATGTTATCATAAAGGGTTAGTGCTTTTCTAGATATGAAGAGTGCAAAGATTGGGATCTTGAAATCAGTTCCTGACAGTATCTGTCTAACAACCTGTTTCACCAGTTTCCATGGAGCACAGGGTGCTGCACTCTCCACCCCGAATTCCCTTCAGGGCATATCAAAGTTCAATAGCTACAGCAGCACAAGGTTCAGTCTCCACAGAGGCAGATGGCAAATGCCCTTGGCAAGTGCCAATTTGTAGTTGACAATATATATCTAATTTTAAAGTTTTAATTTTAAGAATCCTTTGAACAGAATCAGACACACAGAATAAATCTAACAACCCTTGCCTTACTCTCTTCAGCCCCCAAATAAGGAACTTCTATACCTGAGCTACTGAGTGTTAGGGAGACCATTCTCCATGGGTCTTCCATGTTTTGCACATGGTGTAAGCAGAGGTATTATCTTTTGTTCTGGATTATCCTTTCAAGGATATTTGTGTAGTGAATCACCTTGGAAGATAGAGATAGTGTTTCTGGATCCAGAAGCAGTTTTGTTGCTGTCCAATAAAATAAAAATAATGTCTATTTCCAGGCCAAATGTTGGGTGATTTTGCTCTTAGTCCATTATAAAAGATGGGCACTTCAACTGTGATCAAACCCACTGAATATATAGTCTGTCTCTGGACTGCTCAGCATCACCCTCACGGGATCTGGGGAGAGAGGAGGAAGCTATGCAAACATGAAGTTCACAGTCTCTTGCTTGCCATATCTTAAAAATCTTTTGCAAGTGCTTTTTCTCTGAATCAGGAGTCTCAAGTCTACTGACAGCACCTATGAAATGAGCAGGCCCACTTTTTATGCTGCAAGTAGAATAAAAACCTCAGACTCTTCACTGTTGACATCAACCCAAGAGCCAATGAAGTTTTACAAGGCTAATTACCAATAACTGGGCTTGAAGTTGTTATGATCCGCAGGAAATAACCTTAAATTTTGGAGTTCACAGAAAATCTCTATAAATATCAAAAGGCAGAAAATGGTGGGATATAAGACAGAATACAAGTGTAAATTTGAAAACTGAGTCTCTGTTGGAAATGTGGGCCTGGATTTTACTTATTTATCTACATATTTATTTAGTAACAAATTTTTATTCTAAGTTGTTCTGAAATATGAGTTGTCTTTTAAATCAAAGTATCTTTTTTTAATTTTTATTTTTATTTTATTTTACTTTACAATATTGTATTGGTTTTGTCATACATTGACATGAATCTGCCACGGGTGTACATGAGTTCCCAACCCTGAACCCCCCTCCCACCTCCCACCCCATATCATCGCTCTGGATCATCCCCGTGCGCCAGCCCCAAGCATCTTGTATCCTGTATCAAACATAGACTGGCGATTTGTTTCTTACATGATAGTATACTTGTTTCAGTGCCATTCTCCCAAATCATCCCACCCTCTCCCTCTCCCTCAGAGTCCAAAAATCCGTTCTATACATCTCTCTTTTGCTGTCTTGCATACAGGGTTATCATTACCATCTTTCTAAAGTCCATATATATGTGTTAGTATACTGTATTGGTGTTTTTCTTTCTGGCTTACTTCACTCTGTATAATCGGCTCCAGTTTCATCCATCTCATTAGAACTGATTCAAATATATTCTTTTTAATGGCTGAGTAATACTCCATTGTGTATATGTACCACAGCTTGCTTATCCATTCATCTGCTGATGGACATCTAGGTTGTTTCCATGTCCTGGCTATTATAAACAGTGCTGCAATGAACATTGGGGTACATGTGTCTCTTTCAATTCTGGTTTCCTCGGTGTGTATGCCCAGAAGTGGGATTGTTGTGTTATATGCCAGTTCTATTTGCAATTTTTTAAGGAATCTCCACACTGTTCTCCATAGTGGCTGTACTAGTTTGCATTCCCACCAACAATGTAAGAAGGTTCCCTTTTCTCCATACCCTCTCCAGCATTTATTGCTTGCAGACTTTTGGATTGCAGCCATTCTGACTGGTGTGAAGTGGTACCTCATTGTGGTCTTGATTTGCATTTCTCTGATAATGAGTGATGTTGAGCATCTTTTCATGTGTCTGTTAGCCATGCGTATGTCTTCTTTGGAGAAATGTCTATTTAGTTCTTTGGCCCATTTTTTGATTGGGTCATTTATTTTTCTAGAATTGAGCTGCATAAGTTGCTTGTATATTTTTGAGATTAGTTGTTTGTCAGTTGCTTCATTTGCTATGATTTTCTCGCATTCAGAAGGCTGTCTTTTCATCTTGCTTATAGTTTCCTTTGTTGTGCAGAAGCTTTTAATTTTAATTAGATCCCATTTGTTTATTTTTGCTTTTATTTCCAGTATTCTGGGAGGTGAATCTTAGAGGATCCTGCTGTGATTTATGTCAGAGAGTGTTTTGCCTATGTTCTCCTCTAGGAGTTTTATAGTTTCTGGTCTTACATTTAGATCTTTAATCCCATTTTGAGTTTCATTTTTGTGTGCAGGTGTTAGAAAGTGATCTAGTTTCATTCCTTTACAAGTGGTTGACCAGTTTTCCCAGCACCACTTGTTAAAGAGATCGTCTTTACTCCATCGTATATTCTTACCTCCTTTGTCAAAGATAAGGTGTCCATAGGTGTGTGGATTTATCTCTGGGCTTTGTATTTTGTTCCATTGATCTATATTTCTGTCTTTGTGTCAGTACCATACTGTCTTGATGACTGTGGCTTTGTAGTAGAGCCTGAAGTCAGGCAAGTTGATTCCTCCAGTTCCATTCTTCTTTCTCAAGATTGCTTTGGCTATTCAAGGTTTTTGTATTTCCATACAAATCTTGAAATTATTTGTTCTAGTTCTGTGAAAAATACCGCTGGTAGCTTGATAGGGATTGCATTGAATCTGTAGATTGCTTTGGGTAGTGTACTCATTTTCACTATATTGATTCTTCTGATCCATGAACATGGTATATTTCTCCATCTACTAGTGTCCTCTTTGATTTCTTTCATCACTGTTTTATAGTTTCCTATATATAGGTCTTTAGTTTCTTTAGGTAGATATATTCCTAAGTATTTTATTCTTTTCGTTGCAATGGTGAATGGAATTTTTCCTTAATTGCTTTCTCTACTTTCTCATTATTAATATATAGGAATGCAAGGGATTTCTGTGTGTTGATTTTATATCCTGCAACTTTGCTATATTCATTGTAAATCAAGTATCTTAAAGTAGATTTCAGCCTTCAGTTTCATTATACATGTTGTTTAATCGTTAGTACACTTAAAAATGAAATTTCTAAGCAAAAGTTTATCACAGGAAAAAAATACCTTTTCATAATCACTATTAACACAGGCATACAATCTCTCACTTCAATAAGGACTTAGTAGCAAGTACTAAAGCATATATTTGACTGTCAGAAGCAAAATCCTAACAACAAAAAAGAAAACTATAGTATAGAGATTAGAATTTTTATAAAACATGTATACAAGGGTTATAATTTTCTATCTCCACTATATCATTATTTGCTAATTTGCAAAGTACCATATGCACTCAGTACAAAATTCATTTTTATAAATAATGTGAGCAAATCTGTATTTCAAATAATCTTTCATGTAATTTTGAACTTTGGCACTATTTTCTTATGCATCCTGATTAACTCACCATTGTTTACCTTATAAAATGGCCAGTGAAGGCTGCTATTTCCCACTGTTTGTATGAGCTTGCATTATTAGTATACTGGTGACAGTTGTTTAATTTGGTGTCCACTTTGTGTGGGTCAGTGTAGTTAAAATTACCTTCTACAAATTTGTAAGTCCACATATTCAGGCAAAACACACTGCAGAATGATGCAGTGTCTAGGATCAGATAACTATATAAGCTCTCCTACCCCACATTAACCTACTCCAAGCATTCTGTGAGCCTCACACTCAGTTTATAACATTATGGAAAATGCACATGGCTATCTGACATAGAAACTGAGTGACAATGTCAGAGTCAGTTCAAATATTAAACAATAATAATGTTCTCTTTCTCCTCCTAGCTAAAAATGAATAACAAAAGAAGGTCTCATATTTTCTTCCTGCAACCCAATGGATCATCTTTTAAACACTTTGGTCCTACACTATATTTGGAAACTACTAAAATGCAAGTGTGTCAGTCATCCGTTTATTTATACTTAGATTCATTATCTGCTTTTTCTTTCTTTTCTTTACCACATTGAAATACATCTACAAGGCCCCTTCTGAGCCTTCAAGACTTATTTCCTTGGCCATAGGAAGGGGAGATAAATCAAAATATTTCTTCCCATCTCTCTGCTTCCTTTGGTGTCCTTGCAATGGCTAAGTTCTCTCTGAGCCTCTAGATGCTGTTGGAAAGTGTCTACCTTCCAAGGTCTATTTCCTGACAGAAAGATCCTCCCACTCCCAGCCCAAGCAGACCTTCTATTAGCCAGCCTCTGCATTCTGGCAACACCATTTCTTCCCTTTACTCTCTAGCCCTCGTGTTTATAGTAACTTTCTGCTGTTACTAATTTCTGGGTTGCTTTCAGCCTATGTTAATAATCCTTCATGTTAAAGTACTTATTTATAAGATTTAAAGTGATTTGTTTTTTCCTGGCTGAACAGAGCATATCAATTCAAGCTTATTCCACAACTAGCAGGTCTGTTTATCTAACATGGTAAGTCCATGAAGAGAACATAATCAGCTGAACTGAAGCTGAAAAATGTTTATGGATATTGAAATGATATATTAAACAAATTAGTTCCTACTCAGATTACCACATTTGCTTAACTGAGTAACCAGAAGGCTTATGCAGTGATCTCCATTAAGATACTTATCTCTCACACTAACACCAAGCCAGAAAGGGCATTGGAAATTTCTCCACTATCAAATAACAGTTCTCTAAGGTGGAATAATGCCAGAATTTCATTCTGCTTTTCACAGCCTAAGTGATCTAAAATTGAATGAAGTACCAAAAGACCAGCCACTTCTGGAACAACATGAGCCACCAGCAATGTATACAAAGCACACTGAGCGTTTCATCTATGTGAACGAAATAAAACAGACAAGGAGTGAGAATATGCTAAAAAACTGAGAACAGATCACCGTAATACTGTATGAAAAATGAAGGCCATAACTGATGGATAAAACAAAAAACTGTGTCCTCTTTGTTATAAACATACAGCAGACCATCGTATCAACAAGACTCCGATAGATGACTATTTACATGTAAAAAAAAATCTATCTCAGTCAGATAACCACCAAACACTGTAGTTGTTGTAAACAGAACCCTGCTACTCATTTATCCCTGTTTATCTCCTCCCAAAGCACTTTATTAAGACAATAAGGTGTTTGTGGCTGTGTGACAAAGGTCTCTTGTGAGCTTCATCAAGATCAGGGTCAGATAATTGGCATGTTGAATGCATGAGCGACAATCTTGCTCTGACATCATGATAATGCTCTTCAGTACCTTCCTCTTGACATTTTGAGGGTCTTCTTTGTGCAACATAGTGTCTATGTGTGAGAAATACAAAAAGGAAGAAAACAGAATCCTGACTCTTAAGTTCCCAGTGCAAAGAGGAAAATTCACAGTTTAATAAATACTGTATTATTCAGTTGATCACCAAACTTCTTTCTGTGATTCTAAATTCTCCAACTATGAGATTTAGCTGCCATAGCAGACATATTACACAATAAACATTTGAAAAACTTGTGCTTTAACAACATGGGTCCACTTATAAGCATATTATCTTTTCAATAGTAAATACTACAATACTATACAATATACGGTTGATTGAATCCATGGATGCAGATCTGCAGGTATGGTGGAAACAGATACATGGAGAGTTGACTAGAAGTTATACTCAGACATTTGACTGCTCGAAGGTCTGGTGCCCTTAACTCTAACCGTGTTGTTTGAGGGTCAACCTTATTTTGTTCTCTTAAAAAGAATATCATTCTACCATTAAAAGCGTCTTGTAATTTGTGTCCTGCTTTTGAATGGGCAGCATCTCTGAAAACGCTGATATTTCCATTGGTTAGAAGATACATTATACCTTGTACTTTTTGGCAGAGTCATTAGCACTATGTCTTGGTACCCATTTGTTTCAGTATTGATTTTAATTCTGGAGTTTTAGGAAGACTGGAGAGAGTTTTGAGGTATCCCTAGCTTGTTCCAATATAAAAAGCATGCCTTATGATGAAAGAAACATTATTCTCCTCTATCTGATGCTTGGTTTTCTTGGTGAGTAACTTAGCAAATTGGCAACTTGGGCCTATGCTCTCTATTCCCTCTATAAAACAGATTAACCAATGCTTCTGTGTTCTGATGCTTTTGAACTATGGTGTTGGAGAAGACTCTTGAGATTCCCTTGGGCTGCAAGGAGATCAAACCAGTCAATCCTAAAGGAAATCAGTCCTGAATATTCATTGGAAGGACTGATGCTGAAGCTGAAACTCTAATACTTTGGCCACCTGATGTGAAGAAGTGACTCATTGGAAAAGACCCTGAGGTTGAGAAAGATTGGGAAAGACCCTGAGGTTGAGAAAGATTGAGGCAGAAGAAGGGGATGACAGAGGATAAGACGGTTGGATGGCATCACCGACTTGATGGACATGAGTTTGAGCAAGGTCTGGGGGTTGGTGATGGACAGGGAAGCCTGGTTTGCTGCAGTCCATGAAGTCGCAAAGAGTTGGACATGACTGAGTGACTGAACTGAACTAAACTGTGTTCTGATGGGTTGCTCTTAAGCTTCACCTGCGTTTCTGCCCCTACTAACTGAATGTATGAGTCACATGTTAATTTCCAAATGTATGTATGTCTGTTGTGCTTTTTTAATAATTACAAAATATGATTAGACATATGAATTAAAAATACACATCCAAACACTTTTTTCTATGAAAGCTAATCCGAATACCTGGGAAAGACTTCATAAATATGAATTTTTCTTTGGAATAAGATATATGTAAGACAAAATTATTTGTTTAGGGGAGGTACAGGGGTCACAAAATTCCAAAAGTATTCTGTGCTCCAATTTCTTTACAAGCATTTTCAAGTAATTATTTTAAATATGTATTAAAGCTATTAAAGAAAATAGCCAGATCATCAAAATTATACTCAGAGGAAACATCATAGTTCTAAATCAAAAGACTGGTGAATAAAGGTATATTTGTAACTTTTTAGCTGAAGTAAAATAGTTAAGATTTATTTTATTGAATTTCAAATAAACAAAACAACACAGGGCTAGATTTTGTGGAATAACGGCTTTCACTACAGTTCTCTAGGTTGAAGTATTTTCTCCTTGCCTCCCACAAAACTGTATGCTCTTTGAGAGTGTTGTTTTCTTCATCTTTGAAACGAGTATCTTGCATATAATGACCATTTAATAAATGGTGAATGAATGGACAAGTTTAGACAGAGCTAAAGAACACTCACTTTTGGCAAAGGATTGAGCAGTGTTTTATGAAAGCCTTAAGTCATTAGTGTATATGTTATTAATTGCTTTCAATTCTCTTTTTTTCCTCTAGTCAATCATTTTAAATTGAATGTCCTCAACTTTGTCCTAAATTAGAGGTTAAATTAGAAATGAAGTCTTTGAACATAAACACTGCCAAACATAATAATAATGGTAGTGCAAAAAAAGCAAAAACACTTACCTAAGATATTTTTAATACAAAATTCAAGTGTGACTTCACCTATTCCAATCCCTGCCATCACCGTCTATGAAATCAGCAAATGAGACTTCTACAAAGTCTAGATTTTTGCAAGGTTTCCGTAGGCCAGCTTACTTAAAAGAAATGAAAGCTATGGAAAGCAAGTCCGTGAATATAGCATACTAATCAAAATGCACTTCTTGGCACATTTCCTGTGGCCACCCAAGGGAAAATATGTCTGCCACTCTACAGCAAGCATAAAATTTCATCCTGACATTTAGGCAAAACACCAATGTAATTGACGTGTACTACTAATCAGATGTGTATAACACATGATAATATCTTTTCCTCTGTGACTAAGAGTGATATGCTTCAGTGGTTATCACAGCATGCATGAGGCTACCCTCTTTATATGCACATTGGTGTTCAAGTAATGCATTTGAAAACCAGCACGAGGCACTATCCATATGTGGTTAAATAATTGAAGCAATTGCCATGTGAGTTGCTGGCCATCACATCTGTATATTTCCCTAGGTTGCAGTCAGCACCAGATGTTCTACCAGATGATGGTTTATGATGCCACAAGGTTTTTCTGACTATCCTAGTGGTGATACAGGCCCAGTGTTAACTTGGTCCTACACTACTCTAATGGGATTCTAACCCAGCCGCACTTCAGATGGGACTTGAGCACATACTCTCTCATTAAGGAGAAGGCTTTAACCCCCAGTCTTCTGGTTTGACCTGGTCTTGGGACTTCCTGAAACTCAGGTTTCTCTGTCTCTGACACAGAAAGAATTCAGCAAGAGGCAAAGTGATAGATAAGAAGTGGATTTAGTAGTACAAGATGATTGTAAGAGTAACAAGTGGGCAGGAAAAGGAGTGCCCCCCCCAAGCACTTAAGAGTTGCATTTGTATAAGCAAAGGGGAAGAGGGGAGGGAGAAAGGCCAGCTTCTTCTTCATTCTTTGGGTCTTCCATTATTGAGTTGGGTATGCATATGATCCTATATGGATCAACCAAGGACTGTCATGGAGCTGTGAAAATGAGCAAAAATCAGTAATATATACTAAAATGTTATATCATCTAGGGTTTCAGTATAATGTCACTTTTTCCTATATTTCTTTTCATGGTACATGCAGAAAAAGCCCCTTCTCAAAGATCATTAACTTGCTGACTTCAGTGTGTAGGATGTAGGTCTTATTCCATCATTGTTTTACTCTCTGGGGACATGTCTTGTGCTTCTATTGCATGGTTTTGTTGCTAGGCAAGCCTGCTTGATTTTGTTGTTAAGCAAGCCCACTTTCTTGAGTGATCATTAGTTTACAGGGGTCTCCCATACTTTTCTACTTATGATCCCCTAGTGAAATTAAATATTTCTGTCCCTTTACTCTCTCCCTATTAGCATGACAGTAAGAACCAAGATTAAATAGCACAGTGATCAAAAATATGCTTGCCCCAAGAGCTCTATCCATCCGTGCATGTTGATAGACAAACAGAGAGAAGTACACCTTTCCTTCAAGATCATAGACATTATTAGACTAAATAAAATCCTCCAATATCATCAGTTCAGTTCAGTTCAGTCACTCAGTTGTGTCTGACTCTTTGCGACCCCATGAATCGCAGCATGGCAGGTCTCCCTGTCCATCACCAACACTCAGAGTCTACCCAAACTCATATCCATTGAGTCGGTGATGCCATTCAGTCATCTCATCCTCTGTTGTCCCTTTCGCCTCCTGTCTCCAATCCCTCCCAGCATCAGGGTCTTTTCCAATGAGTCAACTCTTTGCATGAGGTGGCCAAAGTATTGGAATTTCAGCTTTAGCATCAGTCCTTCCAATGAACACCCAGGACTAATCTCCTTTGGGATAGACTGGGTAGATCTCCTTGCAGTCCAAGGGACTCTCAAGAGTCTTCTCCAACACCGCAGTTCAAAAGCATCAATTCTTTGGTGCTCAGCTTTCTTCACAGTCCAACTCTCACATCCACACATGACCACTGGAAAAACCATAGCCTTGACTAGACAGACCTTTGTTGGGAAAGTAATGTCTCTGCTTTTGAATATGCTATCTAGGTTGGTCATAACTTTCCTTCCAAGGAGTAAGTGTCTTTTAATTTCATGGCTGCAGTCACCATCTGCAGTGATTTTGGAGCCTCCCAAAAATAAAGTCTGACACTGTTTCCACTGTTTCCCCATCTATTTGGGGCTTCCCTGGTGGCTCAGACAGTAAAGCATCTGCCTGCAGTGCAGGAGACTCAGGTTCGATCCCTGGGTTGGAAAGATCCCCTGGAGAAGGAAATGGTAACCCACTCTAGTACTTTTGCCTGGAAAATTCCATGGACTGAAGAGCCTTGTGGGCTACAGTCCATGGGGTTGCAAAGAGTCGGACATGACTGAGTGACTTCACTCACTCCCTCCCATCTATTTGCCATGAAGTGCTGGGACCAGATGCCATGATCTTAGTTTTCTGAATGTTGAGCTTTAAGCCAGCTTTTTCACTCTCTTCTTTCACTTTCATCAAGAGACTTTTTAGTTCCTCTTCACTTTTTGCCATAGGGTGGTGTCATCTGCATATCTGAGGTTATTGATAGTTCTCCCAGCAATCTTGATTCCAGCTTGTGCTTCTTCCAGCCCAGCGTTTCTCATGATGTACTCTGCATATAAGTTAAATAAGCAGGGTGACAATATACAGTCTTGACGTACTCCTTTTCCTATTTGGAATCAGTCTGCAAGCTTCTTACAATTGAATCACCCATTGTATTAGCTATTGATGAATATCTTAAAAACTTTAAGTGAAAGTCACTCAGTCACATCTGACTCTTTGTAACCCCATTAACTATACAGTCCATGGAATTCTACATGCCAGAATACTAGAGTGTGTAGCCATGTCCTTCTCCAGGGTATCTTCCCAACCAGGGATCAAACCCAGATCTCCCACATTGCAGGTGGATTCTTTACCAACTGAGCCACCTGGGAAGCCCATAAATATTACATTGTATATTATTGTTGCATATATTTACATATACTTGCATATATTATTACATATAATTACAATGTATTACATTGTATTCTATATAATAGAATATAATAGAGTTTATATTCTATTGAAAATATGATTCTCAACTATATTGAGAATGAAATAATTGAGAATATAATTCTTAATCCAATAATTGAACCTCTGGAGAAGGAAATGGCAACCCACTCTATTAATGTTGCCTGGAAAATCCCATGGAGCTTGGTGGGCTACCATCCATCAGATCACAAAGAGTGGGACATGACTGAGTGACTAAACAACAACATCAACAACAACATTCTATTGAGAAAATATATCCTAATGATCTACTGTAAAATTAACACCTAAATATCAGGCATACTTTGTTTTATTACACTTTATTGAGTTTCTACAAATTGAAGGTTTTTGGCAAGCAGCAGTTTTGAATTTTAAGTCTTATTATTTAAGAAATATATTTCAAAGGCTGTAGCTGCCATTGATAATGATTCTTCTGATGGGTGCAAAAATCAATTGATAAATTTCTGGAGAGAGTTTGAAATTCTAGAATGTCATTAAGAACACTTTTGATGAGAAGAGGACAAAATATCAACATTAACAGGAGTTTGGAAAAAGTTGATACCAAATTTCTTGGGTGTTTTTGAGAAATCAAGACTTCAATGGAAGAAGTAATTGCAGATGTGATATAAATATTAAGAACATTAGAATTAGAAGTGGAGCCTGAAGATGTTACTGAATTGCTACAATCACATGATAAAACTTTCATGGATTAGGAGTTGCTACTTACATATAAGCAAAGAAATTGCTTGAAATCAATGGTTTTCTGGTGGAAATGCTGTGAAGATTGCTGAAATGACAAGAGGATATTTAGAATATTACATAAATTTCCTTGATAAAAAGCTTACTCACTCAGTCATGTCCCACTGTTTGCAATCCCAGGGACTTTAGCCCAACAGGCTTCTCTGTCCATGTAATTTTTCAGGCAAGAATAGTTGAACAGATTGCCATTTCCTCCTTCATAGTTAATAAAACAATGGGAAAGTTTTAAAGGATTGACTCATATTTTGAAAGAAATTCAAAGATAAGTGAAAAGTGAAAGTTGCTCAGTTGTGTCTGAGTCTATGCAACCCCATGGACTATACAGTCCATGGAATTCTCCTGGAGTGGGTAGCCATTCCCTTCCCCATGGGATCTTCCCAACCCAGGGATTGAACCCAGGTCTCCCACATCTCAGGCAGATTCTTTACCAGCTGAGTCACCAGGAAAGCCCAAGAATACTGGAGTGAGTAGCCTCTCCCTTCTCCAGGGGATCTTCCCAACCCAGGAATTGTACTGGGGTCTCCTGCATTGCAGGTGGATTCTTTACCAGCTGAGCTACCAGGGAAGCCACCTACTGTAAGTAAAATGCTATCAAATAATATTGCGTGCTACAAAGAAGCCATTTGTAAAAAGAAGAATTAATAGATGAGGAAAATCTCATTGTTGTTTTAGTTTAAAAAATCGCCACAGCCACTCCAGCCTTTAACAACCAACACCCTGATCAGTTGGGCTTCCCTGGTGGCTCAGCTGGTAGTTAGAAACCTGGATTTGACCCCTGGGTTGGGAAGATACCCTGGAGAAGGGAATGGCTACCAACTCCAGTATTCTTGCCTAGAGAATTCCATGAACAGAACCTGGTCATGGTATTGCAAAGAATGGGACACGAGTGACTAACATGTCCCTTTCATCCCGATCACTTGGCAGCTGTCAGCATCAAGGTAAGACTCTCCATTAACAAAAAGATTATGACTCATTGAAAGCACAGATTATGGCTAGCATTTTTTGGAAATAAAGTGTTTTTAAATTAGTGTGTACATTGGGATTTTTTTTAGACCTAATGTTATTGCACACTTAATAGACTACAATATAGTGTAAATATATCTTCCATATGCATGGAAAACCAAAAAAATTATGTGACTTGCTTTATTTCCATATTTGCCATATTGTGATGGTCTGAAATCAATCCTATAGTGTTTTGGAGGTATGCTTGTGTATAGATAGATCCCAGGAAAATGAAACATATCTGAGGAGGGTGACAAGGGCTTCTTCCTGCATAGGAAGACAAACTGGCTTTTCAAGGCAAAGGCTTGAACCAGAATGAGGTTAGCAACCTGTCACTGGCTTGTTGGGTTACTTTCTGTGCTAAAGCAAAGGCATGGTTGCCATAATAGGGGAGCTTCTTCAAGGATTCTAAGTCCTCCATAATAGTCAGGGTCTCTGGAGAAGGCAATGGCACCCCACTCCAGTACTCTTGCCTGGAAAATCCCATGGGCAGAGGAGCCTGGTGGGCTACAGTCCATGGGGTCTTGAAGAGTCGGACACGACTGAGTGACTTCACTTTCACTTTTCACTTTCATGCATTGGAGAAGGAAATGACAACCCACTCCAGTGTTCTTGCCTGGAGAATCCCAGGGATGGGGGAGCCTGGTAGGCTGCAGTCCATGGGGTTGCAGAGTCGGACATGACTGAAGCGACTTAGCAGCAGCAGCAGCAGGAGGCTAACCACACTGTGGATCTTAGTAATGTGATCATGAGCAGCCTGGGGAGACTTTAGTTAGAGAGCGTGCCTCTGACCACCTCCTCAGACTGTAATTAAAGCCTCCACCCCCACCACATCCCCTTCCCTAAAATTCAACTGAGATGGGCTACACTGACTAAAATGTTATGTAGGTATTTCCATTCTTCCCTTGTTTAATTCCAGTAAGTTCTCTGGCTCTAGTTCTTCTGTACTCAGGATGAACTTTGCTCTAAAATCCCAGAATAGGGAAGCTACTGAGTGGCCAGACGCCATAAGCCTGACTGGCTTGTAGTATCCAGGGAAAGCAGGAGTAGCTAGAGGGCAGTGGTGAACTGAGCTTGGAATTCCTTCAGTATCTGGGGTGGAAGGTATGTACCAGGCCTGACTGTTGTCTGAGCCTTCAGTGGTGGACCCTGGCAGGCCCTGCTGTGGTTCTTCAAAAGAAAATAAGTCATGAGACAATTTGCACGCTCCTCGAGGTTCTAGGATGTAATTGAGAGTAACTGAGGGCTAGGAAGTGACCAGAGCAGTAGACTAGAGGAAAAAGTGCTTCTCTAAAGGAAAGAATTTCTGAAGGGTTTTTGATAGAAGATGAGTTAATGACTGGTGAAATTAGGCAGATGGGTTTAGGCTTAAGGTGGAGAAGAATCTCAGCAGCTCAACTCCAGCACTCTCAGGTAGAGCGTGCAGAGAAGCCCATTCCCAGGGGTAAGGAGTTCACGATGGTTCCTTCAACTTAGAGGACAGCCACGGGAAATTGACGACTTTCTAACACCCTTGACCCCTTTGGGTTCCCTCCATTTTTGAAGCATTTATTACCTTATTCCTGGGAATGTGAGGCATAAGGAATGGGATCAGAGGAATAGAGCCACCAGTGATGAAGCCTGGATCTATGGACTGTCTGAAGCTTAGTAGCTGGATATTGAGATGGTTTCTATATCTCCAATCGGTGAAGCAGACGAGCAAGATGAGAAGACAGGGCCCTGCTCTCAGCTTGAATTTTACTTATCCAACCAGCTCTCCTCATTTCTACTATCTTAGAGAGGGAAGTTCTGATATTTTCTATAAATCTAGAGCTTTATACTAGAGAGGAAACCAAAGGATCTGTATATTTATGGAGAAATAACAATAAAACAGAGAAGTTTTTCAAAAAGTCATCCCTAATTTTACCACATAGAGGTAGACCTGCTAATGTTTTAACATACTTCCTGTGTTTCTTCTTTGTATATTTTTCCTTATTTAAACCTTAATAAATATACAACTTTACAATCTGCTTTTTCAACTTGTCATTATCACATAAGCAATTCCCCTGTTACTAAAAGTATTGCATATTAAAGATTTTGATAAATGTATTATATTTCATGTACCAATATTTACTTACTGATTCACCCTTGTTGGACATTTAGATTGTTCCCAGTATTTCCACTCTGAATAATATTGCAATGAACAATCGTACTTCAGACATTTCCAAGTTATATATATATATCACCAGAAGTGAATCATTACATGAAATAGTTTCCTGAGAATAGAGTGTGATAATTTATTTTTCAAGGAAGTCTTTCAAACTCTATACATTATCACTATAGAATAACTATGTATGCATGCTCAGTCACTCAGTCATGTCTGACTTTTTGTGACCCCATGGACTGTAGCCCACCAGTCACCTTGGGCCATAAGATTTTCCAGGCAAGAATACTTGATTAGGTTATAATTTCCTTCTCTAGGGGATCTTCCTGATGCAGGGATCAAACCCATATCTCCTGTGTCTGTTGCTTTGACAGGCATATTCTTTACCACTGAGTCACCTGGGAAGTCCACAGGACGTCATAAATTGGGGAAATGTCTGTGTATTCAGAAATTCGTCCTCATGTTTGTAAGACCAAACTATCGATTGGTCAACATAGTGGATACTTGTTGGTTGTCTATTTAACATCAAGTCTCCTTGTTCCTCTCTAGTCAGAGCTCCATTCTTCATCTATACATCACCATCTTTGGCACTTCCAGCTACAGGGATGCACATGGCTATATTAATCCTTCTTCTTTGTCAGTAATTGATTTATGAAAAGCTAAGGGATATATTTGGAACCACTGAGACTGGAGGAGAGAGGTTTCCTGCATTATTCAGGGTGGTCTTCAGAAGCTGGTTTTCTCTCTCCCTCTGCATGTTGTCATAGGTGGACATAAGTCCCTTCTTTCTGTTAAAGTCATTTGTCCTCATAACTGGGGATTAAGATTATACACTGAGAAAACATTAACATTTATAATCCTGAGGAAACCCAGTTGGAATTGCATCTGACCTCTGTACTTCCAGATATACAAGTCAGTTAGGTGTTTTATTGCTTAAGCCAATTTAAGATCTATTTTAATGCATCTGTAGTTGAAACTGTCATAACTGATTCAGTAAGCATGAGATCACCAGATGAGAAGACTCATCCACACCACTGTTGTCTCTCTGGCCTTCTTGCCATCCCTCAAACACCCTGTTATGGGTTGGGTGTGTCCTCTTGAAATTCATATTTTGAAGGCCAATCCTCTAGCACTTTAGAATGTGACCTTTTTTGGAAACAGGGTCATTGTAGATGTAATTAGTTTGGTTAAGATAAAATCATTTGGGGTAGCATGTGTGCGTATGTGCGTGCTAAGTCGCTTCAGTCATGTCCGACTCTTTGCGACCCTGTGGACTGCAGCCCACCAGGCTTCTCTGTCCATGGGATTCTCCATGTAAGAATATTGGAGTGGGTTGCCATGCCCTACTCCAGGTGATCTTCCTGACCCAAAGGTCAAACCCACATCTCTTATGTCTCCTGCTTGGCAGGCAGTTTCTCTACCAGCAGCTCTCATTTGGAGTAGAGTGGGCCCCTAATCAATTATGACTGGCATCCATATAAATCAGGGAAATTTGCACCTAGACATGTGTATATGCCCTGTGAACATGAAGGCAGAGATCAAGATGATATTTCCACAGGCCTGTGTGCTCAGTTGCTCAGTCATGTCTGACTCTATGTGAGCCCTTGGACTGTAGCCTGGCAGGCTCCTCTGTCCATAGACTTTTCCAAACAAGAATCCTGGAGTGGGTTTCCATTTCCTTCTCCAGGGGATCTTCCCAACCTAGGGACAGAACCTGAATCTCCTGCATCTCCTGCAGTGGGGCAGATTCTTTACTACTGAGCCATCAGGGAAGATTTCCATGGGCCTAGAAATGCCAGACCTTGGTGAAATATCTCTGGAAGCTTGGAGAGGGGCATAGAAAAGATTCTGATTCTTTCTCACAATCCTCAGAAAGAGGATTAACACCTTATCTTGGACTTCCAGACTCCAGAATTATAGGTGAATAAGTTCCTGTTGTTTAAGCTGCCATTTGTGGTCATTGGTTTTTAGCCCTAGCAAACAAATAACACCAATATCATTTCTGAGTTAGAGCCTTTTCACTGGCTGTTCCTATACGTACAATGCTTTCACAACTGATCTTGCCATTCCTGGTCCCTTCTTAACTAGAACAGCCCTATAGTTACTTTATATCAGGGGCCTCCAACACCTGGAATATGGACCAATACTGGCCCATGGTCTGTTGGGAACTGGGCCACACAGCAGGAGGTGAGCAGGGCTAGTAAGCAAAGCTTCATCTGTGTTTACAGCCACTCCCCATCACTCGCGTTGTCACTTGTGCTCCACCTCCTGTCAAACCATTGATTGGTAGCATAATAAATGTAATGTGCTTAAATCATCCCCAAATCATCTTCTCACCATCTGTGAAAAAAATTGTGTTCCATGAAATCATTCCCTGGTGCCAAAAATGTTGGACACCATTAGTTTATATCACCACCATCCTTTCATTCTCTGCTAAGCATTCACCATTCTCTGATATTTTGCAGATTTAATTATATGTTGACTCTCTGCCCCCTCCCACTAGAATGTGAACTTTTTTGATGAATATAAATTTCATCTGATTTATATGAAAATATAAAAATCATTGTCAGTTCATTCAGGAAAAAAGACTGCTTTTGAGAATCATCTTATTCATATGAGTGAACACAGCTACTTCTAAAGTTAACAGGCCCCTTGTGTGTTCATTCAAGAGAAGAATTTGGCCCACTGCGTATGCCACTCACTGCCTTTATTTACATTATAAATTATCACATTTTATTATGTCTACTCCCATACCATTTCCATTATAGTCTGTTATTTTAATATAATATGTGAAAATGGAATTAGCAATTAAATTACTACACCATTATTCACACAACCTAAAGTGTTTGACCTCAGTCTCTAGAAGCAGGGGGATTTGTAATTGACTAAATCTCTAAGTATGCATGGACTACTTTAATTGTACATGGCATTTTCTTGATGTTGATGTGGTCAGAAATTCTGCTGTAATTCTGTTCACTTCTCATGAGGAAGACTAAGTTATATTTAGGGCATCTTTTGAGTTCTTGTTTAGACTAACAGATTTGAAGATGTATTGCCCATAGAATCCCTTTAACCCTTTTACTTTTTATTTGTTTATTTATTTATTTTTTGGCTGTTCTGTGCAGCTTGTGTAATCTTAGTTCCCAACCAGGGATTGAACCCAGGCCTGGCAATGAAAGTGCCTAGTCCTAACCACTGGACCAGCACAGAATTCCCCCTCCACTTGTTTTAAATTTAAATATCTCCTATTTTTTCTTAATTTGTAAATTTTTAATAAGTAAATATTTATAATTTCTACTATATTCATCAAAATGTAATATATTCTTCATTATCCTCAAGTTAGTTCATATACATATCTACTGGAAGCTCTTGTGAGGCACAGACCATACTTTTTAAGTGATTGCATTTTTTTGGTAGTGTCAGTCAATCTAATAAGTCTCTAAAATAGTCTCTGAAAACCATTAGTGCTTTAGGATTGCTGTAATAAAGTGCTATAAACTGGATGGCTTAAAACTACAGAAGTCTACTATTTCCTACTTCTGGAGAAGTCCAAAATCAAGGTGTTGGCAGCACTGAGATCCCTTTGAGACCTGCTAGGAGGTTCTTCCTCTCCTCCCAGCTTTTAGTGATTTGCAGCTGTGTGAATCCAATCGCCTCCTTCCTTGCCACTTGACATGCTCCCTGCATGCTTTTGTCTTCACGTGGCTGTCTTATAAGGACACCAGTCATATTGTACACCAGGATGGTTTCATCTCAACTAATTGTTTCTGCTGCTGCTGCTAACTCACTTCAGTCATATCCGACTCTGTGTGACCCCATAGACAGCAGCCCACCAGGCTCCTCTGTCCCTGGGATTCTCCAGGCAAGAATGCTGGAGTGGCTTGCCATTTCTTTCTCCAATTGTATCTGCAATGACTCTATTTCCCAATAAGTTCGCATCCTGTGGTATTGAGTTAGAACTTCAGCACTGCTTTTGAAGGACACATAATTTAACTTATGAAGTGAAGTGAAGTGAAGTCGCTCAGTCATGTCCGACTCTTTGTGACCCCATGGGGTGTAGCCTACCAGGCTCCTCCCTCCATGGGATTCTCCAGGCAAGAGTACTGGAGTGGGTTGCCATTTCCTTTTCCAATTTAACCTATAATTGTAGATAAATAACAAATATTTGTGGAATAATCATCAAGCATAGAGTTTTGACAGACAGTGAAGTTTCTGCATTTCTACTATGTCTTCAAAAAAAGTATTGGCCTGGGTAGATGAATAGAGAAAGGACAGTATCAGAAAAATAATTTATGAGGTTCAATGAATTAAAAGAAGTCTATAGGAAAATATTAAATTTCATTAGTGAAAAATATATGTGTATTAATATCATTATCATAGGGTTCATGTTGAGTATCATTTTACTCCACAACATGAAGGATTAAAATATAGCATATTTATTTATTTATATAGCATATATATTTCCTTTGCCAATTTAGTTTCACTTTCTGAAAAGGGCTTGGTCCAGTCTCTCATATGGGCCATAGGTCTAGTTAAGTGTTTTATGGACCACCAAGTACTTTCCTTTGATAAAAAAACTTGCTACAGTTGTGATTTTACATTTATTTTTGTGAATACTTGATTATTGTCTTCACCAGCGGACCTTCAACTCCAAGAATGATCATGTCTATTTTTGTTCTTTATTTCTGCAACACTTAGCCTAGTACTGTAGGTGCTCAATAATGATTGACTGCTTGCTTGATGAGATGAAGAAATGAATTGGTGAGGTAGGTTAAAGTTTACCTTTTAATGGCTGTAGAAAATATTTGTTATTGTATTTGCTGTAAATTGCTAAATATTTATATATATATAAACTCACATAGTAAAAAAATCTGCCTTGTAATATAGGATACTTGAGTTTGATCCCTAGGACAGGAAGAACCCTTGGAGAATGGAATGGCTACTCACTCCAGTATTCTTGCCTTTAGAATTCCATGGATAGAGGAGCCTGGCTGTCTGACATGACTTGGAAACTAACACTACTTTTTCACTTCATATTATATTCAGTTTAGCTCAGTTCTTTTCAGTCACTCAGTCATATCCGACTCTTTGTGAACCCATGGACTACAGTACGCCAGGCTTCCCTTTCCATCAGCAACTCCCAGAGCTTGCTCAAACTCACGTCCATCGAGCTGGTGATACCAACCAACCATCTCATCCTCTGCTGTCCCCCTCTCCTCCTCCCTTCAGTCTTTCCCAACATCAGGGTCTTTTCCAATGAGTCAGTTCTTCTCATTAAATGGCCAAAGTATTGGAGCTTCAGCTTGAGCATCAGTCCTCCCAATGATTATTCAGGACTGATTTCTTTTAGGATGGACGGGATGGATCTCCTTGCAGTCCAAGGGACTCTTAAGAGTCTTCTCCAATACCACAATTCAAAAGCATCAATTTTTCAGTGTTCAGCTTTCTTTATAGTCCAACTCTCACATCTATACATGACTACTGGAAAAACCATAGCTTTGATTAGATGGACCTTTGTTAGCAAAGTATTGCCTTTGTCTAGGTTTGTCATAGCTTTTCTTCTAAGGAGCAAGCATTTTTTAACTTCCTGGCTGCAGTCACCTTCTGCAGTGATTTTAGAGCCCAAGAAAATAGTCTTTCACTGTTTCCATTGTTTCCCCCATCTATTTGACACGAAGCGATGAGATCAGACGCCATGATCTTTGTTTTCTGAATGTTGAGTTTTAAGCCAGCTTTTTCACTCTCCTCTTTCACTTTCATCAAGAGGCTCTATAGTTCCTTTACACTTTCTGCCATAACAGGGATGTCATCTGCATATCTGCAATCTTCATATTGATATTTCTCCCAGCAGTCTTGATTCCAGCTTGTCTTTCATCCTGCCCCATATTTCTTATGATGTGCTTTGCATACAAGTTAAATAAGCAGGGTGACAATATACAGCCTTGATGTGCTCTTTTCCTGCTTTGGAACCAGTCCATTTTTCCATGTCCCATTCTAACTGCTGCTTCTTGACCTGCATACAGATTTCTCAGGAGGCAGGTCAGGTGGTCTGGTATCCTCTCTCTTTAAGAATTTTCCACAGTTTGTTGTGATCCACACAGTGATCCACAAAGGCTTTGGTATAGTCAATAAAGCAGAAGTAGATATTTTTCTGGAACTGTCTTGCTTTTTCTGAGCCAACGGCTGTTGGCAATTTCATCTCTGATTCCTCTGCCTTTTCAAAATCCGGCTTGAACATCTGCTAAAGCCTCATGTTATATTATAAATACATATATTATTATACATTGTTAAAATATTTGTTTAATATTGGTTTTTGAAAATATATATATCTATTATTTTTTGGCTGTGATGGGTCTTCATTGCTGCACACAGGCTTTCTCTAGTTGCAATGAGTGGGGCTATTCTTGGTTGCTGTTTGTGAGATTCTCACTGCAGTGGCTTCTCATGTTGCAGAGCACAGGCTCTAGGCATGTGGGCTTCAGTAGTTGAGGCTCCAGGGCTCTTTTGCACAGGCTCAGTAGCTACAGAGTGGGGGCCCAGTTTCCTTGTGGGATGTAGGATTTTCCGGGAACAGGGATCGAACCCATGTTCCCTGCATTGGCAGGCAGACTCTCAACAACTGGACCACCAGGGAAGCCCTGTTTAATATTGTTAAGTAAAACATAAGGAAGATTACAGAAGAGATGTTTATCTACTTAGGTAAACAGACTGTATTCCAAGCTCTGTATCAGCACTCAGTTGCACATATTTAGTATGTTAATTACAATTAGTGTTTATGTACTCATTGTATGAACTCTATCTCTTGGAAGAATTATAAGTAATCTCAATTTTAGTTACTATATGTACTTGAAAATTATGATGACAGACTTTGTATACATATTTTATATTAGTTTTTAATATATGTTTGATTGCCTTTTTCACATTCAGTCCAATTTAGTGTTTCCTGTATACCATGAAATTAGAATGGAAATTGTTTTACACACATACACACACATACATGTGATGTCAGGGCCAGTATGACACTAATTATTTCTCTCCAATTCCAAGTAAATCATATTCTCCTTAGGATTTATGGCATCACCTTCCTAATCCATGCTGTTAAAAATGAATTAACTTGCTCTGATCTTATAGAGAATGTCTAATTATTTAATTATCTCCATTATGTGAATAAAGCTTTGGTGAATTCCCTTTCTAGCATCATCATGTTCTTCCTTCGGGCTAAGCCTCATTTGAATGTACAGCAAGTTCATACACACACACACACACACACACACGCACACACACACACACACATCATAGTGATATAATGTTACAAAGCAATTTTAATTAAAACTATTGAGAATATGTTGTTGTATTTTAAAATCATCTTCCTTTGAGAATGATATAAAATGGTGATGTGTATACTCCAGTGGGAGATCCAGCAAATGTTAGTTTTCAGTCATTTTCCTGAGACCATGCAAGAGTTCACCTCTAGTGCCTGGTTGGGCTCTTGTGGGAATAGAAATACAGCACTCTTGGCTTGACATCAGTTCCATTTCCAAATGTTACCATGGTGATCACCTATGCAGCATCACTAACCCTTCTCACAACAGCTCAATTTGAGATTCACTTTTCACGTTTCCCTGATTATGGGAGGGTAATTATTTCATTACTCAAGGGAAGAAGATTTAGGAGGTAAATAGCTCTTCATTAAATCTTAAATGATTCTAGTCATTTTAGGCCACAGAAATGCCAAATATTAAAGTGATGAAATTCAAAAGAATAAAACATGACTGAGAGCTGAAAAAAATTCAATTTTTGTATAGTATAACCATAAATATTTTTTCTCTAGTGAAAACATCTTGCATAAAGTGCAAGTATATTGTGTCAATAATTCATGATTTAAAATAATTTCATGTAAAATAAATGCATGGAAATGTTTGTGTGTATTCTTGAATAGAAATGCCTGTAAAAACAGAAGGATTTTATGAACTGACCTGATTTGGGAGGAGGTTGTCATATTTTATAAGTCATACTTTTTTCTATACATCTAAATAAGAATTTTATTTTAAAAAAGCCCTCTTATTCTACAGATTCTCCTTTTATAGAGAATTATTCTTGTTTTTATTTACTGTTGATGCTTAAATATTATACAGTTGAAAATAAATATTAATGTGCAGTATTTTCAACATATATTTGATTTTATGAAATGTCATGGCATAGTTGTGAATGAAAGATATTTGGAATATATCTTAAACATAAAAATAAGAGGCAGTTTATGTTGTGCTGCCCAGCTACAGTACAATAAGGTGCCATGATGCAAATAAACTGTTCAAACCACAGTTTTCCCAGGAGGGACCTTGAAATGCGATAAAGTTTTTGTCAAAAAATGTTTAGCTGATCTATATGTTGGGTCTTCCCAGGTGGTGCTGTTGGTAAAGAACATGCCTGCCAATCCAGGAGACCCAAGAGATGTGGGTTCGATCCCTGGGTTGGGAAGATTTCCTGAAATAGGAGTTGGCAACCCACTCCAGTATCCTTGCCTGGAAAAGTCAATGGACAGTGGAGCCTGGTGGGGTACAGCCCATGGGCTTTCAAAGAGTCAGACAGGACTGAACACACATACATGCAATATACTGTATGTTACTCAGGTATGTCCACTACAAGACAAAAAATTTGTAACCACACAGTGTTTTTTGAAGAGGTTTTATTTTTTCTGTTCCCTTTTTCTTATGTTGCCTCTGATAAAAGGTCTATTAAGAATTTTAAAACAGTATTCAGGATACAGGAAAGATTAACTCCTATCTGTGACTAAGGACATGCACGTCAATATGAGTGATTTAATTTTGGCCTGAGATCCTGTAGCAGTGTCATGCACAGAAGATAAGGAAAAATTCAATGATAATCATTTTCTCAGAGGAAAGACAATCTGTTTTAAGCCTATTTTCCCCTTTCTTGGTCTTTAATATTTCCCTATGTTGCATTAGTTTATCTGTAGTGGTGACAGGGATTTTTTTCTTTCTTTCTTTTTTCAGTTTAGCGAACAGAAAATTAGTCAGAATTGATTGTTGGAAGGCTCACTGATTGAGTAATTAATTAATTAAAAATTATTCATTCATAAACCTCTGGAGAGGTGGAATGGGAAGGTTAAGAGGTTTAGAGAGGCTTTAGTCGTCAGCTCCTTTTTGCTTATTATTTACAGGTAGTCCATTAAAACTCATCTAAGATATTCTAGTTTGTACACCTCTCAGAAAATAGAGACTGGCAGATGGACAGACACAAGCAGTAACTGTCCATTACTAATGCAATCGTGTAAGTCATGGAAACATTCTATGGGTAAAATAGAATCTAGTTTTTAAAAAACTAGATTCAATGTTTTAATACAAATAGGGTCCTCCTGAAGTTTGAGGGGGAGGGCTTCCCAGGTGACAGTAGTAAAGAATCTGCCTGTATTGCAGGAGACATGGGTTCAATCCCTGGGTTGGGAAGATCTCCTGGAGGAGGAATTGGCAACCCAATCCTGTATTCTCGCCTGGAAAATCCCATGGACAGAGGAGCCTGGCAGGCTACAGTCCATAGGGTCGCAAAAAGTCAACCATGGCTGAGCAACTGAGCACCGATGCATGTTTTTGGACCACCGAGTGGGAGCACAGTCCAGGGCAGTATAGGTGACAAATTAAAGAGAACCTGTCTTACTGAAGTGACACTTTAGTGTTCCTCCTCCCTCTTCTCCACCCAGAATTTCCCAGGGCCTGCCCTCTTCTCACTGGTCTTATCTTTGTTTCATCACTGATTAATCCCCACCCCATTTCCCAAGGTCCTCTTGAAGAGACATTCAAAATTTCAATCATTTTTTAATCAAAGTTATTTAGACACCTTCTATCCAAATGTTGTGTGTTTGCTTAAGACAGTTCAATGCAGGAACTTGTCTTTCATTAGCAAAATGGCTTATTTGTTATGAAATGAAGCTGTTCATTTTCAAACGAAACAACAAATGAAGCTGTTCATTTTTTTTAAAAAAAAAGCTATTATTTCTTTATCCTCTGCTCTAGTGGTGCAGCCAGGTCAAATCACAACCAACTTTTAATATAATATATTCTCTCTACTCCAAATTCACTGCTTATAAATTTTGGTTAAAAGCATTGGCGGCCAGTATATCCAATCATCACCATACACACTTTAAAAGTCTTACAATTTTGTCAGTTATTCCTTAATAGAGTGGAAAAAGTTGTGTTGCCATTTGTCTGAATTACAATAAATCTTTAAGGGCACATTCATGGTGTTGTGAGTGTTAGAAATACAAATGGTTGAGGGGGTCCTGAATAAATCTGCCTAGAAGGTGCCAGTCTCAGAGACCCTTACTTCAAATTCTTTTCAAGATGCATTAATGGGATAACCTACATCGTGTTACCATATTAAGTCATCTTGGGAGCTCAACAAAGAAAAATTTATTTTCCACTAAGGCAAAAATGCATTTCTCTGTAAGTCTGAGTGACACTTTGGAACAGCTATCTTCCTGTGGCTGGGGGAGAGAGAGGAGAAAACTGGGCAGAGGCTTTTTATTGGCTCAGTCTGAAAGCCTCTGTGTCAACTCCCACTTCCATAGTTTATAGAATCACTACTAGGTCCCACCTAAATCCATGGGCTTATTACAGAACTCTGGTTCAGCTGTTTGACACTCAAAAGCCAATAATTCAAGAGGCAAATGCCAGGAAAAAGGAAAGTTGCTTTAATGGGAAAAGCAGCAATCTGGGGACAAGGTAGACTCATCTAGAGGCCAAATCTGAAGATTCTGCTCAGCTATGATGGTTTTTAAAAGGAAAAATGGGGGAAGAATCTCAGGGAATCGCTGAAACAGGAGGTTGGGTTCTGCGTCATTCTCCATGGCGTGCAAACTGGCTGATTCTCTCTCCAGATGTTACCTTGCCTGTGTGGTCTTTCTGCAGAATTACTAAGGGGGTTATTGGAGATAGAGAGCTAGCCATTTTCTAACTACTTCATTCTTCATTCTTCTTTTTATCTAGGAAAAATATCAACAGGTTAGGCAAGACATGGTGTGCATTCAGGAGGATATAATTTAGGAGTTAGGTTAAATTGCACAAGCTGGAATCAAGATTGCCGGGAGAAATATCAATAACCTCAGATATGCAGATGACACCACCCTTATGGCAGAAAGTGAAGAGGAACTAAAAAGCCTCTTGATGAGAATGAAAAAGGAGAGTGAAAAGTTGGCTTAAAGCTCAACATTCAGAAAACGAGGATCATGGCATATGGTCCCATCACTTCATGGGAAATAGATGGGGAAACAGTGGAAACAGTGTCAGACTGTATTTTGGGGGGCTCCAAAATCACTGCAGATGGTAACTGAAGTCATAAAATTAAAAGACACTTACTCCTTGGAAGGAAAGTTATGACCAACCTAGATAGCATATTCAAAAGCAGAGACATTACTTTACCAACAAAGGTCCGTCTAGTCAAGGCTATGGTTTTCCAGTGGTCATGTATGGATGTGAGAGTTGGACTGTGAAGAAAGCTGAGCACCAAAGAATTGATGCTTTTGAACTGTGGTGTTGGAGAAGACTTCTGAGAGTCCCTTGGAGTACAAGAATATCCACCCAGTTCATTCTAAAGGAGATCAGCCCTGGGTGTTCTTTGGAAGGAATGATGCTAAAGCTGAAACTCCAGTACTTTGGCCACCTCATGTGAAGAGTTGACACATTGGAAAAGACTCTGTTGCTGGGAGGGATTGGGGGCAGGAGGAGAAGGGGACAACAGAGGATGAGATGGCTGGATAGCATCACCGACTTGATGGACATGAGTTTGAGTGAACTCCGGGAATTGGTGATGGACAAGGAGGCCTGGCGTGCTGCGATTCATGGGGTCGCAAAGAGTCGGACACGACTGAGTGACTGAACTGAACTGAACTGAACTGATCTCATTCCTATAATTCGGTTGTTTTAAGGTTAGCAGCGAGCAGAAATGGGGAAATAGGAAAGGGGTAAAAGAGCTGCTTTCAGGCAGGGGGCCCAGAAGGAAACAAGAACTGATGCTGGAGCATCCTAGATGAATATCTACAAAGGGGAGGAGACTGAATAAAGAAGTGGAGAAACTCTAAGCCGCAGAAAGGCATTTCTTTATTCTCATATGCTATCATTGGACATTTTACTATGACCTGCTTCTGTAGGATGAAGACTGTGAAGAGATAAAAAGAGCTTCTTGAGAAATGGAATGTGACCAGTGCTTATTCAGTGCTCCACAGCTTGGAGAGGACTAGGAAGAGGGCTGCAGCAGCGGTTTGAAGGAGAGCAAAACTTCATGCTTTGAAGTTAAAAAAAAAAAACTACCAAATAACATTTCTTCTTGTTGTTGTTTAGTTGCTAAGTTGTGGTTGTGTCCGATTCTTTGTGACTCCATGGACGCAGCTTATCAGGCACAAGAATACTGGAGTGGGTTGCCATTTCCTTTTCCAAGGGATCTTCTTGACCCAGGAATTAAACCCACATCGCCTGCATTGACAGGCAGTTTCTTTACTGCTGAGCCACCAGGGAAGCCCACCAAATAACCCTGGTGCCTACCAAATAACGCACAGTGAGAAGAGTAACATCACTATTCATTCAGTTAGTGTGGATTGATGGCTACTATCATGTCTCCCGAGCAGAAGAATTTACTAAAATAACCTCTTAGTTTCATTTTGTGCTAACAACTCTACCAACCACCCTAATTAATTGCCCAAAAACTGTTAATAACCATGTCATCATAGACCATCATGTAAATTAGCTTTAAAAAGTAAAATCTGAAGAGCAATCTTGCCATTCATTTATCTGAACTAATTATAATGTAGGAATAATTCTCACAGCAGGTGAAAACCGAGAAAAAGCATGCTTTTGCAGGAAAGCAAAACATTTTAGATCTGACATCAAAATTTTGTAAGAAACAAAGAGCTTCCTTTTTTGCAAGGCAGTGTTTTATTATTTTGGCTCCAATCACATTTTTAATGAAATAATTTGTAAAAACTCAAAAAAATATGGAAGATTGAGCTACCAAGCTTTTTAAAAATGGTGATAAACTCTATCTTATTCTTATTTTCATGAAGAAATTATTTCCATAATCAATAAGGCAAAGAGAGTGCTACACTCAAAAATCAATGGATATTTAATAAATTGATGGGTTGCTTTGTTTTGAGTGAAAGTGTTAGTCTCTCAGTCATGTCTGACTGTTCCCTACCCCATGGACTATAGCCCGCCAAGCTCTTCTGTCTATAGCATTCTCCAGGCAAGAATATGATTGTGAATAGCCACTCCCTTCTCCAGGGGATCTTCCTGACCCAGGGATGGAACCCGCATCTCCTACACTGCAAGCAGATTCTTTACCATTTGAGCCACCAGGGAAGCCCATTCATAAACTGATTGCTTCGTTTTAGTGCCACTATAAGCCATAGTTATAAAAGGTAAAATATATCATTTGTTAGGAAGGCAGCCTGGTGCAGAGAAAGGCAGTCCACAGATGTTCTCATCCTGATGTATACTTTTTAGCTGTATGAGTTTGGGTTTGCTACTTTTTCATTATGGAGCCACAGGATGAATAATTCACATGAAGGCAAATTATGATATGGAATGGACCACTCTTCATTCTTGACATATGCTAAGTACTTATTTCAGCTATTACTTTGTGTTTTCTATGGAATATTTTCTCTTATTTTTCGCCTTTATATCTTTTGTTATTCACATTTCTTTAGTTTTATTATTTTATTTTTGAGAGAGAGTCTTGTATTTATAAACTGCCATATTATGTTAAAATGTGTTTTAAATTATTTCAAAGGAGAAAATATTTGGAAACTTTGAAGAATAGCCTGACTAAGAAAAAAATCCTTAAAACTCTTTCTACAGGCCAGTGGTAGTTTTATGGTAGTGGTAGTCTATGCCTCATGAAATCAATTATTTAAAAAAAAATTTAATTTATCACATGTGAGAATAGTTGCAGTCAGTTGGATTGAAGAAAAATGCTATAATTTGATAATTTAGTTATCCATGGGAATATGTCAAAAAGAAAGTTATTAAAGTTAGACAGAAAAGGAAGACTCTCATGAACTTCATGTGTACTGCCTAAATTGACCAAGGGTAGATACAGAAATATAGAAGCTTAAGGAATCCTAAGCCACAGAAAGACTTTTCTTTATTTTTAGTACATTATCAATGGATATTTTACTGATATGGTTCTATTGGATTTGTCTTCATTTTGATACAAGCAAATGAAAATTGGGAAGTTGGCATAGGCTTCTTAATAATCTCATCCATACCAATCTCATATTCTATAAACTGTTAATATCTTTTGTTAAGGCTTATCCAAAATGCATAAAATAAAGCAGAGGATGACTGAATGACCTTGTGCTGTTAAACAGTTTGTCATTTTTTAACAGACTCACCCCAAAACTACTTGATTTTATTGGAGAATGCATCTGTGTTGACTTAACTATTTGCTAACCAAAGATTTTTCACTATTTTCTATTTACATGTTGATGTGTGTATTTCTGGATGGGAGAAAAGATGATGCCAAACATTTTATTTTATTTCTCTTTGAGACATTACACAGTTTTGTATATTAGCCAATCCATTTCAGCATTTTATTAGCTGACTAATTAATGTTAAATAATTATTCTGAAATTAAAGAATTGTAAGGAAGATTTTACCTGAAAAACCTACTGCAATGAGGTTTTGCAATAAGCGAGAGAGCCATTGGGTTCAATTCTGAACACAAGGGAAAGCAGGAGTTTATAGTCAAGGAGGAGTCGGGGAGTTGGTGAACAGAAAATTCCTATAAAGAGATCCCCAGGTTAGGGAAGATCCTTGTTACACTGATGTAGCACGGTTCTTGCTGAAGGCAGGCCAGAGTGATCAGATATTACAAGGTGTGTGTGTGTGGGGGGGTATATTAGAGGAATTTGCTCAGATATTGAGGATGATCAGATAGTGAGGGTGGCCATTCCTTCTAAATAGACTTAGTAAAATTCTTACTACAACTAGGTGATGCAGGGCTGACAAAGGCAGAAACTAAAGCCCAAGGTCAAGACCTAAAGGTCTTAGAGTAGACTGACTATAATTCAATCAAAAAGGGAATCTTTTTCTTATATAAATCTCTGTTTCTCAAAATCTCCTTTGAGCTAGTTTTTCCATCTTACTGGTGCCTTTATTAATGAATTAATAAAATCTCGATACATGTTTATTTTATATTTACATGAGTTATGTTTTGAATATTTTGAAAATTATACTTTAACCCCAGTCAAGAGCTCATTCTTATGTAAAGGTTTTTGAAACATACCTTTCAAAGTTGGGGAGGAGAAAATGCCCTTTCACAGCAGACTGATCCAACTTTATGCTACTAATCAGTTTTTTAACTGAGTATGTTCCCAGTGAATTTGAGGTTCTTGAAGTCTCGTCTCCAAAAGAACAAATTGAGAGACAAAGTGATAGGTAAGAAGTAGATTTATTTAGAGAGAAACACACTCTGCAGACAGAGTGTGAACTGTCTCAGAAGGTGAGAGAGAGAGCGAGCCTGGACTTATGGCATGGTTAGCTTTTATGCGATGGGGAATTTCATAGGCTAATGTGTGGTAGTGTTAGTCACTCAATTGTGTCTGACTTTTGGCGACCATGTAGCTCACCAGGCTCCTCTGTCTATGGGATTTCCCAAGCAAATATACTAGAGTGGGTAGCCATTTCCTTCTCCAGGGCATCTTCCCGATCCAGGGATCAAACCTGGATCTCCCACATTGCAGCCAGATTCTACACCAGGGAAGCCCAGTGAGTGGGAAGATTATTCCAATTATTTGGGGGAAAGGGCAGGGATTTCCAGGAATTGGGCCACTGCCCCCTTTTTACCTTTAATGGCTGGCCTCAGTACTGTCATGGTGCTGATGAGTATGTCATTTAGATGCTAATGTATCACAATGAGCATATAATAAGGCTCAAGATCTACTGCAATTCAACTCGTCCACCATCTTGGACCTAGTTGGTTTAACCAGTTTTTACCTTGTCTCTGGCCTTGTCATCCTTTTAAAGATTGTGTCCCATCCCCTTTCCTCCTGTTTTAATTAGAGCTTTATTGCATACTTTAGTAATATTGTCAGCATTTTCATAAGAATATTTTCAATTAGTAACATATCAAGAGTTTTTCTTAAAAGTATTTCCACATATCAATATTTTAGGAGATAAGAATTGTCACAAATCAACTAAAGTAAAACCATTTTACTTTTATGTGCTCTGCAAATGTAAGCTTATGGCATGATACATACGTATTTCTTAAGTTTTTTTTTAAACATTTTAATAAGGAGAACAGCATAGTGTACAGGTAATAAAGTTTTTATTCTTTGAGTTCACATTGCCAGGAAACAAGCTTTTGGAGAATAAGATAGAGATGAGATAGTGAGAAGCAAGCCAAATGTTACTTTATTTTTCCAGATTTTTATATTCTACTTCTCCTTTTTCTTCCTTTTATGTATTCTTCTGAGTTCAAACAAGAAAGAAAATGAGTAGCTAGAGGAGAATTTGTTAGAAAGAAACTGCTTATAAAGGTATGAGCCCTGGTGGCTCAGATGGTAAAGAATTTGCCTGCAATGCAGGATCCCCAGTTTTAACCTCTGGATAGGGAAGATCCCTTGGAGAAGGGAATGACTACCCACTCCAGTATTCATGTCTGGAGAATTCTGCAGATGGGGGAGCCTGGCAGGCTATAGTCCAGGGAGTCGTAAAGAGTCAGACATGACTGAGTGACAGATACACACATGATGTGAAGAAAGCACAAGTTATGGTGCATCCTGTGACAGTGGGGGTCTGTTACTCACTAGAGGGCACCTGATTGATAGATGCTGGGACCTTAGGGTGAGGGAGTTCATTGATCCTGTAGGGAAGAAACAGTGGGAATGAATAGCTTGACTTTGCTGTCCTCCTATCTCCATCTCCTGTGGATGCTCCAAATTGGTTAAACTCAACCAGAAACCAGAAGATAAAGTTTCACATTGATGTAACCCATATTTGTCCACCTACTGGGGCACAGAGTAGGGCAAAAATTGGTAAAAAAAAAATGGACATGTAAGATAACACATAGGATGTCCTGCACATCTGGTAAATATTCGACAGGGAAGCTGGCTGCTAGAATACAGGATCTGAGAAGTCAAGCCCAGAAGTCTTCTCTGACTGATATCAGAGGTTTGTGTAATCCATGGTTCAGACCAAGAGAACATTTAGTATTGAGTGAGGGCACTTCCTGTCCAGATATGGAATAAGGGAATAAGGTGGCAATCAGTCAAGTCAGGCAGTACAAGTAGGTTCTGTGAACACAGGTGGTTGAACAGAATTAACTTCCTAGAAACAAATAACTAGGGTGCAGTGGGACATTCTCTTTAACACGTCTAGTTTTACATTTCTTCACATGTAAAATTAAACAGTTATAACAGAATGACTGTTTTACTTCATATAATTTTCAATGGGGAAATAAAAACAGGAACAAACTTTTTCATCAGTTTTCGTATGGTCTTACCTCAAAGCATTGTTTTTTAGAAGAGCAGCTAAAACAGCATCTTTTGTGTCCTTATGTTATTATTTATCAATGAATTCTCCCTGAAGGAGGCAATCAACACCAGATTGTTAGGGTCACTTTAATCAGAGCGGTAATGGTTTACTTTGCTCTATGAAGTTGATATTTACTCTTTATATAATGAGGAGGCAAGAAGTGATAAAAATTTAGAATGAAGCACTTATATCCAAATGGAGGGGGAAATTTTTATTTTAATTAGATATTCCTCTCAAGTAAAGGAAAAGGTAAGATAGTGTTTCCATTAAAAAGAAGCAACTCAGGTTAAGTGATTTGAATGTGTACTAGTTGACCCAAAGAAAGAAGGAGGGGATTGGTATATAACCTTGGATTCTGTGCATTTCTGGCCTTGGAGCTGGAAGGCCCTCTCTGAATTTCCCCACAGAGATTAGTGTGTACAGCTTGATTGTCACTGTCAAGTATGTGCTAGGCCTCCTCTCCAGCTTGCTTGCCTCTGCTGATTAGTGGCAGCTTGAAATTGTCCTGAAAGAGAATGAGGGCTTTTGATTAATCCCTGTGCACAGCATCAACATATTATTGATTCATTATCAGCACATTCTGTTTCATTTCCAGGAAAAAGGGCTGAGGTGAAGGCAAATGTGACCTCCAAACAGACACAACCCAATGAACCTCCAAGGTGGGTAACTAAGTTCTTTTTCTGGTAAAGTTCTTCCACTACATAAGACACATAAAATATTTCTTTTCTCTAGGGAAGAACTATAGAGTTGAACAGCTTCAGTTTAACAACAATAAAGTAATCTAGCTTATCTTATTATGTTTTTAGTTCTAAAAGCAATAGATAAACAAGCCCTCCAGAATGAAGTACATTAGATATTAAACACTTTACTATACAGGTCTTATTTATGTCATTGTTAAATACATAGTTTTAAAGAGATAAATAAACATTGATTTATTCATTAATCAGGCACTTATTTATTTAACAATCCAATCCATCTACTGAGACTTCCTATATGCTATACTAGGCACTAGGAATACAAAGTTGAATAAGTCTTGGTTAGATTCAGAGTACACAAGGAGAAGAAGAGGTACATATGTAAAAATATATGTCTAGTAATAGGAATACATATAAAGAAATGAAGGGGTATTTGGCTTTTATGGTGGGATTCCAGATAAATCTGTGACTGTGCAAGAGTTTGGGAAATATGGATTCTGCAGAAAGAATAGGATAAGAAAATTTGGGCCAGAGTAAATAGTTTGTGAGAGTGAATTACAATTGTCCATTAGGGTATTGTAAGCAGTTGAGTGTTCCTGAAGTGAACATTTCGAAAGGAAAGTGATGAACTAGTGAGCTACAAAAGTGGGTGAGGGGCAGATTTTTCAGAGTTTATCATATATACTCCAAGGCCAATATTGCCTGTTACTCCAGGTGTTTCTTGACTTCCCACTTTTGCATTCCAGTCCCCTATAATGAAAAAGACATCCTTTTTGTGTGTTAGTTCTAGAAGGTCTTGTATGTCTTCATAGAACTTCAGCTTCAGCTTCTTCAGCATTACTGATCAGGGCATAGACTTGGATTACTGTGATATTGAATGGTTTGCCTTGGAGATGAACAGAAATCATTCTGTTGTTTTTGAGATTGCATCCAAGTACTACATTTCAGACTCTTCTGTTGACTATGATGGCTACTCCATTTCTTACAAGGGATTCTTGCACACAGTAGTAGATATAATGATCATCTGAGTTAAATTCACCCATTCCAGTCCATTTTAGTTCACTGATTCCTAAAATGTCGATGTTCACTCTTGGCATCTCCTGTTTGACCACTTCCAATTTGCCTTGATTCATTGACTTAACATTTCAGGTTCCTATGTAATATTGCTCTTTACAGCATCAGACTTTACATCCATCCCCAGTCACATCCACAACTGGGTGCTGTTGTTGCTTTGACTCCATTTCTTCATTCTTTCTGCAGTTATTTCTCCACTGATCTCCAGTAGCATATTGGGTGCCTACTGACCTGGGGACTTATCTTTAAGTGTCCTATCTTTTTGCCTTTTCATACTGTTCATGGGGTTCTCAAGGCAAGAATATTGAAGTGGTTTGCCATCCCCGTCTCCAGTGGACCACGTTTTGTCAGAAATCTCCACCATGACCCATCTGTCTTAGGTGGCCTTACATGACATGGTTCATAGTTTCATTAAGTCAGCAAAAAACAAAACCAGGAGCTGACTGTGGCTCAGATAATGGACTCATTGCCAAATTCAGACTTAAATTGAAGAAAGTAGAGAAAACCACTAGACCATTCAGGTATGACCTAAATCAAATCCCCTACAATTGTACAGTGGAAGTGACAAATAGATTCAAGGGATTAGATCTGATAGACAAAATGCCTGACAAATTATGGATAGAGGTTTGTGACATTGTACAGGAGGCAGTGATCAAGATCAACCCCAAGAAAAAGAAATGCAAAAAAGGCAAAATGGTTGTCTGAGGAGGCTTTACAAATAGCTGAGAAAAGAAGAGAAGCAAAAGGCAAAGGAGAAAAGGAAAGATATACCCATCTGAATGCAGAGTTCCAAAGAATAGCAAAGAGAGAAAAGAAAGCCTTCCTCAGTGATCAATGCAAAGAAATAGAGGAAAACAATAGAATGGGAAAGACTAGAGATCTTTTCAAGAAAAGTAGAGATAGCAAGGGAACATTTCATGCAAAAAATGGGCTCAATAAAGGACAGAATTGGTATGGACCTAACAGAAGTACAAGATATTAAGAAGAGGTGTCAAGAATACACAGGAGAACTGTACAAAAAAGATCTTCATGATGCAGATAATCATGATGGTGTGATCACTCACCTAGAGCCAGACATCCTGGGATGCAAAGTCAACTGTGACTTACAAAGCATCATTACAAACAAAGCTAGTGGAGGTGATGGAATTCCAGTTAAGCTGTTTCAAATCTTTAAAGATGATGCTGTGAAAGTGCTGCACTCAATATGCCAGCAAATTTGAAAAAATCAGCAGTGGCCACAGGACCGGAAAAGGTCAGTTTTCATCCCAATCCCAAAGAAAGGCAATGCCAAATAATGCTCAAACTACTGCACAATAGCACTCATCTCACACACTAGCAAAGTATGCTCAAAATTCTCCATGCCAGGCTTCAACAGTACATGAACCAAGAACTTCCAGATGTTCAAGCTGGTTTTAGAAAAGGCAGATGAACCAGAGATCAAATTGCAAACATCCGTTGCATCATCATAAAAGCAAGAGAGTTCCAGAAAAACATCTACTTCTGTTTTATTGACTATACCAAAGCCTTTGACTGTGTGGATCACAACAAACTATGGAAAATTCTGAAAGAGATGGGAATACCAGACCACCTGACCTGCCTCTTGAGAAATCTGTATGCAGGAGCAATAGTTAGAACTGGACATGGAACACAGACTGGTTCCAAATAGAGAAAAGGAGTATGTCAAGATTGCATATTGTCACCCTGCTTATTTAACTTCTATGCAGAGTACATCATGAGAAATGCTGGACTGGATGAAGCACAAGCTGGAATCAAGATTGCTGGGAGAAATATCAATAACCTCAGATATGCAGATGACATCACCCTTATGGCAGAAAGTGAAGAAGACCTAATGCTGAAAGTGAAAGAGGAGAGTGAAAACGTTGCCTTAAAGCTCAACGTTCAGAAAAATAAGATCACAGCATCTG